>NC_134485.1:305444863-306077187 GCF_040206685.1 Ascaphus truei | reverse complement strand
CCCAAGGGTATCAGGCTGGTGGTTCCCACCGGTGACACATGCGGGGATAACGATGTGTGGTCCCACTTCTGTGGGGGCACCGCCGACCCGTAGTCTGCGGGGATGACGATGTGTGGTCCCACTTCTGTGGGGGCACCGCCGACCCGTAGGTGCGGGGATGATGATGTGTGGTCCCACTCCCCCCTAATGTTTCTGTTAAATCTCTCTGCCTTCAGTGTAATCTGTTTAACAGAAACATTAGGGTGGAGGGGGCTTTAAACAGATTACACTGAAGGCAGAGAGATTTAACAGAAATATTAGGGGGAGGGGGCTTTTAAACAGATTACACTGAAGGCAGGGAGATACAGGGGATGTACTGTACTGTATGTTGTTTATTGCAATGCTTCAATGTGTGTATAATGTATAATGTTTTTTACAATTAGATAGATGTAATCCTTGGTATTGTAAGGGTTAGCTTTGGTTTTAAAATTGTGTTTTCTGGTTGGTACTTACAGTATATATTGATTTTTGTTTACTTGATTGGTTAAAATACTTGACTTGTTTGGAAGTGTTTGTATTTACTGGTACAGTAGCTTGCAATGATATTGTTAACATTCATTTGCAGAATGTATATGTGTGCATAGATTTTATGCATCATTTATACAATGTAAATGCAATGTACTGTGTGGATTGGAATGTTATGTTTTATATTGTAAGATCAGTTAGGCTTATTAAATGGATTATTATTATTATTGTCTGTATGGAGAAGCGTTATTTGTAGGACAGTATGATTTTGATAACCATTCTACATTTATTTGTATATTGGTTCATCATGTGTGTGTATATACTGTTTGTATATATATATATATATATATGTATATATATATATTATGTATATATATGTATATATATATATATATATATATATATATATATATATATAATATATATATATATGTATATATACAGTATATATATACACAGTATATACTGTATATGTATAGGGATTGTTATTATATATACTGTATTATATACAGTATATATATATACAGTATATATTTATTTCTCTTCATGTATTATTTATTTATTTATTTAATTTTTTTATTAATTGTGGGGCTGCTGCTGCGTGAATTTTTTTTATTGTGGGTAGCGGGGATGGGTAAGAAGGGGTGTGTTTGGCCCTTGGTGTGAGTTAGGACTTGCGGGGGGGTTGCGGAGTGCACTTAACCCCTTCAACGGCCGTAGCAGTTAGTACCACTACGGTCGTGAAGGGGTTAAGTGCACCCGCTACCCCCCCCCCGCAAGCCCTAAACAACCACCGATGGGGCTAATACCCCCTTCACCCACCACCCACACCCACAATAAAAAAAATTCACACACAGCAGCAGCAGCACAATTAATAAATAAATCTAAATAAATAAATGAATATAAATAAATACATTTAAAATAAATTTTTATTGATAGTGTAGATGTGCAGAGGGTCTCCGGAGCTGAACCGCTGTGGTTTTAGGTCTGGGGACCCCCTGCTCCCCGAGATACAGGCCCCTTTTGGGGGTGCCGGTATCCCTCTGCTCTGCTTGGTTTACAGGCTGCGATCACATGATCGGCCCTTTTAAACGCAGAGGGATACCGGCACCTCATAAAGGGGGCTGTATCTCGGGAAGCAGGGGGTCCCCCGACCTGAAACCAACGCGGTTCAGCTCCGGAGACCCCCTGCACATCTACACTATAAATAAAAATGTATTTCAAATGTATTTATTTATAGTTCATTTATTTATTTATTTATTTAGATTTATTTATTTATTTTTTGGCGGCTGCTGTGTGTGAGTTTTTTTTTATTGTGGATAGCGGGGGTGGGTGAAGGGTGTATTAGCCCCAACGGTGCTTGTTTAGGGCTTGCGGGGGGGTAGCGGGAGGGCTTAACCCATTCATGACCGTAGCGGTATTAACTGCTATGGTCGTGAAGGGGTTAAGTGCACCCGCAACCCCCCCGCAAGTCCTAAACTCACACCAAGGGCCAAATACCCCCTTCACCCACCCCCGCTACCCACAATAAAGCGGGCACGGTGAGTTAACCCCTTCATTGCCTTAGCGGCTATACGCTATGGTAATGAAGCAGCATTTCTGTATTTTAATAATATTGTGCAGGAGCAGGGGGGGTCCCTGAGCATTAATTTATGGCTCAGGGAACCCCCTGCTCACTGTACAATATTATTAAAATACAGAAATGCTGCTTCATTACCGTAGCACATAGCCGCTAAGTTAAGGAACGAGTGTTTATTTATATATGTTTTTTATTCATACTGTACATGTGCAGAGGGTCTCCTGAGCAGAAACGTTTTGGTTTTAGGTCTGGGGACCCCCTGCTCCCCGAGATACAGGCCGCGATCACGTGATCGGGACCTTTAAATGCAGAGGGATACCAGCACCTCATAAAGGGGGCTGTATCTCGGGAAGCAGGGGGTCCCCAGACCTGAAACCAATGCGGTTCAGCTCTGGAGACCCCCTGCACATCTACACTATCAATAAAAATGTATTTTAAATAATTTTTAATGTGCCGATGTTTGCGCAGAGAGAGCAGCGGTTCTCTCTCTACTGCAAACACATCTTGCCCCCCCCGGCCTATAGTATCATTGATGTGCATATACAGTACTGTATGTGTATGTTAGGGGTTATAGGGGTTGTTGTTATACAGTATATACTGTATATATACAGTATATACTGCATTACAATTCATTAATTTCTCGGCTTTAAAGACAACAGCTTGCAAACGCCCCCATGCGTTTTTACACGGCATTACAGTATTGCAGCCAGCCGGAATAAAATGCTTAAATCATAGCCGCGGAAATAAGGCTATACACCCCGGGAGAAAATGACACAAAACCGCACATCACCGGGATACTCTGAAATTCGCGGAGCTAGCCAAGTAAGAATAAATTTGGTCGCCACTGTATATGTATCCCTCAGACTTGTGTTATGTGATATCAGTATATACTCTTCATGTTCTGTTACATATTTTGTTGTGCCTTGTTGCACTGCACTCTTTTTCCACTGGGCTGGTGACAATACCCGTTTCTTTGTTGACTTAATTGAGACCCTCCATAGAGAGAGAGTCAACAGCTGAACAACTAGCTCTTGTCATGTCCATATGTATACTGGTTTTATATGTATTGGCTGTTATATGCATTTTTTGTGTACTACTACTGCCTTAGACAGGATTAAAGCCAGTTTGTCGCGCATGCGCGCCGCGCAGTGACGTCAGCTTGCTGTATGAAATCCCTGTTCGTGCTTCGGTCATGCGCAGTGATGCCTGAGTATTGTAAACTGCCAGTAGTTCCCTCCTGTGCCCTTCCGTTAGGCACGCCCACCTTCTAGACTCATCATAGAGCCTCTTGCCGTCTGAAGGGCGATTAGTCATGATGTCACGCGCATGCGCACTCTACCATGTGAGGATAAGTCGCCAGAACTACCCTCTCTACAGAGGGAGGGCGCACCTGCGATAACACCATACCATTGGATCCCTCACTATGATGCGTCATAGCTCCATGCAGTGAGTACAATTACCATACATACCACGGTACATCACCTGTGCATAATAAAATTGGCTCATTGTAATCAGGTGTTTACATTCACGGGCACAATTACACTCCCTTTTTAAGCATGTTTGTTACCCTGCCTACCTCACCACTCCCAGTAGAAGGCTCTTGGCCAAAACGCATAGGAGCAGGTGCAGTAGGCAGGACCTCCTGGTTTGTCCCCCTCTAGGGACACGTACACATGATTTGAATTTTGCTCTAGGCTCCTTCCATGACCCTGCTGTGTGCCTACACCGGTGATGTATGACTATTAGCTCTTGGCAATGTGTTGTGCCTTTTATCCTTGGTCTTATCATATTTTCTTGCATTGTGTCACTTGAGATTTTCCCAGAGATGTTATTGGGAATATATGCTTTGATATTGTGTGATTAGACCTTGGTTACCATCATTTTTGCTTGTACTCCTGTCTGCATCTATTACTCACCTTGTTAGGCACACTAGAGTGATACTTTGTCTGATTGAGATATTACTGTTGGAGGATACATGCTTAGTTCTGTACGTACAGGGGATCCATGCCTTGTTTTTATCATTTCTTGCTTTCTTTTATTCTTGTTCTGTGACAGTTGTTTAATAAAGATATCATGTATTTTGTACTTTGAACTGGTACAGTAGAGTGCTTTTGTCTGGCTCTTTTCTCTCTCCTATTATATATATATATATATATATATATATATATATATATATATATATATATATATATATATATATATATATAGTGGTAAGTGGCCCCTCCTCCCAGAGCTCACCCCTCCCCACTTTTTTTTTAAACTTGGGAGGTTCTAGCATTTTGCTGAATGGACATGATTCAATGTGGTTGTTTCCCCTCATCCAATGGATAATCAAAAAAGTATATTGTGATTTTGATTATCCATTGGAGTGCTGCCTCTGATTTCGTTTCAACGCGGTACCGTATTGCCTCTTATATTCTACAGGATTTGCACCCACTATATTGACTATTTTGATGGAATGCCTGCTTTTTCCTGCTTTATTTTATATATATATATATATATATATATATATATATATATATATATATACTGGACACCTAACAAGCTCCTATTGAACCCCCAAAATAACCACAACATATATATAAGCATATGAGTGTCACAGAGGAGTGCTACTGAGCATGGCAATATATATTTAAAACCAGAGACAGCACATAAAACACAGACAAAGCTCAGTTTTAGCACATCCAGTGAAAATCATACACGGTACAGTGCGTAAATATATATGTATAAATATCTATTAATAACCTGTGTAATAACAGGAAGAATGATTTATAGTAAATCTGTCAATATTAGTTGCAAAGTTCTAAGTCTGATTGAAGCCTTTATTAACCTGTACATTACCAGGAAAAGCACTCTGAATTAGAGTTGTCACAACCATCCTGCAAGCAAACAAGTTCCCCTTCTACTATAAATCATTCTTCCTGTTATTACACAGGTTATTAATAATTTATATTAGCGTTAGGGACCCCTGAATTGTGGTCTGCCGTGACGTTGGCTCAGGGGCTTACAACAATTTTGGCCAAAAATGTCAAACTAAAAGACCATTTTACTTAATAGATATTTATACATATATATTTAGGCACTGTACCGTGTATGATTTTCACTGGATGTGCTAAAACTGAGCTTTGTCTGTGTTTTATGTGCTGTCTCTGGTTTTAAATATATATATATATATATATATATATATATATATATATATATATATATATATTAATATATATATATATATATATATATATATATATATATACTGTATATATATATATATATATATATATACTGTATATATATATGTGTGTGTGTGTGTGTGTGTGTGTGTGTGTGTGTGTGTGTGTGTGTGTGTGTGTGTGTGTGTGTGTGTGTGTGTGTGTGTGTGTGCGTCATAGCTCCATGCAGTGAGTACAATTACCATACATACCACGGTACATCACCTGTGCATAATAAAATTGGCTCATTGTAATCAGGTGTTTACATTCACGGGCACAATTACACTCCCTTTTTAAGCATGTTTGTTACCCTGCCTACCTCACCACTCCCAGTAGAAGGCTCTTGGCCGAAACGCGTAGGAGCAGGTGCAGTAGGCAGGACCTCCTGGTTTGTCCCCCTCTAGGGACACGTACACATGATTTGAATTTTGCTCTAGGCTCCTTCCATGACCCTGCTGTGTGCCTACACCGGTGATGTATGACTATTAGCTCTTGGCAATGTGTTGTGCCTTTTATCCTTGGTCTTATCATATTTTCTTGCATTGTGTCACTTGAGATTTTCCCAGAGATGTTATTGGGAATATATGCTTTGATATTGTGTGATTAGAACTTGGTTACCATCATTTTTGCTTGTACTCCTGTCTGCATCTATTACTCACCTTGTTAGGCACACTAGAGTGATACTTTGTCTGATTGAGATATTACTGTTGGAGGATACATGCTTAGTTCTGTACGTACAGGGGATCCATGCCTTGTTTTTATCATTTCTTGCTTTCTTTTATTCTTGTTCTGTGACAGTTGTTTAATAAAGATATCATGTATTTTGTACTTTGAACTGGTACAGTAGAGTGCTTTTGTCTGGCTCTTTTCTCTCTCCTATTATATATATATATATATATATATATATATATATATATATATATATATATATATATATATATATATATATATATATATATATATATATATAGTGGTAAGTGGCCCCTCCTCCCAGAGCTCACCCCTCCCCACTTTTTTTTTAAACTTGGGAGGTTCTAGCATTTTGCTGAATGGACATGATTCAATGTGGTTGTTTCCCCTCATCCAATGGATAATCAAAAAAGTATATTGTGATTTTGATTATCCATTGGAGTGCTGCCTCTGATTTCGTTTCAACGCGGTACCGTATTGCCTCTTATATTCTACAGGATTTGCACCCACTATATTGACTATTTTGATGGAATGCCTGCTTTTTCCTGCTTTATTTTATATATATATATATATATATATATATATATATATATATATATATATATATATATATATATATATACTGGACACCTAACAAGCTCCTATTGAACCCCCAAAATAACCACAACATATATATAAGCATATGAGTGTCACAGAGGAGTGCTACTGAGCATGGCAATATATATTTAAGACCAGAGACAGCACATAAAACACAGACAAAGCTCAGTTTTAGCACATCCAGTGAAAATCATACACGGTACAGTGCGTAAATATATATGTATAAATATCTATTAATAACCTGTGTAATAACAGGAAGAATGATTTATAGTAAATCTGTCAATATTAGTTGCAAAGTTCTAAGTCTGATTGAAGCCTTTATTAACCTGTACATTACCAGGAAAAGCACTCTGAATTAGAGTTGTCACAACCATCCTGCAAGCAAACAAGTTCCCCTTCTACTATAAATCATTCTTCCTGTTATTACACAGGTTATTAATAATTTATATTAGCGTTAGGGACCCCTGAATTGTGGTCTGCCGTGACGTTGGCTCAGGGGCTTACAACAATTTTGGCCAAAAATGTCAAACTAAAAGACCATTTTACTTAATAGATATTTATACATATATATTTAGGCACTGTACCGTGTATGATTTTCACTGGATGTGCTAAAACTGAGCTTTGTCTGTGTTTTATGTGCTGTCTCTGGTTTTAAATATATATATATATATATATATATATATATATATATATATATATATATTAATATATATATATATATATATATATATATATATATATATATATATATATATATATACTGTATATATATATATATATATATATATATATATATATATATATATATATATATATATATATATATACTGTATATATATATGTGTGTGTGTGTGTGTGTGTGTGTGTGTGTGTGTGTGTGTGTGTGTGTGTGTGTGTGTGTGTGTGTGTGTGTGTGTGTGTGTGTGTGTGTGTGTGTGTGTGTGTGTGTGTGTGTGTGTGTGTGTGTGTGTGTGTGTGTGTGTGTGTGTGTGTGTCAACATGAGTGCTACTGAGCATGGCCAAATGTATACAACTCAAGACAGAAATGCCCAATGCTACATCCAATATGACAAAAATAAACAGTGAAATACCAATATATTTTTTTGAAAAAGGGTCATTTAGTTAAAAACTTTGGCTGAAGCAGTATAAGCCTGCAAGCCAAATCAAGGCATGACCATTAGCAAGTCCCAACACCAGACGACTGTGGGCTAGACTAATCAGCGAATGAAACACATACAGTTATTAATAAAGTTATTTATTATGAAAGATTTTTTTGTCATTGTTTAATCCTTGTTTTCAACTTTTTTTGCTGATTCGGCATGCTGATCAATGTCAACACCTTGTTTGTGTAGGAAACACATCCAGCTATAATAGATACAATGATAAAGAGTCGGTCAGCACTACGAAAATCAGAATTACATTTCATAGTGGTGCACGCAGGTAAGAGGATCTCGCAAATTCTCACACTGTATAAGAAACAGTTTTCAGCATTGACATTGATCAGTGCTTGTGCTCTCTTGGTGTGTTTGTCTGTCCCATGCTTTTCCCACCTATTTTCCTCTTGTTTGTTTGGTTCTCTCATAAGTTTGGGAATGGGGGACACTGTTTTATAGCATTACCTTGCTTGTGTTTTTTCACCACGCTGGTTTTTATGATTACAATTAAAGGCTTCTCCTTGTGCTTCACTGTTATGAATTGCAGTTTTTTGAGAGCTGTGGGTGTTGTTGTAATTAGTACATCCAGTGATACTGGATAATGAAGGTAATGCATGAGTTCCATTCAACCGGCAATACCTGTACCGCAAATGCACACAAATTCAATGGAACGTATGATTCCATACAGTTTAAATAGAATGCACAGTAGTATCCTGACACATAGCACAGTCTAAATAATGCATCTATTTCTTATTGATTATTTTACAGGGTAACCTGTACAAGAGACATGTCAGTTGAAGATGATTATATGATTGTTGAAGATTGTATAATTTCCTAAAAAAATTGTTATTAGTCCCTAAGCTCTAATTTACTCCAACAAAAAATCTCATACCTGTACTGTACTTTAAAAATACATTTTGGTCATCTGAAGTTTGCTCTGCATTGGAACACTGTATGGGCATAATGGGCGGGTTACATTGCATTTAGATTAAAGACACACTAGCACACTAGGCCCACCTGCAGAAAATTACTGCAACTGCAAAACTTAATTTTGCAGCACAGTGCTGTCGAGGTTGTGGGGCCGCAACATGCAAATAAATGGCAGGGATATAGTGCATATTAAAGTACTTTTTGTTATATTAATCTTACCAGCTTCTACTTTATCTTCTCGCCCAGTGTCTCAGATATTGTAGTGTAGATATTGATATTTTAGATTCAATTACCTGTTTTAGGTGCTCTGCATATTGTGTGCACAACACGCTAATTTGAAGACATTCCCCTGTTCCTCTACTGTCTGATACTTCTTATATACAAACAAAAGACAAGACAAGGGTGCCCAAAGCTACATCCAATTGACAAAACATATAAAGTAATAAGTATATAGTTTAAATACTTCAATAATAATAATATTTACTTGGTTATTTAGTTAAACCCTTTGGCCAAAGCGTCATAAGCCTGCATACCAACGTCAAGGTATAACCAAACTAAAGCAGGTCCTAACACTAAACTGTGAACCCTTCCTTTATACCTCTGTATGAGGGGAAACAACCACATTAAATCCTGTCCATTCAGCAAAATGCTAGAACCTCCCAAGTTAAAAAAAAAAGTGGGGAGGGGTGAGCTCTGGAAGGAGGGGCCACTTACCACTATATATATAAATATATATATATATATTTATATATATATATATATATATATATATATATATATAAAACATAATACTGAGTTATGGTGAGTAAAAAAAGTGACAAAAACCCTCCACAGGAAAGCAAATATGCAAATATAGCTGTATGCTCATCTGCATGTCTTAGGCAGGTCTGCAAACCCGCCTTTCCCCATTATCACCCAGCATACAGCACTTCCACTGCAGCAAGGGATTCTGGGAAATGACATGCAAATGAGCACACAGTGTCACTTTTTGCCTCAATAACCATTTTTAACATGGTTCCCTATAGGCTTAAGCTTGCTGCATGGTTACAGCTTTGAGCACAGCCTGGGTTAAGGTGCATACCCAGAAAACCACCCACAGACAGCTGTTTCGACCTTGATGGGTCTCATCATTGTGGGGTTGATTTTACTGGGAATGCAAGAGAGGCTATGGGATAGGCATGTTAATAATGGTTATTGAGGCAAAAAGTGACACTGTGTGCTCATTTGCATGTCATTTCCCAGAATCCCTTGCTGCAGTGGAAGTGCTGTATGCTGGGTGATAATGGGGAAAGGCGGGTTTGCAGACCTGCCTAAGACATGCAGATGAGCATACAGCTATATTTGCATATATATATATATATATATATATATATATATATATATATATATATGGTGGGTGTTGGAGTTAGAGCTGGCTGGAATTGTGTGTGTTAATTTAGTTCCTGACTGGCAACAGTTGTTTGGAGGTAAGTGGCCCCTCCTACCAGTGCTCAACCCCCCCCCTTTTAACTATGGTGGTTCTTGAATTTTGCTGAATGGACAGGACTCACTGTGGTTGTTTCCCCTCACACGGAGGTAAAAGGAAGGGTTCACAGTTTTGTTTTAGGATCTGCATTAATTTGGTTATATCTTGATGTTTGTATGCAGGCTTATGATGCTTTGGCCAAAGGGTTTAACTAAATAACCAAGTAAATATTATTATTATTATTATTATTATTGAAGTATTTAAACTTTATACTTATTACTTTATATGTTTTGTCAATTGGATGTAGCATTAGGCACCCCTGTCTTTGTTTATATACATTGGCAACGTTCTGTAGCAATCTTTTGACATAAATGTATATATTCACATCTCAGCCCTAATTTCTCGCTACGCACCATCCCGATTCTTGCGTTCTTCTCAAGGATGTCTTCTTTCTACCCCCTTTGTATCTAAAGCTCTCTCCTGCCTTAAAACTTTCTCACTGACTGCCCTGCACCTCTGGAATGCCCTTCCTCTCAATACCCGACTAGCACCCTCTCTATCCACCTTTAAGACCCACCTTAAGACAAATTTGCTTAAAGAAGCATATGAACAGCACTGCGGATAATCCTGGACACATGATACATAACGCTTGGCCCCCTGCAGATGCACTTACTAGAATTCTCTCCTAGTGTGTCTATACGTTCCCCTACCTACCAATTAGATTGTAAGCTCCTCAGAGCAGGGACTCCTCTTTCTTAATGGTACTTTTATGTCTGAAGCACTTATTCCCATGACCTGTTATTTATATTATTTTGTTATTTATATGATTACAACATGTATCACTACTGTGAAGCGCTATGTACATTTATGGCGCTATATAAATAAAGACATACAATAATATATATATATATATATATATATATATATATATATATATATATATATATATATATATATATATATATATATATATATATATATATATATATATATATATATAGGGGGGGGAACTGGACACTAGAAAAATAACACAAATCCTCCAAATCCATATGGTCTACTGACTGACACTGAGATTGCTGCAGGGGAGCCTGGTTCAATTCCCAGGGTCGGCTCCTTGTGACCTTGGGCATGTCACTTTATCTCTCTGTGCCTCAGGCACCAAAAACATAGATTGTAAGCTCTGCGGGGCAGGGACCTGTGCCTTCAAAATTTCTCTGTAAAGCGCTGCGTACAATTAGCAGCGCTATACAAGAACAGGCTATTATTATTATTATTATGTGCTCTTGCCCTTCTAACAGCATGTATTCAGAAAATGTGGGTTTATATACAGATGCAGAGGCCATCGTTTGAACAAATATATAGGTACATCCCACGTTGCGTCTCGTGGTGGACCCGAGATGGTCAGTTGCAAACTAATGGCCCACAGGAGTAACACAGCAGGGGTCCCTTCTGTGTGAGTCCTTACGGGGTCTGCCTTTATGTAATAGACACGCAGTAATGGACAGGCTGAATCAGTCACTCGAACTGCGCGCCTCTCACATGCGATCACATGGGGTTTTATTAAAATTACTACTAATGTAGCAGGGGGTCTCCGGAGCTGAACCGCATTGATTTCAGATCTGGGGACCACCTACATCCTGAGATACAGGCCCCGTTATGGTGGTACCGGTATCACCATGTTAAAATTATGTGGGTCACGTGACCGTGGGATCTACTGTAAACAAAGCAGAGGGGATACCAGCACCCCATACCAGAGCCTGTATCTCGGGAAATAGGGGGTCCCCGAGGCTGGAATCAACTTTGTTCAACTCAGAAGACCCCTGCTCCCTCACACTAGTATCAAACAACACCCCCCACCCAATAAAAAAGCATTACTATAGCAGATAGCTGCTAATAATGAAGCTGCTTACATTTTATTTTTATTCATAGTGTGCGTGAGCAGGGTATCTCCTGAGCTGTACAAAGTTAATTTCAGCCTCAGGGACCCCTTACTTCCCGAGTTACAGGGCCTGGTATGGGGTGCCGGTATCTCCTCCATGTTAAAAACCATGTGGAATGTAAACAAAGCAGAGAGATAGAGATAACGGCTGTAGCAGTGAAGGGTTAACAAGGCCAATAATAAAGGTATTATGCCCGACTGGTTAACCCTAAACCTTGTTGGGACTGAAGGGGTTAAATTGTATGGTCACCATAATGCCATGTTTTCCCCGACACTATCTTTATTGCCCCTGTTTTGCAGCCCAAGAAGTTAGCTGCAGTATTATGAATGAATGGAGAATGTGCAAACTGTATTCGCGACACAAGGGGGAAGTGTGCCTGCGAGCAAGTGATGCCTTGAAGATGGGTATCATTTCCTAGACCACAGACGTCAAACCGCAAAGTCAATTGAATAAGTGGTCTGCGGTCTAGCTGAATTACTTGAGAGCTACAATGTATCCAGCCATCTTGTTATCCACTTAATGGGAATTGGTGAAATGCGTCTGTGGTTACCGATCAAAGCCAGCACTGATACATTGTATGCCGGCTTGTAACCCAGAACGATTATAAGTCAAACCGCAACCCACATCATAGAGCCCATTCAATTAAGTGGATAACTTGCGCTAGGAAAGAGCTAGCACTCTAATTTTTGGCGTGCAGCTAGTTAAAAGTGTATAAACTATAGAGAAACCCCCGCTACTGCTTGCAATAGTGAATAATAATGATGGGTGTTGGTGCTGATGGGGCAATATAAGAATGATAAACAATGGAGGATAGAACCCCAGTAGAGCCCTCATACACTGTGTTTAGATGATGGTGTAAATTTAAAGCTAAACTTTATTACAGTAGAGGCCGGGCTGACTTTAATGTGGCTGCCCCCGCAGATTAAAAATAGCGCGGGCAGCGCGCAAACTTTTTTCGTCCGAAACCCGGCCGGTTTTCCCGTGCCTCGGGCGCTTTCAATAGTAAGCGCCATTAGCGCTTATTTATTGAAGCGGCTGCTTCGCGGGAAACTCTGTTTTTAAACAGAGAACAAACCCGCGGCTAGCTCGCTACGCTCCCGGCCAGCTCCCGGCAAGTTTTAGAATGAGCTTAGCCGGGACAGTAGAAACATAGTAAAACAATGGGGATAAAAATAGGATTAAACTCTGTATCACTACGCTTAATTACCTAAGGGATATGATAGTCCCCAGGTAGGTTGTTGTTATTGAAGTGTTGCTTGAGTATTCTAGCCCCCAGCCACCTTAATTAGGGAAGCCTGGGGGAAAGCTAGATTGAGGGATTATAAATACTATTCTTATATGGAATGCCAATTATATACTTGTAGTGCATTGGTGCAATAGTATTGAAATGACACTGCTAATGGTGGGTTGATTGCACAGCCTGTAGTTAGTAATAGAGTGTCATTTAAATCTTGATAAGATAATGCACCTATGTTGCCTTAGGGTTAAATGAACAGTGTAAATTACTGCCCCAAGGATACACAACAGCTATAGCTCTAGGTCATATTGTTTAGACCTCTAGCTCTAGCTGATATTGCACAGTGTAGTTATATTAAAGTGTGCTGCACTTCTAAAATCTGTTGCTAACTGCAGTAGGTGATAGATTAAATAGAGCACCGTATAGACAAATGGTGGCAGTTACTATATAATCTGCCCCAGACCTAAAGGGTGTGCTATTTAACCAGATAAGATTGTGAACTGAATTAATCAGTAGATTGCAATAAACATAATATCTGATATAGAGCACCATGTGTATACTGATTGCTATACCTGGAAATCCCTGTATGGGAGTTACTGTGCAGAGTAGTTGGTGTATAAGTGTAAAAACAATTAAGCTCAGCAAGTGTAGAACATGAACAGTACCTTAACAGCCCTGATTAGAGCTACTCTGCTGTAACAGTGTATGGTAGTGAGCAACAGCACAGGTAAGTATACTCTACAGCTGCTGTATAGCTTGTCAGTATAGATATATATAATCCCTAGAAAAGGAGGCTCCCTTAGATCATCGGGTAATACAGGAGTGTAAACTGTGCAGGAGCTGAGTCTCAGCGCTGCCAGCTCTGTCATCAAGCATAGATAGCAGCGTCTGTGTCAGAGGGCTCAGTGCCTGCACCTAAATGAGGAGTTCTGCCGACGTGCACGTTTCGCTAGTAGTGCTGAATCATGGCCAGTGTGGAGGGGAGATCCATGAGACCTTGGGAGTATTTATAGCGCTTGTGGTTATGACCTAGAGTAACCCTTCAGCCTGCACATGTGCCCCTAGTGGTTGTCAGTGCAGGAGCTTGTAATCCTCTAAAGCCTGTCTGTGTGCTTTGACAATAGGTGCTGGGTTGTATCTAATAAGTACTGTGGTTACAATGTTAACCATACACATTGTTGCTTGTGGATCTCAACTGTTACCACTGGTAATTTCAAATGAATAAATGGATAATAACAACACTGTGTCAGGTTTGTGTGTCATTATTCTAATGTTGTTAGCCTAAACTTGAATTGCAATTTATATTTAATGGCAAGTGTACTGTAGGAGGTGAGACACTAGTAAATGCCAAACCATATCATGATGACAGTTATAGGATGGTTATAGTTATATGAAAGGACTGAACATGAAACCTTCATTTAACCCTTTTGGTGAAAGTGCTTGCAGGGTATAGATCAAACGTGACTCTTTTTGTAAGAGGATCACGTAAATATCCCCTTTCCTTTGGCCCAATGAGAATTGATCTATGCCTCTGAAGAACATAAAAGTTGTGTCACCATTATGGCAGTTGTTGACATGCCTTGAAACCGGGGTGTCTGTTTTGTGTCTGATTGTGCCTAGGTGTTCAAGTACACGTTGTTTAAATTGTCTTTTAGTTTTACCAATATAGATTTTACCACATCTGCACACCCCTTGATACTGTAGATTACTCCAAAGCTTTGGTAGTTTATAAACTTCCTTATTTGGTACATTTTAGTATTGTCCCAGTTATGGAAGGTTTTCGTTGTAGTGACATTTTTGCATGATTTGCAGTGTTGGCAGGAGAAACTAACCTTGGGTTTTGGTGGTAGCCATTTGCGTAGTGGTGACTAGGTAAAGTGGCTGTGGACTAAGATGTCTTTTAGATTGGCGTGCTCGCCTGCTTACCATAGAAGGGTAGGCAGGGATGACATCTTTGATGTCCTGATCGGCTTGCAGAATGTGCCAGTGTTTTTTGAAGATATTCTTGGCCAAATGCCATTGCTTATTATAAGTGCCAACAAACCTTATCACCTTTTGATTGTACGTAAAGGTTTTATTGGTAAGTAGGTCTCTTTTGTAGGCTGTTTTGATACTCTTGTTGCTACAGCCTCTCTCTTTAAATCTTTGGCTCATGGCTTTGGCCTGAGTTTCAAACTCTATGATGGTGCTGCAGTTTCTCCTTAACCTAAGGAATTGGCCTACAGGTATGCCTTGTATCAACGTTTTGGGATGGTGGCTAAAGGCTTCTAGCATGTTATTGGTGGCTGTGGGTTTCCTATAGACCGTGGTCTCTATGAGGTTATTGAGCCCTCTTGAGATTCTTAGGTCCAGGAAGCATATTGATTGTTTGTCATGCTCCAGAGTTAGATATAAACTACCAAAGCTTTGGAGTAATCTATCAAGGGGTGTGCAGATGTGGTAAAATCTATATTGGTAAAACTAAAAGACAATTTAAACAACGTGTACTTGAACACCTAGGCACAATCAGACACAAAACAGACACCCCGGTTTCAAGGCATGTCAACAACTGCCATAATGGTGACACAACTTTTATGTTCTTCAGAGGCATAGATCAATTCTCATTGGGCCAAAGGAAAGGGGATATTGACGTATCCTCTTTCAAAAAGAGTCACGTTGGATCTATACCCTGCAAGCACTTTCACCAAGAGGTTTAAATGAAGGTTTCATGTTCAGTCCTTTCTTATAACTATAACCATTCTATAACTGTCATCATGATATGGTTTTGAATTTACTAGTGTCTCACCTCCTACAGTACACTTGCCATTAAATATAAATTGCAATTCAAGTTTAGGCTAACAACATTAGAATAATGACACACAAACCTGACACAGTATTGCTATTATCCATTTATTCATTTGAAATTACCAGTGGTAACAGTTGAGATCCACAAGCAACAATGTGTATGGTTAACATTGTAACCACAGTACTTATTAGTACTTATTAGATACAACCCAGCACCTATTATCAAAGCACACAGACAGGCTTTAGAGCATTACAATCTCCTGCACTGACAACCACTAGGGGCACATGTGCAGACTGAAGGGTTACTCTAGGTCATAACCACAAGCGCTATAAATACTCCCAAGGTCTCATGGATCTCCCCTCCACACTGGCCATGATTCAGCACTACTAGCGAAACGTGCACGTCGGCAGAACTCCTCAGTTATGTGCAGACACTGAGCTCTCTGACACAGACGCTGCTATCTATGCTTAATGACAGAGCAGGCAGCGCTGAGACTCAGCTCCTGCACAGTTTACACCCCTGTATTACCCGATGGTCTAAGGGAGCCTCCTTTTCTAGGGATGATATATATCTATACTGACAAGCTATACAGCAGCTGTAGAGTATACTTACCTGTGCTGCTGCTCACTACCATTCACTGTTACAGTGAGTAGCTCTAATCAGGGCTGTTAAGGTACTGTTCATGTTCTACACTTGCTGAGCTTAATTGTTTTTACACTTATACACCAACTACTCTGCACAGTAACTCCCATACCGGGATTTCCAGGTATAGCAATCTGTATGGTTG
Source organism: Ascaphus truei (assembly GCF_040206685.1). Taxonomy (NCBI): domain Eukaryota; kingdom Metazoa; phylum Chordata; class Amphibia; order Anura; family Ascaphidae; genus Ascaphus; species Ascaphus truei. Next base: position 306,060,313 of record NC_134485.1, on the reverse strand, counting down.
CTCTATATTAGAGATTATGTTTATTTCAATCTACTGATTAAGTCAGTTCACAATCTTATCTGGTTAAATAGCACACCCTTCAGGTCTGGGGCAGATTATATAGCAACTGCCACCATTTGTCTATACGGTGCTCTATTTAATCTATCACCTACTGCAGTTAGCAACAGGTTTTAGAAGTGCAGCACACTTTATTATAACTACACTGTGCAATATCAGCTAGAGCTAGAGGTCTTAACAATATGACCTAGAGCTATAGCTGTTTTGTATCTTTGCAACATAGGTGCATTATCTTATCAAGATTTAAATGACACTCTATTGCTAACTACAGGCTGTGCAATCAACCCACCATTAGCAGTGTCATTTCAATACTATTGCACCAATGCATTACAAGTATATATTGCCATTCCATATAAGAATATTACTTATAATCCCTCAATCTAGTTTTCCCCCAGGCTTCTCTAATTAAGATGGCTGGGGGCTTGTGTACTCAAGCAACACATCAATAACAACTACCTACCTGGGGACTATCATATTCCTTAGGTAATTAAGCGTAGTGATACAGAGTTTAATCCTATTTTAATCCCCATTGTTTTACTATGTTTCTAATAAAGTTTAGTTTTAAATTTACACCATCATCTCAACACAGTGTATGAGTGCTCTACTGGGGTAGTTAAAAGTGTACCATGAACATACATATTGGTTTTATATTTGTTGCACATACAGAACCTACATATAAAAATAAACTGTATTCCAATAGTGCTTTAAATGTAAAGGCAGGAACTATTTCCTGTCAGCCGGCAATAAATCCATTAACATGCCTATATGTTATGGATGAATGATCTGAGGGATTTTTCATCTCCGTACTTCAAAGGGCACCCTGCTAAATTAGTGCCCCAGTGTCTAGAAAAGTCCGGAGTTGAAAAGCTTCAGAGACCTGAGGTGTTAGGGTGGCCCGGATTATTGCCTAGTATCAGATACCGGTGCGAAGTATGGGCACTTCACACTTGGTAGCCAAACCCCAGACTTTTATTAATTATTTATAAAATATTTTACCAGTAATACATTGAGAGTTACCTCTCATTTTCAAGTATGTCCTGGGCATAGAGTTAAGACAAATAATACATGGTTACAAATACAGTTACATAAGTGAACAGGGTATACATTATATACAAGACATTGCATGCACAGTTAAAGAAAATAAATATTATAGGCGTATGTAACAGTTACAGACCAGATTAAAATGTGAGACAGCCTTAGATTTGAAAGAACTTACTTACTGTCACCAGGTAAGAGGTTGGTCCCGGTATGGTAAGCAGCTTAGGTGTCAGGTTGGCGCATTCTGTTAGCAGACCGGGAAGCAACTTCTGCCCATTCTATGAACTCCTGGCAAGTCGGGGATAGGTGGGGAAAGTTGTTCCCACGGGTGGATTGGCTGTGTATGTTAGGAATAGGGCTCTTGACCCTATTACAATGCCTGCAGCCCCCTTCCTAGTCAAATTCATCTGATTCAACTAAGATCAACCAAGAAACGTCCAAGTACAGCGTCAGCGGTTCTGGAGTGTGAGGGGTTAACTACACCATAATGAAGAAATGCAACCCTCTTCCAGAATTCGTTTGAGCTGGGGATTCCCAAACGAATCCTGTAAGGACTTTACGAAACTATTCTTTTCGGCAGAGATATAGGGGTGGCAAGTTGCTCCCCTATCCAAGGACTGTCGCACGACTCTAATTGCACACCCACTTGCATGCGTGCAGGGGTGTCCAGAGACTTTGTTGTTAAGTCATTCGTTCCGTGGACATTTGTTTTCGTTTCCCCATCCCATTAAGTGTTTTATCCAGTGAAATTGTGAAGATTTGTGTGTTTGTCTGAAAAGAAATAAATTACAATTTATTTTGCCCTCCTTGTTGTGCTCAATCCAGAATCCCAGAATTAATGTGCTGGTAATACCTGGTCTACCGTGACAACGGCACCCCATACCAGGGCCTGTATCTCATAAAATAGGGGGTACCCAAGGCTGAAATAAACTTTATTCAGCTCAGGAGACCCCCTGCTCACACACACAATAAATATAAATAAAAATGTAAGCAGCTTCATTACCTTAGCAACCATCCAATGCCCGCTAAGACAATGAAGGTGTTAAGGCACAGTACTGTAGCAGATTACATTACAATATGTACTGTACTACCCACCCACTAATACACAACCCACCCACCCCCAGTGATCCCCCATCAAACCATGATTTATTATTTTACACACAGGATTAATACCCCAGGCTGACAGGGGTCACCGGTGTTCCCGATGGGTGCCCACAGGCCCCTCAGTTCACCCTGGTGTGTTCCTACGGGTGTCTTGGGGTCTCCAGGTGGTCCCAGCTAGGCCTCCAGGTGGTTCTCGCGGGTCACCGCGGGACCCAATGGGGTCCACGGATGGTCCTGCTTGTGTTTTGTGGTCCATGGGCCATACCCACAGGTGTCTAAGACCCTCGGGTTGTTCTCACAGGGGTCTGTGACCCCTGGGTGGTCCCTGCGGGCCCACAGGGCCCCCACAGCTTTGGGGCCCCAGGTTCTTCCCCGCAGGTGTCCCTGTGGGTCCGCATGTGGTACCTGTGGGCATCCGGGGTTCCTTGGGTGGTTCCCACTGGTGTCTGGGGGCCCTCGGGTGGTTCCCACAGGGTATGTGGCCCTGGGGTGATCCCTGCAGGTCCGAGGGGCCCCACAACTTTGGTATTTCCATGCAGGTGTCCCCTGTGGGTCCGCAGGTTGTTCTCATGGGCATCCGGTGCTCCTCGGTTGGTTCCCATGGGGTCTGGGGGTCCTCGGGTGGTTCCAATGGGGGTCTGAGGCCCTCGGGTGGTCTCTGCAGGTCCTTGGGGCCCCCACAGCTGTGGGGCCACCGGTTCTTACATGCAGGTAACCCCGTGGGTCCAGAGGTGGGAGCGTGGGCATCCAGGGATCCTCGGATGGTTCCTCTGGACGTACAAGGGTCCTCAGGTGGTCTCCATAGGTCCCCGCAGCTGTAATAAATACAACCCCCCTCCCCCCACCAAACACATACAGTACAGTAATGGGCAAAATAACTTTTATCCAGATATAGATAGATTATCTGCCCATTATTAAACACATTAGCCAGCATACATAAATCAAGTAAATAAATACAGTTCTACTTGATACTACTATTTGCCAGAAAATACATAGCAAATACAATCTAATGGCCCCCAGCCCCTTAATCACCTTAGTGATTAATAACTGCTACAGTAATTAAGGGGTTTACCCACCCTGCCTCGATACCCACCTCGGACCCACTATACCCACACGGTACCTATTGATTGTTATAGTAGGTCTGCAGGGACCCTCGGATGCCCATGGGAACCACCTCATCCTCATCCTCATCACTGTCCATGTTATTTGTTGCCACAAACAATACAGTACAATCAAAAATACAATCTAATGTCCCCTAACCCCTTATGTCCCCTAACCTAACCCCTTATGTCCCCCAATCTAATGTCCCTTAACCTTAGCTATTAGTAACTGCTATAGTAATTAAGGGGTTACCCATCCCTCTCCCACGACTCAATCACGAGACCTAACCACCCTCCCCAGGAAAGTATCTCTACACTTCACCCATTCACTGGTACAGTGGGTACACCATGCCCATTTAATATGGGCATGATTTACCACTATAGCAAGAAATGGTAAAGGAATTAAAAATATAGGCCCAAATAAAAACACATTACATTGCAAAATAAACACATTACTAATGCCAATCAAACAATTCAATGACACAGTGGTACATCATGCCCAAATAATATGGGCATGATTTAACACTATACCATTCAATGGTCAGCCTAAACAAAACAATCATAAACAAGAACCAATGCATTCAAAACAATCACAAACAAGAACCAATGTATTCAAAACAATCTCAAACTAAAAGCAAATAAAGAAGTAAACAGAAAAAATGACAACCAATCAATTAATCAAATCCAAAATAAAGACCAGAATAAATAATTAAAAAGATGAACACACCAAAAATTATTTTTAAAGAATGAAATGTTTTATTTGTACAGGATAATAAAGTTAAAATTAATAATACAAAAATACATGTTTTTTGATCTCCTGAACTGAACCGCATTGGTTTCAGCCTCTGGGAATCCCTAATTCACAAGATACGTTATGGGGTGCCGGTATCCCCCTGGAAGATTTAAATCCCCCGGTCACTTGACGCGAGAGCTTTAAAGCACAGGGGATACCTGCACTCCGTATCTCTATGAAGTAGAGATTCCCCAAGGCGGAAACCAATGCGGTTCAGCTCAGGAGACCCCCTGCTCATGTACACTATGATCAAAATCAATATTCTTAATGCACAATCACCTGTAAGAGCCATGCATGGAGATGCAGCATCTCCATGCAGCTCTTACAGGCTACTTTAGATTTTTAAGCACAATAGCAGGAGAAAAAAAACAGCTCAAGCGATCGGGCATATTTTTGTCTGCACCTAACCAAATGCACTTTACTTCTTAGCGAACCCCGCGTCATGCTTCATTTTTTATTATGGGATTACAAATATCCCAATCGGGCACAAAAGCTCACAGCTTAGTGAATCACCCCCTAAGGGGAGAAACAGAGTTAGGACGTGTATTTTTTAAAATTTGTTAACCCCTTTGATGTCTCTGGTATACATTGGTAACCACCGGCCAGAGGAGAGGACACATAGGATAGTGCAGATTGCATTATAGTAATATAGTATTAAAAAACTGTAACACTCACAAGCAGAGTTGAGTTAAAATGTAGGCAGTTGGACCACCGTTGGATAAGGAGTGATGGAAAGTCCAATGGAACCTCTTCTCTCAGGGAGACACTGTGGCAGCCGTCCACAGCAAGTCAGCAGATCAGGGGAATCAAACTCAGGAGGGCAATCCTTCATGATACCACTGCTCAGCACACTTTCTTCCACTTGCAGTACCGCCCTACGTATTTCGTCTGTTAGAACTTCTTCAAGGGGCAAGATTGCCTCAGAAAACAGACGACTGGTTTTGATTCCCTATCCTTAAACATGTTTAATCATGTTTATACCAAAGGTTTGACTGCTTTCACTTTCTTGGGACACTGTTGCTTTGTTTCCACCCTAGTGTACTTTCTTTCAGTCTTCCATAAAATCACCTACAGGTCAAAGGGCATCTCCCATGGGAAACTCTGAGAGATTACTGCAACATGCACATTTCAAAAAATGCTGTTTAAATCTTCTTTTTTCACAATTTGTTTGTCATGAAAATAACTAATCTATTTTTTGCAGAACCCAAGCAAATTTAATTCAGGAGTTTTATTATTGGTTCTGGTTGTAGGTTAACTCAACCGATACGAATAATCACAATTGTGATACATTGGGGGGAGGTGGGTGAGTAATATTTGTACTCTTTTTAACCACACAGCTCTTCAGTTTGTATTTGTATTTTGCAAATATACCCGTAGTCTATCTTATCCTTGATTACTGCTGGTTGAAGATGTTCTTGAGAATGAAATGTATTTAAGAAACTGCTAAGCAAGATGTTAGGCATAAAAAGACCCTTCAAAATCATACCATTTCATATTAAATTGAATATAAGTGTGTTGAGTTTCAATTAGTTATTGGTATAACAAACAAACAATTGAACCTACAAATATATCTCCTACATTCGAATATAATTGCAGAATGTAATTGCAGAAAAATTGCGGTTTAATATATATTTTTTTGTACTAATTGAAACCATTTTACAAGAAATAATTCCATGCATTTTAAACATTGGATTAATGTTAAATGTTCAGACAACTAAAGGTTAGCTACATTTATCAGGAAAAAAAGCAGAGCTCTGAAGACCACAATCATTAATTCTGTTAGAACAGTCAGTGAATGGATGAAGGGTACCTTTTCCAGGAATGTGATATATGAGATACAAAGACATGACATCGCATTAATTGGCAAGACAGTAGCAACTGGTCAACAGTAAGGTAATTAGTCTTTAAAGGCCATTTTATAATAAGATTTAAAAAAGTCTCACATACTGTAATACAACAAAATCTCGTTTTTGTGTGCTAACAATTAAACAACAAGCTAATACTGTAAAAGAGTGACCCCCAAAAAATGTTTTATTTTTATTTTTTATATGGGCAATCAAGACATTTGAAATCCTCTTTGTATGTTTTGAATCACTCTCAAAAAGTACATAGTCAGAAGTTAGCAATTCACGACCTCTTGTGAGATACAGAAACAGCAAATGTTTTTTTCATCTCTCCTTCAACCCTCCCCCCCAAAAAAATTCAACAAATAAGTTTGTGCAACATAAATTAAATGTTTTATTTTATTTTAAAGTGCCAGCTGTATTCCTGGACACACAAACCACCCTATGCCTTACATAGCACTCGGTCACTTTGTCAAGGGATGTTTTGTCCTCATGCTCTAATTGTATAAACATTCTTAAAGAAACAGTGGAATTGTAAGAGAACAAAATTCCTAATATCAAATCAAAATAAACAAAAAGACAAATATAGTCCAAATGAACTAATGAAAAGTTTAAAATGTATATAATTTCTGAAAGATATACTTTAATCAAAGAAAGTAAGGAATTATAAAATATGTAAGTTATCCTGATTATATAAAAAATATATATAAGATTGGTTTCCAAATAGAGCCAGAAAGGAAGAACAATAGACATATAAAATATATGTTTAACATGATATATTATATATAAAAATGTTCATTAGTGAATTAGTATTAGAGATCTGTTCCCCAGAATTCTCATGACTTTCCCTTCAAAATAAATTGGGGTAAAATCCGCAGTCGGATTGTTTTAATTTCAATCAGTACGGATAAATTAAAATCTATCTATGTGGCTTGGTTGTACGGTTTTAAAAAATAATATCTCGATGGGATTAACCTAAATCCATTCCATAGATTGTGTTTATTTCGAATCCATTGTTGCTCTGTAAGAAAAAATATGACGTTTTAATCTGTCATGGAAACTTTTTAAAAAACGCTGGCGTATTAATCCATCATTAAAAATCTCAACTAGAGCCAAAGTATGCCACACTTATCTGCACAGTGATTTGAAAGAGAGAGGGTGAGACACAATCTCGCTGAAGTGAGAGTGTGAGAGAGACACACACACACACACGGTCACACAGACACAAGCAAAACACACACATAGACACACAAACTTTTTTTATTTCTATTTTTGTAATATATTCAATTCAATTAATATTTTCTTAGTTTTCATTTTTTCCAATTATATATATATATATATATATATATATATATATATATAATTGGAAAAAAATGAAAACTAAGAAAATATTAATTGAATTGAATATATTACAAAAATAGAAATAAAAAAAGTATATATATATATATAATTGGAAAAAAATGAAAACTAAGAAAATATTAATTGAATTGAATATATTACAAAAATAGAAATAAAAAAAGTTTGTGTGTCTATGTGTGTGTTTTGCTTGTGTCTGTGTGACCGTGTGCGTGTGTGTGTCTCTCTCACACTCTCACTTCAGCGAGATTGTGTCTCACCCTCTCTCTTTCAAATCACTGTGCAGATAAGTGTGGCATACTTTGGCTCTAGTTGAGATTTTTAATGATGGATTAATACGCCAGCGTTTTTTAAAAAGTTTCCATGACAGATTAAAACGTCATATTTTTTCTTACAGAGCAACAATGGATTCGAAATAAACACAATATATATATATATATATATATATATATATATATACATATATATATATATATATATATATATATATATATATATATATATATATATATATATAAACTATATATTTAGTTAAGTTATGGTGGGTAAAAAAAGTGACAAAAACCCTCCACAGCAAATCATATAGCAAATGGAAATATCACTGTGTGCTCATTTGCATGTCTTAGACAAGTCTGCAACCTCGCCTTTCATCATTATCACCCAGCACACAGCACACAGCCACTTCACTTATGGCTGTGTGTAACATCAAAGTGTAACATTTAAGTGTGTGGAGTTAATCTTGGAGTTGAAATTGGAGGTGAAGATTTGAGGAAAATCTGGACTCTGAACAACAACGTTACAACTGTGAGAACTTTTCTTTCTAAAAGCTGTGATTATTTGTACTATTCCTATCCTCCAATAACTGGGAAGTCTCTCCTCCTGTATCTCACTATGCCCTCCATATTGCATTTTCTGTTTACTGTTTCCCCACTCCTTGGTGAATTTCCATGTTCTCTCCCACTTCCACACTCCCCACAGCATCATTATTTATACACCTCTCTCCCAACAACCCTCAATAAAAAACACCCACACAAATCCTCTATTCACACCCTCTATCAACTCCTTCCTGCTGCTGGGGATCTCCCCTAAGTCTGAACCAAGACATATACACCTGATCTCACCCACAGCACCCTGCCATCTCTTCCCCTGTAAATGGTGTTAACCTTTTCATTTAACACTGACTAACCTGAAAACTTGCCCCAGAAATCAAGCATCCCAATAGCCTGCACTCATGGCTATTGTCCCACAGTCACTTATACCACCTTTTGTGGCAAAGCACACCCATCTACAGCACTTATTCCCTCACCTGCTGTCTCTGAAAGTTTCCCCTCAAACCTCTTAGATTGTAACCTCTTCGGGGCAGGGATTTCCTTTCCCATTGTCTGATTTTTGCTGCACTTATTGTATTTTTAAAATTCCCTGTACTGTATTCTTTGTAAAGCGCTATATAAATAAAGACATACAATACAATACAATACAATACTTCCACTTCAGCAAGGGATTCTGGGAAATGACATGCAAATGAGCACACAGGGCCACCTTTTGTTTCAAACCATAAACATGGTTCCCTATAGGCTTAAGCTTGCTGCATGGTCACAGCTTTGAGCACAGCCAGGGTTAATATGCATAGCCAGCAAATTCACCCACCCACCGACAGACAGAGAGAGACAGAGAGAGACAGAGAGAGACAGAGAGAGAGAGAGAGAGAGAGAGAGAGAGAGAGAGAGAGAGAGAGAGAGAGAGAGAGAGAGAGAGACAGAGAGAGACAGAGAGAGACAGAGAGAGACAGCGAGAGACAGAGAGAGACAGAGACAGAGAGAGACAGAGAGACCTTAATGGGTCTCCTCAGTGTGGGGTTGGTTATACTGACTATGCAAAAAATGAAGCAAGGGATAGGTTTTACCATACTAGTTAAGTTATGGTGGGTAAAAAAAGTGACAAAAACGCTCCATAGAAAAGCATATAGCAAATGGAAATATTACTGTATGCTCATTTGCATGTCTTAGACAGGTCTGCAACCCCACCTTTCACCATTATCACCCAGCACACAGCACTTCCACTGCAGCAAGGGATTCTGGGAAATGACATGCAAATGAGCACACAGTGCCACCTATTGCTTCAAAAGCCTATAGGGAACCGTTTATGGTTTTGAAGCAAAAGGTGTCACTGTGTGCTCATTTGCATATCATTTCCCAGAATCCCTTGATATCCACCTCAAAATAAATTAGGTTCATCGGCACTCACAATAGACAATAGCCTGTCCTACGTAACATACTACAGAGTCATTGGGGTGGACTTATGACTGACCCTGATTTACAACAGGTATTGAGTAACAAAATTAATATGGCTAGTCGTAAATCTCCCAATTTACAGGATAAAACTGATGTGTTCTTTAATTGCTCTAGAACTCAGACATTCAGAATCAAAGACTGACTCCATTGCAAAACCAAGTGAGTTATCTTTTGTATCACATGTCCGTGTGGCCTTCCCTATATTGGGATGACCACACGTGAATTCCGGTTTTGAGTTCTAGAGCATACCAGAAACATCAAGAATGCAGCAAGGGATTTAGAAGGTTTCAAGAAAATAACATCTATAGCCAGACACTTCCTTTTGAAACAAAAATCAGATCATACGTTATTAAAAGCGTTTGCAATTGAAAAAGTGATTCAAGGGATACGAGGTGGGGACCTGGAAAAGGCCCTTCTGCGTAGAGAATCCAGGTGGATCGTTCAGATGGACTCCATGATTCCACGAGGTCCGAACGATTACCTGGGTTTCTCTATGTCCTTTTGAATATCCCTGCTAGTCCCCATTTTCTTTGCCTCCCTCCTATTGCCCTCTTCCGGGTTCTCTTTGGTCTGTCATACACCCCTCCTTTTCTTGCTGGAACTATGTTTGCAATTTCCATCATTTTGCCCTTCTATGTAAATATTTGTATATATAAGATTTTCTTTTATTTTCTCAAATGTATTACCTTATTTATCCCCAGCCTATTTGGTTTGTTTGGTTTCATCTTCTGTATTTAGCCATCTATATCTATACAAATGATTTAGTGCATTAGAATATGTGACTTTTTTGATGTGTCATTATATTTATAAAAATGTTTTACCAGGAAGTAATACATTGAGAGTTACCTCTCGTTTTCAAGTATGTCCTGGGCATAGTTAATATGACAAATAATACATGGTTACAAATACAGTTACATAAATGAACAGGGTATACATTATATACAATACATTGCATGCACAGTTAGAGAAGATGTATATTATAGGCTTATATAACAGTTACAGACCAGATTAAAATGTGAGACAGCCTTAGTTTTGAAAAAACTTAAACTGGTGGTGGATGTGAGAGTCTCCAGTAGGTTGTTCCAGTTTTGGGGTGCACGGTAAGAGAAGGAGGAGGGCTGGATACTTTGTTGAGCCTTGGGACCATGAACAGTCTTTTGGAGTCTGATCTCAGATGATAAGTGCTGCATGTGGTAGGGGCGAGGAGCTTGTTCAGATAGGTGGGTAGCTTTCCCAGAAAGTATTTGAAGGCAAGACAGGAAAGGTGAACTTTGCGCCTAGACTCGAGTGATGACCAATCTAGTTCTTTGAGCATTTCGCAGTGATTATAAGAACACTCAACACACTTGTTCTTCTTCATCCTTAGTACCGTGGGTGTGACCATTCTTTGGATTGATCTTGGAGTCTCTGCAGAGGGGACCTGCTATCCTGACCCTGACAGACCATTCAATATAAAAATACAAATATAGAATCAAAACCTGGCGCGTGTGTATATATAAATGAATAACAGTATATATAGTCCAATAAAGGATATACACTGGCGACACACTTTATTCGAGCTCGGCTAGTCCCACGAATTCGGGTATACCCGGGTGTATTGAGGTTTGTGACTGTTTTCTGCCCGAGTGCATTGAGGTATTTTCCAGGAAGGGATTTAAGCATTTTATTCCCACTGGCTGCAATACTGCACAGTATATATATATATACTGCATTACAATTCATGAATTTATGCCATCTGGTAGACACGCGAAGCATTGCAGCCTATTAAATCCTAATCATTATCATTTAACAGATCAGCCGCCCGTCAGCCAGGCATGAACCCAGGCTGGGAAGGCAAACGCAACGCGGCTTGTCAGAGGTGAGGAGCGGCGCATTCCAGGTATCTGCCAGGTACATACTGGGTATTTGCTCGAATAAAGTGTGTCGGTGCAGTAAGTGATGATGTGAGTTAAGTCCTTATTCTTTCAAACTTGAGTGGTTAGCCGATGAGAGATAGACTCAAAAATCACAGTTCACAGAGCAAACAGTCCTCTTCACAGTGTAATGCTACCCTGTAGATATGAGACAGAAAGCAGGGAAAAAAACATTGCGCAGTATTGTTTTACAGCCAAATGCACCCTTAATCTTGAAACTCAATAGATTGCCTACTTACTAGAAGTAGGTAGGTCGCATACAGGGGAGAGAAACTGTGTTTGGAGTCTTCCGAGTCCAAGGAGCTTTGGGTATAGCACGAACCCCATGTGGTGTCCTCCATTTCATGGTATGTAGGAAGGCGCTCCCTCTCAGGAAAAGATGTCTCCTGAGCCTGTCTTCGGATTCCTGTATCTTATTCAGCCTCTGTCTGTGTTTGATCTTTTTCTTTTTTCTTGTTCCTCCTCTCTTTCCTCGGAGACGTCTGCTCTTGACCTTTTTCTCTCTATCTCCCTGGGTTCTTGCCACTCTCTTCTGCTTTCCCTCCTGACCTCGTGAAAAGGTTTGTGATCTCTGCGTTGCTCATGAATCACTCCCTAGGATCTTCTCAATCAGCGCTGCTCCCTTTCTCCGTTAACACACGAGAACACATCTCTGCTCCCGGGATCACAAGCCTAGGTTTGTTCTCGTGTGTTAACGGAGGAAGGGAGCAGCGCTGATATTTATATATACACACGCGCCAGGTTTTGATTCTATATTTGTATTTTTATATTGTATTTTGGGGCATATTTTGAGGTATTCCCTAGTAGATTACCAGGCTGCTCACTTTTGTGCACTGCACTGTTTAATTTTAGGTCTAGCACTTGTTTTAGTATCTTTGTATTGCTATTTGACAGACCATTCAACTTGATGGCCAGCGTGACATTAATGGACATAACCTGCTGACTCATCTGTTAATGACTATGCGGAGCAACCAGAGAATTCTGCTTGAAAATGCAATCTACATCAAATGGGATATGGACTTTAAAATGATCTATGTGGCTATTGTCCATTATATTGCCATGATACAGTACATACATGGTATCTGTATTTTCATCATAATTGGCATTAAGGAACATATGTGATCTCTTCATCTGAATTCATTTTTGCTTTTTGTGGCTTTAACTTGCTGGTCTTCATAATATGAAAATTGTGACTGGTGTGTCTACATGACCAGGACGTTATCATGTGAATTTCTGTAATAGATATCTTGTATTCAGACCCATAAAATGAACTATATGAATGTGTGCACACGCATAAATCCTATTGGTTATGCGTCCCATAGTGGCATATAGGAGGAGTCTGTGATACATTGAGCCATTATTTTATTTAATGCCCTTTGCATGATGAGCACCCCTTTTTCTCCATTAGGGCATATACCAACAATGCTCTTTTTGATGGAGCGCTATATGACATATCATTTAGAGCTTAATATTCCGTTATGGCACTGTTTTGTTATGGATTGGCAGTAATTTGAAACGGGATCACTTGGTAGTGCTATGCGCATGCGCACCGGGTTTGATGGTGTTGCATTCCAACTTGGAACACATAGATCGAGTTATGTCATCCTGCGCATGCGCACTGGGTCCAATGGCTGTGCATTCTAAGGTGGAACAGGAGCTGTGTATCAGGTAACATGATCGCAATTAACCAGCTGTGTAATCAATCGTGGCGCAAAAATTCCCTTTTAAAAGTGCATACTATTTTGCCTACTCCACCCCTCCCAGTAGAAGGCTCTGTGCCGAAACGCGTAGGAGTGGGAGCGTTGGGCAGGATCCCCTGTTTTTCCCCTTCTTGGGACACGTAATTATGCCTTCAGACATTGCTGCTTTGTGTGCCTTTTGACTCTGCTATTTGTGCTTACAGGACTGTCATTTTTGTCTACCACACATCTTGCATACTTTGTATCTGGATATGGACTATGTTCATATTACACTGGCGACACACTTTATTCGAGCTCGGCTAGTCCCACGAATTCGGGTATACCCGGGTGTATTGAGGTTTGTGACTGTTTTCTGCCCGAGTGCATTGAGGTATTTTCCAGGCAGGGATTGAAGCATTTTATTCCCGCTGGCTGCAATACTGCACAGTATATATATATATACTGCATTACAATTCATGAATTTATGCCATCTGGTAGACACGCGAAGCATTGCAGCCTATTAAATCCTAATCATTATCATTTAACAGATCAGCCGCCCGTCAGCCAGGCATGAACCCAGGCTGGGAAGGCAAACGCAACGGGGCTTGTCAGAGGTGAGGAGCGGCGCATTCCAGGTATCTGCCAGGTACATACTGGGTATTTGCTCGAATAAAGTGTGTCGGTGCAGTATGTCTGCAATTTATATGTGACTGTATATCTATAACTATATCTATATACATTTAGGATCTCTTTCTCTGCATTCATTTAAGTGATTCTAGTCAATGCAGTGTATTTGGATGTTATATATTTAACCCAGGATACTAGCAAGGTAGAAGACACTTTTAGTCTATTTTAAGAAGTCTATTTTAAGTATTTATGTGAGACATCCTTTCATATCCTGTTTGCAATTTTACTAGGAGCACTATATGTTCTTCTGCATGGGAAATTGTGTTACTACACACATTTGTGAGTAGTTCTTTTAGGATACTCACCTTTTGTCCAGGGAAAATGATCTGTCACTTGGTGCAATATAGTGCTTCAGAGCTTCATAATTAGGTATAGCAGCTACTATTTTGTCTTTGTGGCTTACGTACGGGGACCTATGCCGTGTTTTTAGATTTTCTGTACTATTTTTTACTTTTAATGTGACATTTAATAAATTATGATATTGAACCTTGGTAAACCTGTGTGCAACTATCTGGGCTTCTTTTTCTCGCATATATATATATATTTCTCAAACCGTTGTATGTGTGTCTGTCCGTCCTGTGTCTACCTGTGTCTAGGGGCAATCACATTGGACCTTTGGCCCATCACTCCGCCTCAGGCCAATGAGATGACTCCCTTGGCCCGCCCGCCCGCCCCCGCACACCTCTCATTGGCCTGCGGCCAACACAACGACACCACTGCCTCAGGCCAATGAGATGGCTCCCTTGGCCCGCCCGCCCCCGCACACCTCTCATTGGCCTGCGGCCAACACACCGACACCACTGCCAAACTCTCCCAGCCCTCACTGAGCTTTGGGAACGCTTCACAGCACCTAACCCTCACTGCTCACACTCCTCACCCCCCACCCCCCACCCGCCGCTCCTCGGCACAGGCCTCACCTCTCCCCCAAAACCAACCCCCCACCCTCCGGTCACGCCACTACTGTGCAGGCCTCACCTCTCCCACACCACCAACCCCCACCCTCCGGTCACGCCACTACCGCGCAGGCCTCACCTCTCCCCCACCACCAACCCCCCACCCTCCGGTCACTTCACTCCCACCCGCCGCTCCTCGGCACAGTCCTCACCTCTCCCCCAACAACCCCCCTCCCTCCGGTCACTACACTCCCACCCGCTGAGGAGCGGCGCCGTCCTCACCTCTCCCCCACCAACCCCCCTCCCTTCGGTCACTCCACTCCCACCTGCCGAGGAGCGGCACCGTTCTCACCTCTCCCTCACCAACCCCCTCCCTCCGGTTACTTCATTACCACCCGCTGAGGAGCAGCGCCGTCCTCACCTCTCCCCCACCAACCCCCCTCCCTCCGGTCACTTCACTCCCACCCGCCGAGGAGCGGCACTGTCCTCACCTCTCCCCCACCAACCCCCCTCCCTCCGGTCACTTCACTCCCACACGCCGAAGAGCGGCGCCATCCTCACCTCACCCCCACCAACCCCCTCCCTCCGGTCACTTCACTCCCACCCACCGCTCCTCGCGGAAGAATACAGGGGAGGGGGCTTTGTGTGGGGGGAGGGGAGGACACAGTGTGTGCGTGTGGGGGGACGGACAGTGTGTGGGGTGGGGGGGGAGGCGGACAGTGTGTGGGGTGGGGGGGGGCGGACAGTGTGTGTGTGGGGTGGGGGTGGACAGTGTGTGTGTGCGGGGGGTGGACAGTGTGTGTGTGGGGGGACAGTGTGTGTGTGTGGGGGGGGCAGTGTGTGTGTGGGGGGGCAGTGTGTGTGTGGGGGGGCAGTGGGTGTGGGGGGGGGCAGTGTGTGTGTGGGGGGGCAGTGTGTTTGTGTTGGGGGGCAGTGTGTGTGGTGGGGGGGCAGTGTGTGTGGGGGGGTGCAGTGTGTGTGTGGGGGATGACGACAGTGTGTGGGGGGGGACAGTGTGTGGGGGGGACCCTGTGTGTGTGTAGAACACTGTAGGGGGGGGAACGGAGCTGCGCAGGGGGGGAACCCAAACAGAGAGGGGGGAGTGGAGAAACAGACAGGGGGAGTGGGAAATTGTAATCCCGGGCAACGCCGGGACTCTCAGCTAGTATATATATATCAAATGGAAATATTACTGTATGCTCATTTGCATGTCTTAGACAGGTGAGCAGGACAGCATACAGTAATATTTCCATTTGCTATATGCTTTACTGTGGAGAGGTTTTGTCACTTTTTTTACCCACCATAACTTAACTAAGTGTGTATATATAGATACTGTGCAGGTGGCACTGGGTGCTCATTTGCATGTCATTTCCCAGAATCCCTTGCTGCAGTGGAAGCGCTGTGTGCTGGGTGATAATGGTGAAAGGCGGTGTTGCAGACCTGTCTGACATGCAAATGAGCATATATTAATGTTTCCATTTGCTATATGCTTTGCTGTGGAGGGTTTTTGTCACTTTTTCTACCCACCATAACTTAACTAAGTTTGCTAAAACCTATCCTTGCTTCATTTTTGTATAGCCAGTATAACCAACCCCACACTGATGAAACGCTTTAAGGTCAAAACGGCTGTCTGTGGGTGGGTTTACTGGCTATGCATCTTAACACTGGCTGTGCTCAAAGCTGTGACCATGCAGCAAGCTTAAGCATATAAGGAACCATGTTAATGGTTTTGAAGCAATTAGTGGTATTGTGTGCTCATTTGCATTTCATTTCCAAGAATCCCTTGTGGAAATGCTGTGTGCTGGGTGATAATGGTGAAAGGTGGGATTGCAGACCTGTCTAAGACATGCAAATGAGCACACAGTAATGTTCCCATTATATATATATATAATCAAAAAATAAATAGATGATACCGTTCTGTGGCTAACGAAATGCTTTTATTTGTGCGAGCTTTCGAGATACACTGATCTCTTCTTCCGGCGATTTACAATGAATGAAGCCGGAAGAAGAGATCAGTGTATCTCGAAAGCTCGCACAAATAAAAGCATTTCGTTAGCCACAGAACGGTATCATCTATTTATTTTTTGATTATTGAAACTCGGCTAACACGGTACTGATACCTCTACATGAATATATATATATATATATATATATATATATATATATATATATATATATATACATATATATATATATATATATATATATATATATATATATATACATATACATACATATATATATATAGTGAAGTGAAGGACGTAGTGTATAACATCTCATCCTACATGTTAACACCATCGGAAAAGAGTGTCCTTGAAAAGGGCTTATCATTTGTGCCAACACATACACTGGACCCATTTGACTGGGAGGTAGATCTATACAGGCTCAATAGACACCTTCGCTTGAAGGACTTCTTCTGCAGATATCAGCGAGACGACTCTACGCTTAATGAAGAAAATCGGACAACACAACCTTTCAAACAGGTGAGCTCTTTTGACCCCCAGGTTCATAATCCCAACATCATGACATTCATTAGTCTGGTGGAAGCGGATACCAGGGATGCTGTTAAAAATCAAAAAAGAAGCTTTTTTAACCTCACCAAAGAGGAGCAATCAATCAAGTCAATTAAGGATAATACAGCAATCATTATCAAGTCAGCGGACAAAGGGGGGGGCATAGTTGTGATGGACTATGAACAATATAGAGCAGAAATAATGCGGCAACTTAATGTATGCTTGCATTACAAAGCACTGAAAGGTGATCCCACCCACATTTATAAAAAAGAGATTGATACCATTATACAACTTGGCATTAACAATAGGTGGATATCGGAGGAAACAGGGAAATTCTTAACACAGGAATTCCCGATCACTCCAGTGATATACATTTTACCCAAAGTGCATAAATCTTTGACCTCTCCACCAGGGAGACCCATCATTGCGGCGATGGGCTCCCTATGTCACCCCCTCTCTCAGTATATTGACTTTCATCTACAGCCGATTGTGGTCAGTACGCCAAGCTATATAAAAGACACCACTGACTTTATCAATAAATTGGACGCCTTGGATTTTGACCTTACTAACTGCCTCCTGGTCACATTGGACGTTTCGAGCCTTTATACGAATATTGGGCATGCTGAGGGTATGGAAGCAGTAAAGGATCATCTAGACAAATTCATTGGCTATACTGGTCCGCCAATAGAATTTTTACTTCTGCTTATAGACATTGTGCTCCATAAGAATTTTTTCAAATTCGAGAAAATATTCTTTCTACAATGTATGGGCACAGCGATGGGGTCTAACATGGCCCCATCGTATGCCAATCTGTTTATGTCCCAATATGAACAAACCCATATCCTGTATGATTCCCCATATGCTAATAATATCAGGACATATATGAGATATATTGACGATCTGTTCCTGATATGGGATGGCTCTGAAGCAGACCTGTTGCAATTTTTGGAATACCTGAATTCTATTCCGTCAAACATAAGATTTACCCTCAACTACAGCAATGAGCAGATCGTTTTTCTTGACACTGTTGTTTACAAGGGACCTACCCGGCTGCTGACGAAGATTCATCATAAAGCAACGGACAGAAATACCCTACTTCTGGCCAGTAGTCACCACCCTGAAGCTCTGAAGAAGGGGTTGCCTTATTCTCAATTTCTTAGGGTCTTGAGGATCACCAGTAGGAGTGACGAGTGTGAGGAAGCGCTACAGTGTATGACACACAGGTTCCTTGCAAGAGGTTATAACCACAAAGAGGTCAAAGAGGCCTTAGCCAAGGCAAGAAGGTTTTCCAGTGATCAACTCCTCAAACCAACCATCCAAACCAGCACTTCAGATCGTTTTGGGATTAATACCACTTTTAGTACTTCATCATGTACTATTCGTAGAAGTATCACGAAACACTGGCACATCTTGGAAAACGACAAAAGAATTGGGAAAACCTTCACCAAACCACCATTATTCTGTTACCGCAGGGGCCGAAACATAGGTGACCTATTGACACAGGCAGATCCGGTATCCAAGTATGCCAGCCCTACGAATTGGCTCTCCAAAACTCCTGGTGTACACAAATGTCATGGCTGTATAAACTGTCAACACATGATATTGGGGAAAAGCTTTGTCCATCCACACAGTGGAAAAGCCATTAAAATAAAGGATTACATGAACTGTGAGAGTAAATTCGTTGTATACATCATCCGGTGTCCATGTGACCTGTATTATATTGGTAAAACCACACGTATGTTGAAGGAGCGTATGAGCTTGCACCGCTCCTCCATCAGGAAGGCATTACTTGACAGTACGAATAATGAGGATCTCAAACTGCAACCGGTAGCGAGACATTTTAAAGATCACAAGCATAGCTTGGCAACGCTACGATGCATGCCCATCATGCAAGCACATGCTGGCCCCCGTGGAGGAGACAGGGGCAAATTGCTGTTACAACTTGAAACTCGCATGATTTTTGAACTGAACACAATGGCTCCGCGAGGACTAAATGAAGATTTCAAATTAGGATGTTTTTTGTGATTGCATCTTTTGAATTATTGTTCTGTGTCCTTTTCTCTTCATTAATGCATAGATGCTCATAATTAGGTTTCCATTGCCGGGACTTTGCATTATTGTTCCCCAATGGTGCAGTACTGAATATTAATATTTAACCAGTATGCCATTTACAATTGCCTAATTTATATGCATGTTTTTGCTCTACCTCCTCCTTTCCCTTGTTATCCCTCCCTCCCCTTGCCCTCCCTCCCCTTGCCATCTAAACAGTCACCCTCAACTCTGGAAATTGTTTTTATTCCCCTTATGTGTTGATTCACTTGTTCCTTCACTGTCATTTTCTTTAGGGAGCTGCCACACTGATGCAATTGACACTGAATGGGGTACCAGATCGGCGTGACACTCTGGTGCTGTCACAGAGCCTTGCACATGCGCAACTTTACTTTGAGCTGACTTCCCAGGACTTTATGACGCCACACATGCGTTTCCTAGCAACATTGGACGCTAGGATTTTTTTGTCCACCGGGGGAGCCTGTACTCATCTGCCCATGTGAGATAGCATACATTGCTCTGTCTCCTGATTTCCAAGATGGCCGCCGTACTACCTCATACACTGATTGCACTCGTGGAGCTCCAGGATTGTACAATTAGCTGCCTCTAATTGTCCTCACATGGTGAACTATGGGGTATATATGTTCTCTGGGTGTCATTGTCTGGTAGCACCCCCCTGAGGAAGGTCCTGCCTAGGACCGAAACGTTGGGTTTATAGTGTGCTGTTTTGTAACTGCTAATACATGTCTTTTTGCTTTATCTGAGTGTTGCTGCTTTTGTGCCTTTTCTTATGGGAAGACAGGGTTTCTATATTGATTTCTATGGAGCATGCACCTTGACTTTACATTTGTTGCTTGGAGTGCTGGCTGCTGCTTTTTGTTATATATATATATATATATATATATATATATATATATATACACATACATACATATATATATTTATATTTATATATATATATACATACATACATATATATATATATATATATATATATATATATATATATATATATATATATATATATATATATATATATATGTGTGTGTATATATATATATATATGTGTGTGTATATATATATTTATATCAAGCAAAAAAAAGAAAAAAGCAGCGCCAAATCAGTAAAGTGCATAAACTAAATAAAATATAATAAAATTAATGGTAAATAAACAATATAAACTAAATGGGTAAAAAATATTAAGTAGCACAAATCAATAAAACTGTAAACCATAAACATATAAGATGAATGTAGAAATACACAACATATATATATCTAAAACAAAAGAAAAGAGAGTATAAAAACCAGTCCTCAAAAATAAGTCCAATATTGATGTGGGTTCCGGTATGGAGGGTCTCCGGCAGCTCTCAGTGTGGACAAACCACGTCCACAGTGAATCTAGGGGAAAAAAAGGAAGAGAGAGCGCACGCCCATAGCGTAAAATTGTATTTTAATGAGGGGAGGGGGAAAAGGGGGGTAAAAAATGCACTCAAAAGGGTACAATAAAATCAAGAATTGCGTGATATAATCACCACCATCCGGTAAATGTCTGCAGCGTCTTGGGGCAGTCCCAGTCTTGCAGTATCAGGATCGTAGTCCCAACAGATGTCCAGGGCAGATGGTATTCATTACTGTTGTATTAGAGTCCTGGAAAATGGCTCCGTGTAGTAGGGGCTTCTGCAGCAGTTGCGCATGGATCAGTCCGTTCCAGCGCTCAGTGATGACGTCAGTGTCAATGCGTCTGACGTAATGACGCTCCCTGACGCGTTTCGTCACTCTCGGGTAACTTTCTCAAAGGGAAGTGTGGAGAAGGGGAAGGTCCGGTATTTAAATACATAGTCCAATCATCTCAATTACTTTGATCGTCCCCCCTTCTCAGGTGCTAATACATATGTGCAAATGCCTTAATTCAGGTTTTTTAAAAAGCTTGCTGGAAAAGGAGATAGATAGTACACAATATGTAACATCAATCAGATAGCTCGCCATGAATGAATCTAAGGGGAACTACGTCTCATGTGTCATAACATTTAAGCAACATTTGATACTGGCTTTTTAAAAAACCTGAATTAAGGCATTTGCACATATGTATTAGCACGTAGTACTTTCAGCTGAGAAGGGGGGACGATCAAAGTAATTGAGATGATTGGACTATGTATTTAAATACCGGACCTTCCCCTTCTCCACACTTCCCTTTGAGAAAGTTACCCGAGAGTGACGAAACGCGTCAGGGAGCGTCATTACGTCAGACGCATTGACACTGACGTCATCACCGAGCGCTGGAACGGACTGATCCATGCGCAACTGCTGCAGAAGCCCCTACTACACGGAGCCATTTTCCAGGACTCTAATACAACAGTAATGAATACTATCTGCCCTGGACATCTGTTGGGACTACGATCCTGATACTGCAAGACTGGGACTGCCCCAAGACGCTGCAGACATTTACCGGATGGTGGTGATTATATCACGCAATGCTTGATTTTATTGTACCCTTGTGAGTGCATTTTTTACCCCCCTTTTCCCCCTCCCCTCATTAAAATACAATTTTACGCTATGGGCGTGCGCTCTCTCTTCCTTTTTCCCCCATATATATATATATATATATATATATATATATATATATATATATATATAAGTATACATTACCGCATAGCAGCAAAAAGGGATATATATGTGTGTGTATATAATGAGACAGTAGCAGCAAGGGCAGAACTGTCTTTGCCCTTGCTCATCCTGTGAGACTGAGTAGGTCATTACCCACAACTATTTTAGGCTCAGTTGGCAGTGCGGGCTAAAGAGCCTTAGCAGGGGTTTATGTTCCTGCTGGTACAAGTAGCAGTATTTGCCACCGTTGGATGTGCCTTTATTACTCGATATGGTTGTGAGTTGGATTCTGTTTTTTACCACCAAACCAGCAGCACCCCACCCCTCTATTTGTAGAACATTATTGTCTTTTTAATTATTTTTAAAAAAATGATCATAACTGTATTTCAGCCAGTTTTATCTGTTTTCTGTTCATCTATTTTTGTTTATAGTGTGGTTTCTGTAGTTTGTTTTGTCTGTAGCATTGTGGTATTATATTATTTGCTTTCTTGTTTGTTTCTCTTATATACTGTAGCAGTATACACTATGATTTTTTTTCATGTGTTTAATCCTGCATATCCTGAGACACTTCTCTGTGAATTAATCAAGCCGATCCGGGTGTGCCAGGTTGGACTTCCTAACAAGGTTTCCCAATACCATCTACCAGCATATTTGGACATTTATTGGACATTTTTGAGGTGCCGATTTGTATTTGTTTATATGTTATACCTGTACCGTACTTTAAGTGTGTGTAATTGTAATTTGAAGATTAAAAAGATGAACACACCAAAAAGTATATTTAAAGACTTAAATGTTTTATTTGTACAGGATAATAAAGTTAAAATGAATAATACAAAAATACAATGTTGCCTCTTGTTCCAAATGTAAAATGTTTATTGTCCCCATGCATGTATGTCACAATGGAACTTTGATAAAATGCATTTCTGTGCATGCATGTCACAATGGAACCTTGTTGAAACGCATATGCGTGTCATCGCATTTCAGCTCATGCGTGTCACCATGGAACCTGGTTGAGAATAAAATTACTGTACAGTAAGATACACTAGTTGCATGAATTACAGTACTGTAAAGTACATTTCCCCATGGAGTCGCTAGATGTCTACAGTAGTACTGCTGTAAGTGCATCTAAACAGTAAAAACAACTTTTATTTTCTAGATTTATACAGTATACTGTATGTCAATGAGATATTTATATATATTTAAATGCCTTTAGTACTATACAGTACAGTATGTATAGTACTACTCTAAGTATCTAAACAGTAAATGCAACTTTTTTCAAGATGTTTACACTGCATATGTCAATGAGATATTTATATATATTATATTTAAATGCCTTTAGTACGTTATGTATAGTACTACTGTAAGTGTATCTAAACAGTAAAAACATTAAAACACCAAAAAGTATTTGTAAAGAATTTTTTTTATTTGTACAGGATAATAAAGTTAAAATGAATAATTCAAAAATACAACGTTGCCTCTTCTTCTGAATTTACAATTTTCTTGTATTTTTTCTTCTTCACACTGGCTGACTGTTCTTGGACATCTTGGTCTGTAAAGAAAGAGACACTATTCAATATTATCAATCGCCCCATACATTATCCAATCCTGAGTTTTGGGGGGTTTGGGGAGAAAGGACATGGCATGGGGTACAGTACTTTACTGTACATTATTACTACACATCGCTACATACTGTATGTAAAAAATATTAAACCATGACTACAGTAAATTACATTATTAAATCCTTAGGTTTTTTTGGAGGTGGGTAGGTTGTGGGAGAAAAAGCATGCATGGCATGGGGTACAGCACTTTACATTAGGACTAGGGGTTTACATTAGTTTTTTAGGCATTTGGGGGGAAAGGACATTGCATGCATGGATTTTAGCACAGTGCCTTACCTGGCCGTATAGCTGGGAGAGTTTCCTGCACCAAGGGTGTGTTTCCTGCACGTTGTCTTTGCCAAGCTCCAGACATGCAAAATAGAAAAGAAGAATTAAACAATTAAATAATTTTAAAACAATCAAGGTGACTCATAACCCAAAGACGAGCGGTATGTTGCAGGCGTTCCTGAAGGACGCGGCACTACCAAGGTTGGACAGGTTGGAGCGCGAGGCACTGCAGAAGGATTTCACATTAGAGGAACTAACAGAGGTCGTCAAAAACCTAAAGTCCTCTAAAGCCCCGGGTCCGGATGGGTTCTCCAACTTATATTACAAAAAATTCATAGAGATCTCTGCCTCACACATGCTTAGGTTATTTAATGGGGTCCTAGCGGGGGAACCCTTCACGGAGCAGATGCTCCAGGCATCGATTTCCTTGATTCATAAGCAGGATAAAGATCCCACAAATTGCCAAAGCTCCAGGCCGATATCGCTGATCAATTCGGATGTTAAAATCTACTCTAAATTGATGGCCAATAGATTGAGCGCTATCCTGCGCTATCCTGCCCAGGCTGATTCACCCAGATCAAGTTGGCTTTATTAGAGATAGACAAGCGGCCGACAATACCAGAAGGATTGTAGATATATTGACTTTGTTAATGCCAATAAGAAACAGGGCCTGGTGTTAAGCCTGGACACGGAGAAAGCCTTCGACAGGAAAGACTGGCCATACCTGGAGTCCACGCTTGGGGCATTTGGGTTCTGGGGTAAAATTTAAAGGGCAATAAAAACATTAAACATGGCCCCAGCAGCAAGGGTGATCCTACAAGGCTTCCCATCAGAGCTGTTTAAAATTAAAAGTGGTACAAGACAAGATTGCCCGCTATCGCCCTTCTTGTTCGCCTTATGCGTGGAAGCACTAGCGGCACAGATACGTAGTAATCCGGATATAGCTGGAATCCAAATTCGCACACAAGAACATAAGGTGGCTTTGTATGCGGTTGACATTATTTTGACAATTAAAAAGCCGTTTAGGTTTTCCCGTGTGCATGATAGCACCTGGTGGTTAATGGCACAACGAGGCCAAAAGCAGCTAACCAGCGTTGGATGTCTGCAATTCGTTGTCCACTCGTGTACATCTCCTTAATTCTCATGCTGAGATCCTTTGAAAAACTAGCACAAGAACGTATATTCGATGTTTAGTCGATGAGTATTCAATGTGCAGTGAATCCACAAAATGGATGGTGTATTTATATGTTAAGGACTCACATTAGAGTACGCCCACTTTTAACACCTGTACCTCGTCGCCATGCATAAAAGGTTACACTTTGCATAGCCAACCACTCGATGATCTGTATCTCAACTTGCCCTTGTCCAAATACTGCATTGTGCCATCTGCTTCCATGGATCAACCCCGATTCTACGGACGCAGGAAACCACTCGCCTCTGCCGTGCCTATCACACAGAAAAAGTGAAAGGCAGCAGCCGTTTCAAAGCCAAGGCCAAAGCGACAGGCTAAGGCTAATAATAAACCTTCTGCTGACCCCAAAGGCTAAGGGTTTTAATACACGTAAGCCTTATTATGTCAAGAAGATATTCGGTGATGTACACTCAAGGCAAAACAAATGGCAGCCAACCCATCGAACCCGCAGGCCACTTCCTCGATTAAGCTTTGACGTCTCTGCCGCTGCTCTCCCGGAAACCCACAGCCCATCTTCTCCATTACTCTTCGACGACGCTGCCGCTGGTCTCCTGGAAATCCACGGGTCACATTCTCCATTACGCTTAGACGTCTCTGCCGCTTCTCGCCCGGAAATCCACGGGTCACTTTCTCCATCCCTCTTCGACGACGCTGCCGCTTCTCTCCCGGAAATCCACAGGTCACCTCCTCCATCCTTCATCGATGACGCTGCTGCTTCTCTCCAGGGTACCCCCTTCTCATCCTCTGTCGCACCCATCCACCCAGATGTCCACAGCACCCCATGCACAAGAACCAGCTTGTTACACCTCTTGCTGAATGGGTTAAGTGTCAATATCCCCGGGAACTCTACTATGCTGGTAAAGATAGATCTTCTTTTAGAGACCATGCTAAATATGGATCAACGGATGAAGAAATGGATCAACGGATGGAGAAGATGGATCAACGGATGGAAAAGATATAGACTGACATAGCGGGGATACATCATTTGCTCTGGGTTCATGCCCCTGTATCCCCGATGCCGGAGCAAGAGGATGGCATGGATGATGATGAAAGGGACCTTCGACCACCTTCCAAACCAAGCGCACCCCCTCCACCAGAAGAATTTGTGTACATGTATGCCGTTGAGGAGGAGGATAACATGACAACCCCGTCAAGACCAAGCCAGGAGACAACACGGCGACCAAGACAGGAGGAAAGCTTCCTCCCAGACAAATTACCTCACCCACCGTCAGAAGCACACCGCTCCAGAAGCACACCCGCTCCCAGAATCCAACCTACATACGCTTGCATCGATACGGTGCCCGACATCATCCTGCGCGAGCTGCCACCGGCACTCAGGGAGAAGTATAGGGTGATGAGTGCTGGTTTACCCCAGAAGTATGGCATGTTAATTTTTAAGAACCACGTGTCCTTCTCGGTGTACTGCGGGTGGGCCAAAAATGTAAACTACGAAGGAAATCGCGAAAAAGGATGCTTCCTGAAAATTTAAGAAGGATTATTGTGGAGGAATTGCGGAGCTATTTTGCAATTTCAGATCCTTTAATGAAAATCGTTCGAGACTCCATTATTAATGGCATTTTGCGTCATACAAGGCATCTGCCCTGGAAGGACAATCTGGTGGGGATCGAATTTGCGTGACTGTTCAACTGTTGTTTAATTTTTGATTTGTTGCGTGTTTTAACTTGTATTAATAAAGAAATGTTTTTACTTTCACAAGACCTGCACAATTTCAGTCCTCAAGTGCCGCAAACAGGCCCAGTTTTCAGGATAAAACCGGGCCTGTTTGCGGCCCTCAAGGACTGGAGTTGAACAGGCCTGACTGACTGTTCTGTACACCATCCTACTGTAAATGTTTTGACTTTCTGTACTTTACTAAAGGAGATTTTGCGTGTTTTAAATTTTATTAATAAAGAATTTTTTTTACTAACACCATACTGTTGTGCTTTAAATGTTTTGACTTTCTGTACTTTAATAAAGGAGATGTTGTGTGTTTTAACTTGTATTAATAAAGAAATGTTTTTACTTACACAATACCTGCACAATTCCAGTCCTCGTGGGCCGCAAACAGGCCGTTTTTCAAAGTTATCCTGAAAACCGGGCCTGTTTGCAGCCCTCGAGGACTGGTGTTGTGCAGGCCTGACTTACTGTTCTGTTCCATCCTACTGTAAATGTTTTGACTTTCTGTACATAAATGTTTTCATTAGCAGTAAACCATACACCGGTTAATGTTTTGAATTGCTGTACACTTTAAATGTTTTTAAATTGTATTTGTGAATACATGTTTTTTTTACTTACTCCACCAATAAAAGAAAATTTTGATTTGGTTTAAATTGTTCCATTGTTTCCTTTTATACTGTAACAAAATACAGTGTTTTTAGAACATACAGTACTGTCCAGGCATACTGTACAGTACTGTACTGTATACTGTAGGCATGCTCAGTACTGTACATCACAAGAGTATTAAAACAATACATGCTGTACGGGTACAGAATACACATAGGTACTGGAATACATGTAGAATAAATGCATACATTTTATTTTTCGGATTTATTATACAGTATATATAAAAAAGTATTGTATACGGTCTGAAAACAACAGCATACTGTTTCAGGTTTTCTATGAAGCTCTCAGTTACAGTATTCTATCCTAATCAATAACAACGGCCACTAAACTGTAGATTCCGGTACTTGTTTTTTTAAATCCGATTCAGCAATGTGCAGGCATTGTTACACAAAACGATATTATCCATCGAAATCCCTCCATTTGCCGTTTTCCGCATGAGATGACAAAGTTTTCTTTTCTGAGGAAAAACAAAGTACATGTAACGGGTGGACCCCCTAGTCTGACCCACCCAATCTCACATTGGCCCGTGTGGTCTAACCGGTCCCCATTACGTGATCGTGTATGGTGGTGCACCTGCAAGTAACAGGACTCCTGAGTCTCCCGCTTGATGGTATTAGGGGATGTCATCCAGACAGGCAGCTGAGGTAGTGTGTGCGAGTCCTACCTATATCCAGTGCAGCGCCTCCACCTCATCAGGATCTGTGCTTCCGCAGGGAGATGGTCCTGGTGAGGAACTCCTTCTTGGTGGTGCCATCCACTGCTGAGTAACTTCACACTCACCCAGTGGAGGTATATGCGAACAAGACATCTTTATTGATGGTATGGGCAAGCTGCCCCTCACAGATAACAGCTCAGCCGCTCATCTCTTTGCAGCATTCCATTAGGAAGGTCTCTTCTCCTCTAATAGAGCTGCTTTCCAGCTATCCTCTCAGAGAGATTCCCCAGCTTCTCTGGCTGCTGTATGCTCCTCTCTTGAGCTGCTTTGTCTCTCTCAGCTCCTCTAACTCTGCTGCGTATGCTCCCTGACTCACAGCTAGCATGAGACACTGCAACACTGTTGCAAACCTTCACGTGCGTCTCACTGAACAGAGCCAGCACAACAACAGGAAACTGAACTCCTAACTTTAGGCAGTGCTGTGTCTTATATCACCCCCCAGAGAACAAACCTGCTCTGTATCCCTAAGTGTGGACACAATGCATGTTGTCACTTCCTTTGGGATATATGACACCTCACCAGGGTTTGAGGGCAAACCTCATGATTGTTGCTGGCAATCTTGCATACTTACCAGGTTTACTGCCAGCATGAGAAAGAGATATGTACACCAATATTAGACATGGCTACATACAAGTTTTACTGTAATGGTCAGGCAGTCCCCTAAAGAAGTTCCCACAGTCAGTCCCACCAATAATTTTCTTGGGGGGCGTCTCCTCTTCACATGCGCATGCGCCTACTGTCGATGTGATGACACGCATATGCGTTTCAAGAAGGTTCCAATGCGCATGCGCCTAGCGTTCCACCAATTGTTCCGTATCTACTGTAGAAGCTGCTCAGCCAATGATATTGCTTACAGGAGATATTGCTTACAGGAGAATTGCTTGACTGTGCATTGAATTGATATTTCAAAAACAGAATAAAATACGGCAACATTACTCACCATAGACTTTGCCAATCAGCTGGCGCCGAGCCACTGCCAGTCCCGTATTCTTGATTATACACGTAGTTGACAGGTGACAGCGGGACTACTACACCTGTAGTCAGCTGATAAGGCTGGAAATCGCTTAGGTACATGCAAGCTTGCTGGAATCTGTACGTGAAATCCGGCTCAAGCTGCAGGTATCCGGGCGGGGACAGAAAGGAAGGGTTGCCGGTCACCAGGTTTTCACTGACGGTCGGACCGTTATTGGAAGCCGGTACTGGCGCATTGCTTGCCTGCGACTGACGTTTCTTAGTTGGTTTAACATGACCTTTCGCCTTTTGAATTCTCCATGATCATAGATACGGGAAAAATCCGATGATACACACCAATACCCTCCAATAACACCGGGATCAATACGAAAAAAACACGGATCGATACATAACTTTTTCCTTATTGCACGCTTCCACACATGTGCATCTGGGGAAAATTTGTAAAAGTCATAGTTTTCGATAAAATACTGATAAATGTGACCAATTGTTGCCATCTTATCATCTGTTGCATTAATCGCCCATATTAAATAAGCGTACGTTCTGTCGGGTTTTTGTAACACGGACTGCGGTGGTGCACTCATGTTGGGACTCTTAGGACAATAAAACACCAGACACTGTGCATGTATTTTTAAAATGAAAAGCCTAAATTGATACATTATTGTAACTTCTTCAGAACCAAGGCCAATTTACAATGGACCACTGTGGTATTTTTTTAAACACCTGCAAGTCGACACATTACTGAAGCGCATGCGCATTACAATTCATGAATATCTGCCACCTGGCGAATACGCGAAGAATTGCAACCAATTAAATCCGAACCATTATCAATAAACACATCAATAAACACATCAACTGCGGGTGATGCCGGCATGAATGCAACATGAATGCAACATGAATGCGGTATAAATGCGGCATGAACGTGGTGAAGTGCGGTGAATGCGTGGCATTCGGAAAAAATCCCCGAAAAATTTCGGAGATGTTGGAGAATAAACGGGGCCTCGGCTTTATTTATCGATAGAGACATACATACATACATACATACATACATACATACATACATACATACATACATACATACATACATACATACATACATACAGTGGCAAGAAATGATAATGGAAAAAAATAGTATCACATATAATAAATTACAAAAAACAGTTAAAGTAAAAAAAAAATACATTTCTTTTGTTAACTTACCATTAGCTGCCCCACTCACCGACTCTCATTGAACACCAAGCTCTCGAACCAATCCACGCACAGCAACAGGAACCCATAAAATAAAAAACCATAAAAAAATAAACCAAGACTTTTTTTTCTAATCCAAAGCGTCAACGGGGTCTTGATCTGTGTTCTTCCGTCTTCTCCAGATGTCGGAGAAAGGTCAGGAGCGGAGGCCGAAGGACGGCGCTATCCTGAATGTATCCCCAGCAAGGGAAGGGGATCAAAAGACCCCCCAAGGAGACGGTAATATTTAACCTCTCAGATCATGCTTTAACAACAGCAGAAATCAGTGTCCTACAGAAGGGCTTAGGATTCGTGCCCACATACGCACAAGACGCATTCAAGTGGAAAGTGGACCTATACTGCTGCTGCCGAGTTTATTCGAGCATTTGCCCGTTCTCGGCCGCAGCAGTAACCTGGCGGCGCCGGAGGGTGCCGGGTGCGCGCCGAAGCCTTGGAGGAGAGGCCCGCCGATCGGGGCTTCCCCCTCTCCTCACCGGGTCCGCCGGGTCCCCCGGAACGTCCCGCCGCCGTCCTCACATCCGCGCGACACCAGGGCTCCCTCGGGGAGCCCTGGGCATGCGTACAGGCGGCACAGGCACCCGATGACGTGTGACCGCGCATCGGTGATGCGCGGCACGCTGAGGGAGTGCGGCTCGCAAGCCGGGACATATCCCGGCTTACGGAATGAGCCGTACTCAAATAAAGTGTGCCGCCTGTGTATATGTTACATCTGCACCTTAAGCTGAAGGATTTCTTTTACTAAACCTGGTCTACCCTCCATCTCTAACACTGTGGCAACCACCTTTAAGGCCAAAAGCACGTTCGATCCACAAGTTTCGAATTGTGACATTGCTACATTCATCAATCTCTTGGGGAAAGAAACTCGAGGCAAGATACGGAACTATAAGACCAGCTTCCAGAATTTAAGCAATGATGAACGGCAAGCATTGAAGGCTTTAAGACATAATAAGAACATTATTGTCAGAGCCGCCGACAAAGGTGGAGGCATTGTTGTGTTGAACTATCTCTATTATAAACAATAGATTGAACGCCAGTTGGCGGATGAGAAAAACTACAAACGTTTGCCTGGGGATCCTACATCTGTATATAAAGCGGAAATCGACTCTATTATACAACTGGGGGTGTCAAATATGTGGATTTCTGAAGACACCAGTAAATTTCTCACCCAGCAACATCCCAGAATGCCTGTCCTGTACACCATCCCTAAAATACACAAGTCAGCGACTCAGCCTCCCGAGAGACCAATTATATCTGCCCAATCCTCCTTGTGTCATCCATTATCGCAATATGTGGATTTTTAGCTACAGCCTCTGGTCTCGCAAATGGCCTCCTATGTGAAAGATATGACTGACTTCATGGCACATATCAGCAACCTGGCCTTTGACCCCTCGGAGTGTACTTTGGTTACACTTGATGTGACAAGCCTTTATACTAACATTCCACACCAGGAGGGCCTAGACGCAATTCACAGTAAATTCTCAGGTATGACGACAACTACTGGTCCACCATCAGATTTTTTACCAATACTCATGGCGGTTATTTTGAATAAGGGATTTTTTCAAATTTGAGAAGACGTGTTATTTACAACTAAGTGGAACGGCCATGGGTTCAAACATGGCTCCCTCGTATGCCAATCTGTATATGGACGTATATGTAGAATATTAGTGGGGTAAGGGGAGGGGAAAGGGGAGATGGGAAATGACTCTCGCTTCAGCTTAATTCACAGACACATGGATAAGGACTATGGTGCAAAGGGGGAATGGGGTAATAGTGTAATATGAGAGAAAGGAAACACCCATTAACATGCACTCATTGTCTCGGTTGATATGGTTTTGAAAGTTAATACTTATTACTTTATTATATTAGTTAAAAAGAATTGGTGAAGAACAAATCTTGATAATGTACTGATTGTGAACAGCAGAATATCAACGTATAAAACAAACCAACATATAATAACATAAACCGGAATACAAGGGGAGGATATAGGACCTGCAGGTAAGTACTTAATAGTTGTGAGAAAAACTCACGCAGGTATAATCAGCAAATCCCCAAGTCCAACACTAATTAAAAAACCTGTATTCAGTCAGACAGGTACCCAAGGTTGACGGTCACGATACTGTAACGCTGCACATTATATAAAGGTTTTCTCAACAGAAGAACACACCTATTGTAAACCACATAATATAGTTGCTCAGGTAATCAGTTGTATAGTATCAAACATTAAAAAACTGTTAGCAGTACATATATTCTTGGCGCCCACTTAATTAGGTATAATACACAATAATGCAGGAAATACTGGCCCCCAAAATGTGATTAGTATGGCCCTGAGGCACGGGTCATTTTACATCAAATTACAGCCTCCTATACTAAACTAAAGAATACTGCATTAGGTGAGCGTTAATAATGTGGTTCATGGGGAGTAATTATAACCAGGGGAGTGTTGGGAGTCGCATAGAGAGTAGAGACTTTATATAGCCAGTGTTGCTACTTGGAAATAGAAGGACCGTAGCCTTGCTGAGACTCACTGCTCTTAATGCAATAATGTAACATGAAAGTCAGCCGCTACAAATGCTAAACCATCATCATGGAATAAGGGCAACAAAATAACATCAATGCCCAAATAGCTAAATACAACTCAGCTACAAACTGAAAATGGTATGGATACTCTGTTGTAACGAAGCAGAGGAGGCTCATATCACTGCGGCTCAGACCAGCGCTCAGAGGCGCTTACCACTCACCACCCGGTCAGAGTTACGTCGTGACGTCATGACGTCAATCTCGTTAGCCCCACCTCCTAGGATCCCTGGAACTTGTGGGGCTGTTGTGTTTGTATTTTTTTTATTGTGGGTAGCGGGGGTGGGCGAAGTGGGTATTAGCCCCAACGGTGGTTGTTTAGGGCTTGCGGGTGGGTAGCGGGAGGGCTTAACCCCTTCATGACCGTAGCGGTACTAACCGCTAAGGTCATGAAGGGGTTAAGTCCACCAGCAACCCCCCCGCAAGCCCTAAACAGCCACCAAGGGCCAAATACCCCCTTCACCGACCCCGCTACCCACAATAAACCTGGCATGGCTGGTTAACCCTTTCATTGCCTTAGCGGTTAGCCGCTAAGTTAATGAAGTGGGATTTACTGTAAATGCATTTTTCCTGCATCGGATGCATGCCGGGGGGCTCCGGTGCTGGTATTAATGGGTATCAGTTCCAGAGACCCCTGGCATCAATCCCGGGCAGAAAAAAGGCCTGATTTTTTCTAAATGTCGACCTTGCCGATGCTTCTCCCCCAGCAACTTGCCAACTTTAGTTGGCGGGTTGGATTGTCGTACAAATCTCAATTCTAGAGTGCCGATCAGCAGCGAAAAGCTGATTGTGGCTACTAGAATTGAGCGCGTATCAGAAAGTGCCAATAAGTGGCGAAAAGTGGCTTATCGGCACCCGGCTGCCGAAAAGTTTTTTTCGGCTAAAAAAAATGACGATTTTTGAAGCTTATCGGCGCTTACTGAATCGGAGAGGCAATATTGGCTAGAAAATGGTGAAAACGGCTTTTCGGTGCTTACTTCATGAGGCACTATGTCTGCTTTGATATAATTCTTGAGACTAGTGATTTCCCACCAAATTTTAGCTTGAGATGTATATTCTCGATCTAGATTCGAAAAATATGTAATGATATCCTTATTTAATATGTCTTCTTGTGGTGTCTCTGTGGTTGAAAATATTTCTATGGCTTCATTATCCCATGTCTCAAAATCCTGTTTGTTGGTGAGAAAACCTGTCATAATATTTTTATAGATCAAAAATTGACCTTTTTAATCAAAGATACTCTTTATTAGAGTGGGAGCTGGTTTGTTATGTCTGGGGCTCTAGCAGTCCCTACAGTGGTAGTAGATATATTGTAGAAAATAAACCGCTCGTCCTTAAATTCTATTTCTGTACTTTCTGTACTTTCGTTTTTCATGACATGGTGCAAGAGGATTAGTATATAGAATATAGGGTGGGTCAAAAGAAGATCCAAAAAGAATCCTCCTCTAATTGCACTCTATGTTTCTTTTGCAGGTATCATTCGGACAAATAGTCCATGCATATTCTCAATAAATGTAATGGCTTACTATTGTAGACGAATCAAAAGCCCAGTTTAAAATAAAATAATAAAACTTTATTACATCAAATTATAAGTGACTCTGTGCCTTTATTTACAGTGTATATTATTTAAAATCCCTACAGGAGTTTTGTAGAACCAATGCTCCCAATATAAGGTTTATAGCTTATAAATGTAAAACCAGAGACAGAACATGAAACACAGACAGAGCTCAGTGCTACATCCTATGACACAAATACACAGTACAGTGCCTAAATATATATATAAGTATCTTTTGAATAAAATAGTCTTTTAGTTTCAATCTTTGGCCAAAGTGCCCCTTCAAGGCAGACCACGTCTCAAGGGTCCTAACACTAATATAAATTCTTAATAACCTGTACATTACCAGGAAGAATGATTTATAATAAATCTGTCAAAATTAGTTGCATAGTTCTAAGTCTGATTGAAGCTCTTATTAACCTGTATAATACCAGGAAAATCACTCTGTATTAGATTTGTTGCAATCAAACTGCATGCAAGTTCCCATGAGTGTGGAAGGTGAGATGGAGTGAGCTTCTAACCATTTAAAAGTGGGAGGGGGTGAGCTTCAAAATTGGGAAGAGGAGCCACCCTCCAAATCAGCTAGGAACAGCTGAACAGAATTGCAAAACACACAGAGCCCCTACAAGCTCATATTGAACCTCCAAAATAACCACAACATATATATATATATGCGTATAAGTGTCAAAGAGGAGTGCTACTGAGCATGGCAATATATATTTAAAACCAGAGACAGAACATGAAACACAGACAGAGCTCAGTGCTACATCCTATGACACAAATACACAGTACAGTGTAAACTAATTTTGACAGATTTATTATAAATCATTCATCCTGGTAATGTTCCTATTTTAAACATTATGTGGTATTTCATATCAAATGTATCATAGTATATGAGATTCATGACGCCCAAATATTTATATTTTTGTTACTTAGCCTCAAGGTGAGTATTTGGAAGACGATATATTTGTATGCACATAAGGGTATTTTGTCTGACATTGTATACTTCAGTACAGTTGGGTCCGCCGAGACCATACACCCTTAGTTGAGTTATATGGCTAACAGATTGGTTTACTACTAATACCTCTAAGATATACTAAGGTCCGCTATGACTAGTGATATCATATAGTGGGGAGAAATATCTATATACCTATCTGTACCCATGGGATCATAGACACCTTACCATATATATACATATATATATATATATACAGTTGTATTTGCATATATATATATATATATATATATATATATATATATATATATATATATATATATATATATATATATATATATATATATATATATATATATATATATATATGCATATATATGCATATATGCATATATGCAAGTTTGGGGTCTGCAACTGTGTGTTTTCTTGACCTAAGAAAATTAGTGTAAAAATCCCTTGCTGACAGCTGGATATGTACACAGGGAACAAGATATACTATAAACATCACACTATGTGCTATATCTGAGTCATTATGTTGTGAATAAATATAATAGCTACTATGTAACTATGTACTCTCTACACTGATTTAAAACAATATAGTTACTTAACAAAACGCATTATTCATTGGTAACTAAAAAAGGTTACATAAAGAGTATATCTAATAGCTATATTAATAGCTCACAAATAAATATATTTATGTACTCTATATCATAAAGATACTTACCTTATTTTGAAATGTCCAAGTAGATATCAGCTACCCTATCGTAGACACACTATTATATGTGTTTATAAGTTATAAACCTTATATTAAGAGCATTCATTCTACAAAAATCCTGTAGGTATTTTAAATAATATACACTGTAAATAAAGGCACAGAGTCACTTATAATTTGATGTACTGTAATAAAGCTTTATTATTTTATTTTAAACTGGGTTTTTGATTCAGCTACAATAGTAAGCCATTACATAAATTGAGAATATGCGTGTACTATTTGTCCAAACGATACCTGCAAAACAAACATACAGTAGAGTGCAACTAGTGGAGGATTCTTTTTGGATCCTCTTTTTACCCACCCTGTATTCTAAAGACCTAGAGAAGCTGGGGGCTTGACGGTGCGGTGCTTGTTGTCTTATTACAAAGCTGCATGTAATAATGCCAAATTACACAATGGCATAGAGACCCAGAGCTGAGAAGGTGGGTGGTGCTGGAGAGGGAGGTGTGCGCTCCTCTGGAGCTCAGGGACTTAATTTGCTACCCGAAACCTAGATTAAAGGATTTAAAGGAGCTGCTGGCCTCCATGCTCAACTCAGTGTTGGTCTGGGATGCGGCCAAAAGTAATCGCTCATTAACCTCAAAACACACTTTAATGGCCCCTTTGTACGGTAATCCAGTTTTGCTCCAGAGTTAGAAGGCAAGAATGTCATGCTCTGGTGGCAATTGTGGCTTAGGATGTTGAAAGACCTGGAGGGGAGAAACACTATCAAATCATTTGTCCAATTAAAGTCTGAAAAAGATATTTCCAACACGGAATTTCTTAGATACCTCCAGGTCAGGGCATTTTACACCAAACACTCAGCGAGACCACCGCTAACTAATTTTGAAAAGCTCTGTGTGCGGATCACTGACACACGGGGACTGATTTCTGCTTTGTACAAAGATGAGGTCAGAGTCAACAGGGACGGTACACATAAACCCTGATTCATGACATAGTGGGAGACGGATCTGACAGGGCCATTAGAAGACGAGGACTGGCCGGAAATTTTCAAGGCAGCTGCTAGTAGCTCGATTTGCACGACATTAAAGGAGAACTCATATAAAGTATTGATGAGGTGGTATCTCACCCCAGTTAGATTAGCTAAATTTATCCCAGGATCTTCCCCGCTCTTTCCCAGGCAGTGCGGGGAACAGGGGGATCTGGTGCACATGCTGTTGTCCTGCCCACGAATCATACCCGTTTGGAGCCAAATCAGAAATTGGTTACAGACAATCTTGGGCATCCCAATTCAGCTAGACTCATGGTTATTTCTGTTAAGCAAACCTACAAAAGAAGTATCAAGAACGGGGAACAAACTAATTGCACATTTTGCAATGGCTATGAGGTGTGAGACCGCAGAATTGTGGAATCAGAATGCAATTCCATCAATAGAAAAAATTCGGAACAGGATTTGGTTTGTTTGCCAGATGGAAAGTTGACGGGTCTGGTTAACGACACTGGCCAAAATTTACAAAAGGTCTGGCTGCCCTGGTTGGCACAGACAGATATTCAGGGTGTGAGCCATGCCACGTCTGGCTCTGATATGATCAGTGAGTTCTCCTCTGATGGGCAGAGAGGGACGGAGACGGAAGAACTGGAGGATGATAGGGGGGACCCCACGTGGACACTGAAGAGGGCAGGCAACCCCTTGCCCGTGGCTACGGAGATAAAGCAAGGAGCGATCTCAGATCATCTGCACATGTTAGGAGAGTCTCGGCAACCCCTCCTCCAATCCCCTCCCCCCTCAATTCCTCATCTTCTTGTCTTTCCCTTCCCATGTCTGTTTAGATGTTGTATGTCCAGAAATGTTTTTTTTATGGCATTTATGATATGAATATATGCTATATCCTCAATACCCAATTAAATGAACGTTAAATAAAATAATCAACATTTTTTTATTATATTAAAAACATTTGTGGCACATCTTTATTTGTAAATTAATGTAACATGTGTAGTAGTCCAGAAAGTTGATTGACCTCCAGGGAAGATAACTTTAATGCCTCAAAAGGTCATTGATGCTGTCTCTTACTCTTCTCACAAAAAGCCCATACACATTGAAATAGCGCTTCACTTTGTTTCTAATAGTTCTCCTTAAATTTGCAGGAAGCCCCTTCTTGGTCTTACTGCCTACATAATTTACATTTTGGTTCCACTCGCTGTACATCTCAAAACTGATGTGGTATTTAAAAATGAACAGGGCAAATTTATGCGGGTATCCACCGCATCTGGTCTTGTATTTCTCCCAGATGTGGGAGGTTGTTCAGCATGGTGTCTGGGAGCTATACAATCCTCGGTGCTGGACCTGGTGTGCTTCAGGCAGCGGGCAGGGTTGATGTCTTGGAGGATGCTGTCCTCTTGTTGTGGCCATCCTCTCATCGGAGTTGTCATCGACTCCAACAGAAGGGTAGATCCTGGAGACAGAGGTGGTGAGCGTTGGGGATACTGTGGTGTGCTTGGTGTTGGCACCATGAAGGTCAAATGCAGGCATGGAGAGGGTGCACTGGAGGGTGTATGCGGTTACTCCATGGGAGAAGAAGGCGCCTCCCGGTTGCCCTCCTGTGTATTATTTTGGGGGGATTTAATAGCCGGCATAAATTGCACATGCTAAGTCTACGTATACTGCAAAATGCAACATCATTGAAAAATAAAAAGGTAATGATTTTAAAAATGTTAAATCTGTTTAAATAGTAAAACTATGAATTACATAAGATTTTGTTTAAACCCCAACAAAAAGAATGCTGCCTAGCACTCAGGAATCAGGTTGAAAAAATTCTGTGAGGATCCTCACTGGGATCGAGGGGGAGTGTATGAAACAGTCAATAAAGATACTCTGCTGTGTCACTGAAAATGGAGCCCTTCCCATGGGGGGGGGGGTAGGGAATGGTGGGGGCAAGCAGTATCCTCTTACCCCTCTGTATATACCCTCTAGCTTTCCTCTTCATCCGTTTGGGCGATGCACAATGATCTTCACGGGAAAGCTGATACTCTTGGACTTTAGAGGTTGGTAAATCACCTCATACCTCTCTGCTCACACCCTGTGTCAGCCTCCTGCTCCCATCTTCCGTGATCTGGCTGTACTGCATGTTTGCAGTGAATGCTTCTCCTCCTCCCCCTGCTAGGATGCCACAGAAGATCCGGTATCCACGATAGAAGAAAAATCACACCAGGGCATTGATTATGTGTTCCATGGAGGATGTGTGCCTTTTTCTTTCCTTCGGACTACAATGTCATAGAGTATTGGAAGTGAAGGTTTTTTATACAATGAAGGGGCAGGTGACTAAGCTAAACCCCATGGAATTTAAACTGTGCAGTACTTAATTTGCAGCTAATACGCGTGAAATGTATTCTTGTTGGCAACTGTCTGTCTTTGTATATTTACTTCAAGGATGAATGGGAAGGATTAAAAAAAAAAAGAACTGTTTGCAAAGTTAATTAAAGTTATCACTGTCTGAGCCCATGTTTGTGTGTAATCTTTATGTATATCTGTATACCAAAGGTTAATACATTTAGAATACAATACTGTACAGTACGTAGAACAGAAAACCAGAAAAATCAAATAATTAAAATAATTTGTTTGTTTGAAAAGTTGTGTTCCAATATTTGTGAATGCATTATACACCCCATTGACCAGGAAGTGGAATGTAAGCATGAAACAATTGTTGATTTTTATTACAGGTGAGGACATAATTGTATCTATCCCATCCAGTACATTATGTGTTGTCCAAAAACAAAGTGTGAAACATTGTTAAAATCGTGAAGTTGGTTATTCTGTATAAAAGTAAAAAAGGCAAATTTAAAAAAAAATTGCAACTTTAGAGTTCCATCAAATTTCATCCTTATCTTTTGACGGACAATTTCAAACTTTATTTTATGAAAAAAAAAAAAAAATACAGATGCAGCGGCCGTTATTGGAACATTTACCTGGGTAAATGTTGCATTAAGCCGCGTTTAGGTTGAGATATATTCACTAGATTTGCCGGGACAGACATAAAGGCCCATCGGATTAATACAGCAGGGGTCCCTGCTGTGTGAGTTCTAACGGGATCTGCCTGTCTTTAATAGGCACGCAGTAAGAGATAGGCTCAATCAGTAACTCTAACTGCGAGCCTCACCCAGGCGATTGTGCAGCTTTTATTTAATTTTAAATATTACAGTAATATAGCAGGGGGTCTCTGGAGCTGAATCGCATTGATTTCAAGTCTGGGGACCCCCTACTTCCCAAGATACAGGCCTAGTTATGGGGTGCCAGTATCTAGTATGCATGGAAATGTGTCTCGTCACGTGATCGGGACATTGCCATGCATAGGAGATACCAGCACCCCATAACGGGGCTTGTATCTCAGGAAGCAGGGGGTCCCTGGATCTGAAAACAATGTGGTTCTGCTCCGGAGACCCCCTGATCACATACACTAGTCACAACATTTAAATTAAAATATGTAGTAAGCACCAATACACAACCCACCCCATGCCCCCACATACTGTAAAATCAATATTTATTTTTATGGACACAGGATTAATACCACAGGTCGGTGGGTGTACCTGGGTGGTACCCACGGTGTTGCAGGTCCCATAGTGCACCATGGGGGGTTCCCACGGGTGTCTGAGGGCCCTCGGGTTGGCCTCCAGGTAGTTCCTGTGGGTGCCTGTGGGCCACCGCGGGTTTCTGGGGGTCCACGGGTTTTCCCCATGGGTGTCTGGGGGACTCTCGGGTTGTTCCCACGGGTGTCTAGGGCCCTCGGATGGACCCCGTGGGTCCCCAGACCCCTACAGGGTTGGGCCCCCAGTTCCTCCCCGCAGGTGTCAGTGGGTTCTCAGATGGTCCCCGTGGGCATCCTTGGGTCTTTGGTTGGTCCACGTGCGTCCCCGATGGCCTTCGGTACCATTCCTGTATTTAAAATAAATAAACATGGCCTACATTTCAATAAATACACCTCCCCCTGTAAGGAATCGGGGAACACGTCTTTGAGAAGTGTTCCCTCCTTACATTTCATCTCTCAGACCTCCGCTCTGGCACCAGTGCGTTCGCGCTCCCCGCTCTGTTTACGGAGCGTGTGCGCACGCGCAGCTCTTCTAGAGTGCCACGGAGCTTAGCTCTACCCCCTCGGATGCGCCACGCTTCTCTAACACGCGGCGCGCACATGTGACGACATGTACCGCTCCCCAGCTGTGTGGCAAGTACTCGTTTAGCCCACTAGTCCTGCACCCAATCCTTGCCTCTGCTCTGCCTCCCTTGCTACTGGTTCTTGTGTGCTACAAATTACCTGCAGTTCCTTTCCTACCTTGCTGAGCATAACTTGTTGTAGCCTCGAGCTTATGCATCTGTTGTGCCTTGCTCCTTGTCCTGTGTTCTTTTGCAGTTTAACTCTTCGTGTACCGATCCGGCTTGACTTTGGAACCCCTCTGGATATTGACCCCGGCTTACCCTCGACTCTGCAGACCTCTCCAACCCAGACCACGGCTTTATAGACCTCCATGATTCGAACCTCTCAAACCCCAGACCACAGCTATTCAGACTTCTATGATTCTGACCTCTCCAACCCCAGACCATGGCTAACGGACTTGACTATTCTCTCCATTCCAAGACCTTGGCAAGTATCAACTAACCTACTCTCTCCAACCCAGACCCGGCTACGTATGACAATCCGCCTGCCAGGCACGCTTCCGCTGCTGTGGGTGCATGGTTTACTACTTCCCCATCTCAGTACAGGGGTCCTGTCTTGCTCAAGGGCAGCACAAGTATTACAGTATGCTCAGCCCAACGAACATGTACCCCCCTGAGGTGGGCCAAGCCCTGTCTTCGATCTCGGAGCATTTCCAATACCTGGATAATCAGATTGCTTCCCTTACTCAAAACCTGGCCACGGTTTCTCTTAACCAAACAAAATCCAGAATGACTATACCTGTTACCTTTTCTGTTTCTTCTCCTGAAGCCTCTCTCTCCCTCGAGCCATGTCTCCCCACTCCCAATCGATATGCGAGAGATCCCCATGGATGCCGAGGTTTCCTCAACCAATGTGACATACAGTTTGAGTTAACCCCTTCCCGCTTCTCTTCTGATAGATCTAAGGTGGCGTATATTATCGCTTTATTAACCAGAGATGCATTGGCATGGGCATCCCCCATCTGGGAGCAGAGACCGGAGCTTTTCCAAGACTTTCCACGCTTCAAAGCAAGTCTTTGATATCCCTGGCCATAATATTACTGCTGCTTCTTCTTAATTTCATATTTTTCAGGGTCACAGACCGGTTGCAAGATACGCTCTAGAATATCGGACCATCGCGGCAGAGACGGGCTGGAACGATGAGGCGTTATCTGCAGCTTTCTGGCAAGGTCTCTCCGAAACATTAAATAATGCATTAGCTGATCAAGAAAGACCCACGGTGCTCGAGAATCTTATTACCATGTGTAGTACGGTGGATCAACGACTTCAGGAAAGGAGGCTTGAGCGCCATCACTCACGTTCTCTCACACCAACTGCTCTTATTCCCAGTCTGTATCCTTCTACTTCCCAGCTCTTGAGGCTCCAGAACCAATGCAGTTAGGAAGTCACCAGCTCTCCCCTTCAGAGAAACAACGTCAGAGAACTGGAGGATTATGCCTTTACTTCGGACTGCCAGGTCACCTGGGGCTTCATTGTCCCACGAAGCCGGGAAACGTCAACACCCAATGAGGTATAAGGAGGTATAAGGGGGTTTCATTGGGAACCATTTCTTCTTCCCCTCCTAGTAAGAGAGGTCTACCTACCAGGGTCATGCTGTCTAACTTCCTTGAGGGTCCTGGCTTCGTAGTTCCTGCCTCTGCTTTCATCGACTCCGAGTTTGGGGGAAATTTTGTGGATCAAGTTTTCGCTACCAAACGTAAGATTCCTTTGATCAAGAAATCAATACCGGTGGGTCTAAAGGCTATCATCGGACGTTCTCTCAAGCCAGCCTTCATTTCATTGGAGACTACTACTCTTACTCTCTCCACTAGTGATGTTCACAAGGAAAAAAATCTCACTGGATGTTATTCATTCACCCTCTGTACAAGTAATTCTAGGCCTTCCTTGACTCCAACAACACAATCCGCTTATAGACTGGACTGACAAGAGACCAATACAATGGGATGTTGCCTCTGAAATTGCTCCTGTATCATCGGTACAACTAATCGCTGGCATAGAGACCACTACTCCTGCCAAATCTATGCTTTCTGATGTATATGCAGTTCA
Organism: Ascaphus truei; assembly: GCF_040206685.1. Classification (NCBI taxonomy): domain Eukaryota; kingdom Metazoa; phylum Chordata; class Amphibia; order Anura; family Ascaphidae; genus Ascaphus; species Ascaphus truei. Next base: position 306,016,994 of record NC_134485.1, on the reverse strand, counting down.
TTGATGTTTTTGATAAAGTTTGTGTCACGGGAGACCTGCACCTACCTGGATTCTGCACTTAGCACACAAGTTGAGAAAAATAAATTGTAATTTATTTATTTTCAGACAGACACACAAATATTCACAATATACACTTAATAAAACACTTACTGGGATGGGGGAATGAATACAAATGTCCTTGGAACAAAACAAAGTCTCTGGGCACCCTGCACGCATGCAAGTGGGTGCGCAAAATGATCTGTGTAGCAGTTCCTGGCTAGGGGCACAAGTTGCCACCCCCTATATTTCCGCCAACAGGCAAAACTTTGTTCAGTCGTTACAGGGTTCGTTCAGGAACCCTTAGCTCTAACGAATTCCAGAAGAGGGGGATGATCCTTGGTTACGATATTATTAACCCCTCACACTCCGGAACCGCTGACGCTGAAACTTGGTCAATCAGGTGAATCTCCTAGGGACTGGCTAGCAGGCATTTTTATAGGGTTGAGGGTCCTATACCTTACATGCATAACCAATCCCGCCCATGGGAACATTTCTCCCACCTATCCCCGGCTTGCCAGAAGTTTGCAGGAAGGGCAGAAGTTGCATCACAGTTTGCACGGAGCAGGCGCTAACTTCACACCTAAGCTCCTTAGCATACCGGGACCCTCCACTTACCTGGTGACACTGAGTCTGGGGTTTGGCCACCAAGTGTGAAGTACCCATACACCGTTATCTGGCACTTACAATATCCGGCCATCCTAAAACCTAGGATTGCTGCGGCTTTTAAACTCCGGACTTCTCATAGACATTGAGGCACCCACTCTGCAGTGTGCCTTTGAAGTACGGAGGTGAAAAATTCCTCAGTTCATTCATCCTTTACATACTTGCATGTTAAAGGATTTATTCCCGAGCTGACAGAAAAATCCTCCCGTCTTTACATTTAAAACCCTCAGTATAATACAGTTTATTAATAAAGTATGTTCTTCTTATGCCACGACTATAAACTTTATATGTGTGTGTATGGGTTCTTTATTCCTAGCTGCACTCCAAAAATTAGAGTGCTAGCACACAACCAATCGTGAGTTAGCTTATTTATTTGAACGGGCTATGATGTGGTTTGCGGTTTCACCTACTTCCCACGCCAATTGACTTTCCCCCTTTCAAGTTAAGAAGCTAACAAGGTAACTGATACATTTTGACATAAAACCACTTCAGCTAGACCGCAAACCACTTAATTAACCTTGCGGTTGCGAGGTCTAGGGCTTAGAAAGTGATCCCTATGCTTCAAAACGGCCACCCGTACATAGCCACGCTTCTTCAATCAGCGCTTGGTTTAGCGCTTGCAGCTCCCCCTTGTGTCGCAAAACCAATTGGCACAGTTCACATACATTTATATTAGTGCAACTAGGGATTGAGCTGCAAAATGGGGACAATAAAGATGGTGTAGAGGAAAACATGTCAGTGTGGTGCACATGCAGTTAACCCCTTTAGTTCCAACGCGATTTAAGGTTAATCAGCCGGGTATAATGCCTTTATTAATGGCCTGATTAACCCCCTATCGCCACACCTTCCCCAACTCAAAGCGCAGGCTCTGCCCCGACCACCTCGTCTGGTGGTTGGGCTGGCCTGGCAGCTCTTGAGGTTGTTAGTTCATGAAGACTGCCCTGGCGGGAAAGGCCATCGGCATTGCCATGCTCATTGCACGTCTTGTGCTGAATGGTGAAGTCAAATTCCTGCAAAGCAAGACTCCAGCGCAGTAATTTGGCATTTTCCCCGGACACACTTTGAAGCCAACTCAATGGGTTGTGGTCGGTGATCACTGTGAATGGCCTTCTGCAGAGATAGGGATGAAGCTTTCTCAGAGCCCATACAATGGCCAGGCACTCCTTTTCAATGGTGGCATAAGCCACATCTCTGGACAGCAGCTTGCGGCTCAGATACACCACTGGGTGTTCCCTGCCCTCCACCCCACTTGGCTGAGTACATCGCCGATGCCAAGGTCCATGGCATCAGTCTGCACCAAACAAATTTGAATAATCTGATGCAGCTAGGATAGGGGCACTGGCCAGTGCCTGGAAGGAAGTTTCACAACCTGGAGACCAGACAAGCAGCACAGACAGTCGCTTTTGGGTCAAGTCAGTCAGGGGTTTTGTTACAGCACTGTACTGAGGGACAAACTTTCTGTAGTATCGTGCTGTGCCTTAGAAAGCCATAACCTGCTTCTTGGTCTTGGGAATGGGCCACTGCACTATTGCTTCCACCTTGGCTGGCTATGGCTTGAGGTGCCTGTCACCCACACTATGCCCTAAGTACAGTACTTCTGCCATCCCTACTAAGCACTTGGTGGGTTTCAAGGTGAGTCCTGCTTCCCTAATCCTGGCTAGCACCGCAGCTACATGCACTAAATGTGAATCCCACGAATTACTAAATACAGCAATGTCGTCCAGGTATGCCCTTGCAAACCCCTGTAAATTGGCCTTGGTACTGAAGGAAGAGGTTGTAATAATGTATCAATTTAGGCTTTTCATATTAAAGAAAGACAAGCACCAGTTTCTGTTATTGTCCAGAGACCCGCCATGAGTGTACAAGTGCAGCCCGTGTTCCAAAAACCCGACAGAACGTACGCTTTTTTAGTATGAGCCGCAATTAATGCAACAGATGATAAGATTGCAACAGTTGTTCAAATGTATCAGTATTTTATCGAAACTATGACTTTTACAAATTTTCGCCAGATGCTCGTGTGTGGAAGCGTGCAATAAGGAAAAAGTTATGTAGCGATCCATGTTTTTTTCGTATTGATCCCGAATTTATTGGAGGGTATTGGTGTGTATCACCGGGTTTTTCCCATATCTATGATCATGCCGATGGCAAAAAGCGAAAGGTCGTGTTAAAACCAAGTAAGAAACGTCAGTCACTGGCAAGCAATGCGCCAGCACCAGCACCGGCTTCCAATAACGGTCCGACCGTCAGTGACAACCCTTGCTGTCTGTCCACGCATGGATACCTGCAGTCTGAGCCGTATTTCGCGTACAGTTTCGAGCAAGATTGCATGTACCTAAGCGATTTCCAGCCTCATCAGCTGACTACAGGTGTAGTAGTCCTGCTGTCACCTGTCAACGTGTATTATCAAGAATACTGGACAGGCAGTAGCCCGGCGCCGGCGCCAGCTGAATGGGAAATTTTATCGTGAGTAATGTTGCCGTATTTTATTCTGTTTTTTATATTTTGAAAATATCAATATCAGTGCGATTCAAAAGTCAAGCGATTCTCCTGTAAGCAATATAATTGGCTGAGCGACTTCTATAGCGCTGTAGATACTGAACAATTGATGGAACACTAGGTGCATGCGCATTGGAACCTTCTTGAAACGCATATGCGTGTCATCACATCGACGGTAGGCGCATGCGCATGTGAACAGGAGACGCCCCCCGAGAAAATTATTGGTGGAACTGACTGGGAACTTCTTTAGGGGGGACTGACCATTACAGTAAAACTTTTATTTTTGTTTTTCCTCAGAAAAGAAAACTTTGTCATCTCTTGCGGAAAACAGCAAATATCGCTTTGTGTAACAATGCCTGCACATTGCTGAATCGGATTTTTAAAACCACGTACCGGAGTCTATAGTTTAGTGGCCATTTTTATTGATTAGGATAGAATACCTGAAACAGTATGCTGATGTTTTCAGACCGTACTGTATACAATACTTTTATATATATACTGTTTAATAAACCCGAGAAAATAAACAGTATGCATTTATTCTACATGTATTCCAGTACATATGTGTATTCTATACCCGTACAGCATGTACACTGGCGACACACTTTATTCGAGCTCGGCTAGTCCCACAAATTCGGGTATACCCGGGTGTATTGAGGTTTGTGACTGTTTTCTGCCCGAGTGCATTGAGGTATTTTCCAGGCAGGGATTGAAGCATTTTATTCCCGCTGGCTGCAATACTGCACAGTATATATATATATATATATATACTGCATTACAATTCATGAATTTATGCCATCTGGTAGACACGCGAAGCATTGCAGCCTATTAAATCCTAATCATTATCATTTAACAGATCAGCCGCCCGTCAGCCAGGCATGAACCCAGGCTGGGAAGGCAAACGCAAGGGGGCTTGTCAGAGGTGAGGAGCGGCGCATTCCAGGTATCTGCCAGGTACATACTGGGTATTTGCTCGAATAAAGTGTGTCGGTGCAGTACAGTATTATTATAATACTCTTGTGATGTACAGTACTGCGCATGCCTACAGTATACAGTACAGTATGCATGGACAGTACTGTACATTCTAGAAACACTGTATTTTGTACAGTATAAAAGGAGACAATGGAACAATTTAAAACAAATCAACATTTTCTTTTATTGGTGGAGTAAGTACAAAAACATTTATTTACAAATATTGTACAATGTAAAAATATTTTAAGTGCACAGCAATTCAAAACATCAACCGGTGTATGGTTACTGCTAGTGAAAACATTTATGTACAGAAAGTCAAAACATTTACAGTAGGATGGTGTACAGAACAGTCAGTCAGGCCTGCACAATTCCAGTTCTCGGGGGCCACAAACAGGCCCGGTTTTCCAGATAACCTATGAAAACCAGGCCTGTTTGCGGCCCTCGGGGACTGGAATTGTGCAGGTCCTGTGTGTACAGTAAGTAAAAATATTTCTTTATTAATACAGGTTAAAACACGCAACATCTCCTTTATTTAAGTACAGCAAGTCAAAACATGTACAGTACAGCACAACAATATAGTGTTATTAAAAAAAATTCTTTATTCAGAACAAAACATTTACAAAAACTAAACAACAGTTGAACACTCACGCAAATGTGTACCCCACCAGATTGTCCTTCCAGGGCCGATGCCTTGTATGGCGCAAAATGCCATTAATGCAGTCTCGAACGCTTTTCATTAAAGGATCTGTAATTGAAAAAAAGCGATACAATTCCTCCACAATAGTCTTTCTTAAATGATCAGGAAGCGCCTTTTTTCGCGATTTCCTTCATAGTTCACTTTGTAGGCCCACTCGCAGTACACCAAGTAGGACACGTGGTGCTTAAAAAGTAACATGGCATACTTGTGGGGTATACCAGCACTCATCACCCTATACTTCTCCTTGAGTGGATTGGGCAGCTTGCACAGGATGATGTCGGGCACCATATCGATGCAAGCGTATGTAGGTTGGGTTCTGTGAGCGGGTGTGCTTCTGGGAGTGGGTGTGCTTGTGGCGGCGGGCGAGGGTAGGTTGTCTGGGAGGAAGCTTTCCTCCTGTCTTGGTCGCCGTGTTGTCTCCTGGTGTGGTCTTGATGGGGTTGTCATGTTATCCTCCTCCTCAACGGCATACATGTACATAAAATCTTCTGGTGGAGGGGGTTCGCTTGCTGATGGAAGGTGGTCGAAGGTCCCATTCATCAGATCCATGCCACCCACCTACTGACGTCGGGGATATAGGGGCATGACACCGAGCAAATGATGTATCCCCGCTATGTCAGTCTCTATCTTCTCATCCGTTGATCCATCTTCTGCCTCCGTTGATCCATATTTAGCATGTCTCCAGAAGCAGATCTATCTTTGCCAGCACAATAGAGTTCCCGGGGATATCCACACTTATCCCATTCAGCATGCGGTCGAACGAGCTGGTTCTTGTGCATGGCGTGCTGTGGACATCTGGGTGGATGGGTGCTACGGAGGATGAGATGGGGGTTCCATGGAGAGAAGCTGCAGCGTCGCCAAAGAAAGGTGGAGAAGGTGACCTGTGGATTTCCGGGAGAGGAGAAGTGGCAACGTCGTCGAAGAGGGATGGAGAAAGTGACCTGTGGATTTCCGGGCGAGAAGTGGCAGAGTCGTCTAAGCGTAATGGAGAAAGTGACCCATAGATTTCAGGGGCACCAGCGGCAGCGTCGTCGAAGAGCAGTGGCGAATATGGCCTGTGGGTTTCCGGGAGAGCGGCGGCAGCGTCGTGGACGAGAAGTAGAGAAGATGGGCTGTAGATTTCCGGGAGAGCGGCGGCAGAGTAGTCGAAGCATAAACGAGGAAGTGGCCTGTGGGTTCGATGGGTTGGCTGCCATTTATTTTGCGTTGTGTGTTCATCACTGAATTTCTTCCTGACATACACTGGCGACACACTTTATTCGAGCTCGGCTAGTCCCACGAATTCGGGTATACCCGGGTGTATTGAGGTTTGTGACTGTTTTCTGCCCGAGTGCATTGAGGTATTTTCCAGGCAGGGATTGAAGCATTTTATTCCCGCTGGCTGCAATACTGCACAGTATATATATTTATACTGCATTACAATTCATGAATTTATGCCATCTGGTAGACACGCGAAGCATTGCAGCCTATTAAATCCTAATCATTAACATTTAACAGATCAGCCGCCCGTCAGCCAGGCATGAACCCAGGCTGGGAAGGCAAACGCAACGGGGCTTGTCAGAGGTGAGGAGCGGCGCATTCCAGGTATCTGCCAGGTACATACTGGGTATTTGCTCGAATAAAGTGTGTCGGTGCAGTAATAAGGCTTACGTGTTTTAAAACCCTTAGCCTTTGGGGTCAGCAGAAGGTTTTCTTTATGAGCCTTAGCCTGTCGCTTTGGCCTTGGCTTGGAAACGGCTGTCGCCGCCGCCGCTTTTCGCTTTTTCTGCATGACAGGCACGGCAGAGGCGAGTGGGTTCCTGTGTCCGTAGAATCGGGGTTGATCCATGGAAGCAGATGGCACAATGCAGTATCTGGACAAGGGCAAGTTCAGATAAAGATCATCAAGTGGTGGGCTATGCAAAGTTTGTAACCTTTTATGCATGGCGAAGAGGTACAGTTGTTGACAGTGAGCGTACTCTAATGTGAGTCATTAACGTATAAATACACCATCCATTTTGTGGATTCACTGCACATTGAAAACACATCGACTAAACATCGAATATACATTCTTGTGTTTTATATTTCTTTCTACTCGCAGCAATGCCTGTTAAAAAGATTTCAAAGGATCTCAGCATGAGAATTAAGGAGATGTACACGAGCGGACACCGAATTACAGATATCCAACGCTGGTTAGCTGCTTCTGGCCTCGTTGTGCCATCAACCACTGTGTGCTATCATGCACACGGAAAAACCAGACAACGCACGAGGACACCAACGGTAACTAACACGTCAGTATATTTATATAACTATATAATACAGTATATATATCATTGTTTATATTGCTGCATATTAATATAACAATATATTGTGTAGATCTATCTAATTTTAAAGTTATTTCGGTATATTTATATAACAACATTACATCTATTGTTTATATTGCTGCATATTAAAAGAACAATATATTTTGTAGATCTATCTAATTTTATAGTTATTTCAGTATATTTTTATAACAACAGTATACAGTATACATTGTTTATTGCTGCATATTAATAGAAAAATAGATTGTGTAGATCTATCTAATTTTATAGTTATTTCGGTATATTTATATAACAACAGTATATATATATTGTTTATATTGCTGCATATTAATAGAACAATATATCTTGTTTACATTGCTGCATATTACTAGAACAATATATTGTGTAGATCTATCTCATTGTATACTATTTTTACTGCAAATGATGTGCTGTGCTTGTGGACTACTGCACTGTAACTTACCGGATTGTTGTTTTTGTGTACATTGTAGGGAGACAACTCTTCTGGTCGACAAAATAAGTGAGGAGAATGATGAGAATAGTGCATTAAGGGTCAAATACACTCTGCAGGAAAATCACAATCTCACTCTATCCGAGACCAGCATAAAGAAGATGAGATGCAGAATTGGATGGAAATATGGACGTGTGAGTTTAGTACTAGACAGTACAGGAGGTTGTTTAAGAAACTGTACTGTACCTCTAAAATTATTTATTCCTTTTCCTTACAGAGCGTACCCCATGATAAGGGACGTTAACAAAATCAAGAGAGCCACATCCAAAACCCCCAGTGAAGATGCATGTGTGGGGTGCCATCGCTAGGCGTGGACCAGGATGCATCGTCATCTTTGAAGGTACAGTAAAATGTATGTCACATGCTTTTGCCTTACGAGCACTGTACTGTACTAGTGTGCAGTTTTTTGAGCACTTTTCTTTTCTTGTTATAGGAATCATGTATAAACCTTTCTTCCAAGACAAAATTGTGCCTGAGATTGTGGAATACAACACACGTGAGTTCCCGGATGGTCACTGTTTCTACCAGGACAACGATCCGCAGCACACTGCGTCAACAGCGCATATCCTTGAGCGCGGTATCAACTGCGTGAAGACGCCAGCGGAGTAAATGCGGTAACCGTGTCTCATTTTTTCCAACTGTGTACTGTATATCTTTAACCAATTGTCCTTTTTTCCCCCCTCTCCAATGACAGATCGCCAGACTTCAATCCTATCGAAATGGTCTGGCATCAGCTTAAGGACCATATCCGAAAAGTCGTGAAACCCTCCAAAAAGGATGAGTTGGCGCAAGGCATACTGAGTTTTTGGAACGATGTACTCACTGTGGAACGATGCAATAAATATATTGACCATATTGCGACTGTGTTGCCCATTGTGATCGCGCGTAATGGGCAAGCATCAGGAAGGTAGTATGGTATACAGTAGTACTGTACTGAAGTATTGTAAGTACAGTATGATACAGGTAAGTATGGCACAGATTTTTTCTTTCCAAGTAGTCAGAGTATACAGTAGTTCCAGCATAGACGAGTTTGACAGTACTAACTGCATACTGTAGTCCAATATGGAGTAGCTATACAGTACACAATGCCATAATACAGTATGCACCTACAGTAACTGCTCAATTTTTTTCTTTCCAGAAAGAGCAGCACCAGCCATCTGGTTACAAAGTATTTACAGTAACAGTAGTCACAGTATACAGTAGTTCCAGTATAGAGTAGTTTGACAGTACTACACAGCACACAATGCCATAATACAGTATGCACATAACTGCACTCATTTTTTGTTTTCTTGTCTTTTCAGAAAAAAAGGATGGCCTGGGAGAGAGGGGGGTATCGTGTAAAGTCTGTGAACTGTTTGTACAGTTAAGTGTACAGTATCTAGACTGCACTAATGATGTACACAAAACCTCTCCTCTCTCAATGAACTACTGTACTGTACACAGAATGAGGAAGAAGATAAAGACGGAAAAATTATATTACTATACATACATATTATTATATATTATATATTATTAATTAATATTATTATCAATGTGCATTATTCATGATTATCCACCGGCCCTCAATTTCCATCTGACAGAAGAACTTAATAAAGACTGCATTATGTATTATTCATGACTATTTTTATATCTGTTTTTTTTGTTCCTGATAAAATAAAATAAATATTTATTTGCATTCATGATAACCATAATCATTGACAACAGCACCCCCCCACACACACACACACCTACAGTTCACCAAAGAAAAAGAAAGAATGACAAAACAACATTAATCAGTTAATGGTTTTTTTAACGCTCAATTCTCACTGTGCTGTGTAAATCAGATTTACATATCAAATTCGTGAAGGGATTTTCCAAAGCGTTACCGTAAACAAAGCCTCAAAGGGTTGGGGTTGGGGGTTGGGTGAGTCATGTGCAGTAATCAGCTAGCTCCCATCTCAAACAGGATTACACGCAGGCGCAGTGAGGTGACGCTCGGCTAGGGACGGATTAAAAACACAATGGCAAGCTTCAGAAAATGAATGACTCTGTAGAGGTGTCTGTCTATAAGTTTCAAATCCTTTAGCGAGCCTTGTGTGTTTGCGTGGGAGAGGGGAGTAGAGGGTACAGCTGCATGAAGGATTAGCTGTGCAGCAGTTCAAAGAAATGACATAATTTCAAAAGGCAGGTCATTATATAATTTGATCCCTAGACCCCCAAAAACAGTACATAAAAAGCACACAAATCAACCATGTGCAGTCAAACGCACAGGGTCGCAGTCAAAGCTACAGCACAGATTGAATATCGTAATATCAAGATGGTTTTTGCAGGCTTGTGGAGAAAATAAAAATTAAAAATGAGGAGAATTTTTTTTTTTGGTCACTCACTCAAGCAAGCAGTGGTGAATTTACAGGCGCATGCACAGTAATCATCAGCTAGCTCCCATCTCAAAGAGGATTACACGCAGGCGCAGTGAGGTGACGTTCGGCTAGGGACGGATTAAAAACACAATGGCAAGATTCAGAAAATGAATGACTCTGTAGAGGTGTCTGTCGATAAGAGTTTCAAATCCTTTAATGAGCCTTGTGTGTGTGCGTGCGGGAGGGGGGTACAGGGTACAGCTGCATGAAGGATTAGCTGTGCAGCAATTCAAAGAAATGACATAATTTCAAAAGGCAGGTCATCATAATAATTTGATCCCTACACCCCCAAATGCAGTACATAAAAAGCACACAAATCAAGCATGTGCAGTCAAACGCACAGGGTCGCAGTCAAAAGCTAGAGCACAGATTGAATATCATAATATCAAGATGGTTTTTGCAGGCTTGTTGAGAAAATAAAAATAAAAAATGCGGAGAATTATTATTTTTTTTATGGTCACTCACTCAAGTAAGCAGTGGTAAATTTACAGGCGAATGCTCAGTAATCATCAGCTGTCAAGCAGGAATGTGATTGAAACCAGAAAGACACACATTCAAATGAATGGTGTGGGAGAGGTGTACTGCACATTAGAGAAGATAAGAAGTTGAAATACCCTGCAGTGCAGTACATTATCATGTGTGTGTGCGGGGGCGAGCGAGGGGAGAGCTCTATATATGCAGAAATGTGATACTGTTACAGTACTGTACACGCCTATGCGTTTCAACAATTTTTAAATGAGACATACAGCACTGCAAATGCATGTATACAGTAAATATGCAAATTTACAATTACTGCGCACGCACACGCAGACTGTGTACTGACGTAGGTTGAACTGCTAAAGTATTAGACTTCCAAGACAACAGCTCGCGAACGCCCCCCTGAATTTTTAGACGGTATTGCAGTATTGCAGACAGCGATAATAAAATGCTAATATTACGAGCATGAAAATAACGCAATTCACTCAGGACCAAAAAAAAAAACGCATCTGCCCACGATTATCAGAGCGCCGCGGATCCGGCCGCATTAGAATAAAGGCGGCCACCACTGTAAATTGAATCCGAGCACCACATGAGACGGGTAACCGCAGCCCTGGAACAAAAAGACTGCGCCACGCTTATCCACTTAACTTGTGGTTTAGCGATCGGAACGGCATCTTGTGTCCAAAGCCAGTAATGTCAGTGTACCATGTTATACACTATGGCAGGCATATACACTCCTGCAAAATGGTAACAATAAGGGACAGAGGGAAAAATAATACATGTAAAGTGCACATAAGACAAAAATGTATGGGGTAAGTGGCCCCAGTTAACCAGTGCTACAGAGCATATGTGACCCACAATGATTGTAAAATAATGTTTTTAACTGCGTTTTAAACCGGATCACTTGGTGTGGTATTGCATGCTTGAGGCTATATGCATTGAACCCCTATATGGCACCAGGTATAACAGGGATGTGCGGAGTTGTAAGTGGGGAGTGTTTAAACCCCCCCTTGACCTCTGCAGTTTCCCTGAATTGAATAATCTTGTATGCCTGGGGTGGCTCTCATTTAAGCAGCACGTTTACTCACATGTGGTGTGAACGCCGGTTCTGTGTGCTCCATAGCTGACAAGAAATGCAGAGAGAGTGTACCTGTTCCGGTTTGGAAGAGGTGTTTCAGCGGGCACCACGAGGCAGAAAAAACGTAGCAAATGCAGCTTGCTGTGCGTGTGGTGTCGGCTCAATGGCTGACAGGCACCATAGGTGGCGCACTTGCGCTATGTGTGAGCGCCGTCAAGCCACGAGCCTGGCAGTCTATCATACAGCACGCAGCATACCCACAACCCATTCGCTGTATGACGTCACTTCCGGTTCACATCCGGTATATCAGTAGCCTGCAGACGGGTAGTGTTACTCTTTGAAAAAGCCCATGCTTGGGTGAAACGCGTTAGAGGTGCAGGGGCATCCCTTTTCCCCCCTCTTTTTAACTATGCATCAATAAAGGAACTCTTTACAGCACAGTCCAGCATTTGCTACGTTTTTTCTGCCTCGTGGTGCCAGCTGAAACACCTCTTCCAAACCGGAACAGGTACACTCTCTCTACAGTGCACATAAAATGAACCCCTTCATCCCCAATACGAAATAGGGGTAACCATCCGAGCATACTGCCTTTATTAATGCACTGATTACCCACAATTTCGTTATACCTCCCCCACACAAAGCCCAAGGTTTGACCTGGCCACTTTCTCTGGTGGTTGGACTGAAGTTTTCGAAGTCATTAGTTCATGGGGATTGTCCTGCCGGGAGAGGCCATCAGCATTAACGTGCTCACTGCCTTTCTTGTGCTGGATTGTGAAATCGAATTCCTGCAAGGGAAGGCTCCAGCGCAAGAGCTTGGCATTCTCTCCCGACACCCTCTGTAACCAACATAGGGGGTTTTGGTCCGTGATGACCGTGAATTCTATTCCCTGAAGAAGTAGTTATCACTACGAAACGTGTTGGATGATTTACGGTCTATGTGTTTAATGCCAGTCACATTGGCTACATTTATTGGTATTGCATTGGCTATCTACATCTTTGTGTGCAATTTTGGGCATCTGAGAGACCGAGAAACACTCTTGCCGATTGATCCATAGTTGCTGACACGGTGACGTCATCACGCAGCGTCCCACAACGAAGCGGCAGTGTGGCACGCTGGGGTTACACTTGCAGCCATCAGACTCACCTCCGTGTGTGACGGTTTTAATCGAGGAGCTTCACTAACTGCTCCAGTCCTTGCTGAACTATCTGGGGACCCTCTGAGTGCTAATATCGAATGCGGAGCCCAGATGATCTGAAGGGAAATCCCCTATGGAGACGCTGACAGTTTGAAGAGGAGTTCCTAAGAGGGTCCTGCATCACAGCTGCTGTTTGAAGCGCCCACTGAGAGAAGCAAGCATCTGACTCCCACACCAGCAGTCACCGAGTGGTAACCTGTGTGTTTTACACACTCTATGCTCAATTTTTTATACTTGATGTACGCAGATTATATATCCCTTATCTAATACACACTTGTATTTACTTACTTCACCATTTGCGTTGTGTGCTGTTTTTTTGTTTCCACTCCTTTTCAATAGTGGCATAGGCCATTTCTCTGGGCAGCAGCTTGCGGCTCAGATAAATCACTGGTTGTTCACTGCCCTCCTCCCCCACCTGGCTGAGCACAGCCCCAATGCCAAAGTCTGAGGCATCAGTCTGCACCAGAACCTTTTTTAAATAATCTGGAGCAGCAAGGATGGGTGCACTAGCCAATGCAGTCTTCAAAGCCTGAAATGCTTTTTCGCAGGCTGGAAACCAGACTACCAGCACAGACAGACAACACCAGAGCAAGATCGCTCTTTGATAAAGCACCCTTCGTGTGAAACGCATTAGAGTGACTGTATCAGTATTTTTTCTGTCCATGTTTTTAATATGAATAAACCCTTTTGAATTACTTATCCCACGACTGACGCTGTGCACCGGTTTTTCCCTTTCTGGGAGTTGTTGCATACCAGCACAGACAGTCGCTTCTGGGTCAAGTCAGTCAGGGGTTTGGCAATGGCACTTTACTGGGGAACAAACATCTTATAGTAGCCTGCGGTGCCTAGGAAAGCCATAACCTGCTTCTTGGTTTTGGGAGTGGGTCACTGCACTACTGCCTCTACCTTAGCTGGTTCTTGCTTGAGGTGCCCTCCACCCACCGTATGCCCTAGGTATAAGACTTCTGCCATCCCTACTAAGCACTTGGTGGGTTTTAAGGTGAGACCTGCCTCCCTAATCCTGGCTAGCACCACAGCTACATGAATTAAGTGTGATTCCCAAGAGTTGCTGAGCACAGCAATATCATCCAGATATGCCCTTGCAAACCCTTGCATACCCTCTAGCAATCAATTGACCAGGCGTTGGAAGGTTGCCGGTGCATTCTTCATCCCAAATGGCATAACTAAAAATTCATAGAGGCCACTTGGGTTTATGAAAGCCAACTTCTCCCTAGCCTCCTGGGTCAAGGGGATCTGCCAGTACCCTTTACTGAGATCCATGGTGGTCAGATAACTTGCCCCCGCGAGTTCATCCAGCAACTCATGAATGTGGGGCATGGGGTAGGCATCTGAAACCGTCCCTGCATTGAGCTGCCGGTAGTCCACACAGAACCGGGTGGTCCCATTCTTCTTAGTACTAGAACTACCGGACAGGCCCAAGGGCTCTGAGATCGTACAATTACCCCTAGGGCCAGCATCTCCTCTACCTCCCTCTCTATGCTGCGCTTAATCTCGGCTGAGACCCGGTAAGCATGCTTGTGTAGGGGTCTCAAATCCCCTGTAAGCACTGGGTGATCAGTGATGTGTGTCCTGCCTGGCTTATACTGTTCTAGCATAGCCCTGGCATCTGCTCTCTGCCTGGCACACAATTGATCCCCTATATCCACCTTCTCTATGATACCCCCCTGCCTAGCCTCACCTAGGAGATCTGGCAGAGCATTGCTCGCCGGATGCCCCATCGGTGGGCTGCAAATGGCTAGCACCGATGCTACACTCTGGGCTAAATACTCCTTGAGCATATTAATATGGTAGATTTTGGTCCTCCCTGTCTCAGCATCTACCTGTACAACATAGTTGCACTCGTTCATCTTTCGTAGTACCGGATATGGTCCTGACCAGGCAGCTATTAATTTGTTCTCCCGAGTTGGTTTCAGAATATGTACTTGCTGTCCTGGGATGAACTCTCTGCTATGGGCATTCATATCATACCAAGTCTTCTGCTTGGTCTGAGCAGCCCTAAGGTTGTCCTGTGCAAACCCCATGAGCATCTCTAACTGGTCTCTGAGATCTACCACATATTGAAGCACAGAAGTGTCAGTGTGGGTAGCTTCCCCTTCCCATCCCTCGCGGAATAGGTCCAGAGGTCCACGTACCTTGCCAGCATATAGCAGCTCAAAGGGAGGAAAGCCGGTAGATCCTTGAGGTACATCACGGTATGCAAACAGCAAGTGCTGCAGGTGAATTTCCCAGTCTTATCCCTCTGCCTGTATAAAAGTCTTAAGCATCTGCTTCAGGGTCCCATTGAACCTCTCACAAAATCCATTGGTCTGGCCGCAGCCGCGATCCCATCCGCAACCCCTGGCACCAAGCCACCCATGACCGGGTGGTTGGCAAAATCCTCCCCCTGTCCTTGAAGCACCAGAGTTAGAGGGACCTCCTTCACTCCAGGCTAACTACCGTCTGCTGCCACAACAGCTAATAGTGTTGCTCTGCCCTCATATTCTTCTGAATCCTCCTCCAGCTGACTCTTGGAATGACCGTCTGTCGTTAAGCCATATCCTGTACATTTCTCCACGACTTGCTCTCGGTTCCAGGAACGGAACCTTCCTGAGTGCAGACTCATGGTGCCCCAGGGTATGGGTCAAGAGACCAGTGAATTGTCTCAGGCTTCTTTTGAAGTGTGTGAAAGTTGCCACTTGTCTGAGGAGCTCGCAAGCTACGAGGTCCTCACTATATTACAGAGCATTGCAGTAAACTGCAATATAGGCTCAATCAGTATCCCACACACTGCTACCAGTAATTACAAGCCTGTCACGGGGGACTGACCTGTAGAATAATTTTATATTTTGAGGTAGAAGATTAAGCACACAAGTTGAGCAAAATAAATTGTCATATATTTCCTTATTAGACAGACACACGACAACCCCCAACTGCTGAAACAGCACACAAAAGTAGTGTTAGGACTTACGAACGGTTGTCTGCCTTGTCGTGGCTCGCAAGCTTACAACGCTTTGGCCAAAGGGTTAAACTAAATGACCCTTTTTCAAGAGAATATATAAGTATTTTACTGTGTATTTCTGTCATGTTGGATGTAGCATTGGACTTCTCTGCCGTCTGTTGTATACATATGCCACGCTCAATAGCACTCCATTTTGACACTTAAATACATACATATATTTTGTGGGGCTCAGGTATTCCCAAAAAGAGCTTGCTGGGGTTTTGTGTTCTGTTTATTAATGGACAAATAATCTATTATCCATATCTGGATAAGAGTTATTTTGCCCATTAATGGGCTGTTTTGGCCTTACGGTACGGACAGAAAAAAGAACCCTTTATTCTAAAAAGTACTATGATAAGGATAAAAAACATTATGTACACCACACAAATGAGGATGTACCTCTTATGATTACGCAGTTTAATAAATGTACTGCTGCGGCCGAGTTTATTCGAGCATTTGCCCGTTCTCGGCCGCAGCAGTAACCTGGCGCGTGCCAGAGGGTGCCGGGCGCGCGCCGAAGACATGGAGGAGCGCCCTCCGATCGGGGCTTTCTCCCTCACGCTGCCGGGTCCGCCGGGTCCCCCGGAACCCCCTGCCGCTGTCCCCCACATCGCGGACACCAGGGCTCCCTCGGGGAGCCCTGGCCGCGCGTGCAGGGGGCGCAGGCACCCGATGACGCGTGACCGCGCGTCGATGACGCGCGGCACGCCGAGGGAGTGCGGCTAGCATGCCGGGGCATCCCCAGGCTTGCAGAGCTAGCCGCACTCAAATAAAATGTGCCGCCTCTGTAGCCAGCAAGTCCAAAAAATCATTCGGAAACATTGGAATATTTTGTTGTTAGACGGAAGCCTTAAAAACTGTGTTATTAAAGGCCCGCGGTTTGTGTACCGTAAGGCCAAAACAATTGCCACATATGAATCCCCGAGCTATGTTACTTCATCCCCTTCTATTAAGAAATTTATCAAGAAAGGATCCTTCAGGTGTGGAGGATGTAAAATGTGCCAATTTATGTTACCATCTAGTCACTTTATGAGCTCTTCCACTAATCATCCATACCAATCAAATCTTTTATAAACTGTGAAACACAGTATGTTATATATCTGCTGACATGCGGGTGTGGAATTAATTATGTAGGGAGGACTACGAGATCTCTAAAAATCAGAATACTGGAACATGTTAGACTGATTAAAAACCGAGACTGTTCACATCCAGTCTCAAAGCACTTTTCACAATGTGAGAAAGGGGGGGTTAAAGGACTGAAGGTGAGAGGGATTGAAAAAGTGTTTGCCAGCGAAAGAGGGGGGGACTTACTCAATATGTTGGACTGCAGGGAGGCATATTGGATTTTTATGCTCCAGACCAGAACTCCCTGCGGTCTGAACATAGAGTGGAATTTAAGCCATTTTCTAAATTGTTAGTAGTGTGGATTTTTTCTTTATCCATACTTAGTAAGGAATTTCTCCAGGCTTAATGTACTGTTTACTGTTATTAGTCTATATCCAGGTTGCATATCATTCACGTGGAACTACCTGGGATCATTATTAATGCCCATTTATTAAACAATTATTCATATGTACCTAATTATTTGTAAATTGTGGGCATTTGATGAATCATTGTATTTGCCAGTAATTTATATTGTGGATTCATTTTTCATCGTTCCCTTGAGGATGAATACACTTTGACATTTAACACAATATTATTATGTTTTTAATTTAAAGATGGATTGTTAGAAACTATCCAGGGTATTATTTGTGGGTTGTTAGATAGTCATTATAACTCCGTTGTCACTTAGGTATTTATATAGTGACAGGTGTTTGTTTTTATTGTTGTACTGTGTATAATAAAATCGTATACTTGTGGGATATGGAGCAAAGGTGATCGGATACCTTCTCAATGGGCACCCTGTCTGTTCATTCAAACCAACAGGGGCTAATGCGCTCTGGTCTTTTCAGCTTTTACTTTAGGTATGCCTTGTTATATGGTTATATTATTTACCCTCATTCATGGCATGATACAGGGGAGCTGAAGGGTGGGCGTGTTGCCATTTCAGCCATGCTTGCCATTGGTTGAGTGGCAGAGCGCTCGAGCCAATCGGTGGCCGATGTGGTGGCGCCTCGCGTGATGTCACGCGCATGCGCACCGAGGGGCAATTCGATTTTACATGCATGTTTTGAATCATTATCATTATGTTTAGGGTATTTAAGACACCTATTTGCTCCATATGCCAGACTCCTTGATAAAGGACCTACCGGTCCGAAACGCGTAGGAAGTGTGTGTTTTTTGTCCCCTTTGGGGTGATGCTGTCATCAGTCATGCACTGAAATAAATGATTTCATTTTTTAACCCACACCTGGCTCCCTGGCTGTGCGCTATTTGCTCTGTGTTTTTGCTGATATTGGATTTCCCTTCATGGCTGGCACGCCATTACTGATCCCCTGAGACTGTGGGAGTGGGTAAGAGACTTTCATTTTTGACTTCAATAGTTGAGTACTTTGATGTGGATTATAGTCAAGTGACTCACAGGTCATTACACCCACTCCTATTGGTTTCACTATGGGGCTATTCTAAGTTATAGATACAGTATACTACATGTGATGAAGTTACACTGGGATTGAGCACCCTATTCCCCTCTTGTTCTAGTATTTCACAGGTGTATATAGTGGTTACTATTAGAGTGGTAGTAGTGCTTTTTCAGACGTTTTGTTTGTGTTAATTGCCACATTAAGCAAACATGTAGAATTATACATTTCCACATTATTTACAGATTAAAATAAGAAAGGGAAGAATGGGGGGTATGTAGTATTGGCACTTTAAGCTGTGTAGGACTACCTGGCTTCAATTCTGTAAAATAGGGTTAAGTAAGGTTTGGTTTCTGCTTTAATAGTTAGGCTTTTAGAACTATATTAGGTAAAATAAACCTTACTAATAACTATATATGATTTTCATTGTGATTAAAATAATTCAGTGCTTCTGCTTTACTTTCCTAAAATCCTCCTGTGGGTTTTGCTTCAACAATTTACCAAAGATTTAAATATCACTTCTTTAACTTGGGAGTTGGAGGATAATGCAAGCATTCTGATTCTGACAGAATGTCAGTGAAAGATTAAGGGGCCAATGCTAGTAGCCTTCATAACCCACTTATCAAGGCTTTTTGGCTATTATCAGCCAAAAATGCCTACAGTGATTCAGAAAGCCTTGATAAGTGGCTGAATCGCCATTTTTTGCTGCCGCCAAAAACACATCGCCAAGTGAGACATGATAAGCCACTTATCGGCAGGTTTGGAAACATGTGCAATTCTAGTAGCCTCAATTAGGTTATCGAGGATAATCATGGCTCTAGAATAGTGATTTCCTCCCAAATTCCTCTCCCCAGAAAAAGTTGGCATGAAGCTGTCAATAAGTTTCATAGGCAGTGGCGGAGAGAGAGACTAAGAATTATTTTTTTATTTTGTCTGAATTTTATTGATTCCGGTGGTCTCTGGAGCTGAAACACATTAATTTCAGCACCGGAGGCCCCGGGCATGTATCAGATGCATGAAAAATGCATTTACAGGCAACTCCATTACCTTAGCGGCTAACCGCTAAGGCAATGAAGAGGTTAACTATCAGTGCCCGGCTTATTGTGGGTGGGTGAAGTTGATATTTGGCCCTTGGTGGGTGTTTAGGCCTATCAAACAAATCAATTAAACAAATAAAACCACTAGCCAACACATCAATTAAAGAAATTAAACCACTAGCCAACAAATCAATTAAAGAAATTATACAGCTAACCAACAAAACAATTAAATAGATAGAACTGCTAACTAATCCAAAAATATACTAAAAACAAGTCATCCAAATACCAAACAATTTAGTGATAAAAATAAACAGAAATAGAAAAAATAATCAATTGTAAACAAACATTTGTCAAAAAATAAATTTCCTGTCACTGTATTTATCTGTACCCTAAAGGGGCACAGATTAATACATTAGCAGTCAATGAACAATCAAAAACATTAAAAAAAAAAATACAATAGAAAAACCTGAAAAAAGACATTTACATACTGGGATACCATCACGGTCCTCTAGGGGTGGAATAGGGCAGCTATAAGACTTTTTCAACACATAGGGGCCTATGCAGAGAGCAGCGCTATTTCGAAATTCGCCATTTTTTGGAGAAAATCGCGCAGAAAGCAGCAGAAAATGGCGAGTTCCGAAAAACGCGCCAATTTTTCTTTTCTATTTGTAAAACTCGCCTCGCGGCTGGCGAGAACCTCAATCTCGCCAGTTTTAAAAATATCCGTATGCAGAGAGGCGCGAACGGCATCTAGCGGCTGTTCGCGCCAATAAAATGGCGCGATTGTCTCCTTTTTGCCTCGCCAGAAAAAACTGGCAAGAAGCTGCCGCTCGCGGCCATTGCAAAGGGAAAAAAAAGGCGCGAATTTGTTTTTACACGTTTCTGAAGCGCGCATCTCGCCAATTTAAACTCGCCACACGCATCCATGTTAAACATAGCAGAATTCGCACTTTTCTGCATATGGAGAATAAAACTCTCCAAAAAAGCTACTTTTTAATAAATTCGCCAATTTTAAAATTCGCTGCTCTCTGCATAGGCCCCATAGAGTTAATCTCCCTAGGGAACTCAACAACAGCTGCTGCATAATTAATCAGAATGGACACCTTGAGTGAACAAGGAAGTGTTTAAGACAAGCACAGAGAGACAATGCTGAGAGTGACACAGAGATTGAGACTGCTGTTCCCAGAGAGGGGGACAGAGGAGCATCCTCCCTAACTGTGGAAGCTGGCACAGACCCCAGACCCGCTGACCACTGGTTGCTGAGCCTGCTGGGACTGCCTGGGTTTGAATCCCAAAGGGAAGAAGGAAAGGACGACAGACCGTGCTGAAGCAGGGATGTCCTGTCCTTGACAGGGGACATAAAGAGAAGAGTTTCTCTGGGCTCATGTGGGACCGAGTTCCCCTAAGAAGGAAAGTCCGCAAGGCCATGCTAAAGTGGGGACGTCTGCTCAAAACCTGGAGTTAGATAAGCAAACCCATTTATTGCTGTGTACAGAGACTGTGTATGTTAAATATAATACTACCTATTTTCGGGTGGGAACCAGCTTATCTGGCCATCCAGTTAGTGAGGGCTAAAGCGACGGTGTAGTTTCCCCTAAAGGGAATAGGTGTTATTTTTATGTGTTGTTTTGATTTAAAGTGACGGTAGGCCTGTTGCTGTATAATTTAATCCCTGTAAATAAACCCCATATAGAGAATTACACTGTTTCTTGCCTTACATTTGGCCAAAAGAGACTGCAACGTGGTGTGGGCATCACAATACATTCAATATTTATCTTACCTTTAGAAGTCTTCACCCTCCGAATCCTGACGTTTCAAGAAGCTCTCTACCCGCGACGTCATTCACTGTAATACAACTCCATCCTCCTTGAAGATCAGCATCAGCTACAAAAATCTTCTTTCTACAGATGCAGTGGCCATTATTCGAACATTTCACAGAGCCGTTTTCGTGAACTCTGCTGTATTCCACGCGGCATTCACTTGTTATTCTTCCATGAACGCTGCCATGAATGCTGCCAATCACACCAGTCACACCTGTGTTTACCACTGTTGATTTCTTTAAATTACCTGGATTCTGATATCTTTTGGTGCAACTCTTCCCGTATCCGCTAGGTAGCAGAAATGAATGAATTGTAATGTGTACTGTATAGTACTGTTGTTCTGTACAGTACTGTACTGTACAATATTTACGTACTGTGCTACTGTGTCAATTTTCACATGTTTAAAAAACAGATAAAAACCAAATCTACCAGAGTGGTCCATTGTGAATCGACTTTGAACCTTGAAGATGCTGAAGATATTATCAAATGTAGGCATTTCGTAATAAAAACCTCTAAAACACAATGCTGTGGGCTTTTTTCTACATTGTTATCCCTGCACAATTGCTGAATGGACACCATGTCAACTCCGTACATGTATACAAAACCTGACTGTAGTTTTGCATTTGTAATATTGTCTGCAATTAATACTGGAACAGATAAGAAGGCGTCTTTATCAGAAATATATGAATATTTCATTTCTAACTATGATTTTTTTAAATTTTCACCTGACGTTCGTGGGTGGAAGCGTTCGGTAAGGCAAACCTTAACTAACGATGATTGCTTTTTTTGCATTGCCCCCCAAACTGAGGTTGAAGAGGGTATTGGTTTGTGATCCCACATTTTTACAGTATGTTTGATCATGGCAACTACAAAGGAGAAATGTTGGGTTTAATCCATTTAAGATTCGTTTTTCCCAATCCAGCAATGTGTCAGCAATAGTGCCAGCAACAACGCTGGCAACATCACCGGCACCAGCACTAGCTTACAATAACGGTCCGATCGTTAGTGAAAACCTGATGAATGGCAATTCTTGCTACCTGGCCCCGCCAGATTACCTGCAAGATTTCAAGCCCGATTTCAAACCAGATTACACGTACCAGCATGCTTACCAACATGATTACCAGCTTCAGCAGCTGTCAACTATAGAGGTAGCATGTCAGTTGGCACCTGTCAACTATAATTCAGACTACAGGAGTGAACACGGCTTTAATGCACAATACACCTCTGACATTGGCTCATCTCCACCCAGTTGGCAAAGTTTATAATGAAGGTAAATATTATGTACTACAGTATACTGTATTACACTATACATTACGATATTAAGTTTAAAGCTGCAGTTCAAGCTGCCTTTTTTTTAAATATATATATTTCAAAAAATAAACAATATGTGCATCAATACAATCTGCATACTGACAAGTGATTAGCTAAGCTGCAGATCGATCCACTCTCCTGTAATCAATAGCTATGATCAGGGATATTTAATTCAATTCTTGCACAGCATTATTGAAAATGTAGTCCTGGAATATGTTTGACGGAGCAGTTACTACAGTAGATTCAATTGGTGGACTGTGACGGTGAGGTTCAAGAGCAAGAGCCTGCAGAAGGGGAAGGGGGCTGTCACTTTGGAAATGTGTCCTCCATTAGAAAAATTAAGAATGTCTTTAAAACATTTTGAATTTTTTTTTAAATGCTACAAGTATTTTCTCATAGTACAGAACTGAATTATTAAAAAAAAAACACATGTAGGATATTTCTAGAACTGCTGCTTTCATTCCCAATGACACTATAGTAGCGTACAGTATGCCTGCCATACAGTATCATGCTTGTATTCATGCACACTACAGCGCAACTTGATGCATGCGCAATATCGGAAAAAATAGCATCATTTTTTTTTCCAGAAAAAAAACTTTGACATCAAGGGGCAAAAGATAAGGAGGAAGTACAATGGAACTCTAATATCCCATTTTAAAAACGTTGCATTTTTACTTTTATACAGTCAGTATTACCAGCTTCACGCTTTTAAAACTTTGCCACGCTATTATTTTGGACAACACACTATGCACTGTACGGTACTGTATTTGATCGAATCAATTAAGTCATAACTAAAATTTCCACACGCATGCGCATTGTGAATCTGAGTTACAAATCCAATGACGAAAACATTTTAAGGTGACAATGCCATTTTTATTGAGGAGAGAATAATTGTGAGCTTTATACAAAACCTTACATAGTATGATGCTATGTTTTCATAATCAATACATTTTATTTTATCATGATGTTGCATTTTGCAGTATAATTACAGTAGACTTGCAAGTGTAATTAATTCTGCTAAGAAACCACAAAAATAAATATTAATATATTTTATTCTATATTTTTTATTTATTATTCAATACTTAAAACTTTTGCTAGGCTTGATCTACTTTTCATACTGTTCTGTGAGAGGTCTCTGTGAGTGTTAACTCTTTTATTACATTTTAAAACAGTTCCAAGGATTCAAGGACACACACACATTAGACAAAGATGGACAAATTTAGTTGCAAAAGGCATTCGAGTTGTTATCCTTAACTCCCCCGGGCCATGGGAGCTTCCTTAAAAAACAAAGACATAAACTTTGTGCCTTAGGTTTTTGGATAAGTAATTACTTTGCCTGGTTTGAAAACCTCATGGTAACTCCAAAACGGATGTCACTCATCGACATCTTCAGCTAAAATGAAACGTAACAAGCCTTATGCAGATGCAGTAGCCGTTATTCGAAGATTTCACGGAGCCGTTTTCGTGAACTCTGCTGTATTCAACATGAGTTGATACGATTGGGTTGTTAGGAGTTAGTGCGCATGCGCGCAGGAGTGTATACAGATTGAGTATGTGCGCCGCGCACCCGCCCCCCCCCGTTGTCATGGATTCGATCGGGTTGTCAGGGGCTCTTGCACATGCGTGCAGGAGTGAATACTGACTGAATGTGTGCAGCGCGCCGCCCCCCTTTTTGTTAAGTTTTCGATCGGGATACAAGGGGTTAATAGCAGGGACTAGGCATGGCCGTGCACCCATTACATCTCAACTACACGAATTATGAGGATCTAGGGAGGTGAGTACAATGCAGTACTATTGGGTTCAGCCACCAAATGCAGTTTTGCTTATGTCTATTCGTGTGAGTGCTTTATATGTCACCATTAGAGATTGAAATGTACAAGCATGTTGTTTTTTCTTTTCCTAATCCTGCATATGTTTCTCTATGGTTGCCATGACGCATTTAGGTAGCATGGTGACGTCACCACGTTGACAGCAGTGGCATATTATGTGATCAATCCAGCATGGTGTTAAGATCAAGCTATTCTATTGGTGCTGGTTAGTACCAACATATTTAAGTGGCTGGGATAAGTTGTGGGTTGTACCTGTGGATGCAATCATGATTGTTTGAAGGTGATTTTTTGTTTGTTATTAGGGGTATATACACTGGCGACACACTTTATTCGAGCTCGGCTAGTCCCACAAATTCGGGTATACCCGGGTGTATTGAGGTTTGTGACTGTTTTCTGCCCGAGTGCATTGAGGTATTTTCCAAGCAGGGATTGAAGCATTTTATTCCCGCTGGCTGCAATACTGCACAGTATATATATATATACTGCATTACAATTCATGAATTTATGCCATCTGGTAGACACGTGAAGCATTGCAGCCTATTAAATCCTAATCATTATCATTTAACAGATCAGCCGCCCGTCAGCCAGGCATGAACCCAGGCTGGGAAGGCTAACGCAACGGGGCTTGTCAGAGGTGAGGAGCGGCGCATTCCAGGTATCTGCCAGGTACATACTGGGTATTTGCTCGAATAAAGTGTGTCGGTGCAGTACAGTATGGGTGCTTGTATCAGTCTGTTGTGCACTGCCCTGAGGAAGGTCCCGTTACGAGGATCGAAATGTTGGCGGCCCTGTGTTTTACAATACACACTTTTTGGATATCATCTGTGCGGTGTGCTGTCTTTCTTGGTTATCAGGATCCCCTGGTCACCATACTACTATATGCAACATATGGGACAAGCATCTGCCTTCTCAACCAAACCGTGAGTGCAAATCTCCATACCATGACCATATTTTTCTAAGAGTTTTTTTGCATTGCTCTGTTTTTTTACTACCCTGACTTTAGCTGAAGTTTTAGGTACTCAATTTTATACAGCTTACCATATTTTTTATGACTGTTTTTGAGTCCATTTTTAATGGAGGAATTTGCAGATTTTGCAGGAATTTTCAGTACACTGACACTGACACTGCCAGTTATAGTGATGCCCAGATAGCTCAAATACGGTACACAGAGTAATTTGAATCTGTTTTGGGACCAGACAAACCAGTTTACATCTATAATGACCTTATTAAGCTTAAAAAACGAGAAGTAGACTTTTTTCTTCATGGGGTGACACTGTCACATTATCACAAAGAAACATTGCTCCCACGTGGTTTTAGAATCAGGAATCAGCCCACTATTGGATGTAATGATCCATAATTTTGTAAAAAATGGATTTCCATCCTCAATAAATGCTCTAGTGACCTTATGATTTTGGTCATAGAGCAATCGAGTATGGAAATTGCTAAAATCCGACTCGAGATAGATTCGATCCAAGGAAAGCAAGGTGACAAGCTTTCGGCTGATACAAGCACTGATTGGACAGATAAAATACAAACCACAATTGATAACTCTAGGGAGAATCTCACCAAGTACAAAAAGGAGAAGCTGCGGCTTGTTAAAGCTGATTATAAAGAACGTAAGGTCTATCGCTGGTTGCTAGGACTAGGGGAACTGAATGCGGGCCGTGGAGGACAGAGAAGTAAACCCACCCGTGCTAGGAAGTCTGGTTACAGATCAGGTCTGCCCATGAGTGTCACTGACTTCTCAGATAACACTGAGGGCTCTGGAAGTGATTTTTTAGGTCCAGCGAACGCCGGTCACGCCAAGCCTCCGTTTCCAGATACAGACGGAAGGGACCCACCAGGAGGGGGGGGCGAAAATCGGCGATATCCAGAGTGCGAAAACATGAGAGGCAGAGGACCACGCGGACGCAGGCCAGCACGGTAATGTACAATCTTACGGATGTCACGTTGACCGCGGCGCAGCTAAGTGTACTCCACAAAGGTCTTAGTTTTGTACCGACTAACATACAGCGCAGCTTTAACTGGGAAGTGGAAATGTATAAGTTTCACAGACAGCTGAGACTTAAGGACTTTTTCATCAAACAGCCTACTCTAAACACCTCAATGATGGCAAACACATTTAAGTGTAGTAGTAACTTTGATCCTCAGATCAGTAATCACAATATTTCTGCCTTCATGAATGTTTTGGATAAGGAAACAAGCATGGATATCAAGACCAACAAAGTGAGCTACCATAACATTACATGGGAAGAAAAATTAGCTATTGACACACTAAGAAAGAATAAGGACATTATCATCCGCGCAGCGGACAAAGGGGGTGGCATTGTGTTACTTAAGTATGTGGACTATAAAATGGAAATAGAGGATCAATTATCCAACACATCCACATACAGACGCTTACCAGGGGATCCTACAGTGGAGTATAAAAAGGAAGTGGACTCTATCATACAGATGGGAGTTCAGAACAATTGGATTTCTGAAGAAACAGGCAAATTTCTGTTACAGCCTTTCCCCAGATTGCCAATCCTGTACAAACTGCCTAAAATACACAAATCAGCCATTAAGCCCCCCGGAAGGCCTATCATTTCCGCAAGAGGATCTCTGTGTCATCCGATGTCCCAATTTATTGATTTTTTTCTTCAGCCTTTGGTCATGGGTATGAGCTCTTTTGTCAAAGACACAACAGATTTCATCTTACAGATTGGAGACATCAAACTGGCAAAAATGGATTACATTCTGGTCACTCTAGATGTAAGTAGTCTGTACACCAATATATCCCACCAAGAGGGGCTAGATGCCATCAGGTCTACGTTTGGGGCCTTTACATCACATATGGGTCCACCAATAGAATTTTTGATGTTGCTTATGGAAATTATTCTCAATAAAAATTATTTCAAATTCGAGAAAAACATCTTTCTGCAGCTCAGTGGGACCGCAATGGGGTCCAACATGGCCCCAGCGTATGCAAATCTATTTATGGACGTGTATGAACATACACATATTCTACACGACGCTCCACATGCAGGATGTATCAAGAAATATCTACAATACATTGATGACATCTTCCTTGTATGGGACGGGCCAGAGTCTGCGCTCCTAAAATTTATTGAGCACTTGAATCATATTCCTTCAACCATCAGATTCACAGCACAATTCAGCAACATGGAGATTTCCTTCCTGGACACCATAGTGTACAGATCTGGCAATGGTTTGGCTACCAGGCTATATCATAAAGATACAGATAGAAACATATTGTTGTATGCCACCAGCCACCACCCTACACCACTCAAGAGGGGGCTTCCCTTTTCTCAGTTTCTCAGAGTGAAAAGAATTATCTCAAATCCGGATGAATTGGAGCCTGCGCTTTCAGACATGGCGATACGTTTCCAAGATAGGGGCTATGATCGTAAAGATATTGAAGACGCCCTGAAGAAAGTCAGAAGCCTGGATAGGGAGGTTTTGCTACATCCAAGTAACAATAAACGCATTCAACAACGGTGTCATTTTGTCAGTACATTTTGCACCGCGTCCAGTCGTATTAAACGAAGCGTACAAAAAAACTGGCATATCTTATCCAATGATAACAAAATTGGAAAAGTCTGTAAAGATCCCCCCTTGTTTTGTTACAAAAGGGGATGTAATCTCGGAGATATGCTGACGCAAGCGGACCCAGTTGACAAATATGGACTTTCCAAAACCTGGCTCAATAGAAAACCTGGATCGTATCGGTGCCATGGATGTACCAATTGTGGATTTATGCAAACAGGGTCTAGTTATACCCATCCACATAGCGGGGCTCCAATCAGGATTAAGCATTTCCTCAATTGTGAGTCACGTTTTGTCGTTTACATGATCACGTGCCCATGTGGTCTACGCTACGTGGGCAAAACCACACGAATGCTCAAGGAGAGAATTGTGATCCATCGTTCCACCATTAGGAAGGCATTGAACAGTACGGATGAACAGACTGAGCTCAAATATCTGCCAGTGGCTCGGCACTTCAAAGAAAAGCAGCATTCTTTGGCTACCATGCGGTGTATGCCCATCCTTCATGTGCAACCCCCACCCCGTGGAGGGGATAGAAACAAGATGCTTTTGCAACAGGAAGCAAGATTAATATACGAACTCAAGACCATTTCACCATATGGACTCAATGAGGACTTAAAGTTGGGCTGTTTTTTGTAAATTGGTTCATCATTATTATTTAGTTTATATGCATTCCAAGCACTGTCTGGTTCCTCCATCACCCCCTTCCCTTTTGGTTTTATTGATAGATTGTCTTCTTCACTTTTGGGTGTCTTATATCACTCAGTGTTTTATGTTTCAGAACAACTCACAACACAGCCTACGGGCTTACATAGAGTTAACACTGAGCTTCTAGATATCCAGTATGGAGAGATTTTGGCTTTTAAAATTATGTATATACTTCATTTACACCTTATGCTTTTATATGCCGGTTTGCATTTATATACAGCAAGCGGGTTAAACAATATATGGTCATTGTATTAATATATAACTCAGTTTGGGTCTATGTATTATGTGTTAGTATTGTGATTCACCATATTCATTCCCAGTAGGCAGCATTTATTATGTTTGCGGTAATTTCATTAAGTGCTCTGTACTGTGCTCACCATTGACCTATTTGCATGTGTCCTTAAACATTGGTATTTTTTTGCTGACAGCAGAATAGGGATCACATCTGAGCATGCGCATTACCAGCGAATAAGATATATAGTTGGTAGGGATGCCATCGGGTTGCTAAGGGATCAGGCGCTTGCGCGATCTTTTAGTAAACATACTATGCTTGCCCTCCTCTCCCCCATTGCTTAGAATTTGGTTACTTAGTGCGCGTGCACGAAGGAGTGAAGTTAGAGCCGGGAACTTGCGCACCTCTCCCTACGTTGTCAGGGATACGATTGGGTTGTTAGGAGTTAGTGCGCATGTGCGCAGGAGTGTATACAGATTGAGTATGTGCGCCGCGCGCCCGCCCCCCCCCCCCCGTTGTCATGGATTCGATCGGGTTGTCAGGGGCTCTTGCACATGCGTGCAGGAGTGAATACTGACTGAATGTGTGAAGCGCGCCCCCCCCCTTTTTCTTAAGTTTTCGATCGGGATACAAGGGGTTAATAGCAGGGACTAGGCATGGCCGTGCACCCATTACATCTCAACTACACGAATTATGAGGATCTAGGGAGGTGAGTACAATGCAGTACTATTGGGTTCAGCCATCAAATGCAGTTTTGCTTATGTCTATTCGTGTGAGTGCTTTATATGTCACCATTAGAGATTGAAATGTACAAGCATGTTGTTTTTTCTTTTCCTAATCCTGCATATGTTTCTCTATGGTTGCCATGACGCATTTAGGTAGCATGGTGACGTCACCACGTTGACAGCAGTGGCATATTATGTGATCAATCCAGCATGGTGTTAAGATCAAGCTATTCTATTGGTGCTGGTTAGTACCAACATATTTAAGTGGCTGGGATAAGTTGTGGGTTGTACCTGTGGATGCAATCATGATTGTTTGCAGGTGATTTTTTGTTTGTTATTAGGGGTATATACAGTATGGGTGCTTGTATCAGTCTGTTGTGCACTGCCCTGAGGAAGGTCCCGTTACGAGGATCGAAATGTTGGCGGCCCTGTGTTTTACAATACACACTTTTTGGATATCATCTGTGCGGTGTGCTGTCTTTCTTGGTTATCAGGATCCCCTGGTCACCATACTACTATATGCAACATATGGGACAAGCATCTGCCTTCTCAACCAAACCGTGAGTGCAAATCTCCATACCATGACTATATTTTTCTAAGAGTTTTTTTGCATTGCTCTGTTTTTTTACTACCCTGACTTTAGCTGAAGTTTTAGGTACTCAATTTTATACAGCTTACCATATTTTTTATGACTGTTTTTGAGTCCATTTTTAATGGAGGAATTTGCAGATTTTGCAGGAATTTTCAGTACACTGACACTGACACTGCCAGTTATAGTGATGCCCAGATAGCTCAAATACGGTACACAGAGTAATTTGAATCTGTTTTGGGACCAGACAAACCAGTTTACATCTATAATGACCTTATTAAGCTTAAAAAACGAGAAGTAGACTTTTTTCTTCATGGGGTGACACTGTCACATTATCACAAAGAAACATTGCTCCCACGTGGTTTTAGAATCAGGAATCAGCCCACTATTGGATGTAATGATCCATAATTTTGTAAAAAATGGATTTCCATCCTCAATAAATGCTCTAGTGACCTTATGATTTTGGTCATAGAGCAATCGAGTATGGAAATTGCTAAAATCCGACTCGAGATAGATTCGATCCAAGGAAAGCAAGGTGACAAGCTTTCGGCTGATACAAGCACTGATTGGACAGATAAAATACAAACCACAATTGATAACTCTAGGGAGAATCTCACCAAGTACAAAAAGGAGAAGCTGCGGCTTGTTAAAGCTGATTATAAAGAACGTAAGGTCTATCGCTGGTTGCTAGGACTAGGGGAACTGAATGCGGGCCGTGGAGGACAGAGAAGTAAACCCACCCGTGCTAGGAAGTCTGGTTACAGATCAGGTCTGCCCACGAGTGTCACTGACTTCTCAGATAACACTGAGGGCTCTGGAAGTGATTTTTTAGGTCCAGCGAACGCCGGTCACGCCAAGCCTCCGTTTCCAGATACAGACGGAAGGGACCCACCAGGAGGGGGGGGCGAAAATCGGCGATATCCAGAGTGCGAAAACATGAGAGGCAGAGGACCACGCGGACGCAGGCCAGCACGGTAATATACAATCTTACGGATATCACGTTGACCGCGGCGCAGCTAAGTGTACTCCACAAAGGTCTTAGTTTTGTACCGACTAACATACAGCGCAGCTTTAACTGGGAAGTGGAAATGTATAAGTTTCACAGACAGCTGAGACTTAAGGACTTTTTCATCAAACAGCCTACTCTAAACACCTCAATGATGGCAAACACATTTAAGTGTAGTAGTAACTTTGATCCTCAGATCAGTAATCACAATATTTCTGCCTTCATGAATGTTTTGGATAAGGAAACAAGCATGGATATCAAGACCAACAAAGTGAGCTACCATAACATTACATGGGAAGAAAAATTAGCTATTGACACACTAAGAAAGAATAAGGACATTATCATCCGCGCAGCGGACAAAGGGGGTGGCATTGTGTTACTTAAGTATGTGGACTATAAAATGGAAATAGAGGATCAATTATCCAACACATCCACATACAGACGCTTACCAGGGGATCCTACAGTGGAGTATAAAAAGGAAGTGGACTCTATCATACAGATGGGAGTTCAGAACAATTGGATTTCTGAAGAAACAGGCAAATTTCTGTTACAGCCTTTCCCCAGATTGCCAATCCTGTACAAACTGCCTAAAATACACAAATCAGCCATTAAGCCCCCCGGAAGGCCTATCATTTCCGCAAGAGGATCTCTGTGTCATCCGATGTCCCAATTTATTGATTTTTTTCTTCAGCCTTTGGTCATGGGTATGAGCTCTTTTGTCAAAGACACAACAGATTTCATCTTACAGATTGGAGACATCAAACTGGCAAAAATGGATTACATTCTGGTCACTCTAGATGTAAGTAGTCTGTACACCAATATATCCCACCAAGAGGGGCTAGATGCCATCAGGTCTAAGTTTGGGGCCTTTACATCACATATGGGTCCACCAATAGAATTTTTGATGTTGCTTATG
Organism: Ascaphus truei; assembly: GCF_040206685.1. NCBI lineage: Eukaryota > Metazoa > Chordata > Amphibia > Anura > Ascaphidae > Ascaphus > Ascaphus truei. The sequence continues at coordinate 305,984,930 of NC_134485.1, read as the reverse complement.
GAAATTATTCTCAATAAAAATTATTTCAAATTCGAGAAAAACATCTTTCTGCAGCTCAGTGGGACCGCAATGGGGTCCAACATGGCCCCAGCGTATGCAAATCTATTTATGGACGTGTATGAACATACACATATTCTACACGACGCTCCACATGCAGGATGTATCAAGAAATATCTACAATACATTGATGACATCTTCCTTGTATGGGACGGGCCAGAGTCTGCGCTCCTAAAATTTATTGAGCACTTGAATCATATTCCTTCAACCATCAGATTCACAGCACAATTCAGCAACATGGAGATTTCCTTCCTGGACACCTTAGTGTACAGATCTGGCAATGGTTTGGCTACCAGGCTATATCATAAAGATACAGATAGAAACATATTGTTGTATGCCACCAGCCACCACCCTACACCACTCAAGAGGGGGCTTCCCCTTTCTCAGTTTCTCAGAGTGAAAAGAATTATCTCAAATCCGGATGAATTGGAGCCTGCGCTTTCAGACATGGCGATACGTTTCCAAGATAGGGGCTATGATCGTAAAGATATTGAAGACGCCCTGAAGAAAGTCAGAAGCCTGGATAGGGAGGTTTTGCTACATCCAAGTAACAATAAACGCATTCAACAACGGTGTCATTTTGTCAGTACATTTTGCACCGCGTCCAGTCGTATTAAACGAAGCGTACAAAAAAACTGGCATATCTTATCCAATGATAACAAAATTGGAAAAGTCTGTAAAGATCCCCCCTTGTTTTGTTACAAAAGGGGATGTAATCTCGGAGATATGCTGACGCAAGCGGACCCAGTTGACAAATATGGACTTTCCAAAACCTGGCTCAATAGAAAACCTGGATCGTATCGGTGCCATGGATGTACCAATTGTGGATTTATGCAAACAGGGTCTAGTTATACCCATCCACATAGCGGGGCTCCAATCAGGATTAAGCATTTCCTCAATTGTGAGTCACGTTTTGTCGTTTACATGATCACGTGCCCATGTGGTCTACGCTACGTGGGCAAAACCACACGAATGCTCAAGGAGAGAATTGTGATCCATCGTTCCACCATTAGGAAGGCATTGAACAGTACGGATGAACAGACTGAGCTCAAATATCTGCCAGTGGCTCGGCACTTCAAAGAAAAGCAGCATTCTTTGGCTACCATGCGGTGTATGCCCATCCTTCATGTGCAACCCCCACCCCGTGGAGGGGATAGAAACAAGATGCTTTTGCAACAGGAAGCAAGATTAATATACGAACTCAAGACCATTTCACCATATGGACTCAATGAGGACTTAAAGTTGGGCTGTTTTTTGTAAATTGGTTCATCATTATTATTTAGTTTATATGCATTCCAAGCACTGTCTGGTTCCTCCATCACCCCCTTCCCTTTTGGTTTTATTGATAGATTGTCTTCTTCACTTTTGGGTGTCTTATATCACTCAGTGTTTTATGTTTCAGAACAACTCACAACACAGCCTACGGGCTTACATAGAGTTAACACTGAGCTTCTAGATATCCAGTATGGAGAGATTTTGGCTTTTAAAATTATGTATATACTTCATTTACACCTTATGCTTTTATATGCCGGTTTGCATTTATATACAGCAAGCGGGTTAAACAATATATGGTCATTGTATTAATATATAACTCAGTTTGGGTCTATGTATTATGTGTTAGTATTGTGATTCACCATATTCATTCCCAGTAGGCAGCATTTATTATGTTTGCGGTAATTTCATTAAGTGCTCTGTACTGTGCTCACCATTGACCTATTTGCATGTGTCCTTAAACATTGGTATTTTTTTGCTGACAGCAGAATAGGGATCACATCTGAGCATGCGCATTACCAGCGAATAAGATATATAGTTGGTAGGGATGCCATCGGGTTGCTAAGGGATCAGGCGCTTGCGCGATCTTTTAGTAAACATACTATGCTTGCCCTCCTCTCCCCCATTGCTTAGAATTTGGTTACTTAGTGCGCGTGCACGAAGGAGTGAAGTTAGAGCCGGGAACTTGCGCACCTCTCCCTACGTTGTCAGGGATACGATTGGGTTGTTAGGAGTTAGTGCGCATGTGCGCAGGAGTGTATACAGATTGAGTATGTGCGCCGCGCGCCCGCCCCCCCCCCCCCGTTGTCATGGATTCGATCGGGTTGTCAGGGGCTCTTGCACATGCGTGCAGGAGTGAATACTGACTGAATGTGTGAAGCGCGCCCCCCCCCTTTTTGTTAAGTTTTCGATCGGGATACAAGGGGTTAATAGCAGGGACTAGGCATGGCCGTGCACCCATTACATCTCAACTACACGAATTATGAGGATCTAGGGAGGTGAGTACAATGCAGTACTATTGGGTTCAGCCACCAAATGCAGTTTTGCTTATGTCTATTCGTGTGAGTGCTTTATATGTCACCATTAGAGATTGAAATGTACAAGCATGTTGTTTTTTCTTTTCCTAATCCTGCATATGTTTCTCTATGGTTGCCATGACGCATTTAGGTAGCATGGTGACGTCACCACGTTGACAGCAGTGGCATATTATGTGATCAATCCAGCATGGTGTTAAGATCAAGCTATTCTATTGGTGCTGGTTAGTACCAACATATTTAAGTGGCTGGGATAAGTTGTGGGTTGTACCTGTGGATGCAATCATGATTGTTTGCAGGTGATTTTTTGTTTGTTATTAGGGGTATATACAGTATGGGTGCTTGTATCAGTCTGTTGTGCACTGCCCTGAGGAAGGTCCCGTTACGAGGATCGAAATGTTGGCGGCCCTGTGTTTTACAATACACACTTTTTGGATATCATCTGTGCGGTGTGCTGTCTTTCTTGGTTATCAGGATCCCCTGGTCACCATACTACTATATGCAACATATGGGACAAGCATCTGCCTTCTCAACCAAACCGTGAGTGCAAATCTCCATACCATGACTATATATATATATATATATATATATATATATATATATATATATATATATATACACACATGATGAACCAATATACAAATAAATGTAGAAGGGTTATCAAAAACATGCTCTACTACAAATACCACTTAGCCATACAGACACAGTACAATAAAATCATATTTCCTTAAAAAATACAACCTCATCTTCCAATCAAAATCGTCAAATGTCAATCAAAAGCCTCAAATGCCAATCAAAAAATTGCATTTACATTGTATACATGATGCATACAATCTATGCACATGTACACTCTGCAAATGAATGTTAACAATAACATTTTCCAAACAAAATACCAATACATCCAAACAAGTATACTATTTAAACCAATCAAGTCAACATAAATCAATTAGCATTCATTAATCAAATCAATAAACAAATTAAATACCATCCATAACAATTAAACAATTAACTATTTCAATCGTTAAACAGAACAAGTTCCCATCAGACAAAATATAAGTACCGAAAAGAATACAATATACAAAAGCAGGCCTCACCATGACCTAAAGTACACCATACAAGACCAAAAATTACATCTATCTAATTTTAAAATACATTACACACACATTTTTATGCATAGCAGCATAGCCAAAAACATTTTAAACACAGCAAAACAAGCTTTTAAAACAACATACTTTCTTATCCTGTATGTATATATTGATCTAGACATACATACATACATACAGTGGCAAGAAATGATGTACAAAAAAAAAAAACACATGTAAAAAAAAAAAAAAAAAAAGAACAAGTTAAATAAAATACATTTCTTTTGTTCACTTACCATTACTTGACCCACTCACCGACTCCTTTTGAACAGCTTACTCTCCAACCAATTCACGGAAAGGAACCCATAAAATAATAAACCATAAAATAATAAACATTAAAATAATAAACCAAAACAATCCTCGGGTCTTCTATTTGTAATCCATCTTCATCTGTATTCTTCTTTCTTGTATCTGCGGCTCTCCTCCGGGGTCTTCTTGTCTTCTTCGGACACGCCCTGGCCTTCTTTTTCTTCCGGAGGTCCTTCCTCCTCGACGTTTGCCTTCAAAATGAGATGGTGATTGTGGGGGAATGAACCCCTATAGTCCGGTGCTTGTAAAAATCCATAAGTAAATCGGGGTGTATATGAGCAATGTCAGACACATAAGAGCAAAAAAGGCCGCTACACAGACATGAAGATCCTGTGTGAGGGGACCGGCAACAACAGCAGCATGCGGCAGAATGAGAGATAAAAACTGGGTGGGGGGCTATTGCACAGGGAAAGGTATAGAGACAGGGAGAGAGGCAACCATAAGCTACCCCTCCCGTGTACTCACGAAACTGTCACCTGCTGCCCTGAACCGACCCGGTCTGTTCACTGCCTGTGCCTGGCCGGTCCCGTCTCCTCGAGCGTCGCGCTGGTTCGTGACGTCATCCCCGAGGGCCGACAGCTATGCTGTGGGTGAATGGAAACTGCACTGCCAAATCAGCGATCCTGAGTAGCCCTGGAACGAGTGCGAGGGGCGGATCCAAGCGCAGTCATCAGGAAGGGAAGTAGAAACCAGCTCCCAGCTCCGTGTAGTGGCCGGCGTGCTCCGCCAAGAATTGCGATAAAGATTTTTTAGTGTGTAGGCGGTCACTGCAGCAGGAATTCAACCGCAAACGTGAATAGTTAAAATCAGCTTTATTAAACTAGAATGCTGCGCATCACAGAGTGATCTCTGTGATGCGCAGCATTCTAGTTTAATAAAGCTGATTTTAACTATTCACGTTTGCGGTTGAATGCCTGCTGCAGTGACCGCCTACACACTAAAAAATCTTCAAAATGAGATGACATAGGATTTTATGGGCCTATGACGTCACATTTTCGTCATATGGTTTCCACTGCCCTAATTGGGCCGTGAAAACCATGTGCTTTGGCCGAGAAATATAAAATGATGACGTCATTTAAAGGCAATGAAAGCACAGCCAATCAGAATTGCTGTGCTTCAATTGCCTTTAAGATGACGTCATGAAAAGAAAGATGGCCGGCCTCACATGGTACGGTAGCCAATCAGAGCGTGGGAAATACATCCCAACTCTGATTGGCTCTAGTACCATGTGACAGGCTTTCAATGATGTCACATCCGTTCTCCCCCAAGCCTCTGTCACATGGTCTACTAGAGCCAATCAGAGTTGGGATGGAGTTCCCATGCTCTGATTTGCTACCACACCATGTGAGGCCGGCCATCTTTCTTTTCATGATGTCATCTTAAAAGCAATGAAAGCACAGCCATTCTGATTGGCTGTGCTTTCATTGCTTTTAAATGACGTCATCATTTTTTTCTCTCGGCCAAAGCACATGGTTTTCACGGCCCAATCAGGGCTGTGGGAACCATATGAGGAAAATGGGACGTCATAGGCCTATAAAAGCCTATGTCGTCTCATTTTGAAGGCAGACGCCGAGGAGGAAGGACCTCCTACAGAAGAAAGAAGGCCAGGTCATGGCCGAAGAAGACAAGAAGACCCCGGAGGAGAGCCGCAGATACAAGAAAGAAAAATACAGATGAAGATTGATTACAAATAGAAGACCCGTGGATTGTTTTGGTTTTTTATTTTAATGTTTATTATTTTATGGTTTATTATTTTATGGGTTCCTGTGCGTGGATTGGTTCGAGAGTAAGCTGTTGAAAGGGAGTCGGTGAGTGGGTCAAGTAATGGTAAGTGAACAAAAGAAATGTATTTTATTTAACTTGTTCTTTTTTTTTTATATATGTGTTTTTTTTGTTTTTTGTACATCATTTCTTGCCACTGTATGTATGTATGTATGTATGTATGTATGTATGTATGTATGTATGTCTAGATCGATATATACATACAGGGTAAGAAATGATGTTGTTTTACAAGCTTGTTTTGCTGTGTTTAAAATGATTTGGGCTATGCTGCTATGCATAAATGTGTGTGTAATGTATTTTAAAATTAGATAGATGTAATTTTTAGTCTTGTATGGTGAACTTTAGGTCATGGTGAGGCTTGCTTTTGTATATTGTATTCTTTTTGGTACTTATATTTTGTCTGATGGTAACTTGTTCTGTTTAACGATTGAAATAGTTAATTGTTTAATTGTTATGGATGGAATTTAAAATGTTTAGTGATTTGATTAATGAATGCTAATTGATTTATGTTGACTTGATTGGTTTAAATAGTATACTTGTTTGGATGTATTGGTATTTTGTTTGGAATATGTTATTGTTAACATTCATTAGCTGATTGTACATGGTGCATAGATTGTATGCATCATGTATACAATGTAAATGCAATGTTTTGATTGGCATTTGAGGCTTTTGATTGGCATTTGAGGATTTTGATTGGAAGATGAGGTTGTATTTTTTAAGGAAATATGATTTTATTGTACCGTGTCTGTATGGATAAGTGGTATTTGTAGTAGATCATGTTTTTGATAACCCTTCTACATTTATTTGTATATTGGTTCATCATGTGTGTGTATATATATATATATATATATATATATATATATATATATATATATATATATATATATATATATATACTGTATATATATATATATATATATATATTATATATATATATATATATATATATATATATATATATATATATATATATATATAGTCATGGTATGGAGATTTGCACTCACGGTTTGGTTGAGAAGGCAGATGCTTGTCCCATATGTTGCATATAGTAGTATGGTGACCAGGGGATCCTGATAACCAAGAAAGACAGCACACCGCACAGATGATATCCAAAAAGTGTGTATTGTAAAACACAGGGCCGCCAACGTTTCGATCCTCGTAACGGGACCTTCCTCAGGGCAGTGCACAACAGACTGATACAAGCACCCATATATACCCCTAATAACAAACAAAAATATATATGTGTGTGTGTATATAACAATATATATATATGTGTGTGTGTATATAACAAGATGCATGATGAAGCCACATATACAAATAAATGTAGAAGGGTTATCAAAAACATGAGCCACAGTACAAATGAATGGGTGAAGGGTGGATATCGGGCTAGGGTGGCTTAACCCCTTAATTACCTTTGCGGTTATTCTCCGATAAGGGGATTAAGGGGTTAATTGATATCTGAATGTTATTGCTATGTTTTGGCTATGTATTTTGTTGGCAACGGAGGACAAGGATTGTGCTAGCGACGGGGGCTTCTTATTGATAAGGTCAGTAGAACTTAATTTATTTTATTATGCTAGTTAATGTGTTTAATAATGGGCAAATAATCTATTATCCCTATCTGGATAATAGTTATTTTGCACATTATTGTACTGTATGTGTTGAGGGGGGGGGGGATTGATGTATTTAATGTATAGGTCAGGTTTATTTTTTTTACATTCAGGGTTGGTTCCTTTTGGTTCTGTGAGAGACCTCTGGAGACCACCTGTGGTATCCTTGGGCTTCTCACGAGTATCAGGCTTGTGGGTCCATGGGGGACACTTGCGGGATAGAACCGGTGGCCCCACATCTGTGGGGGCACCGCAGACCCGTAGTGTGCAGGGAAGAACCGGTGGCCCCACATCTGTGGGGGCACCACGGACCCGGAGTGCCCACCCATGGGTCCCCAGACCCTGTGGGAACTACCTGAGGCCCCTGTGGGTGTGACCCGGGGCCCCCAGACATCTGCAAACCTACCGTGGGGACCCAATTGTGGCCCACGGTGACACGCGGAGACCACCTGGTGGGCCATGGCACCTGGCGGGACCACCAACAGGCCTCCAGAACCTGTATGAAACAAGTTGTTGTTAACCTGTAGGTCTGTGAGTTGACCCGTCTGGCCCACCGGGGACTCACATGGGCCTGGGTTATGAACCCTGTATGTAAAAGAATAAATCATGTATTTATGGGGGGGCACAGGGGGTGGGTTATATATTTAATAAATATAATGATGTTTATTGTGGGGCAGTGTATTGTTTTTATTGTGGGTACTGGGGATGGGGGGAGGGGTATTGGCCCCAAGGGTATGTGGGCAGGCCTCCCGGCTTGGTAGTGGGTGAGGGTGGTTAGGCCTCATGGGGTGGGGAGTTAGTGGGGGAGGGTATGTAGGCCTCCCGAGTGGTGGGTGAGGGTGTGTTAACCCCTTAATGACTGTAGCAGTTAATAACCGCTATGGTGATTAAGGGATTAGGGGGCATTACATTGGATGTTTTTATTCTTGTGTATGTCTTGCAGCATCAGAGGGGCATGGGCAGAATGAAGATGAGAATGAAGCTGGCCTTCATCGTGGGTGCCTGTAAAAGGTAAGTGTAATATGTTTTTACTGTATTTATTGAAAGTTATATGTATTTACAATGGGCAAATGCATTATTATCCATATATGGATAATAGTAATTTTGCCCATTACTTTATAGTATGTGTTAGGGGGGTGTATTTAGTTATTAATATTGTTTATTATTTTTGGAGGTGCAACATTGTTACCGCAGTACCCTGGGACTCCCGCGGGGACACCCGCACTCCCACGGGGACCCCCGCTTGTTGTGCCGGGGACACCCGGACCCCCGCGGGGTCAGCCGGGGACACCCGCAGGCCTGTTGAATTGGTGTTGCGCATGCAAAAAGGTAAACAAAGAATTTTTTCTAAGTCCTGCTTTTTTATCACCAGCCTTTAGCTGGTGAGCTTTATTCAGCGCAACTTTCACGTATGATCAGTTTGCGTTGCTTAGTGAATCCCGCAGAAGGGCAGGATTCAGCTCAAACAGCTGATCGTACGAGCAAAGTTGGACTTTGAAAAAATTTCAAGAAAAAATCAGTTTTAGAGCGCAAAGTGCCTGTTTGCTCGGTTAGTGAATAGCGCTCGGCGGAACTTCACGTTCTAAGAGCACTTTGCGCTCTTAAAACGACTTATCACTGCTTAGTGCATAGCCCCCAAAGTCAAGATTGTAAATTTTTAAGAAGAGGCGATGATGTATCTTAGTCATTCTTGACAAATCCGGATGAAGGACTTATTCGCTTTTTGTTTGTTAGGCAATTAGACATACACGCATGTGCAGAAATGTGATGACACGTATATACGTTTCAACAAGGTTCCAATTAGACATACACACTTGCGCGGAAAAAATATTTTACATTCGGGAGAAGAAGCGATGTTGTATTTTTATATTATTCAATTTTCCTTTATTATCCTGTACAAATACAACATTTAATTTGTTAAAAATAATTTTTGTTGTGTGTGCTCATATTTTTAATCTTCAAATTTAGAAGATTTCAGTATGGCTAAGTAGCCCCAGAAAGGACTTCTTTCCCATGTACACTATAAAGTATGAACTTGTAATGTTAATCTTCAAATTACAATTACACACACTTGAAGTACTGTACGGCAATAAAAGACAGGTGGAATTGCTATTAGATTTTTAAGACAACATCTCACGATCGCCCACTTGTGTTTCTCGACAGAATTGCAAATGTCAATGTTCCAAAATTGACAAACGGGGTTCAGTTGATAATAAGTAGTTTATTTAATACATAGTATAGTATGATCATACTCATTCAAAAGTCTACAAGACTCTCTCTGCCAGGGAGTGTCCAGGCAGCCTCTTTATACATTTTTTATTCCTTTGACTCAAACTGTTACTAAGATTACACTAACCACTCCTTAATTCTTAAACCAGTCATATTACACCTCATTAAACTTGGTTAGAACTGACCTCAAAACAGCAATGAATAGTACCTGGTACCAACTCTCTCCAGGAATGTGGGCGTTACTTTAGGCCCAGTCATAAATCAACTTAGAAGCAAAATCTCTCATACACACCAGACACATTCTTTCACACAAAATGGAAACTGGACATGACTGACTTTACAAAATGGAAACTGAACATCACTTTCAATCCTTCTCCAGAGACCCACCCAGTCCATTTAAAAAATATATCAACAGTATCTTAATTTTAGCAATATTATTTTGTCACAGACAACGCTAAAAATGCAATTTTATGCACTCGCTAATAACACTAGTCAACACGTGTCTTAACGCGGTATAGTTGGAAGAAATCACGCACCATGACGGGTATGCCCAGGTGTACAACACTTGAAGTGCTTGAATAACAGCCGCTTCATCTGTATAAGGCTTATGACTTCCCATTTTAGGGTCAGATGGTACAGTTCCAATCCGATTGGATGCTGTATCATGTGACTCTCTTTTATTTTTTAAAGAATGCCACGTCCTCTCCAAGGGAGGTACGTCACATCCTTAAAACCCCATGGCTCATATCACGCGGTATTACAGCCAATGGGATTGAAGACAATCCCATTGGTTCCTGTACCATGTGACATGTTCCAACTCCTTGCTAGTTTGGAGTATTTAGCTATTGCTGGTCTTCAGAATCTTTCTGAATACAGTTATAACTACGCTGAAAAAACTGTTGGGGTTCCAGGCCCAGCAAGATGATTTATGAAGGCTACTAGCATAGGCCCCTAAGATATATCAGCAACAAATTAATAGAAAAATATTTCTTATCTATGTTTATTGTTACTTTCTTATAAGGTATCTAATTGAACACTGTAAAATAGTTATTGTATATATTTATTGTACAATAAATAGATTACTATTCTTATAAAGGTATTGCACAATGTTAACATTCTGCTAATTCTGGTCAAAAATAAGCAACTGTAGTGTTATCACAATATGAAATATTTTTTTTTGCATGTTTCAAAATAGAGTTTGTTTTATATTATGACTGTTTTAAAGCAGCATTTAGTTAGGGAAAGCCTAAATGCAAGCAGGAGAAAGTTCTATTTCGTATTTAAAAGCAAAGAAGTAGCTAAAGATATTCAAGCATTCTTTCTCGCACATTAAGCAATGCACTGTTTTGAAAGCCTATAAAGATGATCATTTAACACCTGTATCAGTGATTTTTGATTGCAATAGCCATAATCAGAGCCTCATGCGATCACCATAGCACTTATGTAGATTATAATGTATAGAATAGGAATGACTGATCAGTATGCAGAACACCATGCTCAAGATGATTGCCCTAAGAATTCTCCACACTGCGTGGTGGCAAATATATTTCCTTCTATATTCCTATTAGTATATAGCTTTATAGACATGGAAAATGTAATATTGAATCATCTGAGCCATTAGAGTAAATCTCATTTACCTTTTGGTTCTGCATGCCAGTAATGAATATAACATGTACTATACCAATATAGGGCTTAAGGAGCAGTTCAGTGTTAATGTCAATGCCTTTGATGTGAGTGAACTTCGTTGATATCCCACTCTCAGCTCTATTTGTAACCTTGGACTAGTGATTTTACATCACTTTGTATAAGGCACCAAATGCAAATTGTAATCTGTAAAGGGCCGGGTTTCATTGTGACTGTAAAATTCCATTTAGAGCACTGCATACATTGTCAAGTCCATATACATGAATTATTATTATTATTATTATTATTATTATTATTATTATTATTATTATTATTATTATTATTATCATTATTATTATTATTATTGTTATTATTACTATTATTATTATTATGTGGGTAATAGACAAGTAATTATTCAGCAGCAATTAAATAAGACAAATGTAAAAAAAAATAACAACTGTATAGGCTCTAAATATTGTCTGTACATATTGTGTTACAACAACAAATCAAAAAATTAATGCATTATAATCATGCAACCTGACGTAAGTAAATATTTATTCCAGTTATTCTCTCTCACAATGCATGTATACCATATTTATATCCTTTGATAGCTACTGATATATACAGATGTCGCAGCCCTTTTTGCTCCTTCTGGTGCATTGTAGTGGGACATTCAGATCTGGTGTTTCATTTGACAGGAAGTAGAGGAGGGGTCAACACCTCCAAGAAAGAACATAAGAAAATCTACTGACCGGTGACTTTTCTCCAAGCAACGGAGGCTCCTTTGCCAGGTTTATTAACACCTTTTTTATACCGGAATCATTGATTTAGCAAAGCAAGGTGGTAAAATAAATTGTAATTTATTTCAGGAAAAGACATACACACAATGTAACACAATTTGCACAGTTAAAACACTTACTGGGAATGAGGCGAACGAATAAACTTTAAATTAAATTAAGAAAAATTACCTCTATAGGAGCCCTTTTTCAATGACAGGTAGGTACTCACGAAAGTCCTGGAACTGATTTCGGCATGCAATGCCAGACGCGACTGCTTCATTCTCAAAAGCGGGACTTAGAAACCATTCTGAGTTGAAAATCCTTGAAGCCGGCTCGTGTCTATTCAGTACAGAGAATCTTTGACTTTGCCACTGTTGGTTTGGCGCTTGGAATCTGCGCTTCTCATTGGCTGCAAGGTTTCTTATGGGTTTTTGGGTCCCATCCACAAACCTCTACAGCCTATCAGAGCATGGGAATTACTCTGTCAGCCAATCACCAATTTTCCAGTATTGTAAAACAGGGTGGACAACTTTTCGCAGTCTGTCAAGGGGCCTGTGCCAACCTGGCACCTCTGTCTCTTTGTATACTGAGCCCACCCGCTATCCAGGCTCCACAGAGTCTGGGTTCTGGCAAATGGTGGCCGGCTAGCCCTGTGTTATCCCAGGATGTGGGTACTCAAGCAGAATTGCAGTACCCCACCTGTTCTAACACCTTGGCATCCCTGAGGCTATCAAGTCAGGACTCTGCATAGACCCATAGACACCAAGATTGGTAGCCATCTGGTCTCTTGGAATCCATGACTTGGAAATCCCACAGTTCATTCACAGGTTATCAGTACATATACCTATTAAATATAACTCTTTAATAAAATATAATGTGTCCTGTCTTCTGTGTGGTATAGATAAGTCCATATTCTGGAACACTTTAGAAAATTTACTTTTAAAACTTTCACCCACACGAAAACACTCTTAGCTTTATCACTCAGCTGGAGTACCCCTGAACACTTATACTAGGTGCAGGGTATCTGGATACAACTCTTTATACTAGGAACCCCTCTGTATACTAGGGATCCCGTGTATGATTGCATGTATACATTTCCCCCTTCATTTCTATTTACCTTGTCTGGAAGATGCTGCAGCAGGAATCCTGGCGGTGAGTCGTAATAGCGTTTTCAGAGTCAGAGTTTGCCCGGAGCAATGTGCTTGGTTGTATCCGAGAATCTCACTCAATTCCTGGATCCAACTCTGGGGTGTCCCATAACTCTAGAACCCCGATACATAGACACATTCTGTAAAGACTTTATCCAACAAACCCACTCTGAAACTTGCAGCCTCGAAATCTCCTGACCCCAGGATCCCAGGAAAGGCAAAACACAAATAAATCTTTAATGTCGCATAATTTGCACACAGTCACAGTAATGCATTCAGGACATATGGGTCCAAGAGCTGACACTCCAGGACCCCAACACACTGATCTCGGGTAACCAAGTGGGCTGAAACTTTATTAGTGAGCCTGGTTAACCCCTTCACCATCACATGCTGGACTTCTGCACATTAAACTTCATTTATTTTTGTGCATCTGGCATGAATTTTTTTTAGGGTTTTGGGTTTGTTCAATTTTAATACAAGCTGAGAATCAATGATTCTGGTCAAGCTGAGAGTCATTGCTTCAGGTTAAGTTGAGGATCATTGATTCAGGTCAAGCTGAGGATCATTGCTTTGTGGTTCAAGTGAGTAATATTGCTTTGTGGGTCAATTGAGGATAATTTCTTTGTGGGTCAAGTGAGGATCATTGCTTAATGGGTCAAGGGAGGATCATTGCTTCATGGGTCAAGTGACAAGATTGGTATTAGGAGGCTGAGAGTTCACCCGGCAAGGGTAAGACACACATTTCTTGACTATAGGGTGCCAATTAATTGCCAATGTGGCTATATGTAACCCCTTTGAGGGCATAGGTAATCACAGTGACAATCAATGGATTTAATGGCTATTCTTTGTTTTAATTGTATTGCAATTTATATTTTATTGTATTGTGAATTCTTTTGAATGGGCAAAAGTGTTTCCTGCCTGATATGGCTAATAGGGATATTGCCTAATACTTTGTGTAGTGTGAGGTAGGTGTTTTGTTGGGGGTAGAGGGGGTCGATGATGGATGTACTTGCCCTGGGGAGGGTGGTTACGCCTCCCAGTGGGGTAGCAGGTGGGGTTAACCCCTTAATTACAATAGCGATTAATACCCGCTAGGGTATTTAAGGGGTTACTGGCCAGTAGATGTTGGGCATCGGCACTTTATTGGTTGTTGGTGCCACTGAGAAGGAGAACACGGAAATTTACTCTCAGCTGGGCCATGAGAGCGGCGTCCCGTGAGGTGGTCGCATTTATGTTGCGCGCCTTTCACTTCACATTGAGCCCAAGATGAAAGTAAATAGTGCTACATCTGTACAATGCGCCAGCCGGTGCAGACACAATTGTGAAACAATTAGCCACATGTGAAAAAGGGGCAAGGCTAATGCATTATTGCACCCGCTGGTGCATGCCAGCAGGTGTGGCAACACCAGCTACATATATGTATAAATACAAACATAACTTAAGAGGTCGATCAAACTCTTTGATAAAGCGCCATTTGGCGTGAAACGTGTCAGAGGACCTTATCTGTAGCTTTTGCTATTATGCATCTTTAATAAAGCATTTTTATTTTTAAGTCAGCCTACAGCCCTATTTTCACGCAGTGCTCAACAATTTCCTGCTTTTCCATTCATTCATCTACCGGATTGAAGCACGCCACTTCCGGGACCATCGCAGACCATGTAATAGTGAGTTTTTTTAATGCATACTCCAATGGACTGATTCTCTCATTGCCACTGTGTTCGTAGAGGTATTTGTGGTGCTCCAGCCTTACGGACCGACGGATCACCACTTAGGCACTTCAGATGGGGGGAGTTATTTCATCTTTGAGCTCATTCCCATATTTATGCTGTGTGTGTTTCCTGTTCGTTGGGGTCCCTATACTTGGCTTTATTGTGAGCCTTATACCACTCTATACACATTATTAGTGCATTTTGGATGGATTCCTTTTATCACTTAAGGTCCTGGACACTTTAGCTATATTGCTACCATTTCCTGGATATTAGAAGCACCATCGTTGGGATTTGTTTCTCATGTTTTGCTGTTATTTATGCTGACTGGGGTAAGTGCTACTTTTATTTACTATAGGGTGCCCATTGATAGCCACATTGGCAATCTGTGCCCCTTTGTGAAGGCAGGGAGTTACAGTGACAATCAATGGTTTTTAAGGCTATTGTTTGATTATATTGTAATGTATATTTTATAGTGTATTTTAATGAGTATTTTTTATGCTTCTCAATGGGAAAAAGTGTTATTAGCCAGATTTGGTTAAAACAGTAGGACTATTGCCCATTACTGTGTGTGGTGGAGGTGGAGGGGGTGTTTTGCTGGGGGAAGAGGGGGGTGTGAATGGGTAATTGCCCTAGGGAGTGTGGTTAGACCTCCCGGTGGGAAGGGTAGTAGTAGGTTTAAACCCTTCATTACCTTAGCGGTTAGCAACTAATATTGCAGTTTAATATTGATTGTCAATGTGGCTATCTAGGCTCAGTAATTACTTTACTCTATGTGTATTTTATTTTGGCTAATGACCAAAAACATATTTGGCTAATAGGGATATTGAGCATTAGACTAGAAGGTTGTGTGAGTTTTTAGACCATGCAGGGGGCAGTGGGGGGCACAACAGTTTAACCCCTTAATTACCTTAGTGGTTAGCTATTAAAGTAATGAAGCTTAGCTTTTAGTTTATTTTATTTGTAGTACACAATATTAAAGCAGGGGGTCTCTGGAGCTGAAATGGACCCCCAGTTTCCCAAGATACAGACCACTGTATGGGGTGCCAGTATCTTGGGGATGTTTAAATGTCCTGGTCATGTGGACCATGACATGGGAGATTTAAACTTATAGGAGATACTGGCACCCCATAGCCTGTACCTCAGTATACAGGGGGTCCCTGGACTTGAAATTAAAGTAGTTAAGCCCTGGAGACCCCCTGCATCAATTCTGTGTACTTAAAATAAAAATAGGGATCTCTGCTGTAAGAGCTGTGTGTGGGAGACACAGAGAGAGACTGCTTCTCTTTGCTCTCTCAGTAGCAGCTCTTACAGACTTTTGACAGCACGGTAGAATTAAGGCAACATTAATGACTTCTGGGAAATTTACTCTCTGCTGGGCCATGAGAGCGGCAAACCGCGAGGTGGTCACATTTAAGTTGCACGCATTTCACTTCACATTGAGCCCAAGATGAAAGTAAATAGTGCTACATCTGTACAATGCGCCAGCCGGTGCAGACACAATTGTGAAACAATTAGCATGTGAAAAGGGGGCAAGGCTAATGCATTATTGCACCCGCTGGTGTGTGCCAGCAGATGTGGCAACACCAGCTCAGCTACATATGTATGTATAAATACAAACATAACTTAAGAGGTCGATCAAACTTTTAGCATTAAGCTTCTGTGACCAATTACTTTGGATGCCAGAATGCAGCTGTTTAAATGCTATCTGTATCCATTACAATACTGTTCATTGTCATTATAAACCAAGGTTCTGTTCATGAAATCTTTATCACCACCACTATGTATGAAGTCCCTGCACAAACAAAGTACAACAAGGAAATTTAGCAGACAGTGAAACACCAAAATATAATAAATATCTTAGAAAGATTGCTTTTTTTCTCAGAAGCTAAAATGTTTGTTTTCAGCACATTCTTGATGTAAACTTGCAGTTATGCTAAATGATTACAGATTTAATTGTAAATGTTTTTAAACGTTGTTTCTAATTCATGCCTCCATCTATGATGTACTGTTATGGATTACAGGTAGCATTTGATTTATATAGCATAATTATTACAGGTTACAGGTACATATATAGTATAATTATATGTCTTAGTACAGCTTAGAGCATATTGTCAGAATGTTAGCTTTTTCTTGCCTTAGAAATAAGGTTTGTTTTGCTAAGAAGTGGACAGGATGTTGGTACACAGGGACTTACGCATAAAAGCAGAAGTGGATCAAGTAAACACGCTGTGGTCACGTTGTGGTCAAACTGTAAATGCTGGTAACACACGTCAGTAGCCACAGAAGATGGTCACATATCACTCTGCAGGGGCTCTTTGAAGTACGGAATTGAAAAAACCCTCAGTTCATTCACCCTTAGCATATGTGCATGCTAAAGGATTTTTCCCAGGCTTTCAGAAAAAAGTTTTCCTACCTTCACATTTAAAACCAACAGTATAACACAGTTTATTAAATCAATATGTTCTGCTTGTGCCACTACTATACATTTTATATGTGTGTGTATGGTTTCTTTATTCCTCACTCCACGGCAAAAATTAGAGTGCTAGCTTATTACGTTCGCAAGTTAGCTTATTTAATTGAACGGGCAATGATGTGGTTTTACTGTTTAACCCAATTCTCACGTCAATTGACTTTCCCTCTTTCAAGTTATGAAGCTAACAAGGTAGCGGATACATTTTGACAGCAACAACTTCAGCTAGACCGCAAACCACTTACTCACTTAACCTTGCGGTTGCGAGGTTGAGAGCTTAGAAATTGATACCTATACTTTAAACTCGGCCACCCATACATAGCCACGCGTCTTCAATCAGCGCTTGGTTTAGCTTTCACGGCTCCCTCTTGTGTTTAAAAAACAATTGCCACAGTTTGTATACTTTCCTATTACGGCAGCTAGGGAATGGACTTAAAAATGGGGACAAGAAGGTGGGTGTATGGGAAAACGTATCAGTATGGTGCACATACCGTTAACCCCTTCAGTCCCAATGCAATTTAGGGTTAATCAGCCGGGTATAATTCCTTTATTAAAGGCCCAATTAACCCTTCTATCGCCACATACTGGAACTGACTTAAGGAGCTGCACTTCCTCTATTTAGTCAGTTGCCTCTACAGTGAGAGAGGTGTAGTCTATCCAACCTAGTGGAGCAGGGCTCTGCTTACTGGGTGCCTTCCCTGAGGGGAAAGGTGGAAGACTATTCCCCTTAACCTACCAGGGGGTATGGAAAGAGCAAGGACTGCTCCTTGTGACTAGTGGCCGGGAGTGTAGGTCCTGGGACATTCTAAAGGTGAAGACCTGATTGCTTAGAATTGATTCGGTGTAAACTGTACACTGTCCTTGATTGTGTGAGAGAGGAACCAGAATAAAGATCATCTGTTTCCACATACTTGTTGCCTGAGACTGAAATCTATCAGGAAGAAGAAGAGGTAGTTCTCCTGCAGCAATTTCTCCCCACATCTCTAGGGGCAGCAAGAGATGGAGGCGCTGTCACCGTAAGTATGATTCGGGTAATGCCCCAGAAGCCTTTCCTGACCTCCCCTATAACACCAGGCGGGAGACTCAGGGCCCCCTGTTACCAGCAGGTATGCACCACCCTAAGACGAGTAACCAGAGGAAGCTTTCCCACAACATACTCTAGCTGAGATGGGGGGGGATAGGGTTACATTTGGAGGCGCTGCTGAGATGAAATCAGGACAGACTTTCAGCGAAGCAGAACAGAAAGTTTGGATGTGCAAGTGCGGAGGAAGGAGGGAGTCTAGGTGTAAGAAGGGGGCATGTAAAAAGCAAAGCATGACCAAAGACTAGCCTATAGAGGTGAATAGAGCTGGCAACAGGGATTTAGCTGTTCTAGTTCCCTGAGGCAGGAAGTCATATGATGCCTTAAGGGGGTGAACTGGTATCATAGTTCAGGAACTTCTGGAAAGGGTCTGCAATACTGGCAGCCAAGAGGAGGTGGTGCTGTAGGGAAAAACCCAAAAAGCAAAACTAGCCAGTAGCCAGACTATAACCGTAGAGCATTTGTACTGGACTGTTGTGCCGTCACGCGATGTCATGCATGCACACCGCGTGCAGAGGAGGCGTGGTGCATCTGAGCAGGCAGAGCTATCGTTCAGCATTTTGGGCCACCAGAAAGTGCGTCTAATCAAATCTGAAGTCCTCTTCGTCCCAGAGTGACTGATCGACTTTGAGGCGTGACCCCATTCAAGAATCTTTCAGCGAAATTTTGGTGCAGCATATAAGCAACCCTCTGGTACCTCTAATCCATCAGGGATCTGTGTCTGAGACTCCAAGATCTCGTACAGAATATCAAAAGAATTTGCAGAAATTATACATTTTGAAGGATTAATCATCTTCCGATGTATCTTCAGAAATAAATTGACGAGAAAAGGCATCAGCCTTCAGGTTTTTAGTGCCAGGAATGTAAGAAATCACATACTGTCACGGCCGAGTTTATTCTTACCTTTGCCCGGTCTCGGCCGCGACAGTAACCGGGCATGCGCCGGGGTGTCCCGTGCGCGCGCCGAAGCCTCGGAGGAGCGGTCCTCTGATCGGGGCTTCCCCCTCCCCTCTCCGGGTCCGCCGGGTCCCCCGGAACCCTCCACCGCCGTCCCCCACATCGCGGGACACCAGGGCTCCCTCGGGGAGCCCTGGGCACGCGTGCATGGGGCGCAGGCACCCGATGAAGCGTGACCACGCATCGGTGACGCGCGGCACGCCGAGGGGATTTGTCTAGCAAGCCTGGAAATCTCCCGGCTTGCGGAACTAGCCAACGAAGATTAAAACGTGTCGCCAGTGTAATTAAACCTTGAGAAAAAGAGGGCCCAGTGAGCTTGACGTGATCCAAGGCGACGAGCGCCTTCAATGTACAATAGATTTTTATGGTCTGTATTAGGATAGGATTCTCAGTACCTTCGAGAAGGTGTCTCCATTCTTGTAGCGTGAGCTTGATAGCCAAAAGTTCTCTATTGCCAACGTCATAGTTTATCTCTATGGGGGAGATCTTCTTGGAGAAAAAGCCACAAGGATGGAGTCTGTCCTGAGGAGAATGTCTCTATGAAAGTACTGCTCCGGCTCCAATGTCTGAGGCGTCAACCTCCAACGTGAAGGGAAGAGTTTGGTCAGGGTGATGCAGAATAGGTGTGGAAGTAAATGCCCTTTTAAGAGATTCAAAGGCCTGGCAGGCTTCAGGGGACCAGGAAGACGAGTCTGCCCTTTTCTTAGTAAGGGCGGTAATAGGCGCCACAGTGGCAAAAAAGTTACGGATAAACTTGCGGTAATAAGATAAACTTGCGGTAATAATTGGCAAACCCAAGGAACCGCTGAATTGCCTTGAGAGAAGTGGGCTGAAGCCAATCTAACACTGCTTTAAGTTTCTCAGGGTCCATAGAAAACCATTTCTCAGAA
Source organism: Ascaphus truei (assembly GCF_040206685.1). NCBI lineage: Eukaryota > Metazoa > Chordata > Amphibia > Anura > Ascaphidae > Ascaphus > Ascaphus truei. The sequence continues at coordinate 305,964,838 of NC_134485.1, read as the reverse complement.
ATTATGTAACCCAAGAAAGAAGTGGAGGTTTGGTGAAACATGCATTTCTCCATCTTGGCATAGAGATGATTCTCACGGAGGCAGGAGAGAACAAGTTTGGTATGCTGGATATGCTCGGATAGGAATTTTGAGAAAATGAGAATATCTTCAAGGTACAGTAGAGGCAGCGATTATTCTAACAAAAACCAGTGGCAATTCTCCAAAAGACCCAGGTTCACCCAGGTACATTCTGTATACATGCCTTAAACTTTCCTTAAACTAGCCCCAGCATTTCTGCATTGATTAATGGCCTATCAGATTAACAGCGGGGGTCCCTGGCAGTCCCATTCAAACTGAATTGGACTGCCAGGGATCCCTGCTGTGTAAATCCTATGGGTCGTTAGTCAATGCAGAAATGCCTTAAACGTGCCTCAAACTAGCCCAGAACATACCCAGCACATACCCTGAATGTAACCCGGCTAGTTTAAAGCAAATGTTAGAATAAGCATTGCCTCTACTGAACACAATGACAAAGGAGTAAGGACATCTCGAAAAATCTCGGTTACGAATTCTTGGAAAACCGCTGGTGCGTTACAAAGTCCAAAGGGCATAATTACATTTTTGCAATGCCGTCGCGTGTATTAAAGGCTGTCTTCCACTCATCTCCTTGTATTATACGTATGAGATTGTATACGCCACAAAGTTCAAGCTTAGAGAAAATGGTGGCACCTTTCAAGCGGTCAAACCATTCCCAAATAAGTGATAAGGGGTAGCGGTTTTTCAACGTAATCTTGGTAAGACCTCTGCAGTCTATGCAGGGGCGAAAAGAGATGTCCTTAACAAAAAATAAACCAGCCCCAGCGGGGGAGGTATAGTTCCTTATAAAACCTTTCTTCAAATTCTCCTGAATATACTCAGTCATAGCTTTAGTCTCAGGAAGTGATAAAGGGTAGGATCTGGCTTTGGGAAGGATGGCACTGGGAAGGAGATCAATGGGGCAGTCAAATGGACGATAAGGGGGAAGGACCTCAGATCAGACCTTATCAAAAACATCAAGAAATTCTGAGTACACTTCTGGAAGAGTTTTTTTTAAACATCAGCAGTCTCTAAACCAGCCAGCGAGGGGGTAATAGGGGCAGATAGCTTCTTAGAAGGTGAACCCCATTGTATAGCTTTCTTGTCGGTCCAATCTATCAGAGGATTGTGTAATTGTATCCAAGGAAGGCCCAGGATTACCTGCATAATTGGAGAATGAATAACATCCAAAGATATCTTCTCCTTTGACCATACTTCATGGAGAGAGAAAGAGTTGGTGTCTCCAAGGAGATAAATTATGGCTGGAGGGGACGTCCATCAATTGCCTCGAGACCGATGGGTACAGACTTTTATACCAAAGGAATTTTATGTTTGGTCGCGAATTCCTTATCCCCAAAATGTCCCCCAGACCCGGAGTCAATTAATGCGGAAGCAGATACATGGAAGTCAGGACCCTCAAGGACAATTGGAAGTAGTATTCTTTTTGGCAGATTTTCCTTTTAAAAGGGGAGAGAAGAAATGGTACCCAATGTGATGCCCGCCAAATGCCCAGGCAGAACACAGTAGAGACACAGTCCTTCATTTCTCCGGCGTTGTTTCTCCGTGAAGGAAAGTTGATGACTTCTTAACTGCATGGCAGCATGAACACCAGGGATGGGAGACATAGGGAGAAAAGAGCGTGTATGGTGGCATTCATTCCGTCTCTCCTGGAGGCTTGATACACCCTTATACATACGGAAATGAGATCCTCGAGCACGGACGGTCTTAAACAAGCGGCCAATTCATCTGCATAATATTAACCTTACAGTGTCAAGTGAATACAAATAAAGATATATAAAATAAAAAATGGTATGTCCTTTATTTTGTCATGAAGGACCAAAGACGTAAAACAAGGAGGGGGGGCCTCCGGTTCTACGTCCTCGACAAACATGAGTAAGCACAATTTGATTATTAATTTGTCTTCTCATCAATTAACAGAAATGGACATTTGTGTGTTATCTAAAGGTTCCTCCTTTGTCCCCACAACAAGGCCTGATCCCTTTGATCTAGAGGTGGAGATGTTTAAATTTGAGAGAAATTTACATTTAAAATCTTTCTTTTGTAGTAAATCCACAGATCAGCAGACCCAGCAGTGGCAGCAAGAAGGATAGGTAAACCATTATCGGTGTAAATTAAAAGCAAGGTTCATTGCAGCCTTTAAGAACACAGGTGTGAGTGTATTCATGCGCCTTATCAAAAATGATGTGAAACAATATTTTAAAAGAAAACATTACACAAATTTCAATATGACACTTAAACAAAAGGAGGCATTAAAAAATCTAAGGGAAAATAATAGCATTATTTTCAAAAGACAGATAAGGGAGGAGCACTTATATTGCAAGATTATACAATGTATAAAGCAGAAGCACTGAGACAATTAGATAATCAGGAGTGTTATGTTAAACTTGATCATGATCCCACATTAAGGTATCAAACTGAAGTAAAAGGCATTCTAAAATTAGGATGAAACAATTTATGGATAGATGAAGAAACGATTAACTTTCTTACAATGAAAAATCCAAGACAACCCGTTCTCTATTTACTTCCCAAAGTTCATAAGAGTTTACAAAATCCTCCAGGAAGGCCCATTATATCTGCCACATGTTCCATCAATCAACCATTGGCAGTCTATGTTGATACCTTTCTGCAACCGTTGGTCATTAATAGTAAATCCTACATACAGGACACATTTGATTTTTTTTTTAAAGATACATGCCTCTTGAAGGTAGAAACATCATTATGGTTACAAAGGATGTGACAAATTTATACACGATAATCCCATATGAGGGTGGTATAGACGTAATTAGAAAAAAATTGACTATTTCACATAAATCGAATCCACCAGTGGACTATATTTTGCTTCTCCTCCATTTTGTTCTGTATAAAAATTATTTTAAGTTCGTGAACACTTTTTACTTCCAAACAGCTGCTACAGCCATGGGCAGCAATGTGGCTCCTTCCTATGCTAACCTGAACATGACTGACTTTGAAGAGAGACTCATTTTTCCTACAGAACATTTTAATAAGATGTTATTTTATTGTAGATACATAGATGACCTGCTATTTCTGTGGGAAGGTACTGAGGTAGAACTCAGTAATTTTTTTGATTACCTGGACGGGCTTAACACAACTGTAAAATTCACTAAAAGTTGGAGCACAAAACAGATTTCTTATCTCGATGTGCTCCTAATTTATGAAAATGGGGAATTACATAATGATCTCTATAGGAAGCCAACTGACAGAAATTGCACTTTACATAGGTCTCCTAGTCATGTCTTGTTAGTATCTGTTTTATGTAGTTCAATAAATTGATTTACCATCCTACCTGGTGAGTCTGACATCTATAGGAGCCGCGCTGGCATCGATCTTCTATCTTCTTATCTGTGAATTGAGACCTGAACTTTCTCGGAACTTGCTAGTTTCAAAGAGGAGTTTGAACAGGTTTTTGACACCCCAGGCCGTAAGGTCACTGCTGCCTCGTCTCTATTTCACATTTCTCAGGGTCACTGAACAGTGGCGAAATACGCAGAGACGTGTTGGAACAGTGAGGCCTTATCAGCAGCCTTCTGGCACATTCTCTTCGGCACATTCAGCCTTCTGGCACATTCACTTGACACTGTAGGGTTAATATTATGCAGTATGTCCTTAATTGGTGGTGCTGATATACCTTTTTTTCTCCTCTATAAAATTGCCTCATGACAAAGACATCACCATTGCTGCTGGAAACATGAAGAATGAGGACTCGAGGGACCAAACAAGAAGATGATGGCCATCATAGAAGAATGCGGATACCATTGAGGATTATGACCCATGCGCAGTGACTGAGACGCAGTACACAATTTGAACAGTTTAGTAATAGAAATATGTATCTGTAGGACCTAATAATTCTATATTCTAAAATCTAATTAAAGATTATACAAAATATAGATGCCAGATAATGCTGTTCAAATTGTGTACTGAACATTTTTGTTATGGGTCTAAGGATATACCTTAATGACCATAATTTACTATAGTAAATGAGATTATACACTCTTTATATCTATGTGACTCAATCAATTTGATGCATCAAGTGAAAATGCCATTAAGTGTAATTGTTTGATTCTGTCAGGTGCATTTGAGTAAACAGGAGGGGCTATATTAACGAGTCCAATGTTTAGCTCTAACCATACTCCTTGAGAAAGGGCTGTATAGCCTGAAACGCGTGGAGGATTTTTTCTGTTCTGTTTTGTTTGTTTTTGTTTTTAATGTAGTGAAATAAAGATTTCTTACTTTTTCACTTACCTGGCGAGTTGAAGGTGTTTTTTTCTGGAATCAGCTGTCCTATGCCAATCGATTCTTCTCTGTGCTTGCTTCTCTGATTGGACGGACGCACAGTTGCGGTGAGGACGCGCTATATGGATCTCCTCCAAGGGCTGATGGGAAGACGCCGACGCTGACATCTCCACGTGGGACCATCTGACTGCAGTACCTGACGGAGCGTTCCCGGATGGATCGGAGGTGAGGATTTGCTTCCACACAGCTCCGACACTCGGGAGCTCCAACGGGTCTAAACCTACAGGAGGAAGGCACTTTGTCTCCACAGTGCCCTACACAGCCAAGGGACTCGTAGCCACCCAGGACAGAGAGGCATACACTGGACTGGGACATAGAGGTACAACAATATTATTTCCTCTTTTGTCATATCCCTAGCAGCTCTCACTCAGATATCTTGCGTTGTCTTCCAGGTAGGGGGAGCGCTCAATTCTTGAGGTAATATGCAGGGAAAATAAGTGGAAGAAATAATAGTGCAGACCATATGAATAAATATATGTGCAAACAATAGTCTCTAAGTAGGTCTCACTCAAAATAAATGGATTGATAACAGACGTGTCAGAGATCCACCTCTCTCTGACAGGAGCCCTTTAATAATAGAAGCCCTCTGATATTGGAGCTGTGCATCTGGTGGGCTAGATGGGTCCTTAAATGCTGAGTGTACCTCCCGAGGATATAGTAAAGAAAGAGAGCACACAATGGTATAGTACATAGGGGTATAATGTGGCACAAAAACACACAGGTAATGCACTCACATTTGTACAGTGATTTCGGTCGTTGGAGAGGATCGTTGGTGACTCGTGGGGAGACGCCGCTGATACAGTCACTAGGAGATCCTTCCGCATGCGTCACGTCCGGTGACGTCACTTCCTGTGTATCCCATAAATATAAGGAAAAATTTCGTTTTAAAGCTAATGTCTCTAGGGAAGTATTCAAAATAGAAAATTATATTAATTGCAAAACGGTGTACGTCATCTATGTTTTGGAGTGCCCTTGTGGCCTACAATACATAGGACCGACCTCCAGGGCTTTAAAAGTACGGATTTTAGAGCATCTTTTAAATATTAAGAAAAATGTTTTGACGCACAATGTCACAAAACATTTTAGTATGCATCATAATTCGGATCCCAAAACTCTTAGTTTTAAAGGTATAGAGCATGTTCCCGCACATTGGATGGGTGGGAATAGATTAAATAATTTAGCTAAAAGGGAAACTTTCTGGATCCATAAAATGCAAACCCTCACTCCAAAGGGTTTAAATGTAGATATAGACATTGGTGCATTTTTAATTTGAAGATGTTCTGTTTTATTTATATGTTTCATTTATATGTTTTATATATGCTTCATATATTTTATATATTCTGGTGGAGTGTACAGTAGAGGCAACGTTTATTCTAACATTTGCCGTAAACTAGCCGGGTTACATTCTGGGTATGTGCTGGGTATGTTCTGGGCTAGTTTGAGGCACGTTTAAGGCATTTCTGCATTGACTAACGACCCATAGGATTAACACAGCAGGGATCCCTGGCAGTCCAATTCAGTTTGAATGGGACTGCCAGGGACCCCCGCTGTTAATCTGATAGGCCATTAATCAATGCAGAAATGCTGGGGCTAGTTTAAGGAAAGTTTAAGGCATGTATTCAGAATGTACCTGGGTGTTTCCTGGGTTTTTTGGGGAATTGCCACTGGTTTTTGTTCGAATAAGAGTTGCCTCTACTGTAGTATTAACGTCTGTTCTCTCCATTATTTTACTCTTAGATATCCTCTGAAATTCATGCGTCATTTGCGTCGATTTTTAATTAATAATTTTTTATATTTAAATAAATACTTTATGTAGATTAGGTTTTTTTTATAAATATATTCTTATATCACTGTTTATTTTATATGTTTTTTATGTATTTATACACTCATTCTGACTCTATTATTTATATTATGTTCATTTGTATAATTGATTAATGTTCCGCCCATCAGAGTAGCCAATAACTTATTTGGTTGTACTATATATATGGGAGGCTACTGGGGTTGACCTTTATGATTCCTGAAGAAGTGGCAACAGCTACGAAACGCGTAGAATCTGACTAGCTGGTTGGAGGACACTGTTTGGGGAGAATTGGCATGAGGAGGTGCTGGCAAACAAGCTGGAGAGATCGTAGCGGTAGACAGCGTCTTCCGCCCTGACCGCCGCGTCACAGGAAGTGACGTCACTGGACGTGACGCATGCGGAAGGATCTCCTAGTGACTGTATCAGCGGCGTCTCCCCAATAGTCACCAACGGTCCTCTCCAACGACCGAAATCTCTGTACAAATGTGAGTGCATAACCTGTGTGTTTTTGTGCCACATTATACCTCTATGTACTATACCATTGTGTGCTCTCTTTCTTTACTATATCCTCGGGAGGTACACTCAACATTTAAGGACCCATCTAGCCCACCAGATGCACAGCTCCAATATCAGTGGGCTTCTATTATTAAAGGGCTCCTGTCAGAGAGAGATGGATCTCTGACACGTCTGTTATCAATCCATTTTTTGTGAGTGAGACCTACTTAGAGACTATTGTTTGCACATATATTTATTCATATTGTCTGCACTATTATTTCTTCCCCTTCTTTTTCCTGCATATTACCTCAAGAATTGAGCGCTCCCCCTACCTGGAAGACAACGCAAGAACTCTGGACCTGGACAGTCGTTTAAGGGTGTAGAGCTGCTATTTATATATTATTCACTTTTTGGGAAGGATATTTTATTCACTATATTCATTTATATATTTTTGAAGTTCACATTTATATATCACGTTTATATCACTTTAATAATTGTAAATATTTCACTGTTAGAAGCGCCCGGTATCATTTTTCTTTGTCTCCCTCAGATATACCTGGTGGACGTCTACCCTGCTTGTACCTATTTTTAGACTTTACTGATCCAGCGTTATACTTACCCTCAAAGTCAAGCTTCTGTTTTTTATGGACATATTGTCATATTATATGTATTTATGGGACATTTTTCCCCTTACACTATCTCTTCAGAGCTTGTAGTAGCCCCACCACACAACCTAGATGAGGTATGGACAGGGAAGAGACAGCTAGTGGTACCCTGGGAGTATAGGCAGCAGTTTTTGCGGGATTCCCACTCCATTCCACCAGCGGGGCATCAGGGGGTCACTCGGATGCGAGTTCGGCTTTTGCAGCGTTACTTCTGGCCGGGTGCATCCAGTGCAGTGGCAGAATTCTGCCGGTCCTGTGAAGGCACCCCTGAACCCGTGTCCTGTAATAGGGGAGCCCTATCAAACTTGAAAGGCGGAAAGTCTATTGCCGTGGGAAGTCGGTCAATTGACGTGAGTAGTAGGTGAATTTGGCTTCCCAACAGCAAGCCTTTCAATTAAGCAGGCTAAATCGCGAACGGAGACAGCTAGCACTCTAATTTTTGGTAGGCAAGTCCCAATATATAAACCACTCACACTCATAAAAATTACTGTTGTGACACCCCCAGAACATAATGTTTTAATAAAGTGTATAATACTGTAAGTTTTTAAATGCATGGGCAGGAACAGTTTTTTCTGTAAGCCCGGGAGAAATCCTTTGGCATGTAAATATGCCAGGGGTGAATGAGCTGAGGGTATTTTCCTTACTGCACTTCAAAGAGGTCCCGCTAAGTGGGAGCCTCTGAGTCTAGTTAAATGCAGGGATGAAAAGCCTCAGAGATCCAAAGTGTTAAACTGGCCAGGATGTTGCTGAGTGCCAGATCCCGGTACTCAGCATGAGCCATTCACACCTTGGAGCAAAACCCCAGACTCAGGGTCACCAGATAAGTGGTGTACCCCAGGTATGCTAAGTCGCATGTGTGTCAAGCTAACACGTGCGCGGTGCAAACAGGAAAGTTTTTTTTGCCCGTTTTGCAAACTACGGGGAAATTGGAGATTGGTGGGCTTAATGTTCCCACGGAGGGGATTGGGCATGCATGTTATAGATAGGTCTGTGAACCCTATAAAACTGCCCACCGAGCTATACCCAGTGTGATTCATGACGTAACCAAACTTTGCACAAAATTCTGTTCGAGTACAGCGGTAGCGGTTCCAGGACGCAAGGGGTTAATAACATTGCAACTCCAGAATTCATTAGCCCTGGGGACTCCTGAAAGAAGTCTTACGAACTTTTACGAACTTTCCTCATTTGGCGGAGGTATTAGATCGGCAACTTGCAATCTAGCCAAACAGACTTTAAATCAGAGACTGCATTTCTTGCACTTTCTTGCAAAGGACAATTTATTTTGTTTCCCTATCCCAGTAATTGTAAATTACAATTTATTTTGCCTCCTTGTCGTGTTCAATCAAGAATCTCAAAAATAAAAAAAGTGTTGATAAGTTCTGATCCACCGTTACAGGGGGCAATTGGAAAAGTGTCTAGAGACTGGATATCTATCGTCCCTATTTTTGATAGATCTCAGATGTTCTGTTATTCTATGTTTTAATGATCTTATAGTTCTACCAATGTATAGACTTCCGCATGCACACCTCAGAAGATAAATGACCTATTTGGTATTACATGTCATGAATGTTTTTAGTTTATGTCTGTGTTTTGTATATTTACATTTGACAGATTTGAGCATAGTGGCATATTTACCATTATTACAATTGCCACATTTGTAGAAGCCCCTTAGAGTTTTTTGTTAGAATTATTTACTTCTGATGATTTAAAAGGACTGGGAGAGAGATAGTAGCCGATGGTTTTGGCTTTCCTAAACACAAATTTTGGACTAGATCTGGTTAATTTTTTCAGATCTCTGTCTAATCCCTAAACCTCCCAGTGTTTTTCCACAATGGTTCTTATCTGATCTGCCTGTTTACTGTATGCAGTTATAAACAGGGGTACATCATCAGATTGTTTTTGATTAGTCTGTTGTCCTCTCCTATAGCTCTGTTTGTTTTTATTTTTTTCTAAGAGATCTGACCTATTGGCATGGCATGCTTTTTCAAAGGCCTGATTTATATCTTGGTTATTGTAACCTCTTTCTTTCTAAATATCTCAGATTGTTTCAGGAACATCTCACCGTTAGAGTATATCCTTCTTAGTCTGAGATATTGGCCTCGCAGAATACCCCTCAGTAATGACCTAGGGTGATCACTGTTGGCTCTTAGCAAGGAGTTGTGTGAATTTTCTTTGTGGAAAATATCCGTCTGAATAGTTAGATTGACATCGACATAAAGATGTATATCCAAATAACTGATGGGATTAGAATGGTATGAAGATGTCAATTTCAAATGATAAATATTTGTATTAAGATAATCAAAAAATGATAATAATAACTCAATGTCTCCCTAACAAATTAAGAGTAAATCATCTATATAACGACAGCAAAAATATATATTTTTACGAAATGGATTGGTATCACTGAAAATGTGAATAGACTTCCAATAAACCATAAAGAGATTAGCATAAGATGGTGTAAAAGTTGTGCCCATAGCAGTACCTTGTTTTTGTAAATAAAACTGCTTATCGAAAAGAAAATAATTGTGCTATAATAAGAAAATAATGGAATCTAATATGAAGGTGCTCTGTGAGATGTGAAGATTAGATACATTTAGATAGTTACTAATAGCTTTAATGCCTAATTGGTGGTAAATAATAGTGTAAAAGGATACAACGTCTAATGTCACCCAAGTGTATGTTTCACACCATGTAATATCCTGAATAACAGATAATAATTGTGATGAATCTCTCAAATAGGAAGGGAGAACCTTAACCAATGGTTGTAGATAGGAATCCACGTACCTAGATACACCATCTACCAAAGATCCAATGCTCAATATTATAGGCCTGCCTGGAGGGCAGACCAGAGACTTATGGATCTTTCGTGATGGTGAAAAATAGGCACAGTGGGATGTGAATTGTAGAGGAACAATGCCTCTTGTTCAGTCAGTACCTTCAGCTCCTTGACAAGCTCAACATGACCAAGTAATTCTGTGAGGTAGATATTAGTAGCATCTTTGTCCAACTTGCAATATGCCTGTTGGTCATTTAATTGTCTAAGGGCTTCCCTGTGATAGTCTTTTTTATGCATAATGACAATAGCGCCGCCCTTATCAGCATTTTTTATTATTAGGTTGTCTCTATCTGTCTGGGGAAGGTGCATAATCACAAGCTTTAGTTTGTCATAATCCCCACCCCCCTCCTCTCTAAAAGACTACAGAATGCAATGCAGGCTGAAAAGGACTGAGAATGTGTGAATGTCCTGTATCGCTATGGGGGAGGTGTCGATAAGCAGTGTAATGCCCCTCGCTATGCTTTGTGAGGGGGGAAGGTGCAACTGTGCCAGTCCGAGTGTGCAGGATAATACACTGCAGTTCAAAGACATAATTTGAAAAGTTTTACAATAAAGGTTCACTGCAGTACATACTGTAAATAACATGGGTGTGTGTCTGAGATATTTCCATAAACAGTACAGTATGCAAAGCAGACCAAGCTTAGCAGAAGGTGAATGTTTTCAATAGTATAACCTCTCCCCCCACACACAATTGAATATGAAAACATAGCACCATACTGTATAAGGTTTTGTATAAAGCTTATAACTATAGTGTGTTGTCCAAAATAATAGCGTGGCAAAGTTTAAATGCGTGAAGCTGGTAATACTGACTGTATAAAAGTAAAACAGCAATGTTTAAAAAAAGCGATATTAGAGTTCCATCGAACTTCCTCATTACAGTATCTTTTGACGCTCGAAGTTTCTTTTCTGAAAAAAAAAATGTGCTATTATTTCCGTGATTGTACATGCATCAAGTCGCGCTGTAGTGTGCATGAGTACAGTACAGTACAAGCATTGATACTGTATGGCAGGCATACAGATGCAGGGGCGTTATTCGAACATTTCATGCGTTGTATACCCTGGAATACCCATGTCATGGTGGGTGATTTCTTCCAACAGTACTGCCTTAAGACGCGTGTTGACTCTTGTTTTTATCGGGTGCAGAAAATTGTATTTTAACATTGTCTGCAATACCGTCGAGAAACTCAAGTGGGCGATTGCGAGTTGTCTTAAAAATCTAATAGCAATTACAGTAAGCCTGTCTTTTAGTGCCGTACAGTACTTCAAGTATGTGTGTACTGTAATTGTCATTTTATTTTTAATATTAACGTTACGAGTTCATACTGTATAGTGTACATGGGAAAGAAATCCTTTCTAAGGCTCTTTAGCATACACGAATCCTCGAACTGTAGAAGATTAAAAATATGAGCACACATAACAAAAGTATTTTTTACGAATTAAGTGTTGTATTTGTACAGGATAATAAAGAGTAAAGGAGTAATTCAAAAATACAACGTGGCTCCTTCTTCCGAATGTAAAATATTTTTTCAGCGCATGCGTGTATGTCTTATTGGAACCTTGTTGAAACGCATATGCGTGTCATCACATTTATGTGCATGCGTGTATGTCTGATTGGAACCTTGTTGAAACGCATATGCATGTCATCACATTTATGCACATGCCTATATGTCTTTGAACTACAAGTACAGGTATAATCCTGCATACCAGGATGAGTGTGATACTGTACTTTAAGTCCTTCTTGGGGATTTGGCGAGAATTACTTCACATTCAATGTGAATTTCAAGTCTGAAATTAAAAAAGGAGACAACTCTTTATTTTTTCTTGACATGGGCATATAGAAGGACTGATTTTAATAAACTATTATGTGAAACATGTTTTTTTTATAATTTATCAATTTTTTCCATTCTTAAATTCACTTGCTTTTTAATTCTGCTGTAATGTATACTGTACTGTATGAGGTGGTATAATGTAATTTTTATTTGGGGATGGGGGATTTCAAATGATTCCGATGAATTTAAAGAAGGAACAATTTCATTTGTACAGGATAATAAAGGGAAAAGGAATAATACAAAAATACAGTACAGACATACCCCGATTTAAGGACACTCACTTTAAGTACACTCGCGAGTAAGTACATATCGCTCAATAGGAAAACGCCAGCTCACGCATGCGCCTGTCAGTACGTCCTGAACAGCAATACCGGCTCCCTACCTGTACTGAAGCTGTTCGCAAGCGGGGAGACTATAGAGCCTTTTACACATGTGTTATTTACACTACCGACACACTTTATTGAAGTGTGGTCGGTACCGCAAGCCGGGAAATCTCCCGGCTTGCTAGTGGCCGCCCCTCGGCGTGCCGCGCGTCATAGACGCGCGGTCACGCGTCATCGGGAGCGTGCGCCCGCTGCACGCGTGTCCAGGGGCTCCCCGAGGGAGCCCTGGTGTCCCGCGATCGCGGGACAGCGGCAGGGGGTTCCGGGGGACCCGGCGGACCCGGCAGCGGTAGGGAGAGCGCCCCGATCGGAGGGCGCTCTTCCGCTGCTTCGGCGTGCGCCCGTCACACTCGGGCGCGCGCCAGGCTACTGCTGCGGCACAGAACGGGCAAATGCTCGAATAAACTGTGCCGCAGCAGTACATCAGTTATGCACATATATAATGATTGCCATACAGTTCATGCATCGATAAGTAGGAAAAAGGTTGTGCTTCACTTTAAGTACATTTTGCTCCGGTCCCATTGCGTACGTTAATGTGGGGTATGCCTGTAGGTTGCCTCTTCTTCAAAATTTACAATCTTTTCTTTCTTCTTCATAATGACTGCACTGCATTCTGTAGTTCTTTTGTCATTGAGAGAGTGGGGGATTAGGGCAAATTACTGACTGTTACTACAGTATGTACACACTACAATACGTTTGCACATCCCCCCCCCCCTAACTGTAGTACTGCAGCTCTGAAAAGAAAAAAAAATCACCAGGATTAGTGCATTAAAGTAGAAAAAAGAGGGAATGAACCCAATATAACTGATGCTACCAGAGTCACGTATATGGTGCTAAATGGATATGACCCACAATCCACAAATGTCAAAAGGCAACTCACTATTGAAATGTAGTATAAAGTCATATGAGGATGATATAATTAGACTCACCCTGGGTGGGGGGCTAATAAGCAGGATGAAGCTAGAAGCAAGAGATGAACTGTCCGCAAACACCTCACTCATGAACCAAATGAAACCACAAGCTGCTGCCCTTATCCTGCCCGGTGTCTGTGTTATCCTTGTTCCCAGCTCAGAAGCCGTTCCATGAAGAGATGAGGAGCTGGTATGACTGTAATCCAGCTGATGCTGTACTCTGGCGCGTCTCCACAAACGAGGGGGTGGCGGTGGCGTCTTAACTCACGCCGACACATTACCCGTGTAGAGGTTCCAGCTGGTTCAAAACCGGCGAACGTAATATCCTGCAGGGAGGAAGAGCTGACGATGCATCCCAGCATTCAGTGCACTCCGGAGCGTCTGCACGCTCGAGGGGGTGGCGCCAGCGTACAAAACTGGAAAATAATAGTGAGAAGCCTGCGTGCTCCAGCCGTTATAGGTAGAGTCAAAAATAGAATGGTGGTGGTCACAGCAATTGGAGTTCAGCCAAGGGTGAATAAAATAAAATCAGCTTTAATAGTTTACATGCTGCACACTAAAGATAAAAACACTCTGACGCGTTTCGTCCCGGGATGGGACTTTATCAAAGAGTAAAAGACCCTTATCACACAGGCTCCCTTAAATAGGTGGTAACTCAATCTCATTGGACATTCTAAAGCAGAAACCTGCTGTTGGCAATCAGGCTAATAAACTGATAGCCACTGAAAGAGTCCCATTAGGAGAGTCTGTGTGAAACAGAATTACATGGGGTAAAAATAAAAAATAAAAAACACATGGTTTGAATTCTACATCAGGAGCTGCACTCATTAAGGATAGTATATCATCTGTGTTACCTTTGATCTGTTGTGATATTATTTGCGCTTGATTTTTCCTTGCGAATTTTTATGCATACATTGCTAATTGTTACTTGAGTTTGTTTATTACATTTTTTACACATTATGGAAGAATCAAGTGGAGAGGAAAATGCTATATCTGATACTGATATTAGTACATATGTACATACATGTGGAGACAATACGAGAAGATCTAGAAGGGCAGCACATCTTTTTTATGGTATTTCTGACATTGTATGTGATGAACCATCTGACTTGACCCATCATTTTGTCAAGTTAGAGAAACTTTTGGTTCAGAACTTAAGACTCTGGTGGGATATCACCTCACTAGAGAATCATATCAGATGCAATAGAATCCCTAGGGGATTGCGCATTAAAAAGGTATCATCTTTTGTTTTTTTGAATAAACAATTTGAACAGGACTGGGTTAAGGCCTTAGATACCTGTTCATTACAGCTAATGGATCTTATTATTCAGCAAAAGACAGCTGAGAAATCACTACTAATGGCAGAAATTACTACCCTTCAAACCAAATTGCAGCTGTTTTCTAAAATGGAACAGTTTATTAAAAACGACAAGACCTTACTGTCCAACATTGAATTAATAGAAGATACTATTAGCGACAAAAAACATCTTAAATTTGGAAGGGACCGTGTTGATTACAGCAAAGGTCAAATATATTGTTGGCAGAAGCCTATAGTTGTTAGAGAGTTCACTGGCTCCAGTACACTGATAGGTTCACAACGTCATCAAAAGAGATGGTCTAAAAATCCCCCTAACAAATCTATCCTCAAACATACAAGAGTAGAGACTTCCAGCTTTGACTCCGATGTTTCGTACCAAGAATATAGGTCTCATATAGTCTCATTTGATAGATCTGTTGATTATTCTAGGGAGAACAGGGGAGCTTCCAAATATGATAACAAAGCCTCATCCTCGTCTTCTCAATCTAAAATGTTAAAATCTTCGGGTCAACCTTCCTCAGCTTTTTTACAGGCAGGTGCCAAAAGTGGGGGGGAACAAGGAGATCCAAAAGGAAACGAGGGAGGACGAGGCAAGGCCAAGAGGAAGAAACACGAATGATGGATCCCGGTAATGTTATTAATCTGTCTGGTATAGACCTCTCATTTGATCATTTGACACTCCTCAACAAGGGACTTGGGTTTGGACCTACACAAAATTTCCAGCTTTTCAGACAGTGATCGACCTCCAGAAATTTACAAGAAAATTGTCCTTATAGAAATTATTTACCTCTAAAAATGGTTCAGAAAAATCAGATATTTGTGGGGACTTATTAGGAACAGTACATCCATCCCATACTAATGCGTCTAGCTCACAGACTTTTCCGGAATGTTGTGCCCTCTCAGATCTGGATACATTGCTTGAATCACAGGGCGAATCTTTATCTACATTCACACAACCATTTTTTGGCCATGAGGACTCGGGCTATCGTAAGAAATCCTTGTTTTGCCCAAATTACAACAGAGGGCCTTCCATTACTATGTTTGAGCGTTTAGTGGAACGGGACGTACGCTTACTAGCTCAAGGATTCACATGTTCTAATGTAAATTCTGGTAATTTGACTCACACTGAGATTCAACAGATTGATTGTATTAAAAAGAACTATGATATTGTTCTTAAAAATGCTGATAAGGGGGGGGGCGCTTGTAATTATGTCTACAGATGAATACAGATGAGAAGCATTGAGACAGTTGCGAGACGCTACCTCTTATCAGCATCTTGTGGGCAATCCTACATCCAAATATTGTTCTGAATTATTGGAATTATTGGAATTTGGCAGAATTCTTAATGTTATCAGTTGTAAAGAATTTGAATTTCTTAACTGTCCACATCCCGTGACTCCTGTTTTCCATCATCTCCCAAAGATCATAAATCGCTGGTAGACCCTGCTGGTTGTCCAATAGTAGCGAGTATTGGATCTTTGGGAGATGGGTTGTCGCGGTATGTGGACAGGTTTTTGCAACCCCTGGTGGCACAACTACCTTAATTTGTCAGAGACACAGCAGATCTAATTGTCAATTTACAGGAGTTCACATGGCACAAGGATTATAGGTGGGTCACATTAGATGTGGCCTCCCTCTACTCTATTATAGAACACAAGCACGGTCTTACAGCTATAGAACACTATCTTGATCTTTCGACTTCATCTGTTTCACATTGCACTTTTTTATTACAATCTATTTCATTTTTACTCACTCACAATTATTTTTTGTTTGACTCACATTTTTATTTACAATTACTGGGCACTGCAATGGGCACGAGTTTTGCACCGTCATACGCCAATTTATTTATGGGTTTTTGGGAGTCACAGTTTATTTTTCACAGTGATAATCTTTTCCGTCATAATATTGTCTTTTATAAGAGATATATTGACGATCTTATCTTTATTTGGAAGGGTGATGAACACACACTTATTTCTTTTATTGACTACTTAAATACTAATGATCTAAATATTAAACTTACTTTTGAGCACAATCTCAATCACATTCACTATCTAGACTTGCTCCTGTATATTGACAACGATATGCAGATTCAGACAGATATCTATCGAAAAGAGAACTCCAGGAATGCACTCCTTAGTGCACAAAGTTGTCATCCGCGGTCATTGATTAGGAGTATTCCTGGGCTCAATTTATGAGATTAAAGAGACTGTGCTCTGACAATGAGGTATTTTTGTCTCGATCAAAGGAAATGTCTAATAGGTTCATAGCCAGGGGTTATTCTGCCAAAAATGTATCAGCAGCTTTCGATAAAGCAAATGTTATGGATAGAGATGCCCTTATTTGTAAACAAGGAAAATCCCTGTCCAGCAAAGGGAAAGCCAATGTCTCGTACTCTAATGAAACAAAGAGTCCATATTTTATTACGACTTACAATCAACAATCACAACAGATTTGTAATATTATTTCCAAACATTGGCATACCCTTTTGCTGGACAATGATATCCGTTCAATTGTTCAAGGTGGACCTAGATTCACCTACCGCAAAGCCAAAACATTGGCTTTTCATCTGTCACCAAGTATTTTTGATACTATGTCTAGCTTTCCCAATGTCAGAGGTATTCCCAAAGGATTTTTCAGATGTGGCAAATGTTCAAATTGCCAATATGTGCTCCCTACCAAATTTATAATGTACAATAACAATTTAAGAAAACATTACATTAAGAATTTTGTTAACTGCAATATTAGTTTTGTTATATATGTTCTTCATTGCAATTGTGGATTAAGATATGTAGGCCATACTACGAGACCTCTTAAGGTCAGAATAGCAGAACGCGTACGTCTCATCAGGAAGGGTGACTTCCTTCATCCGGTGGCCAGACACTTTTCCCAATGTCCGAATGGAGGCATTGATAATTTTTCATTTCCCGCTATCGAACACATACCTTGTCACCCAAGGGGGGCAACAGAGAGAATACACTTAACAAACAAGAGATGTATTGGATATACACTCTCAACACTCTCCACCCATACGGAATCAACATGGATTGGGAGTTGAAACACTTCCTTTAAACCAGTGACATTTGGGAGAGTTTTGAGAGTGACTTCCAATGCACCATGTCTCTCTCATATCTATATTATATATTTTTCTTTTATGTGTTATTATTTCCAGATGCATATATATTCTTTATGGTTTTTTATTTAGATCATATATTATTCATATATTATAATGATCTTTCTATACATATTACATTTATTATTACTACTTACTAATTATTTTTTCCTTTATTATGCATATCCTCTCTTATATTCCAATTCTACATGTGTTTATTCTAATTACCTTATTTTTTTCATGCTTCATACTGTATCACTTCTTTTCCATGTTTGTAATATGTTTGTATTTACATGTGTTTTTTTTTTTTTTTTTTACCCCATGTAATTCTGTTTCACACAGACTCTCCTAATGGGACTCTTTCAGTGGCTATCAGTTTATTAGCCTGATTGCCAACAGCAGTTTTCTGCTTTAGAATGTCCAATGAGATTGAGTTACCACCTATTTAAGGGAGCCTGTGTGATAAGGGTCTTTGACTCTTTGATAAAGTCCCATCCCGGGTATGTCAATCTGGGTACACTAGGTTGCAAACTGGGTGTTCCTGATCATCTGAATTGTTTAAATTGTAAACTGGGTGTTCTTGTTCATGAGTCAGAGTGTTTTTTCTGTGATGTGCAGCATAAACCATTAAAGCTGATTTTATTCACCCTTGGCTGAACTCCAATTGAAGTGACCACCACCTTCTATTTTTGATTAGTGCATTAAAGGCATTGAGTATTTCACAATATTGGACTTTAACTACTGTCTAACAGTATACCTGCAGTATACTGTATACTGTACAGTATATACTGTAACTCTATACTGTATGTATTCATGATTTTCTGTGGTTAAATTATACTCACATACATATTCCTCTAGAGCGGTGATTCTCAAACGGGGCTCTGCGGAACCCTGGGTCTCCGTGGAGCACTCCCAGGGGTTCCGCCTTACCTCCCGCACTCACTGCTGCCCCTGGCTCTCCCCCCTCTGCTCTCCTCCTACCTTCTCGGAGCGTGTTCTAGAAGCCCGGCACATCTGGGGGGGGGGGGAGAGAAGTGGCTGCTGCTTCTGCTTCTCCTTACATGTGAGCTACTGGAGGGAGGGAGAGAGGAATGCTTTTGCTGCAAACTTTGTATGTGTGTGAGTGTGTGTGGCTGTGTGTGTCAGTGTTTTCGTGGGAGAATAGGGGAGAAGGAGAGACGAGATGGAGAGGAGAGAGAAGGAGGGAGAGTGAGTGGGAGAGGAGAGAGAAGGAGAGGGAGAGAGAGGTGCGAGTGGGAGAGGAGAGAGGAGGGAGAAGGAGAGGTAGAGGAGAGAGGAGGGAGAGGAGGGGGAAGGAGGGAGAGGTAGAGGGAGAGGAGAGAGAAGGATGGAGAGGGAGGGGAGAGAGGAGGGAGAGGGGGGAGGGAGAGGAGGTAGAGGGATGAGGGAGAGGAGAAAGGAGGGTGAGGGAGGAGGGAGAGGAGAGAGGAGGGAGAGGAGAGAGGAGGGAGAAGGAGAGGAGAGAGAATTAGGGAGAGAGAGAGAGGAGGGAGAGGAAGAGGAGAGGAGAGAGGAGGGAGAGAAGAGAGAAGGAGAGACAGAGGAGAGAGATGGAGGGAGAGGAGAGTGATGGAGGGTGAGAGAAAGAGGGAGAGGAAATAGAAGGGAGAAGAGATAGAAGAGGGAGAGTAGATAGAAGAAGAGGGATAGGAGATAGAAGAGGGACAGGAGATAGAATAGGAAGAGGAGATAGAAGAGGGAGAGGAGAGATAGGAGAGGGAGAGGAGAGGGAGCGGAGTGATAGGATAGGAAGAAGAGAGGGAGATGAGGGAGAGGAAAGAGAAGGACGGAGAGGGAGAGGAGAGAGAGGAGAGGAGAGGCGAGGAGAGAGAAGAGGGAGAGGAGAGAGAAGAAGGAGAGGAGAGAGAAAATGGAGAAAAGAGGGAGATGAGAGAGGGGAAAAGAGAGGAGAGAGGAGGGGGAGAGAGAGAGGAGAGAGGGGAAGAGAGATCGATTGATCTGTGTGGGGTGATGTGAGATGCAGGGGGTGATGGGCGATGCAGGGGGTGATGAGCGATGCAGGGGGGTGATGGGCGATGCAGGGGGGTGATGTTTAAACCAAAATCATTACAAAATATATACACATTGTTTATTCAAAGTATGAGTTAATTATTATTTATTACTCCTACTGCTTTGCACATCTATTTTGTGATTTACCCCTGTCGAACATGTGTTATCCAGATAGGGGTTCCCCGAAATTTTACGAAATACTTAAAGGGTTCCTCCAAACAAAAAAGTTTGGGAATCACTGCTCTAGAGGGTAGTAAAGCAACATGATAGGATCTATGTATCCTGCAATGTCCAAATACACTGAACCATCTGCCTGACAATCAATGGAACATTGTAATTTGCAAAGTATGTCCTTTCTAACAAGTTGACGGGGCAAATAGGGATCATGAGAAACTTGTGTGTTATCTTGGTATTTCCAATAGTAAGAGACAAGGGAACGGATAACAGGTGCGGTATCATGTGTTTCCCTACGCCTCTTACCATTACGGTTTCCTTTGTGCTGATCTTAAAGTGTTGTGGGATTTCTTTAGAGATAGTGGAGCGGCTGGCTACCGTATCTAAGAGAAATTGCTCCTTTCTGCCATTCAAATATGCGGAAATGTTTGGTCCATCACTATCAACTGCTATAGAAGGTAACAGTATTACAATGTCCTCGTGCTCTGTGTCCTTATGTCAATCTGGGTACACTGGGTTGCAAACTGGGTGTTCCTGATCATCTGAATTGTTTAAATTGTAAACTGGGTGTTCTTGTTCATGTGAGAGTTTTTCTGCTGGTTGGATCTGTTCTGAAAGTCCCTCTTAGGTCCCCTGAAATTCCTTTCTATGTGTCCCGATTTACCACAATTGAAACAGTCCACTTGCCTCCAATCCTTTTTTCCATTGTCCCTTCCCTCATTTCTGCCTTGGTAACCTCCTCTGTAACCCCCCCTATGATTATCATTTTTCCAAAATTGATAACCTCCTCTGTACCCTCCGCCTTGATTACCATCTTCCCTAGGTTCTGCTCCCTGGAAAAAAGCAGTTTGAGCTTTCATTAATAACTTTTGCTCCTTTAATTTTGTGCTCTTTTCCTTTTCCTTGCTGTCCAATTTTTTTCTCTCAAAATGCATTGCGGCGGCAATCATTTCGCTAATGGACTTTGCTTTCCCATCCCAGAACCACTCTCGTTATCCCCTTAGTTACATCAGGGTCTAACCTTTAATGTATGCAGCCACGATTAAAGGTCTGGCATTCTGTTCTGTATTAGTGATTCCACCGCATGCTTTTATAGCAGAGCTTACTCTGTCTGCAAATTCCTCTTCTGGCTCCCCTTCTTTTGTTTAATTCAGTTTATATTTCCCCAATTAACTTTAGGCGAAAATGCCTTATGGAGTGCAGCTATAATAGCAATGTTTAATTGCCCCTGTTGCTGTTCATCTCTTTGTATTCCTGCTATGTCTACCCAGTCTAGACAACCCACTACCATATCTTCATTATAAGCCTTTCCAAATGTTCCGCTTTCTGTTGATGTCATGATTAGTCAGTAAGTGTTTTATGTCTCCCCAAGCAGTCATAACGCTCTGTATTTGGTCACAAAACCCCCCTATATCATCCTCTGGGCATGGAAATTGGTTTCGGCATGATTTCACTAGGTGTCCAAGGCTGGTGTACATATCTGAATGCTTCCCCTGCCCCCGCAAGTTCTCTCCTGGTCATAACATGAGTGTCTGTGAGTAAAGGTCATTCCCTGTTCATAGTGGGGGGCAATATTGCACTTCTAAGGTGACTAGCTATAGGGGTGTGGGGGTGAGGTAGTGAGGGAGATTCTGGGGAATCTTGCACATGCTGTGGTGGGTGTGTAGGTGACCCGGTGGCTTTTGAGTAGGTAGGGACAGGTGGATATAAATATTCTTATTGCCGTGGATCTAACTGCTGTAGGTCAAAATATACTCTATTGTCACTCCTCACAGGTGTTTGTTTTATCAGATTGGGTGGGTGTTCCTCTACTAGTGCCGGGACAGGTATGGGTACAAGTAGTTGGGCCATGCCTACATGTGGTACGTGTGGTGGGGTAGTAGGGGCACAAATCATTGCTTGATCAAGGAGGAAATCTATTTTGTCCTCAACAGCAGGCTTGGGCTTTGTTTTGTTGTCCTGACTCCTTACGGGATACATTACAGATGATGTATCATAGACATCTGTGGTAGTGGTGTGTTTGATAGCAAATGCATGTTTCTCCTATAGGAGAAACGTGCGCCACTCGTCTCTAGGGACATTTTTAGGTGTACAAATGAGTGTATTGCGCAAACATTTAACAATTTCAGAATTAAATGAACCTTCTGCTGGCCAAATAAATGCATTACTCTTATCTGTTTCTGTTCTCTATACCCACTTTTTTGTATATTTCCTTGTGGACGGGAATCATACTGTATAAGGTATTGTATAAAGCTCACAATTATTCTCTCCTAATCAGTAACAATTACACTGTCACTTTAAATGTTTTGCCTACTTGGATTTTTAAATCAGATTCACAATGCGCAAGCAACGTTTAAAAAAGAGATATTAGAGTTCCATTGAAATTCCTCCTTATCTTTTGCCGCTTGATGTCAAAGTTTATTTTCTGGGGGGAAAAAAAGCTATTATTTGTGGTATTGCGCATGCTGCATGAGTACAAGCATTGATATTGTATGGCAAGCACTGCTATAGTGTCATTTGGAATTAAAACAGCAGTTCATGCAATATCCTACTTTTTTTTTTTAAATAAATAAATTCTGTACGATGAGAACAAACTTCTGATAGGCTCTGGCTCTTGAGCCCCGTCCTCTCCCTAGCTGTCCACCAATTGTATCTACTGTAGTAACTGCTTAGTCAATCATATTGCAGGGCTACATTTTCAATAATGCTGTGCAATAATTTAATTAAATAACCATGAGCAAAGCGATTGATTACAGGAGAACGGACCGATCTGCAGCTTACTGTAACTTATCACTTGTCTGTGTGCATATTGTTTTTTAAAAAGAATGTTTTTTTTAAACACGGAAGCTGGAACTGCAGCTTTAAACTTAATACTGTACTGTACATTGTAATACAGTATACTGTAGTACATTATATTTACCTTCATTATAAACTTTGCCAAATGGTTGGAGATGAGCCACTGCTGTCTGAATTATAGTTGACAGGTGACAGCTGGCCTGCTACACTTGTAGTTGACAGCTACTGAAGCTGGTAATCATGTTGGTTGTAAGCATGATGGTACAGGTATCTGTTCGTGTAATCTGGTTGGAAATAAGGCTGTAAATCTTGCGGTAATTCCGGCGGGGACAGATAGCAAGGATTGACGTTCACCAGGTTTTCACCAACGGTCAGACCGTTATTGTAAGCCGGTGCTGTTGTCGGTGCTGGCACATTGCTAGATTGGGATTAATGAATCTTACATGGATTAAACCCGACATTTCTCCTTTTGAAGTTGCCATGATCAAACAAACTGTAAAAATGTGGGATCACACACCAATACCCACCTCTATCTCCGGGAGTAGGGCCGATGCGATAAAAACAATGATCGTTAGTTAAGGTGCTGGCCCTGCAGTTACTTGTATGCGAATACGAGTGTGAATGAGACACTGCTGCTGTAATATTTCATCCCGGCACCCCTGACCATGCGCAAGGTGCAGGGGAGTAGGAGAAGTGGAGTGTCCCCCCTCAAGGAAATCAGAGGTGATGGGCGTAGAGGACACACAGCGGTAGGGAACCGTGGACTCTACAATATGTGATCAACATTACCATCAAAGCAAAGAGTTACTACCACACGCTTGGAAGCTTTCCAAAAATACTGTTTTTGACTATACTGGCAGTAAGTGCAATCTAGTCTGTCTAGATTAACCTCTGACACTCCATATAGGAAAATTATTACAACACAAGCTATGCAAAATTGTAAGTGCATGAGTTCAAATGTATGAACTCTAAGGGTTAATTAACCTGTATTGATATATTGCTGTGTTCTCTTATTTCTATTTTGGACTAAGACGAATATACTTGAGACAACGCGCCAGGGAACATCTTTTCTTCTTTGCTCACATTTGGAGGAACGTGGATCTCTCTCCTGGACTCTGGCTGCTAAATCTAAGTATATCTATATTGGACTCATTATCTTCCTCCGTTAGCTCTATTAAGTTTGATATCACTGTATATTTGTAATTAACTTATTTATATTAGGTTAGTATTTAGCGCTGCTTTTTTCTTTTTGTTAGTTAAGGTTTGCCTTTTCAAACGCAAAATATATTATATCAGTGGCGCTGGGCCCCAAGTAACAACAAATAAAGGGTCACCAATGAAAAAAGATATATAGCAGCCTGATGGAAGTAGATGTCCACTAGTGCCCTCCTCGTGATGGCGGTCAGAACATATGGACAAAAAAGATTAAAAAACAAACATAGTGTTATACAGTATGACATAAACACAAATAACACCACTAACAGACACTGAAACTAACATATGCTGAGACACACAATGGACTGAAAAGTAAAAAAAAGGCATTTAATATAATAACTGATCGTTCAGTACAACTAAAATCACACAATGTGAGAAGTCCCTAATATCCTATAGCTAGCTGAAATGCCCGCTTACCGGAGCCCAGCTGGTAAAAGGCAGCCTTTTCAAAGGCTTCAACCCACGAACGTCAGGTGAAAATTTGTAAAAATCATAGTTCGAAATGAAATATTCATATATTTCTCATACAGTCGACATCTTATCTGTTGCAATATTAATTGCAGAACATATTAAAAATGCATAACTGCAGTCAGGTTTTTTATACGTGTACGGTGTACACATGGTGATAATGTATCAGTGGGGGACTCCATTTTGTCTGCTGTAACCATTCTATACTAACACACAGTCTGTTGTTGACTGACCTTTTACCCAATTAATGTTGGCAGAATTCCTGGACTATGTATGTTCAGACATAGTTTCGAAATAAAGAAAGAGGAAGTTTTAGCCAAGGAGGCATAGTTTAAATTTATGTACTGTCTCAGCACTTCAAGCAAGAATGATGATGACGCTTGAGACTGGGCTAACTGTAAGCTTCCCAAACTGTCACTTTCCAGATAAGCATGGTTTAAGGGAAGTAAGCTTTGCACGTATACACTTTCGCTCGGCTATAAAAGCCTGACTGTAACTATTAATAAACAGGAGAGGTTTTTGACAACAATCTTTGGTGTCTGACTCAATTACTTGCTCCTCCGAGCTGCTCGTCTTTTCCTGTTCAGCGCCTTAAGAGTGGTCAAAGGTCTCCCGGGGGGTGTAATCTATCCAAAATAGCGGAGAAGATTCCTACTTATGATGAAGTAAACAATAAATTTACATTTGGTGTCTGAAGTGGGATCAAGGCGTCACGGTTGGGTAAGTACAAAATACTATTTATCTGTATATTATCCTTCTATGTCTCTTTATCCAGAGCCCTATTATAGATACCTCCGTACTGGAAGATTTGTGATAAAATATATGGTTAAAATATATGGGTTACGGACTTATATGAGCCAGGGTTACAGTCCCTGACTGAGGAGCCAAGGGTTACAGTCCCTTCTGAGATAAAGGAAAGAGATATAAGTGTATATCTGGAAATACTCTTACGGTGACTGTGGAAAAGTGAAGAAAAAAAAAAGTGGGGCATGTGCATGTGTTTAGATATATAATACATATATAGAAGTGCATAAGAACGCTGTTTGCTCATATTTACTGTGCTGTGCTTGCTTGCATATATATATATATATATATATATATATATATATATATATATATATATATATATATATATATATATATATATAAAAGATAATTTAGATAAGAAGTTATAAGAGAATTGTACTGTGTAAATGATGGGGACGTTTAACAGCAAACGAGGCCCTAAGGACCCAAAACAATCTAAAAATAAGAAAGGCAAACATGTTAAAAATTATAGCAATAACACTGCTTACAACTCTGACAATAAGTAGGTAATAGGATGCAAAGTTCCAAAATTCAATGCTCAGCTGTAGAGAGTCACTATCCACATAAATGTAATAAAGTCTTGAGTATTGTGCAAAGTAGAAGGGATGGACCTGATAATACCACTCTCTTAATTAATCCATGTCTCCATAATACACTCCTAAATGTGTGGGACCTGTGTATGAAGGTATGGGTCAGTAATACTTATCTGACCCCCTGATTCACAGTAATAAACATCCCCTGGAGAGAAACAACAATAATATAGAACACCCAGACCTTAATGATCAGAATGGGGTACTCACAATTGAGAGCTGGTTGTATCCATTGGCATGCGTCACGTAGGTATATAGCAGGAGAAAATTCCACGAGGGAGACAACGGAGCACAGCAGGAGAAAGGAGGGGGCTAAACACCAATATTAAAAAAAATCCTTTAATCCGTGATAGACATCATAGTGTGGGATGGGTAAAAGCTCTTACGCATTTCGGGCCGTCGCCCTTTGTCAAAGAGAATGTTTTACACATTGCGTCTGCCGCAACTGATATAGGAGTCCCCCCACCTCCAGCTGATCAATGACGTATATGTCAAATGGCGCAAAATCGCCATACTACAATTTGATTGGCTCAAAGAGAGGACCAATGAGATGAATGACATAGACTCTCCTCGCTCGAGTCAGGGGGCAGTCCAAATCAGCTGCGCAGTAACTGTGTGTCACAATGATCAACACAGTAAACAAGAATATAGCGTATCCAGGCATAAAAACAAAGAGAAAACAAAACGACAAAAGAAAACTAAAACAACATTAAATGAGTAAAAGAAGGCAGTCTTATAGAGTGATCTGGAGAGGTAGAGGATATATAAATAATGAAACATATGAAACGAGTCTCTATTGATAGACTAGTAACTTATCATAATAGCCATATACAGAGTTATCAGTAAAGATCACACAATAACAGTGTATCTAGAATAGATGCACTTGGAATACATTGATTGGGAATAAACAGAAAGAACGAATAATGATAAATAAAGAATATATGCAAATAGGTATATTATATTATAAGTATCCCATAATAATATACAAGAAAACAATAGTATTAATATAAGCAACAATAATATGTTTATATGAATAGATAATGCAAAACTGAAACCAAAGACAGGAATAAAACTCAAATAGTACTTATTTCAAGAAATGTTTTAATTCCCAATCAATGTTCATACTCATTGGATTGTGGATAATAGTGAATAAAAGGCGCTAACTACTTAAAATATATAAGTGACAGTAAGTGCAAGTTAATAGTGCAATATACAATATACATTATGTGCTCAAATCTTATATCCATGCTCGAACCCTCTGGTGGAACCTGTTTCACGGGTCCCAAGTAGAATGATATAGTTCAGACAGTCCAGGAGGAGCATATATGGGGAAAAAGGAAACAAACAGTGCAAATTTAAGTGCAGACGTTGAGATTAAGTGATTGGCTGAATGATGAAATCTTGGCTCTAATGGTCAATCTACTCACAAGATGTTTGTGGTATATGCGCGGTTAGCAGATAGGGCTGCCACCCAAAAAGGATGATGTATAGTGTGGGGTTCCCTCCAGGCTCGTCTCGTCAGTGTGGCAATGGTATATATGGAGGAGAAAAACAGCACTACATAGCGCTATCTGTCTTGTATTAAACTTTATAAAAAATAGACATATAAAATGTGCACCTACAGTGTGCTAGTATAAAATTCGCATTTATCACATTAAAAGTGAATGAAGTGGATACTCTGCCGCTCTCACCGCCTCCTCTCTGGCTCCGGATCTCCTTCGTCTGCAACTTGGGATTCCAATCTCTGTGTGTCCTCCGGTGCGTGTGACGTCACAGCTCAGTGGACGGTGCAGCTATGGATCCCTCACTAGTCCAAAACACCACTCAACGCGTTTCGCCCAGCCCTTGAAAGCTGTGTATGGCTTCGTCAGGAGTGTGTGAGTTGTGGGGTTAATAGATGTCTATATATACCCTATCTTGTCTAATTAAACAATCAATCTAAACAATTATCTCAGCGCTATGGTTAATAATCATATATATATATATAATCGGAACTTAGTTACAACTGGATCACATCATGAAAATTCATTTAACATTATTTATTTCACTATGAAACATCATTCTAATAGAATATGATAATATTATAAAACTCTTGGTATATATATCATTTGTGTTGTGTGGGGTAATAATACCTAGAGTAGAATCTGACTAATTGGGATTAATAGATTCAGGTGAGTATGCAGAGGTTATACTGCAAAGATACGTAATGGAAGTGGTACTTGCAGCTGAGATCAGTCAGCATTTATGGAGGAGAGGTACTTATATTTTCAAGAATGGGATTCACAATACAGCCATAATTTATAGCAATATCTACTATGCACCAACATTAAAGTAAATATCTGTGCTTTAATTGCTCAATTCTATAATAGAGAAATAGTAGGAATCTGCAATCAATATTAGCTAGTTAGTATATTATCTGCCACTGCAGTTTACGTAAGGGGACTTCACATCTATATAAATGTCAATTTAAATTTAGTGTTAAATATTAGAAATTGAGTGGAGAATGACATTTCATTTACATCACTTAATTCACAAATGAATAGTACATTAGGTTCTCATATCACATCACATAATCCGTAAGTGAACAATGCATTACAAACTTATATACATACTGTCACATCTAGCACAATGTGCAAAATACATAAGGATCATGGGAGTTAGTCTTATTGATATTCAAAAAGTGACTACACAATCTATTAGGTATAATCATTGGTGGAGTTAATACTATATCTTGGAAGAGTATGCAAGCGTTATCTGTTAACAACCAGTGTGTATCGCATGGTGTTGAAAGCTGAAACGACACAGATTTGGCAGGTAGAACAAAAAAGAAGAAGAAAAGAGCATTATTAGTTATATATTTATACAAGGAAGGGTGTCAGATCAATTTCAGCGTTTAAACCCTTTGGTGTCATAGTTTTTAAACGGTGGATCCAGAACGCTTCTCTCCTAAGTAATTCTGATTCTCTATCTCCACCCCTCCAGTGTGGCAATACGTGCTCTATTGCTTTGAACTGCAAGCTTGTCGGTTCACCAGCATGACATTCTGAGAAATGTTTTGGGATGCTATGATTCTGAAGTTTTCTGTGAATCCCACTTAAATGTTCTAGTATTCTCGTCCGCACAGGCCTGATAGTTTTTCCTACATACTGTAACCTGCAGGAACATTCCAGAAGGTAAACTACATGGTCTGTCCTGCAGGTCATAAAACTTTCTATGTTGAAACATTCGCCTGTGATGTTTGATACAAAGTGGGTTTGTTCAGATGATTTGTACCGACAAGCTGTGCATTTCTTACACCCAAAAAATCCTTTCATATTAAGCCAACTTTTATCCATACATTTTTTATTATTTCTCATCGCACTTGGTGCGAGTTTGTTTTTTAGATTGTTAGCTTTTTTATAAATTATGTTAGGTCTGTCTGGAATGGCTGGACCCAAAATAGGGTAATTTTTTAGGATGTCCCAATGTTTATGAAGGATTTTTTTGATGTCACCTGCCTCCCTATTGTATCCAGTGAGGAAAGCAAATTCAAAGTTTCTATTCTCTTTGTTTTTATTCTTTTTCATTTTCAAAAGATCTACACTATTCATGTTCCCAACCTAATCCCTAGCATTTTTTTTTTTTTTTTATAACTTGTATTTTATTATACATAAATGCATGATATACATAAAAAAAAAGACATCAGGTGCATATTTAGCATATCATATACAATAACAAAAGCATAATAAACTCACGTAGTTTTTCGAGCCCTACTTAACCACGTGAGTGGGAATCGTCATGTGTAAGGTACTGGGGTAAATAATAATATACTGCTGCGGCCAAGTTTATTCGAGCATTTGCCCGTTCTTGGCCGCAGCAGTAGCCTGGCGCGCGCCCGAGAGTGACGGGCGCGCGCCGAAGCAGCGGAAGAGCGCCCTCCGATCGGGGCGCTCTCCCTACCGCTGCCGGGTCCGCCGGGTCCCCCGGAACCCCCTGCCGCTGTCCCGCGATCGCCTTGCGGATCTGGCCGCAGTGTGATTAAGTGTGTCGGTAGTGTATAAACAAAAAACAAAAAAAAAAAAAAAGGGGGGGGGGAGGAGGTAAAGGAGGGGGTGGGGGGGAAGGAGAGGGGGAAGGTGTATCCAAGGACAAGAATATATCTGGGGAACACCAGGACAGCGTGAGGATTATGTATCAACTAGTGAGGCCTTTCTGTAGAATAAGTGATTGGGCGTAAGGAGTATGAGGTTCTAGGTGTGGGGTTGGTTCTCATGCCCCCAAAGGAGAACGCATTTATTACTATTATAGCCAAATTGTGTTACGCTCTACCCCAGGGATGTCTGTTTGGGCAAGCCAGGGGGCCCAAACTTTTAGATAATTGTCGCCAGTGTCATTAACTAAGCTCGTTAGCTTTTCCATCTGGCAGATAAACCAAATACGATTCCGAATCTTTGGGATAATTGGAATATCGGGGCGTTTCCATAGTGCTGCGATCTCGCACCGCGTAGCTAGAGCAAAATGTGCAATTAGTTTATTGTGTGATTTTGATAGGCCCTTTAGGGGTCTGTTCATGAGAAACAGCCAAGGGTCTGGGGGAATAGTGAGATCAAATACTCTCTGGATCCAATTTCTGATCTTTTCCCATAGCGGGTATATCAGCGGGCAAGACCACAGCATATGTAACAGGTCAGCTGTTCCTCCACATTGTTTAGGGCACAATGGGGAGGACCCTGGTACAAACTTAGATAATTTGAGTGGGGTGAGGTACCATCTCATAAGAACTTTATATGCGTTCTCCTTCAGTGTGGTGCATATAGAACTTTTTGCGGCTCCTAGGAATATAGCATTCCACTCTTCGTCGTCCAAGGTCTCCCCCAGGTCCCTTTCCCATTGGGTACGGAATGTAGGTGATTGGTGCTTTGAGATTGCAGGTTCGACTACCTCTCTGTATATCGTAGATATGAGTCCCTTAGTCTCGGTTTCTGCACGACAGAGCTTTTCAAAATTCGTCAATGGGGGGTATGGGGCAAATTTATTATAAAATGATCTGAGCTGGAGGTATTTATGGAATTCAGCGTGGGGAATGTCTTTTTCTAGTCTGAGATGGTCAAAAGATTTAATTTTTAGATCATGGCCCTCCAGATCTTTGAGTCTAGTATAGCCTTTTTGTTTCCAAATTGAGTGATTATGACCAATAAGACCCGGTGCAAAGCTAGGATTATTCCAAATGGGTGACATCAGGGAATTTGCTGAAGTAAGTGAGTTTTTTAATCTTGATGCTTCCCAAACAGATAAGGAGTTAGCCATTGAGGTGAGCGGTAAAATAGTGTTTTTCCTTGATGTTTTAGGTAGCCAAATCAAGTTGTTAAGCTCTAAAGGGGAGCAAGCCGCATGTTCGAGCTCAACCCATCTTTTTAATTTGGGGTCGGAATGCCATTGTATGACCTGGCTTAATTGAGCCGCTTTAAAATATGACAACAGGCAGGGTACCGCTAGGCCACCCGCTAAGATAGGTCTCTTCATAGATAATTTATTTACTCTCGGTTTTTTACCTCCCCAGATAAAATTAGATATTCCAGACTGAAGTGAGAGTATGTCCTTCAGTTTGAGTGGCACAGGTAGTGTCTGGAAGAGGTATAGGATACGGGGAAGTAGATTCATCTTAACGCTGTGAATCCTTCCGATCCAAGAAATCTTCTTGGAAGACCATCTGATTAGGTCTTGTTTTAGAGTCCAGATCAGTTTGGGATAATTTGCTTTATAGATGCTTTTTGCATCTTTGGTGATATAGGTCCCCAAATATTTTATCGAGTTCTTTTGCCAGTTAAAATTGAAATTTAGTTTCAGTAATTTCTCTGTATGTCTAGGGAGGTTGATATTCAGAGCTTCAGATTTGGATTGGTTAATCTTGAAACCTGAGACCTTGGAGAGATTATCTAGTAGGTCAAACAGGTTAGGTAATGACGTAAGGGGTTTGGAGATGATTAATAGGATATCATCAGCATACAGGGCCGCTTTATGTGATTGGGAGTAAACGTTTAACCCTGAGATATCCGGGCTATCTCAAATTCGTGGGGAGATAAAGGGCATCCCTGTCTTGTGCCACTCTGGATTTGAAATGGGACCGAGGGGAAGCCCTGATGTATGACCCTGGCGGTTGGGCCTGAGTATAGTGACATAATCGCTCTACTCACCCGATTTCCGAAGCCAAATGCCGCGAGCGTCTCTTTTAAGTATGGCCAGTCTATCCTATCAAAAGCTTTTTCTGCATCCAGACTTAATAGCATGCTTTGTGTGTTATTTTTGTTAGCCAATTCCAACAGATCAATAAATCGTCGGGTGTTATCCGCTGCCTGCCTCCCCTTAACAAAACCGACCTGATCTGGGTGTATTAGTCTGGGTAGGATATGACTTAATCTGTTGGCCAATAATTTCGCATATATTTTGATATCGGTATTAATTAGAGATATTGGCCTATAGCTTTTACAATTTAGCGGATCCTTGCCAGGTTTATGTATAAGTGATATAGACGCCCGCAGCATGTCCCCAGGAATAGGGGCTCCTGCTAAGATAGCATTAAACATTTGGAGCAGCCTCGGAGCAAGTGATTCGGAAAATTTCTTATAATAAAGCCCCGAAAAGCCATCAGGGCCTGGTGCCTTTGATGGCTTAAGCTCCTTGATGGCCTGCGACACTTCTTCCAATGTGAAGTCAGCGCCCATAGCTTCTCTGTCTAGCTCTGTCAATCTCTCCAGTTTTGAGCTGGCTAAGAAATCTCTTAGTGCGCTGCTCGTGTTGTTATTGTGTGCCACCTTCTTACCGTCGTATAGGGAGCCATAAAATGAACCGAATTCTTCCACTATTTTTTTAGGATCGGCCGTAAGTACACCCGATTTTAAGCGTATAGCTTGGATATTAAACTTAGATTGCCTATCTTTCAGTGCGCGCGCCAGCATCGTATCCGGCCTGTTAGCTTTTTCATAAAACTTCCTCTTAGACCAACATAGGGAGTTATCTGCCCGGGAAGTCAATAACATATTTAATTCAATTTTTGTATCTTTAAGTTCCTGTGTCGTAAGTGGATCGGGATTGGTCTTATGACTCGATGAAAGGGAATACAATTTGGATTGGAGCGTCCGAATTTTGGAATCCCTCACTCGTTTTCTTTTAGCAGTGAGATTAATTATTATGCCCCTTAGCGTTGCTTTATGAGCCTCCCATAAAGTCATATGGGACTCCACAGAGCCTGTGTTTATCTCAAAGAATTGAGTTATTTCTTGACCTATCGTTTCGCAGGTTTCGGGTATTTTAAGAATAGATTCATTAAGTTTCCAGTTTGCGCCTGGTCTATTGGTCTGAATATTGTTGCACCTGAGCTCAATTGGTGCATGGTCAGACCATGAAATATCATGAATCTTTGTATGATTGACCTTAGGGACCAGGTGGCACGAAACGAAGAGATAATCGATTCTGCTATATGAGGTGTGTGGGTGGGAATAGAAAGTGTAGTCCCTTGCCGTAGGGTGGCGCTCCCTCCATATGTCTACTAATTGATTATCTTTCAGGGCATTGTGCAGGGAATTTTGAGCTTTTTTATTATCGGAGTCATTTCCCCCTGATCTGTCTATTGAAGATTGCATTGTGATGTTAAAATCTCCTGCTATTATAGTGTATCCCTTAGCTGCTGAGTTTAGCAGGCGGAAGAATCTGTCAAAAAAGGACGCATCCTGTGTACAGGGCGCGTAGAGGGAGGCCAACGTAATAGGCTGCTCATGTATGGTCCTTGTTACAATGATATAACGACCATCTACATCTTTTTTAATTGTCTGGAGAATAAATGGGATTGAGTTGTTAAATACGATGGCTACCCCACGTTTTTTGACCGATGCTGATGCTGTATAAAATTGGGAGAAGCCCCTATCTAGGAACTTGGGGGAGCTATTATTACTAAAGTGCGTTTCTTGTAGAAATAGCACATCCGCTTGTTTTCTCTTGTAATCTGTAAAAGCAAGCTTTCTTTTGATTGGGCTATTAAAGCCCTTCACATTGTGAGAGATTAATGTTAACGCCATGTATTACGAAGCAGGGAATGATATATATAGTGATCTGCATACTTACTTGTGAAATTATATCTGAGGTTTCTGGCGGATGTGTCCCAAACTATCGTGTCGGCTAGACGCTCTGGGTGGAATCTATGCTCCCTGGAGAGGGAAGGGAAATGGAGAGGGCAGGGAAAGGTAGACAAGACAGGGGAAGCGACAAGAGGGCTAAAACGGGGAAAAGAAAATAATAATAAAATTGTAAAAAGGGATAAACAAAAAACAAGGGCGTATCTCGGGAGCCCCCGAGAGTAGCTCCTGTGCCCAGAGGGTGGGTCTTCTGACTCCATCTTAAAGATGGCCCAGTCTCCTGTGTTGAAGACATCCCACCCTGGGTCTTGGAATCGGTCCCTCATATTTGGGGACCGATGAAGGGGACACATGCTCGAAGGGGAGTATCTCCCCCGGCACTTTTCAAAAAGGAAAAAGCAAAGCATATTTTGTGAACTGCAACATAAAATGATAGTGACATCAACTCAGTGACCTTAATGACCATGAACCTTGAATCCCGATTGTAATCTAGATAGTGCTATTACTGGCAATGGGGTTAGCGGGATTAACCTTGGCAAAATAACAGTAACCTTAGGCCGTTGAGCCCTTATGTTTGTAATCTTATCTAATGTGAACAGCTTCTAAACAGCTTTTATTAAGCTAACTTATGAAATTTTAAACATGTATATATATGTGTCTGCACATCATCTTCCCGAACATATATGGCAGATATGACACGAGAAACATTAGCATATGGATACAATACATGCGGTAATTTCAATCCGTAGAGACAAATAATATGTCAATTGTATTGTTTGTATCCTCCATATAACCCGCTTCTTCATATAGAGATATCTAAATATATTTATATCGAACGAATCCGCATGTGCTGAAAAGTCTCCATCACTGATGTAGTCCTTATGACGTGACATAATAGACCTTCTCGTAGCACACCGTATACAGCCAAACAGAAATAGCAGATATTTATCATAGCGGAATCTTATATAGCGTATATAGTAATATGTAATAACACACATATACACAAACATATGTACACCTACACATACATATATATACATATGTACTCAACATAACAATAATATACCTCTAACCCATATAACATATCTTCTCCATATATACTACTATTTTTTAATAAAATGTTAATCATCCCTGTTATATGGGATCATATGGATTTAATTTCTTTCTTGTGTGATTCCCAGACCCTGTGTCACCCTATGTGGGGCAATATTTAACATGGAGATGATCTTTATTTATTTATGTTTGTTGGGTGTTGTGTATTGTGTGGGGGGCAGGGACATGCTTGGTGGTAACTAGACCCATACATATCCTCCTGGTACCCCAGATGAGCGGGCCGAGACCCGTGAGGAGGGAGTGGGGCTCGACTTCCAAGTCTCCCTCTCCCCCTCTTATTCCATCTGGGGCTGTGGAGGAACCGCTTATTGTAGAGAAGCCCCAGCTGCACTGACGTCACTAGGAGCTTGTGGATGCACCGCGCGGAGGGCAACGATCTGGGCGGTGATGCTGGGATGTGTGTGTAATGTGTGTAATGTGTGTAATGTGTGTGTAATGCTGGGCTGTGCAGGTGGTGCTGAGCTGGGCTGCACAGGTGATGTTGAGCTGTGCTGTGCTGTGCAGGTGATGTTTTTCAATTGAAAGGAGGGCACAGGGAAACAGCCATCTGTATCTGATGTTATGCTCTCGGAGAACTTTTGTAATTGGAGTCAGAGCCATTCTTTTAATCAAGGTGGCAGGGGCTAAGTCCTGGTATATCTGGAGCTTGACCTCCTCGAACTCAAGGGTCTTAGCTTCACGGGAGATCCTGCACACCTCTTCTTTGGTGCGAAAATGGTGGAATCGCGCCACAATATCCCTGGGGGGGTCACCACTCTGGGGTTTCCCGCGCAAAGCTCTATGACACCTGTCCAGCCGTATCTCAGAGTCTGGTTTATCCGGAAAAAGGTGCTCCAGCCACCTATTGGTAAAATCTTCAGGGTCATTTATATTTTCAGGGACCCCCCGTAGCCTGATGTTGCACCGCCGGTCGCGGTTTTCGGCGTCCTCTGCCTTATCTTCTAAAAATCTGACTCTGTCGTTTATAGCAGTGACCTGGTCGTGTGTTTCAGCTATGGCGGTGGTTGTCTCGTCCATTTTAGTTTCAATGGAGTCAGTACGCTCTCCGAGACCATCTAGGTCTTTTCTAAGCGCCCAAAGTTCTGTCATGAAGAATTTCTTCATATCTGCGCAAAATGCTTTTAGGTCTTTGCGCCGGACTATATCTTCATCCCCCTCCTCCTCCACAGGAGGATCCACAGCAGGGGCCTTGTCTGATGTCTGCCCAGGGATCTCTTTATTTTCGGGTGGGGGCGCTCCGTTTTTCTTGAAAAAAGTGGTAACCGGTTGGCCTTTGGATCGAGCTGTTTTGCTAATCGGCATCTCTGGATGTTTATAAAAGATGTGCTGTGTAGTAATCAGGTAGAATCACGCTTTTGCCGCTTGTAATTGCTTTAATAGTGCCGGTGGGAGAGGAGCTCTGAAATCAAGTCTCCATTCCCTCCAACAGCCAGCAGGTGTTAAGCTAGCATTTTTTAAGAGTTCCGCGCTGTAGTTCTTCTCCAAAAATTAATTCTGGATCCTTTCTGACTGTATGTCACATTGGTCTATATCTGTGCAATTTCTTTTGATGCGGATCAATTGGCTAACTGGAACGTTATCCATCCATCTTGGTAGATGGCAACTGTCTCTCCTAATAAAATTATTTTTATCGGTGTCCTTGAAGTAAGTTCTTGTCTTTAACACATTGTTTTCAACGTAAATATTCAAATCCAAGTAATTCACTGCTGAGTGACTCCATTCATTTGTGAAAGTGAGGTTATACGTATTTATATTCATATTGTCTAGAAATGTGACTAATTGCTCTTCTCCCCCACTCCAAATAATAAACACATCATCTATGTAACGGCGATAGGTGACGAGACCCGCGCCAAGCTCATTTCCACTCCAGATGTTATCCTTTTCCCAATCTGCTACAAACAGATTGGCATAGCTTGGCGCGAATCTCATCACCATCGCCGTTCCACACTTCTGCAAATAAAAAGTGTCACCAAACCAAAAATAATTGTTATGTAAAATAAAATTAATACTATCAATAATAAAGTCTATTTGTGATGAATGTAAAGTCTCATCCTCCTGTAAAAATCGTTTTGTGGCAGCACATCCCTGTGTATGCTGTATTACTGTATATAAAGATGCAACATCACATGTTGCTAGAATGTAATGTTCTTCCCATATCACATCTTTTAACAAATTTAGCAAGTCCAGTGTATTTTTGTTGAGTTACATATTTTTACAAAAAAGTATCGATGTACATAGAGAGGTTGGCTGTTAGTGAGTCAATCCCCGAGACTATTGGTCGGCCTGGGGGATTGACTACACTTTTATGAACCTTGGGAAGGAAGTAGAAGACCGGCATCTTAGCTTTATCCTGATAGAGTAATTTATATTCCTTTTCATCTAATATGCCGGTCTTCCCCCATCCAAAAGTATTTTGAGTTCCTCTGTATATTCCTTAATCGGATTGGAAGGTAGCTTTTTATACCTATTGTTGTCCACCATGAGTCTTAGTGCCTCCTTTTCGTAGTCAGGTTTATCCATAACAACTATGCCCCCTCCTTTGTCTGCCTGTTTTATAATCAGATTTTCCTTTTCCATTAGTTGTTTCAAACCTTCTTTTTCAGTTTTAGTAAGATTTTCTGTTTTTCTTCTTTGGGGCTGTATATTCTCTTTTTTTATATTCTCTTTTTTTATCATGTCTTCAAAATCTTTAGTAATCATTTGGAAGAAAACCTCCAAATGTTTACCTGAAGTGAAGTGGGGAAAAAAAGCTGATTTTGGCCTTAGCCCTATATGGATGAATTGTCTCTCCTGTTCAACGACAGGGGGCACTTCAATATTCAATTTGGGTTCAGTGTGTCTACCTAAAAAATACCTTTTTACTGTCAACTTCCTGAGATACCGGTTAGCATCTATAAACAAATCGAAATTACTGTGCCCCTTCATGGGTGCAAAGGATAAACCTTTTGAGAGGATGCTTTTTTTTGTGGTTCTGTTAGTGTAGTACTACTCAGATTAAACACATTATCTATTTCTATTTCGCATTTCTTTTTTCTCTCCCTTTTTCGTCTGCCTCTCTTTCCTCTGACTGTCTTCCTCTTTTGTTGTTGCCATTTAACCCTTTCTCTTATCTCTTCTGAGTTTTGTTCTTCCCTTCACACAAAGTGGAAGGGCCCTCTCCTGCACCTAAAAAAGAGGAATCTGTACTTGCAAGTCTTTCTGAACTTTTAGTTTTGTCCTCTCTTTCTCTGGAGTCTAATGATTTTGTTCGATTACGGTTCTTAATTAACCTTTCTTCTTCTCTTTTTTCTTTTTTCTTTTGATTTATTGGTGTATAGTTAGCTCTCCCTCTGTCAGAATCTCTCCTAGGTGATTTTTCCATCCTTTTGTTTGAACTATCTCTCTGTTTATTGTCATACCTGTCTTTTCTAGATGTTTCTCCAGATTTTGATCTCTCGTGAAATGTACTATTATCTCTGTATGAGTTTTTATAATGTTTCTTATAAGTTCTATTGGTAGTCCAATTTCTTTGCTCCCCCTTTCTATAATCCTCCTCATCCCTATGTAGTTTTTGGTTTTATTATTATCTGTGTCCCTTTCTATGGTGTCAAGTTTTTTCTGCAGTTGTAAATCTTTTTTCTTTAAACTCCTTTGTATCCTCAAAGGGGGTTAATTTTTCTTTGATCTCATTAATTTCTTCATCTAACTGTTTCAGATGTGAAGTCAAGCCAAAAGATGTGAAGCCAAAGTCCCAAGGGTATAAATCCAGTGCATCTCACGGCAGTTGAGGATAGATTCTCTATCTCCCCTCTGGGATGACTAGCTATGTGTTCGATAGCACTAAATGTAAATTTTTCCACTGAACCTTTTGAATAGGTATTAAAATGTCAGGCCACTTGGAATTTATCATCTTTGTTCTTAATGGTTCTGATATGTTCGCTAATCCTTATTTTCAAAGGTCTGATGGTTCTTCCAATATAACTGGATCCATATGCACATCTTAGAATATAAATGACATATTTGGTATTGCAAGTTAGAAAGGAATTAATCCTATATTTCTGACCAGTGTGTATGCTTTTAAATGATTTAACGGATAAAACATATTTACAAAAATTGCAAGACCCACATTTGTAAAAATCATTAGGAATTCTGGTCCTTGTCATATATTCAGGTCTAAACATACTGGGCGAAAGATAGGTTTCTATTGTATTAGTTTTCCTGTAAACTATTTTAGGATTCGATTTAGTATAAATATCCAGGTCTCTGTCTAGTCTGAGTACCTCCCAATTTTTATTCAGGATAGATCTTATATAACCCGCTTGTTTAGAATAGGTAGTAATAAAGAGAGGTATCTCTTTGTCCTGACTATTGTTGGTTCATACATGAGAGTTCTTCTTTTTGTGTCTATCTAAGAGATCTGCCCTTTTGATCTGTTTAACATTTTGTAGTGCATCCTCAAGACAATAATACTGACAAACCCAAACTACCGGTTACGCTTATCGTTAACCGGCAATATAACCCTGACATAGAAACACCTAAATAATATGTGTCTGCTTGTACTTCGGATTATTATGTTGACCCTTTTGTTGATAATATGGCTGGCTGGATGGAGAAAATGCAATCTTCCAACCCTTTCCCGAGGGAAGGTAGTTTTTCCCCATTCCAAATGACAATGATACGGAGTTTGTGTTTAGGCGGTGATCCTGAATGGCTATGGTTTCAGCCGGATCCCGAGTGGGACATGAAATATATGTCATTATGTGGCCGCATTTGGGTTAAGGTGGCACCTCACATTAAGGAGGCACCAAAAATTGATAACTCAAAGTCTGAAGAGCCATTATGGCCACCCCCAACTGTGCTCCCTACACCGGTGTATTACCAAACCCCTAACGCACCTCCACAGGATTTATTGCTTCCAGATGTTTTTTCCATACCACCGCCACCATGTGTGCAATTACAACCGCCCCCGTACCCTCCTAAAACACCTGTGTCTCTATACCCAAATTTGGACCCTACCGTTCTAGCAGCTTTATCATACTATGCTGCGCAAGGTACGCACCCCCCTCCCCACCACCAACCTCCCGCACCCCGATGTGACTGCATGCATTATTCTAGTAGAAGCAGTACAACCTATTGTGCTGTCACACGCACTAACCTTGCACACATCACACCAAGTGTTACATGTTCTCAAGAATCTCACTACACAGCATATGACCGCACAGCGTAGGACAGGTTACGAAACCATCCTTACAGCTACCTCAAATCTCACTGTCAAATATCACCCACCACACACTGGTCCAGCCCAAACTTTGACTAACCTGTTACTACACAACTCTGACACAGACAATGAAGACCATGATTGCCTACAGAACATACACAACACGACGTCAGTAAGGAGCGACTTAGAAAGTACGCCCCTTAAGGAGGGAGATGTACTGTTTGTAGATGGTTCATGCTCTAAACCTGCAGATGGAGTATATCTGACAGGATTTGCAGTAGTTAGGTTACCAAATGAAGTAGTCTGTTCTGGAGCGTTACCATTTGTTTCAGCTCAGGCGGCAGAGTTAGTAGCCCTGACAGAAGCATGTAAAGTATCATCACAGAATACGGTAACCATTTACACAGACTCTCGTTATGCATACGGAGTGGTACACGATTTTGGCATAATAACCGTGGTTTTGTTAGTGCCGATGGTAAGGGCATATCACATGCCACATTGGTAGAGCAGTTACTGGATGCCATGTTGCTACCCAGTAAACCAGCAATTGTTAAATGTAAAGGACATGATGGAGGAGAGACAGATGAGGCCAGAGGTAATGAGTTGGCTGATTTCTACGCTAAAGAGGCTGCACAATCACAGAATATGTTTCCAGCCTACAACATCACTATTGACACACAGCTCAATATGGTAATGACATGCCATCTTTCAGACTATGATTTTAAAATGTTACAGGAACTTGCGGAGGACAATGATGTAGAATTATGGGAGGAAAAAGGTTTGAGCAAGAATGAAAATTGGATTTGGATCAAGGGCACAGTGATAGGTTTTCCTAAAATAGCAAGCCCTATTTTAATCTCACATTTTCATGGAATTGGGCATAAGGGAAAGAAAGCGACAGGTGATCAGATTAAGGAATTGTTTTTAGTAAGAGACATTGATCAGGTAGTCGAGACACAATTAGCCAGATGTTTAACATGCATTAGAACCAACACGCAGGGCACACGACCCGCGAAACATGAACATCTACCGCCACCTACTGGCCCAATGGAGCAAATAAAAATTGATTTTACGCAAATGCCAACAGCAGCAGGAAAGCTAAAATAGCTACTAGTAATGGTAGATCAATTTAGTAAATGCGTTGAAGCATTCCCCACAACAAAGGAAAGCACAAAACAGTTGTAAAAATACTGTGCAAAGAAATTATTCTCCGGTGGGGATGCCCACTTCAAATAAATAGTGACAAAGGAACACATTTTACATCTCAAGTAACTCAGGGAATTGCTAAAACTCTCGCTATAGATTGGAAGTGTCACATACCATATCACTCACAATCTTCAGGTCAGGTAGAAAGGACCAATCGCACAATCAAGGATAAACTGCGTAAGGGAACAAATTGCACGTTTTCAAGGTGGCCGGATGTCCTTCCCACATTCCTTGAAGAAATCAGAATGACCCCGAATAGTACTACCAAATTGTCACCATTTTAAATTTTAATGGGGCGGCCGTTTCCAACTCCCTGGGCTCATGGTATGTATTGCCCGAAGGAAGTTGGAGACCTAGAACAAATTCAGGAGAATTATGTTTATCATTTGATACAGAAATTGAATGGCATCTATGGTGATGTTTCTTCTTTTCTTCCACTCCCTTCAGATAAGCTGACGCATCCTTTCCAGCTCGGAGACAAGGTGGTGGTCAAGCGTCTTCCCGCCAAAGGAGGGACAAAAGAACCTCCCAACGGACTTCCAACCACGATCCTAGCAGTAACCCGTACAGCCGTATTGACTGAAGAATCATCAACATGGATTCACACGTCTCGTATCAAGTCTACGAAGGAGTAGAGGCATGACATCGAAGGAATCGGCTCAACTGTATATACATTATTGCAATATGTAGCATATTTACATTATTAATATGGGTTTTGTATGACATCTATGAGAAGGAAATAGCCGCTAGGGCTCACATTAACGCCTCTGTTATCTATGCTAACCATAGTTCACCAGGAAGCTCTCTCTTCTCTGGGAAGAGAGAAATCTCTCCCCTCTTTTCCAGAGAACAGGATGAAAGCTATACCCATGTACCACAGATCCAGTCTGATTTTTTCAATCTGCCAGAAAGACATTACACAAGCTCCAAACGTATAGCTTCATTTTTGAAAGAAACCAAAACTAATATCTGGAAACATTTGGCTGTTGAGGTACTGAATATGTCCCATTTTTGTTTATCCGATATAACCAGCACAACGGATATAATCACAAGTTGTTTGATAGCAGTACCCACACCAGTAGAGATTTTTTTAAAAGTGTTTAGCATAAGCAATAATGACAATCAGGCAGAAGTTCATGATGTGTGACAGCATTTCTCTGTATATGAATACTGTCGTGACTGCCCCCAGTGTATTGGTGAAAATTGGTCTAATATGACACAAATTATGACCCATAATATAACACAGGGTGATGTATGTTATCTAATGACATGTAATCCTGAAAAAATAGGCAAATGTAAACAAGTACAAATGACACCCTCAGCATCCACCAATATGACCCAAATATTGTGTAATCGAACCAATGATAAATGCTTTAACGTCAATAATACTATGAGCTGCAATCACACAATAAGCACACCAAGCCACATATATTCTGTTATACTTCCCGTGGGATGGTTGTTTTTCTGTTGTAATACTACATATTCGTATATACCAGGAAACATCTCCGGGGGACCATGTGCTCTCACCAGGTTAGGGTTGATGATGTTCTCTGTAGCACCTTGCCCACATCAAACCCAAGTTAAACGATCCACTGCTTCAGTCACTGAAGATTGCAATCCCCATGTGGTTTTGTTATCGCAAGCCAAAATTCTAAGTCTAGCAATATCCTTTGTCGGAGTACCTGCGTTAGCTGCTTATTCAGCAAAACAATAAGGTAGCTAGCATGTGCTGTAGCAAAGGGGTTAAATCATACCTCCCAGGCCCTAGAAGAATTAATGATAGATTTGCAAGGTACACGAAAAGCAATTTTAGAAAATCGTGCAGCAATTGATTATCTTTTGCTTAAACATGAGCATGCGTGTCAGGATTTTGAGGGTATGTGCTGTTTTAATCTTTCTGATCATTCAAAATCTGTTCAGAATCATATTTCCAATATCAGAAGTATTGTTGCAGGCATTACGGAAAGAATCAACCAGTTTGACTGGACTTTTGGGTTAGGCACATGGATTGGAGAATTGGGAAAGAAAATTATTATGGGACTAATACTTATTGTTTGCATGTTTGTAGTATTAGTTGTTATTGTTTCATGCTGCAAATTAATGTGTTCATCTTTATGTAGAATGATCATGCCTCCCATTAAGTCAGTTAGTCATACATACACTGGCGACACACTTTATTCGAGCTCGACTAGTCCCACGAATTCGGGTATACCCGGGTGTATTGAGGTTTGTGACTGTTTTCTGCCCGAGTGCATTGAGTTATTTTCCAGCAGGGATTGAAGCATTTTATTCCCGCTGGCTGCAATACTGCACAGTACATATATATATACTGCATTACAATTCATGA
The DNA here is from genome assembly GCF_040206685.1 of Ascaphus truei. Classification (NCBI taxonomy): domain Eukaryota; kingdom Metazoa; phylum Chordata; class Amphibia; order Anura; family Ascaphidae; genus Ascaphus; species Ascaphus truei. The sequence goes on along the minus strand of NC_134485.1, from coordinate 305,921,053 downwards.
ATTTATGCCATCTGGTAGACACGCGAAGCATTGCAGCCTATTAAATCCTAATCATTATCATTTAACAGATCAGCCGCCCGTCAGCCAGGCATGAACCCAGGCTGGGAAGGCAAATGCAACGGGGCTTGTCAGAGGTGAGGAGCGGCGCATTCCAGGTATCTGCCAGGTACATACCGGGTATTTGCTCGAATAAAGTGTGTCGGTGCAGTATGCTTCACTGAACGTTAATACCCCTATTCCCGGTTCTGCAACTTTAACATATAACTCTAGAACTACAACCCCCAGTGTCCCGATTCCTTTAGTGGAATATGATAATATTCAAATCCAGTACGAGACCCCTATATCCTAGGGATTGTCATTTCATGACAAAAGGAGGGACTGATAATGTTAATATCAGTGGGGGACTCCATGTTGTCTGCTGTAACCATTCTATACTAACACACAGTCTGTTGTTGACTGACCTTTTACCCAATTAATGTTGGCAGAATTCCTGGACTATGTATGTTCAGACATAGTTTCGAAATAAAGAAAGAGGAAGTTTTAGCCAAGGAGGCATAGTTTAAATTTATGTACTGTCTCAGCACTTCAAGCAAGAATGATGATGTTGCTTGAGACTGGGCTAACTGTAAGCTTCCCAAACTGTCACTTTCCAGATAAGCATGTAATAAGGGAAGTAAGCTTTGCACGTATACACTTTCGCTCGGCTATTAAAGCCTGATTGTAACTATTAATAAACAGGAGAGGTTTTTGACAATGATCTTTGGTGTCCGACTCAATTACTTGCTCCTCCGAGCTGCTCGTCTTTTCCTGTTCAGCGCCTTAAGAGTGGTCAAAGGCCTCCCAGGGGGTGTAATCTATCCGAAGTAGCAGAGAATATTCCTACTTATCATGAAGTAGAGAATAAATTTACACATGGTGTCCAGTCCAGTCAGCAATTGTGCAGGGATAAGAATGTAGAAAAAAGCCCACAGCATTGTTTTTTAGAGGTTTATATTATGAACCGCCTAAATTTGATAAAGTCTTCAGCGTCTTCAAGGACCAAGGTCAAATCACAATGGACCACTGTGGTACTGTACTGTAGATTTGGTTTTTATCTGATTTTTAAACACTTGCAAATTGACACCGTAGCACAGTACTTTACACATTACAATTAATTCATTTTTTCCACCTGGCGGATATGCGAAGAATTGCACCCAAAGAAATCCAAAACCATTAAATTCAAACAAATCAACAGCAGTAAACACAGGGGTTCCTGGTGTGATTGGCGGCGTGAATGCCGCATAGTAAAAAGCAGAGCACATGAAAATGGCTCAGTGAAATATTTGAATAACGGCCGCTGCATCTGAACACTACTGTAGTGTCAATGGGAATTAATGTTAATACTGTTAGTGTATAGTGTGATACAGTATACTGTAGTACAGTACATTATATTTATCTTCATTATAAACTGTGCCAAACGTGTGGAGATGAGCCAATGTCAGAGGTGTATTGTGCGTACAAGCTGGCATCACTCCTGTAGTCTGCATTATATTTGACAGGTTCCTGCTGAAGCGGCGGAAGCTGCTGAAGCTGGTAATAATGTTGGGAATCAGGCTGGAAATCTTGCTGGTAATCTGACGGGGCCAGGTAGCAAGGATTGTGGTTTGTCAGGTTTTCACTGACGGTAAGACCGTTTTTGTAAGCCAGTGCTGGTAGTACATTGCTGGAATCAGGCTGGAAATCTTGCCGGTAATATGGCAGGGCCATGTTGCAAGGATTGTGGTTCGCCAGGTTTTCACTGAAAGTCAGACTGGTATTGTAAGTCGGTGCTGGTACATTGCTGGGTCAGTACAGACGAATCTTACATGGATTAACCCCGACCTTTCTCCTTTTGTAGGTCCCATGAGCAAATATACTGTCAAAAAGTGGGACCACAGACTAATACCCTTTTCTATCTCCCAGAGGAGGGGCAGTGCAAAAAAAGCAATCTTCATTAGTTGAATGTTTGCCTTACCAAATGATTCCAGCCACAAACTTTCAGTGAAAATTTTAAAAGCCATAGTTTGAAATGAAATATTCATATATTTCTGATAAAGTCGCCCTCTTATCTGTTCCAGCATTAATTGCAGAAAATATTTAAAAAAAAATCATATCTAAGGTCAAGTTTGGTATACATGTACGGAGTTCACATGGTGTACGTTCAACAATTGTGCAGGGATAACAATTTAGAAAAAAGCCGACAGCATTGTGTTTTATAGCTTTTTCATAATGAAACGCCTATATTTGATAACGTCTTCAGCGTCTTCAAGGACCAAGGTCAATTCACAATGGATCACTGTGGTAGACTTGGTTTTTAACTTGTTTTTAAACACCTGCAAATTGACTTAGTAGTACAGTCCATGACTGGAAAATACTATCCACTGGATTGTGCAAAGGGAATTCATTCATTTCTGCCATCTGGCGGATGTTCGAATAATGGCCGCTGCATCTGTATTGCAGCAATAATTCATTGTAGAACAGAAGATGAATCAAACCCAAATATGGTTAACCTACAATTTGCTCCATAACTTGTTGTATATGTTAAAAAAACATTTTAAGTTTGACTTCTGATCCCCAATCGTGCACCTTTATCTTCACTGCCTTTCTGCTTGTTCAAAATCCTTCAAATTCGGGATTACTACAGTATATTGAATCCAGTTTTCCAGTTTAAAAATATGTTTTATTCTTACATTGTATTAGCAATGTTTGTAGGAAAGGGTTTGCTGTATTCTAACTTTTGAAAAGTTATGCATCATATAAACAAAGATACAGTCGCCTTCCTTCTTTATAGCACCACATGAACTGACAAGAACAAGTGAAGGATATTGTTTAAATAAAATCTAAATATGTGCAGAAGAGTCTTAGATTGGCAGTTATTTTTTTAATAGTTTTGTGTTGTTTAAACTGTTTCCAAATTGTAGAAAAAACAAACTATATTATATGTTTCTGTAACATTTTATTGACAACTGCAGTTAGAAAATAATGACTAATGCTTTTTTTTTTTTTTTTAGAAATAATGGTTGTGATTCCATGTTTTCTGTAGCATTTATGTTAAAAAACCTAAATAAAATTGTTCAGAATATAATTATATAGAGCACTTTTGTAACATTTTATTGACATCTGTAATGGAGGCCCTTTATTCTGTCTTTGTTTGCCATATTTCATTTGAGTGGTTCATCAAGGAAACTAGAGAAGAATTAAACTGAAATAGATAAGGGTGTAGTATCTTCTAATTGTACTAGCACTGTAATTGCAAATCCTTGATTTACTGTGCCCCTACAGTATTTAATTGTTTTCTGCTGTGATTTATCATGAAAGTGCACTTTGAAAATAGAGGAAAACATTGCTTATGCATGTATAGCATTTATTCTGGGTAAACAATTCAAAACATTACTTTGTATACAGTATTCCTAAAATTGCAGGCTTTTTTGGCTTTGGTCATTTATGCCTTACTTACACATTGAAAAAGATTGTTTTAATTTACCACAGTCATGATGTTGCATCTTTTGATCAAAACATGATTAAAGCCTTCCAACCTGTCAAGGTAGACCGTTCAGCAGGTACCTACACTAAATAAATGTACTTCCTTATTGTGGACTAAACTTTGTGAAATATGTGAAAGTGCCTTTGTGACGGTGAGTGAGTAACCAGACTCAATAATAAAGGTAAGTCTGTTTGGTTACCTCTGATCCTTGTATTGGGGATCGGGAGTGTTAGCTCTTGAGCCCATGGATTGTAAATACATTTTATGAAATGATGCGACAATAAAGAATTTATGTGTTTTTACCTTTCCAGGAGTGCCAGCAAGCAGAGATTGCTAGGCTGCGAGTTTCAAAGAGGGGTTTACAGAGAAAGTGTTGTAAGAATTTGCATAACTAGTTGGGGTCCAGAATTACTGGATACCCCAAATATGTACAAGAGAATCAGGTCAGAATCTAGGATACATATAGGCACATTGCTTCGGCAAAATCTCCCCTTGAAAACGCTTGCGTGACTCACCGCTAGGATTCCCTGCTTCAGCATAGACCAGAAAGGTAAATGGGGCATGGGATGTGTGGTGTCCCAGGAACGGTAAATGAGCCCCTAGTTTAAGGGGGGATGCCCTTGGCTGATGCAGAAGATCCGCTCGCCCAGCTTCAGTAGCCTGGCATTGCTCTGATTGGCTGGTAGGAAGTTTTCCACGTGGGCGGGCTCAACATGGACTTTGTTGGTGGGTAGGATGCAGGAACTGCAGCTGTGGCATCCCCGGTGGATAAGAGCATCCCTACACCTGGAATCGCTTCTCACTTCTTGGGGGGCGAGGGACACTTTTGAGCAGAAGCTCCAACTACTTGCAGATTCACAAGGTGGACAGTCCCAATGACCCCAGCAGGTACCCGGGGAGCAGCCCGTTCCTCGGGTGGATCATCATACCTTTTGAAAGTTTGTGGGTGGCACAGATAAAATTGATGGGAACCTGAAGATTTTTGAAACACAGTGTCTTCGGTACCGGGTGCCAGAACTGAATTGAGTCATGCGGTTTTCACCACTATTGTCCAAAGCTGCCCTGGAGAACCTCCAAACTATTCCAGCCCCGGACAGCAACTACTACCAGCACGTTAAAGCTTTGTTATTAACCCAGTATGCCCTTACACCAGAGGCATTTCGGGCAAATTCAGGGCAGAGGAGAAATGCCACCTGGAATTCTACATGCGGGTTGCCTCATGCATGATATTGCATTGGACTTAGTGGGTGGAGGGATTTGATGCCACCAAGTATCACAGTTTGATGGACTTAAAGTTCAAGGAACAGTTTTTGCAGCAGTGTCCACCGGACTTAAGAAACTGTGTCTTTGAACGCAAACAAAAGACTTGCCTGGATACTGCTAACATGGCTGATGAGTTTGTCACCAGCCGGGCACTATCCCGCAAGAAGAGGTCTGCCCCAGACAGAGCCACTCCGGCTTGGGCAACCAAAAGCACTCCCCAGTGAAAAAATAAAACAGCTGCAGATGGAGGTGCACCAAAGTGCGCCTGCAGAGTTTAAACACGAGAGGAGGTGCTTTCAGTGCAATAAGATTGGTCATATAAAACCAGACTGTCCAGACTGGTCAAGGTCTGGGGAACCCCATCATGGGCAATATTCTTCAGCTGCGAGGCCAGTTGCCAGCATGCAGGTAGCACACACAGTGGAGCAGAGTGCAGCCGTCCAGCCAGCCCACCGAGGGACTCAGGAAGAATCTACACCTGCAGTCAGCGGACCAGCACTGGAGATGGGTGACATCAGATTGTACTGATAGGGTTGCAATCAAACGATGTCCAGCAAAAGCATTTGGCAAGTGATCATCGGAAATCGCCAAGCAGCCGGCTTGCTCGACTCCGGGGCCATTGTTACTCTGGTCCAACCTGATATGGTGGAATTGGCTTCAGTTCCGCAATTACCAGGAGTCAGAGCAGGGCACTTGCCCATGAGGATTTCGCCATCCCCCTACATTTGGGACAAACAGTTCCAGAACTCTCTTAGAAAACCAGGCAGGTAAGCCAGATGGAGTCACGACAGTGTGCTGACTTATCTCCCCCTTTACCTGTTCCCCTTGCACCTGACTTAGAGACTAAAGGTGGGTGGCCAGAATTAGGGACACAGTTCAGGGAAGCGGTGAGGTCGGATCCCAGCTTGGAGGGCATGAGACTCAAGGCATCCGAGTCTGACTCGAACAGTGGGTCATATCAGTTCTTATTGCACCTTGGAATCCTATATAGAGAGCAAGGTTCTACCATTCCAGATAGGGTATGGACTGGTAGATGATGTCACGGTGGACTAGTACTTATCAACACTTTTATATTTTTGGGATTCTCGATTTAACACAACAAGATGAGCAAAATAAAATGTCATTTATTTCCTTGATAGACAAACACATGACAACCTCAGAATACACTTAATACAACACTTACTGGGATGGGGAAACGAAATTAATTGTCCTTTGAAAGAAAGCGCAAAGAAATGCAGTCTCTGATTTAAAGTCCGTTTGGTTAGATCGCAAGTTGCCGATCTAAAATCTCCACCAAATGAAGGAATTTCGTAGTAGTTCTTTAGAATTCGTTCGGGAGTCCCAAGGGCTAACGAATTCCTGAGTTTGGGGCAAATCCTTAGTTGCGATGTTGTTAACCCCTTTTGGCCTGGAACCGCTACCGTTTTGCTCGAACAGAATCTTATGCAGAGCTTGGATATGTCATGAATCACACTGGGGTTAGCTCGGCAGGCATGGTTATAGGGCTCACACTCCTATCTCTTACATGTATGCCCAATCCCCTCCGTGGAAACCTTTAACCCACCAAAGCCTGATTTGCCCGGAGTTTGCAAAACGGGCAAAAAAGGCTTTCCGGTTTGTAGCGCGCATGTGTCCACTTGACACCCATGCGGTATAGCATACCTGGAATACACCTCTTATCTGATGACCCATAGCTCCTTCAACCGTAGCATATTTACATGCCAAAGGATTTTTCCCGGGCTCACAGAAAAAACTGTTCCTGCCTGTGCATTTTAAAACTTACAGTATTTTACACTTTATTAAAACAATATGTTCTGGGAGTGCCACAACTGTAATTTTTATGTGTGTGAGTGATTTCTTTACTTGGACTTGCACACCAAAAATCAGGGTGCTAGCTGTCTCCGTTCGTGAGTTAGCCCACTTAAATGAAAGGCTTTCTTGTGAGATACCAAGTTCACCTAGTTCTCACGTCAATTGACCGACTTCCCACGGCAATAGACTTTCCGCCATTAAGTTACGCAAGCTGACAAGGTACGGATACATTCTATCGGAAAACAACTTCAAATCTAACCGCAGACAACTTATTCAACTGAACTTGCGGTTACAAGGTCGAATGCTTGAAAATGGATACCTATGCTTCAAACAGATCTCCCGTATCCAGCCACGCTCCTTCAATCAGCGCTGGCTTCGGCACTCACAATGCCATCTTGTGCTGAAAATATTTTAGCACACTTTGTATGTAATTCTATTATTGCAGGCAGGGAATGGGCTGCAAACTGGGGATAATAAGGCTGGGACACGGGGTAAATACATCAGGGTCATGCATATACTTTTAACCCCTTCACTCCCCATGCAAGTTGGGGTTAATCAGCCGGGCAAAATACCTTTATTAATTGCCTGATTAACCCTACTGTCACCACACCTCCCCCACTCAAAGCGCAGGGTCTGCTCTGAACACCTCGTCCGGTGGTTGGGATGGCCTGCCAGCACTTTAAGTTATGAGTTTATGAGGACTGTCCTGGCGGGAAAGGCCATCAGCATTGCCATGCTCGCTGCCCTTCTTGCGCTGGATGGTAAAGTCAAATTCCTGTAAGGCAAGACTCCAGCGCAAGAGTTTAGCATTTTCCGCCGACACCCTCTGTAACCAACTTAACGGATTGTGGTCCGTAATCACTGTAAAAGGTCTGCCATACAGATAGGCTTTAATTTTTTTAGAGCCCATACTATGGCCAGACACTCTTTTTCAATGTTGGCATAAACCACCTCTCTGGGCAGCAGCTTGTGGCTAAGATACACCACTGGGTATTCACTGCCCTCCTCCCCCACTTGGCTGAATACAGCCCCAATGCCATAATCAGAGGCATCAGTCTGCACCAAGAACTATTTTGCAGAGTCTGGTGCGGCAAGAATAGGGACAATGGCCAGTGCAGCCTTCAATGCCTGAAAGGAGACCTCACAGGCAGGAGACCAGACTACCAGCACAGACTGTTGCTTCTGGGTCAAGTCAATCAGGGGTTTGGCAATGGCGCTATACTGAGGGACAAACTTTCTGTAGTAGCCTGCGGTGCCTATGAAAGCCATAACTTGCTTCTTGGTTTTGGGAAAGGGCCGCTTCACTATTACTTTCACCTTAGCTGGTTCTGGCTTAAGATGCTTGCCACCCACCCTGTGCCCAGGGTACAGTACTTCTGCCATCCCTACTAAGCACTTGGTGTGTTTCAAGGTGAGTCCCGCTTTCCTAATCCTGGCTAGCCCTGTAGCTACATGCACTAAATGTGAGTCCCATGAAATACTAAAGACAGCAATGTCATCCAGGTATGCCTTTGCAAACCCTTGAATACCCTCCAGCAAATGATTGAACAGGCGTTGGAAGGTAGCCGGTACATTCTTCATCCCAAATGGCATCACTAGGAATTCACAGAGGCCACTTGGGGTAATGAATGCCGATTTCTCCCAAGCCTCCTGGGTCAACGGGATCTGCCAATACCCTTTGCTCAGATCCACGGTGGTCAGATACCTTGCCCCCGCAAGTTCATCTAACAACTCATCCATGCGGAGCATGGGGTAGGCATCTGACACTGCTCCCACATTGAGCTGCCGGTAGTCCACACAGAACCGTGTGGTCCCATCCTTCTTAGGTACCAGGACTATCGGACAAGCCCAAGGGCTCTGGGATGGTACAATTTCCCCAGGGGCCAGCATCTCTTCTACCTCCCTCCCTATACTGCCCTTAATCTCTACTGACACTCTGTAAGCATGCTTATGCAGAGGTATCAGATCCCCTGTAAGCACTGGGTGATCTGTAATGTGTGTCTTTCCTGGCTTATCTGTGAGCAGAGCCCTATACTTCTCTAGCATAGCCCTGGCCTCTGCTCTCTGCCTGACACTCAGCTGAGACCCTATCTCAACCTGCTCTACTGTACCCCCTGCATAGCCTCCCCCAGGAGATCTGGCAGAGCACTGCTTGCCGGATCCCCCATCGGTGGGCTACAAATGGCCAGCACTGATGCCACACTCGGTGCTATGTACTCTTTGAGCATGTTTATGTGATAGGTCTTAATCCTTCCTGTATCAGTGTGTACCTGTACAACATAGTTGCACTCATTCATCTTTCAGAGTACCGGATATGGTCCCGACGAGGCAGCCATCAATTTGTTCTCCCGAGTGTGCTTGAGAACAAGTACTTGCTGTCCTTTGATGAATTCCCTGCTGCGGGCATTCTAATCATACCAAGTCTTCTGCTTGGTCTGAGCAGCCCTAAGTTTGTCCTGTGCAAACACCATGAGCATCTCTAGCCGGTCACTGAGATCTACCACGTACTAAAGCACAGAGGCATCAGTATTGGTACTCTCCCCTTCCCATCCCTCACGCAATAGGTCCAGAGGTTCCCATACCCTCTGACTATATAGCAGCTCAAAGGGAGAGAAGCCTGTAGATTCTTGCGGTACCTCTCGTTATGCAAACAGCAAGTGCTGCAGGTGAATCTCCCAGTCTTTTCCCTCTGCCTGTATAAATGTCTTAAGCATTTGCTTCAGGGTCCCGTTGAACCTCTCACATAGTCGGTTGGTCTAGGGGTGGTAAGGGGTCGTGCGCTGGTGCTTCACTCCGCATGCATCACAGAGACACTGGAGCAATTCACTCATGAATTGTGAAATCTGATCGGTTAGGATCTCACAAGGGAAACCTACCCTAGGAAAAATGGTTAGCAAGGCTTTCGCTACTGCCCTAGCATCAATAGTGGCAAGTGCTACCGCCTCAGGGTACCAGATGGCAAAGTCCACAACCGTGAGGATGTAGCGCTTCCCTGACCAGCTGGGAACCATGAGGTGTCACACGAGGTCCATGGCTACCCGCTGGAAGGGTTCCCCTATTACCGGTAACGGATTCAGGGGTGCCTTCACACGGTCACCCGCCTTACCTAATCACTGGCAGGCATCACAGGACCAGCAGAATTCTGCCACTGCACTGGATGCCCCGGCCAGTAGTAATGCTGCAACAGCCGGGCTCTCATCTGAGTGATCCCCTGATGCTCCGCTAGTGGAATGGAGTGGGCTACCCGCAACAACTGCTGCCTATACTCCATGGGTACCACTAGCTGTCGCTTGCTGGTCCAGACCTCATCTCACCCCGTGTTCCCTTGCTCTCTATACAGGAGCCCGCAGTGCCACAGGTAGTAATCAGACCCATCCCCTGGCTTAGACTCGGACGCCTGAAGTCTCATGCCCTCCAAGCTGGGGTCTGATTGCACAGCATCCCTAAACTGGGTACCTAACTCTGGCCATCCACTTGTCAAAACTAAGTTGGGGGTACTGGGAACAGGTAAAGGGAACAGTAAGTTAGGGTCAGTGTGCGACTTAATCTGGCTTACCTGTCTGGTCTCCACAGAGACCCCTGGAACTGTAGGTCCCAAATGCAGGGGGACAGGGGGTGGTTCCGCTGCGATCTTGGCTGACTGGCTCCTGGTGATCGCTGCAACAGGAGCCAGCTCCTTTGTAAAAACACAGGTAACGTGCCCCAGGTTATTGCCAAGTAGGAACTCGGCATCTAACCCGGACAGTACCCCCACCTCCCTCATGCCACGTCCGGCACCCCAATCCAAAAAGACCTGGGCAACCTGGATGGACCGTGGTCCTCCTTCTGGCATGTTCAATTGCATCCCGGTGCCTGGGACCTGTCATATTCTCTAGCCTGCTGTACCCATGCTTGGCCACCGGGACTGCTGCCACTCTCAATGTCTTGTTCTAGCCTGCAATACCTAAACTTGTCCACCGGGATTGCTGCTGCTAAACTAAGGAACATTCCAGAACCTGATACCTGACACCTCTGCACCTGTGCTCTACCACTCAGCCTGCGTATATAAACCTCCCTTTCCTGTTCCTCCTTGCCTGTTTATACTGGTTCTTAGCTCCTGCAAGGTTCCTGTGTTTACTGCTGTGTTAGCTATTGCTATCATCCTGTTCCAGTTTCCTCGTTGCCGACCTCTGCTTGTTTCCTGACTTCGCTACCTGCCGCCTGCCTTGGACCCCTGCTTGTTTCCTGACTTCGCTACCTGCCGCCTGCCTCGGACCCCTGCTTGTTTCCTGACTTTGCTACCTGCCGCCTGCCTCTGATCTCTGCTTGTGACCCCCACTTCGCTCCCTGCTGTTCCTGCCAGTGGGATCAACTTCAGCCGAAGTCCAATCCTTGACAGAATAAACAGGACCTACCATGGATTCCGCTGGAACAGACCCGGCTCAGACTCAGACACTCCATGACTTACAACATATCATTGTTGGTTACCAGGAACAACAAAGACACGTGTTTAATCGTCTTGGCCGCTTGGAAGAACAAGCCGCCACTGCAGAATCACCTTGTCTGGTCAAAACACTGTGCCTGTGCAAACCGCACCCCGTATATCCCTTCCGGAATTTTTTTTGGGGAAAAAACAATCTTTCCGGACATTCCTTAATCAATGCAGACTTGTGTTCAAGCTTCAAACCCATCATTTATCATACCGAAGAAGCCCAGGTTGGACTGATCATAACCCTGCTCAAGGATGAGGCCCTTGCTTGGGTCTCCCCTATGTTAGAACAAGATAGCCCACTACTAAGGGACCTGGAGGAGTTCATCGAAGCCATGAGTCTTATTTTTGATGACCCAAATCGTAGTGCAACCGCTGAGGCAACTCTGAACAATCTTCCTCAAGGAAGATGCTCGGCAGCTGAATACGCCGCTGAATTCCGCAGATGGGTTAACGATACTGATTGAAATGAGGCCGGGCAGAAATATCATTTTCGGCAGGGTCTCTCGGAGCAAGTTAAAGACGAACTAGCCCGGGTGGTGCCCCCAGAGAGATTTCAGGAATTTGTCCGTTTATGCATCCAAATTGATCGCAGGCTTACGGAAAGACGATTGGAGAGACAGGGGTTCATGCCAAGCAACCCTGGGTTTAGAGATGTCAGTACGCCAAGACGTTCCAGGGAGACTGAGGAGGAGCCGATGCAAGTAAATACACTGCTGGGACCCATCTCAACCGGGGAAAGGAATAGACGCCGAACAGAAGATCTCTGTTTATATTGCGGAAATGATGGGCACTATCTCGCTGATTGCCCAAACAAGTCCAGGCGGTCTTCTTTGCAGAGCCCTAGGAGAAATCATCTGCACGCTATTTCAAAGACTGTTTTCTCTCCTTCTCAAGGGAAAGATAACCCTCCTTCGCTACACCCTCACGTTTCCCTCGGAGCACTGTCAGCTAGCCTGTCTACCTAAAACTCCTATACCAGAGTGTGTAGGAATACATAAGATTTCCTCATCTCAAGAAAATCTTCTGCCGGCTCCTTACTCTGAGTTTTTAGATGTGTGTGACAAGAAGAACGCAGATACGCTTCCCCCACATCGCTCTTATGACTGTCCCATTGAATTATTACCGGGTGCTGCCATTCCGTTTGGAAGAATCTATTCCCTCTCAGAACCGGAATTGAAGGTCCTCAATGACTACCTACAGGAGAACCTATCAAAGGGTTTTATCCGACCCTCTACTTCTCCAGCAGGCGCTGCGCTCTTCTTCGTGGAAAAGAAAGACGGTTCTCTATGCCCCTGCATTGACTATCGGGAACTAAATAAGATTACGGTGAAGAACAGGTACCCATTACCTCTGATACCTGAACTGTTGGAAAGAATTCGGTCAGCCAAAATCTTTACCAAATTAGATCTCAGAGGAGCGTATAATTTGTTCCACATTCGACCTGGTGACGAATGGAAAACAGCCTTCCGAACCCGTTATGGGCACTATGAATATCTGGTGATGCCTTTTGGACTCTGTAATGCCCCTGCTACCTTCCAGCATTTAATTAATGATGTCCTCCGAGAGTTATTGGACCAATTCGTAGTGGCATACCTGGATGAAATCCTTGTCTTCTCAGATAACATAATGGATCATCAGAGACATGTCCGAATTGTCCTTGAGCGTCTCCGTAAGTACAAATTGTACATCAAGTTAGAAAAATGCGAACTTGAAAAGACCAACATGCAATTTCTCGGTTACATCATCTCTCCCGAGGGTTTGAGTATGGACCCAGGCAAGATTCAAGCCATGGTGGAATGGCCAATCCCTCGAAATGAAAAGGACATTCAGAGATTTGTGGGTTTTGCCAATTTCTATAGACGTTTTATTAAAAATTTCTCTGGCATTATTGCTCCAATCACACAACTCACACGGAAAGAATTCCCCTTCAAATGGTCTCCTAAAGCGGATGCGGCATTCGAACAATTGAAGTCACTCTTCACATCTGCCCCTATCCTCATCCATCCAAATCCAGAATTACCATTCATCTTGGAAGTGGATGCATCCGACTCCGCTGTTGGTGCCATTCTGTCACAAAGAATTGGACCCAAGATGCTCCTTCATCCATGTGCCTTTTATTCATACCAAATGTCAATAGCTGAACGAAATTATGACATCAGAAACAAAGAACTCTTGGCTATAAAAGCTGCATTCTCTGAATGGAGACATCTACAGGAGGGGGCCAATCATCCAATTACGGTCTTTACGGATCATAGGAACTTAGAATTCATTCGATCCTCAAAGAGACAGTCTGCGCGACAAGCCAGATGGGCTCTCTTCTTTGCAAGATTTCAGTTCCACATCTCATACCGCCCTGGCTCCAAGAATGGGAAAGCCGACGCCTTGTCACGGTCCTTTCCGAATCCTAGTTCAGACAAAGAGCAAGAAGAATCTATTCTTCCAAAAATAATTTTTTTGGGCGTCACATTCTCTGCCGATCTCCTCACATGAATAAAGAGAGCCTACTCAAATGACACTTTTCTTAAAAACCCTCCTCCGGAAGCAGAACTATTTCTATGTGATGGTCTCTGGAACTGTAAGGATCGCCTGTTCGTCCCTAAGGAGGTAAGATTAGAGGTGCTCCAATTAATGCACGACTCCTGACCCCCTGGTCACCCAGGTGTCCTCAAGACACAGGAACTGTTGTCTCGCTCTTTTTGGTGGCCTAAATTAGCACAAGATGTTAAAGACTATGTCCTCTCCTGTGAGACTTGTGCTTGGACCAAGACCCCTCGAGCATCACCTGTGGGTTTACTGCAGCCTCTTCCGGTTCCAACTCGTCCTTGGGGGTCCATATCAATGGATTTTATTGTTGACCTGCCACGATCAAATGGACATAATACCATCCTGGTAGTGGTGGATCGACTTACAAAGTTGGCTCACTTCATTGCAGCACAGAATCTTCCTTCTGCAGACCAGACAGCCAAGTTGATTGTGAAAGCGGTGTTTCGGCTTCACGGGGCTCCTGATGAGATCATATCCGATAGAGGGGTACAATTTACTTCAAAATTTTGGAGGACCTTCTGTTCCTCTCTAGGAATTCGTTTAAATTTATCGTCTGGCTATCATCCACAATCCAATGGCCAGACAGAAAGGACCAATCAGACTTTGGAACAATACTTACGATGTTTTGTTTGTCATCTCCAGGATGACTGGATTGATTTCCTACCATTAGCTGAGTTATCATACCACAACTCACATCATTCATCGACTCAGAAGAGCCCCTTTTTCTCAAATTATGGATTTCATCCAACCTTTATTCCTCGTTTTCCATCTTCGGGCCCCATTCCGGCAGTTACAGAGAAACTGGAGACTCTGCGAGACATCCAGGAGACCCTCAAAAAGACACTTTGTGAGACTCAAGTAATGTACAAAAGAGCAGCAGACCAACACCGCAGACCCTCCCCAGAATTTCAAGTCGGGGATAAAGTCTGGCTTTCTACAAAAAATCTACGTCTAAAGGTACCAACCATTAAATTGGGCCAAAAATACATCTGGCCATTTCGCATCTCAGCACTAATAAATCCAGTGTCCTTCAGATTTGAGCTTCCTGAGACCATCAAAATACACCCTGTGTTTCACTCATCTCTGCTGAAACCGTTCCGTGAGAACCCGTTTCCTGGATGGAGACTTCCTCCCCCTGAACCTGTCCTCGTGGTTAACGAAGAGGAATTCATTGTGGAAAGAATTTTGGATTCCAGGTTACACCGAGGGAAACTACAGTATCTGGTCCACTGGGGGGGCTATGGCCCAGAGGAGAGGTCTTGGGAACCCAAAGATTTTGTACATGCTCCACGACTTGTCAAAGCTTTCCACTGATGATATCCAGACAAGCCTAGCAAGGATCATCCGGAGAACGCTCTTGGGAGGGGGGAGTAATGTCATATTCTCTAGCCTGCTGTACCCATGCTTGGCCACCGGGACTGCTGCCACTCTCAATGTCTGGTTCTAGCCTGCAGTACCTAAACTTGTCCACCGGGATTGCTGCTGCTAAACTAAGGAACATTCCAGAATCTGATACCTGACACCTCTGCACCTGTGCTCCACCTCTCAGCCTGCGTATATAAACCTCCCTTTCCTGTTCCTCCTTGCCTGTTTATACTGGTTCTTAGCTCCTGCAAGGTTCCTGTGTTTACTGCTGTGTTAGCTATTGCTATCATCCTGTTCCTGTTTCCTCGTTGCCGACCTCTGCTTGTTTCCTGACTTCGCTACCTGCCGCCTGCCTTGGACCCCTGCTTGTTTCCTGACTTCGCTACCTGCCGCCTGCCTCGGACCCCTGCTTGTTTCCTGACTTTGCTACCTGCCGCCTGCCTCTGATCTCTGCTTGTGACCCCTACTTCGCTCCCTGCTGTTCCTGCCAGTGTGATCCACTTCAGCCGAAGTCCAATCCTTGACAGGAGCAAATCCTCTTGCTGCACTATATCAGGGCGTAACAGAGCCATGGTGGCACCAAAGTCCAGCAAGCCACTTGCCTGCCGGTCCCCGATGGTCACCTTCTGCAGATGCTTCTGCCGGACATCGTCGGGCTGCATCCTGACTGGTGCAACCTGATGTCCCTGATCTCCGCTGCTGGTCCCGAGGTGGCAAGTGCAGGTTCTCACGTGGACGTCCCTCTGTGGGTTGATTACACAGCTGGGCTTGGCACCTCTGTGTGTTCCAGTTGAACACGGGCGACCGGCCTCGCAGATGGTGATCGTTGCCCCTGATGGGGTCCCCTGGACCGGTCCCGGTCTGGACAGCCTGGCCTGAGATGTCTGACCTTATTGCAGTATAAACACCGCCTCTCATGTCTAAACTCTGCACGTTTGGGTGCGTTGCCTTCTGCTGCAGGCTAGTGGGACCACTGAGGGGTGGTTTTTGCTCCCTTGGCCAGGCTAGCCACATCTTTAGGAGCCGCTCTCTTGGTCATCAGAGCCCTCCTGGCCACATACTAGTCCGCCATCCTCACAGCATCTACATGGGTATATGGTTTGTGATCAAAGACCCATGCCCTCATGTCTGAGGGAAGCTGATGCAGTAGCTGCTCCTGGAACATCAAGTCCAGCAGTGTATGGAACGTGGTGATCCCGTAACCCTCCACCCACTGAATGCCCTTCAAAGCACGTGGGCTCTATAGTCAACATAGGATTCCCAGGGGTATTTCTCCCCATCCGAAAATTGCCGCTGTAGGCTTCTGGGGTGAGGGCCTACTGGGTGAGCAGTATACTTTTTATATGACCTTAGTCATTGGCATCCCCGCGTGGAATACCCTGCATAGTCCGCTTGGCTTTACCATATAACAATGGACGCAGTCTCAGCACCATGTCCCAACGTGGGACCTTTGTACCGGAGACACTGTGTTTCAAATTCATTGAGAAAGGCATCTATCTCATATGTGCCATCCACGAACTTGCTGAAGCTGTTGTGGTCAACCCGGGGAATATCCTCTTCCCTGTTGACAAGGTGGGAGTTTGGCGCATTTCCATGCACTGTGGGCAGCATCTATATTCGCTCCGCTGCTGTAGCCTTTTCTCACCATGCGGTAAGGAGAGCTGTGAGCCAAAGGCGGTAAGTCCGGTTGCCGCAGTGACTACCTCCTCCGAACCTGCTGCGCCACGCCACCATTACTCAGGCGGTAACTTGCTTCCTCCCCATGTCCTTGCAGCTGGATCGACCACCTGCACTCCGGGCTGATTGGTGTCCACTGCCACAGCAGCCAAGGGGCCAGGCCCCTCCATTGGAGCCATTCTGGCTTCATGATTCTCCAAGTCCTCCTCCAGTTGTGGCTTTGACTGACCATCCGGCGGCAATCCATAGCCCGCACATCTCTCCACGATTCGGGCTCGGTCCCGGGATCGGAACCTTCCTGAGCGGTTACTCATGGTATGATGTTAGCACAGGGGTATGGGCAACGGGCAAGGTGTAATATCTCGTGCTCTTGTGAAGCGTATGTAAGTTACCACTTGTTTGGGGAGATCACAATCTACTAGTTTCCCCCACTATGTTATAGTATCCCGCAGGAGACTATACAATAGGCTCAGTCAGCGTCCCACAGCTGCCACCAGTTAATATAAGCCTGTAATGGTAGACCAGGTCAAAAATTAATACTGGGATTCTGGACTGAGCACACAAGATAAGTAAAATAAATTGTAATTTATTTCCTTTTAAGACAAACACAATACTTCACAATTACAGTCAATATACATTTACTGGGATGGGGAAACAAAATAAAATGTCCCCAGAACTAATCAAAGTATCTGGGCATCCCTGCGTGCATTCATGTGGGTGCACAGTTTGAATCCTGTAACAGTCCTTGGCTAGGGGCACAACTTGCCAGCCTGCTATCTCCACCAAAAGGATTTCTTTCGTAAAGACCTTACAGGATTCATTCGGGAATCCTTAGCTCAAACGAATTCTGGAAGAGGGTGCAAATCTTTGTTACAATGTAGGTTAACCCCCTCACCCTCCGGAACCGCTGATGCTAAACCTTGGACGTTTCTTGGTTTATCTTAGGTGAATCTGACTGGGACTAGGCTGCAGGCATTTTTATAAGGATCAATTATATGTTAAGGGTCCTATACCTGACATATACACCCAATCCTCTCGTGGGAGTAATTTTTCCCACCTATCCCCAACTTGCCAGTACCTTACAAAGAGGGCAGAAGTTGCTTCCCGGTTTGCACAGAGCATGTGCTAACCTCACACCTGAGCTACATAGTATACCGGGCCCAAACTCTTACCTGGCAACAGTATGTCTGGGGTTTGGCTACCAAGTGTGAAGTTCCCACTGGTATCTGCAAATTAACAATATCCTGGCCACCCTAATGCCTATGGTCTCTGAGGCTTTTCAACTCCGGACTTCTTATAGACATGAGGGCACCACATTAGCAGGGTGCCCTTTGAAGTCCAGAGATGAAAAAATCCCTCAGCTCATTCATCCATAACATATGGGTATGTTAATGGATGCATTGCTGGTCTAGCAGGAAAGGGTTCCTGCCTGTACATTTAAAAAAACCATAACAATACAGTATATTTATATATGTATGTTCTGCATATGTTACCAATATAAAATTCATATGTATGTTCATGGTTCATGTGTGACTAACAGCACTCCAACAACTCGAGTGCTAGCTCTTTGCTAGCGCAAGTTATCCACTTAATTGAACGGGCTCTCTGATGTGGGTTGAGGTTTGACAGATAATCGGGCTGGGTTACAAGCCGGCAAACAATTTATCCGTGCTGGCTTTGATCCGTAACCGCAGACACATGCCAACAATTCCAGCTTAAGTTATTAACGAGCCCGGTGAATACATTTTGACAAGAAGGCACTTCAGCTAAACCGCAAACCACTTATCCAATTGACTTTGTGGTTTAGAGGTCTACGGCTTAGAAAGTGATACCTATACTTCAGAGCGGCCACCCATTCACAGGCACGCTTCTTCACTTAGTGCTTGGTTCAGCGTTAGAGGCTCCCCCTTGTTTCACAAATACATTAGAACATTTTCATTCATTCAGTTTAACTGCAGCTAGCTTCTTAGCTGCAAACCAGGGACACAAAAGATAGTGTAGGGGAAAACATGATATGATGGGGACAATACAGTTAAACCCATTCAGTCCCAACAGGGAGTAGGGTTAACCAGCAGGGCAAAATACCTTTATTATTGGCCTGGTTAACCCCCTCCCGCCACACTGAGCATACTGAAATGGATGTGCTGCCCACGAGCAAGAGAGGGCCCCGGTACGTAGGTGGGAAGGTATCAAACCACGCACCCACAGCAGTGGAAGCATGCCTGGCAGGCGGATTGTCAATGTAGCCGGATCTGGATTGGAGAGAGTGTGTTATCAGAAACTTGCCAGAGTCTTGGGTTGGAGAAGTTAGAGTAGTTAAGTCTGTTAGCCATGATCTGGGTTTGGAGAGGTAAGCCGTGGTCTGGGTTGGAGAGTTAGAGTAGTATTTATCCATATAGCCGTGGTCAGTATCCAGAGAGGTTCCAAATTCAAGCTGGGTCGGTACACAAAGAATCAAGCTGCAGGGAAAACACAGGACAAGGGAGCAAGGCAAAACAAAACGCAGGAGCACACGGCTACAACCAGTTATGCTCAGCAAAGCAGGAATTGAATGAGCAAGCCATATAAAGGATTCCAGATCCAATGAGACAGGAGGCGGAGCGGAGGCATAGCCTCCGTGTAGACACGGAAAGTCTAGGAGACAAGTGGGCTAATAAAACACTTGACAAGCAGCTAGGGGGCAGTGCACGTCACCATGTGTGCGCGCCACGCACGAGAGAAGCGTGGCATGTCTGAGGGGGCAGAGCTACACTCCGTGGCACAGTAGAAGAGCTGCGCGTGCGCTCTGTAAACAGAGCGGGGGTGCGCGCACGCACTGGTGCCAGAGCGGAGTTCTGCAGTAATGCATGAAAGGAGGAACACGTCGCAAAGGACATGTTCCCTGATTCCTTACACCCCGTAAGAGACGCTCTGTATTCTACAAAGCAGTCTGCCCAAGTAAGGCTGGGTGTATACTCCTTTGTAACTCTGCGTTAACCTCCTGTAACATTTTTTACCCTCCTGTAACTTGGCATTAGCCTTCCTGTATCTTGGCGTTAGCTTCTAGCTCCTTACCAAATCATTCCCACGGGACTTATAATCAGGGTAAGCAGTTTGGAGTACAGCATTTAAGGCATCTTGATTCTGGATCAAGGACCTAGCTTCCCTTCACTCCTCCTTTACCTTTGCCTCTGTTCCTGTGACGATTCTCTCTGTCCCTCCGGTCTCCAGCACATCTTGGCATCTTTCCAATGCACGGTGTCCAGCCATCGCAGGCTCAAATGGTTCAGTCACTTCCTCCTGCTCACACCACATTGCTTGCTTTCGTTGCTGTGGGGTACAGTATTCCTCATGCTGCTCCTGTTGTCACTGTTTATATTTGAGGACGTGGGGACATGATTCTTTGATGTAACCTGGCTACTGATAGGCCCAGCATACTGAATCCTTTAGAAAGTCACCTGGTTTTCTTTTAGCCGGCATGGCTCAAAGGTTATGGGTTCCTGCGCTCTGGACGCTGGTCACTTCTGCAACTATCATATGTGGGTGCGGCCCTCTTCCTGGGTCCACGTAAGAGTCATCATCGTCATCCTCATCATCATATGGACTGAAGGGACCCCGTTTTGTATGGCTACGTACATTACAAAACAAATATTTGTCGTTGGCCATTTTAAAATCCAGTTTTTTTTTCCCACACCTGACTGGGCAGACTTTATACAAAACACGTGAGTTTAACTTACTTTACAATGCTTGAACCTTCTTGGTTCTTCTTGGGGCAACAAATTTACAAAAAGCAATTTTTACTTTCCCCTACCCCGGCAGGGTAAACTTAACACTCAATACTTTGCTTCTGGTGTTTGCTTTACACAGAACAGCAATCCTTTCATACCCGACGGTGCAAACCTTAAACTCCGCACTTGCTAGTTGCAAATTCACTTGCTTCAGCAAAATAAAAAAGTGTTATGTTTTTTTTTGTTTCGGTTCATGAATTTAACATATCTTCATCTACTGACCCCGAGGTGTATCATCCCACTTCTGTGGCACATCACCTGTGGCAGGATGGCCTCGTGGCAGGGTCAGTAAGATGCTAGACACAGTATGAAACTTTAAACTGTAGTGGTTTATTAGCCACAACCAAATAAAGTCTGGATGCACTGTCCCTTTAAGAAAACCAAATCATAGAAAATAAACACCTATTCTCTTTAGGGAAAGCTAACTACACCACAGCTTTCACCCTCACTAACTGCATGGCCAGCTAAGCTGGCTCCCAAGCCAAAACATGCCTGGCATATGCCACAGTGTAACACAGTCTCTTCATACAATAATAAGGGTCTTTCTTATCTTAGTCCTTTGTGGATCAGACTGTAGAGGGAGAGGGGGGTTGGCCCGGTATTAAAGGGGTTGCAAATCCATATGGCCACCCCCTGACCTCACCAAGGAGGCAAGGGTTTAACTGGACTGCGGTCCAGGAATGTGGCTTACACCTTGTCATTTCAGAAAACTGTATGTTCCCATGTGTCGTTATAATCTTGTATTTTAATGTTTTAAAGTGCATTTCTGTATCTCCAGTTCTGAAGGTCACAGAGATTTGATATTTGGCCAATATGTGGAGGCACTGTAGGCATTAAAAACTGGCAAATTTCGACCCACTGAGCCCACCAGAATGGAACTTATTAATATGTGTTGATGTTAAAGTGTATATGTATGGTATTTTGGATCTGCTCTGACAATGCAGACCCCATCTGCTATGCTAATAGGTCATGAAGGGCAGCCGGCTGATTGAGCCTAACCTAAGCACTGTGATCAAAAGTTAACTGCCTGATTGTTTACACTAAGTACTAATCAACCGACCAAGTATTAATCAGCAGACTCTGCCACTCTAATTGTTACCTGAGGGTGGGGAATCATCAAACTGGAGTGGTTTGAAAGTGTTATGTCTACACCTACAAACAATGCAGATACTTCATTTGGTAGACTGGTCGATGCCCCTGATTTAATTATGGGGCTACCCATAGAGTCCCAGTACCCATGGGCTAATTAGCTGGGGGGCATGTTTAATCTGTGGCTCCACGTTAGGGATTGGATACAGATAATTGTTCACCAATAGTCTATATTCAATGTTAAGAATAGGGTTACACAGGTATATAAACTGTGTCAACCCTACAGTTTTGAGTTGTGCTTCTGATACCATCTGGAATGTCAACGGATTGTTGGAGAATTGCTAGCTGATACTTCTCCATCCCCCAACCCTAAGTAAGTGTTACCTTCTTGTCTGTTAATTGTACTATATTGCTGTGTTCACCTTTTTAAGGAATAAATTATATTTTATTATATCTAAGCCTCGTTCAGTTCAACCCAGATATTTGGTGTTCATTATATCTTGTCATAAGTTACCGTGACAAGCTCTATAATTAACTGGTGGCAGCGGCGGGATTGAACTGAACCTGTATTACAGTGTACTGCGGGACCCTGTAATATAGTGGGAACACGAAGGGAATTGCGAGTTCCTGGGACTAAAGATATTGAACACACAGTAGTGCAACAGTTAACACAAGTTGTAACACCACCTCAATGCTGCGACCGTGAACCGTGAGCGAGGCTGAAGGCTCATCCAACATGAGGACCCGAGATCAGCCGAAAGACAAGTGCCGTGAATATGGACTGCCCTATGAGAACCAGGAGGTCGCAGACATGGTTGACGCAATAGGTGACTATGAAGCCCGGCTTGCAGAGCCTCAGGATACGGCTCAGCTTGCACTTATACAGCCACCCGGAGATCAGGGAAGGAACCCAGTGCCGGAGCGGCGGAATCTCGGGGAGGGAACGAGTGCACCTCCCGGGATCAGTGCAATAGGAGGGGTACTGGTTGCTGCGGCTACCAGTCCGTTCACCCCTGAAATGTTGGCACTGATTACTGCATGTGGAGACAGAAGGACACCGGAGGAGCGGCTGCAGTTTATCACTATGGCAGTTAACAGACCCGCTTATTGCCCCCTGTCCAACCCAACAACGATGAACTCAAACTGGATCAGCACAGTCTCACCAAGTTCGTGGAAGGTACTGATCAGATTGACAGTTTTTTAAAGAACTTTGAGGCACAGTGTCGGCGGTACAAAGTGCTTCCCCAGCATAGGGTTGCATGTTTGGATCCCTTACTGTCCGGCTTGGCTAAGCAGACGATGATGGCGCTTCCAGATGAGTATGCTGATGACTATGACCACCTGAAAGAACTGTTATTGTTTCAGTATGGTTTTACCCCTGAAGCCAACCGGGGTAAATTCCGGCAGGAAGGGAGGCAGCCCCACGAGTCCTATGTTACCTACGTGACCCGCATGGCTTTGTACGGGATACGCTGGTTGGAGGGCTATGAGACGCGGACTTACCAACGCCTGCTGGACCTCATCTTTCAGGAGCAGCTCATGCAGCAGTGCCCGCCGGTGGTGAGGGCTTGGGTGTATGACAAGAAGGCCAAGACTTACCAGGAGGCGGCGAGGCTTGCAGACGACTATGTGGCCAGCCGAGCCCTGATGACCGCCAAAGCAGTAGCCAAGGCGGCGGTGGCGGCGGCACAATAGTATATACATCTCCATGTTGGACCCTTAAATTATACACTTAGCGTGTGCAAAACAAGTATGCTTACCTGGGTTTGTGGGTAGTTAAAAGTAGTAAAAAATTAGGGATAAGGGAGTGCTGTATGATACGTCCCATGAAAACAATCATCAATTCATCTTTCATGATTTGACCATGTCATGCTCATGTATTGTGTATGTACAAATATCAGTGCTTGTAACAATCGTGCTCGCCAAAAACCGTGACCGGACCACGTGGCTTAGGTGGGGATGTGAATACACCGACCTTAGACCATGAAGCCAGTTCTGGGTTGTGCAGTCAGTAGTCAAACGTAGCCGGGTCAGGGTTGGAGAAAGCAGCGTTAACGCTATCAATGCTGGGGTCAAGGCAGGCGGCACAGGAGTGGTGGTCGAGGATACAAGTGAGGGTCGGCAACGGGAAGGCAGGTGCATGGCGCGTCAGCATAGCAGCATAGCTTTAGCATAGCAGCTTCAGCGTACAAAACAGAAACTTGAGCGGAGCCGCTTCAGCGTAGAAAACAGGAACTTGGAGCGGAGCCGATTCAGCATAGAAAGGGACCCTGTAAGGAGGACAGGGGTAGGATAGCACGAAGGCCTTTGCAAGGAGGATATGCAGCCAGGCTACAGGAACATTGAAGCTTAACACTGTAGATCCAGCGCTTCAGCAAGGGAACAGATTGGCACGCAGGTAGGCCAGGCAACGAAGGCCTCTGCACACGGAGGATATGCAGCCAGGCCACAGGAAACAGGAATGGCTAAGACAGGCTAGCTTTTGGCAAATACTAAGAAACATCCAAGTAGACCTTTATGCTCAGCAACTTCCTAGGGGGAGGGGCTGGCTCTATATCGTAAAGCCAGCGAATAGGGGCAGAGCTGCACAGGAGGCATGCAGGCTGCAGTGATTGCAAGAGCAGGGAGGATTTATCTGGAAACTCTACAGCTCTGCAAGGATGAGCTCTAGACAAACCCAGGAGCGGATTCCTTACAGTACTGCATTGAATTATATATAATGTAGTACATGTATGAGGGATATCTTTATTATAACTGTATACACAGTGAAGTGTGACATGAGTATACATATTTCACACATTTCATAGAAACGTACTATACTTCAGTAATGCTAAAGTTACATACTAATCAATGTGAAATGTTGAACTGTGTATGAGAACATATTTCAGGTGCATACATATGTCAATTAAACAATGTGATGGCGAAGGGGTACCCATGCCAGTAAATAAAGGTATTATGCCTGGCTGGGTGCCCCTGAGACATATTGGGGAATTGTGATATTCAGCTCTTCGACCTAGTAATGGCAGTAACATTGTGCTTTTAATAAAAATGTCTGTGTGTCTCGCACTAGGTATAATGTGGCGAGAATAATGTTATTTCTACTGTAGAATGTATTTCAATAGCAGTGTTTTCCTGTAACCGCGCAAAGGAAAAATGGTTTTAAAACCCAGCAGACACAGCACAGCGCATAGCATTTGGCTAACTTATGTTAGGAAGGTCCTAGAGTGCTAAGATTTGCTGTGAGTGCTGGGAGAGTAAAATCATAAAAAAGGTAATAACGCAATTTTTATATAGTTTCATAAAAATTGATGAATGAAAGTCCCCCTATTTTAATTGTACCAACATTATAGGCATGGGGGGATTTTCCTTCTGACGGCCGGAACAGAGCGAAACACTACAGTTGTAATTGCGGTACTTTAGAAATGTTTGGCAGGAAATTCCTGGAAAGTGAGCCATGCATAAGTAACAAGGACTTCTAAGCCACACCGCTGGTTTGGTTCCCTAATGTCTGGAAAAGTCCGTAGTTGAAATTATTAGCCGACTAAAAGTGTGAAGTGGGGGGGGGGGGGTGTACAGACGAGACAACGAGTATTCTAAGGCTTACCTTAAACTAGCCCGGATACATGCTGGGTACATGCTGGGTGTAACCTGGCTAGTTAAAGGCAAGTTTAAGGCATTTCTGCATTGACTAATGACCCGTCGGATTAACACAGCAGGGTCCCTGGCAGTCCCATTCAGTTTGAATGGGACTGCCAGGGACCCCCGCTGTTAATTTGATGGGCCATTAGTCAATGCAGAAATGCCTTAAACTTGCCTTAAACACGACCCAGCATGTACCCAGCATGTACCCAGCATGTACCTGGGTCTTTTTGGCGATTGCCACTGGTTTGTGTTAAAATAACCGTTGGCTCTACAGTAATTCAAGTATCTCCCATCTTAGCAAATGGCCCAGATGTCCGGCCAGCTCAGACAAAATGTCGCCAGGAAAGGGGGCTTGGTCTGGTATGTTAAGCGGCAACGTTGTGAGGTTCGCATATGCCATTAGCAAACTATGAAGCCCTTTGACAGGTTTTGCAAGGGAGGGTCAACCCTGGGATAGGTAGGAATGTTATTCACACGAACGAGATTGGCTGCAGAGGTTACAGATAGGGATTTTTACTGCATAAACATCCCTGCAGCCGATCGGGAGTCAGATTCATCTAAGCTTGATTCTTAAACTTTGCAACATCGTAACCCAAGTCAAGGTTGGGAGGAGAAACAGGGGTTTGCGAGAGGCGCTCCTATCCAAAGAATGTTTTCGGATTTATTCGCACACAACTTCCACCCCTGGGAAATTGTGCCTAAAGACTCTATTTCTAAAGATTTGTTTTGGAAATAGAAGATTTTGTTTTGCCCCGTCCCAGTAAGTGTATTTCAAGTGTTTATTGCAAATAATCGTGTGTATGTTCATTCTGTAAATAAATTACAATTTATTTAATCTCTTGCTCTGCTCAATCAAAGGATCCGGGTATTTTGGTGTTAAAAGCATTGTTTTCTCGTGACAAACACTGAGATTCTCATGTCTGTTGAAGGATCATTATCATGCTGTCATGAAAAAGATCAAGTGATTTAGTACACACAGAGAAACATACCAATTAATTATTGTGAACATTTACAAATGTTTTTTAGACACAATATTCTTTCCAATTAATGGGTTTCTCGTAATTTGGCTACTGAATTATGTTGAATATGCAAGCCAAAATGATACAATACGCTGACTGCAGCTTTATGTGGGAGATAATTACTGGACATGGACACTTCTTTCTTTATATAATTACCTTGTATAGTGTTCAACACAAATTGTTAAAATGTTGATACTTTTTTCAAAAAGCTGATTTTAATGAATAGTTTGCGTTACTTTCCTCCATTCCGTGAGAACACATGCTGTTAGAAATGTCTTCAAACAAGAGACCTCCGTTCAGTTACGCATATCTAATATATAGCGCAATACAATACCGAACAGAGAAAGGAGCAACTGTATCAGAGATATATCAATATATCACTGACAAATACCCATTTTATAAAAATACTACAACTAATGATGTATGGCGAAATTCAATCCAACGGACTTTATCAAGCAATAATTGTTTATTCTAAAACCACCGTCTCACGGAAAGAGGGATGGCTGTTGATCAGTGCATGAATCATGGATGCGTATGTTTGATCATGGAAATTTAAAAAGAAGAGAGCGAATTTTCGGCAAAAACTACCATGATATAGGTGCCCGCAGCGGTGCCTTAAATGTTCAGCATAATTGTTATTCTTTTCAACCAGAGAGCTTCAACCAATACCAGAACCATGACAGATCTACAGTAACAATTACGAGAACATGCATAATAAAAACATGGCTCCAAAAAATTAAATGCCACAAAGTAACTATCTGTATCACTCTCAGTGCATGACACTGTCACGGTGGACTGACCTGATCAACAATTTAATATTTTGGGAAACTAGATTGAGCGCACAAGTTGAGCAAAATAAACTGACATTTATTTCCTTAATAGACAGACACACGACAACCTTAGAATATACTTAACAAAACACTTACTGAGGGAGAGAACAGGATAAAATGTCCAGAGATAAAACAAAGCACCGAAATATTGTCTTTTAAAATGCAGTCCTGCTACAAGGGGCGCAACTTGCCAGCCCAATATATCCTGGAATAGTGCAAAGTTCGTTCTGGTCCGTTGGGGTTCATTAGATAACCCCCAGCACTAACGAAATCCTGAAGCAGAGTTCTGTCCTTGGTTCCAATGAAATTAACTCGTTGCGTTCTGGAATCGTTGCTGCTGCTCTTATCCGCTCTTAGAAGCGAGGTGGAAATTCAATCACATGGTAAAAGAAAGACAGTGGGGATAACTCGGGGGGCATGTATATAGGGTCTGAGATCATATATCCAACATACCCGCCCAATCCCCTTCGTGGGAGTTTTCCCACTCACCAATCCCCAACTTGCCCACAGTTTGCAGAGTGGGCACTATAGGGATTTCCGGTTGGTACAGTGCCTGTGCTATCCTGACACCTTGGCTGATTACCATATGTGTACTCCCCTTTTTACCTGGCATCTCCCAGGCTAGGAGTTGCCCTCAAGGTGTGAACTAGCCCAGGATCTCTCATTCAGCAACCATCCCGGCTATTTCACACTTTGTGGCTCTGTGGGCTTTCAACTGCAAAACTTCCCTAGACACATAGGCGCTGCCTCAACAGGGGGTCTATGAAGTTTGAGAAGGAAGTGCCCCCAGCTCATGTATGTAAAAGCATTAGGTCACTAGTTGCATATCAAAGGCAAACAGAAAAAATGTACCCTGCCTGTCCTTTTAAAACTGCAACCAAAAATACAGTTTATTAAAAATATATGTTTTAGTTATCCCAAAGTTATAATTTTAATATGTGTGTTCTTGGGGTGTTACTCTGGGGCTGCGCACCAAATTTCAGGTTGCTAGCCCATTCCGTTCTTGAGTTAGGGCATTCTCCTTGAGTTGGCAATTCTGGGCTATGGGCTTCTCACGTCAATTGACTTTCGGTTAACCGCGTTCCCACGTCAATTGACCGAGTTCCCATGCCAATTGCTTGCCGCCTATCAAGTTACGCTACTAACCAGGACTGGATACATTGTAACCGGTATCCATTTGAGACTGAAAACACAACCCTTTGATTCAATTGACCTCACGGTTGCGAGTTCAAGTCTCAGTAATGGATACCTATGTTACTCAATGGAACAAAGAGACCGCGCCACGCTTCTCCAATTAGCTTGCGGCTTCGCTCGCGCAGCAGCATCTTGTGTCCAAACACTAGTAATGCATGTATACAATGCAATACATTACCGCAGGCCTATACAATCCTGAAAAATGGGGACAATAAGGAACAGAGGGGAAAATAGTACATGGATAGTGCATATAAAATTAACCCATTCATCCCCAATACGAAATAGGGTTAACCAGCCGAGCATACTGCTTTTATTAATGCGCTGATTAACCCTATTTTCATTACAGACACAATATCCAAGCTATTATGGAGCAAGCTACAACCCGAATGAGCTGAACACACAGAACAACCAAATGATTGACTACAGAAGCTACCTCCGCAACACCCTTTGCATGACTGCACAGAATATGAATGCAATCTAATGCAGGTAACTATAACAAATGTACTTTATACAATCTGTGAATCACTTATTCCTGAATGACACGAATATGTGTACCATTCATTAGGCACACGCGTACCACAGGGAAAAAAAGTTTCGTTTATAAATATTTCCGTGCCTCTTTTACTTCTTCTCCGTCATCTGTTAATATTACAGATATCGCAGCGTGAAAAGCACCAGATGCCACAACAGACTTCTGAAAGAAGGTAAGAGCCAGTTAACGATATCCGTGGCAAGATTGTAAAATGTGCTGTTCAGATTGTTAAATGTGCTGTGCAATGCCACTGAAAATCAGACAACTTCCTGTGCATCCCTTAAATGTCATTCCATAACAGTATTTCCCCTCTTTTTTAAAAAAAGGTCTCCATTTTATGTTTTTTTGAGTTTAACAAATATGAAATATGTGCAGCAATGCAGTAACATATATTCATAATTATTTGTTTCCTTTTCCTATGGATACATTATGATGTGTTTGAGCCGCTCATTCTGTGTTAGTCAGTTAGATAAATGGCAGGGAATGCTGCAGATTTACAGCTAATATGTAACATTATGATGGCTATTTCATGTTATGTAGCAGTGGGTTTATAATATTGTTGCAGTGATAGGATGTGGGGCACAACAAATGTTTGTAGTACAGTCAGTTTGTGCATGTTCACTCATAGACAATTAATATATATTTTTTATATAACATATTAATGCCTAATAAATAATCTGTTAGGGAAAAAAAGACTTTTAAGATGTCAATAAATATTTTAAGCCGCAAACGTTAACATGTACTAGACAACTATTACAATTAAAAAAATGTATGATGTCTGTTTGTAGGCAAATGCAATGTTTTCTTAAAGGTGTACATTTATAAGTAGCATGACATATCTACTTCTTTCACAGATGCTGACATCTCCATTCCACAGACAGAAGATCATGTGAATGTAAGTATCCAAACACAGAAAAAGTTACACCTTTAACATATTCTACACATGCTGTAAACATGATTTAGACACTTTGTTACATAAAATTGTCGCTCGTGCTATGAGACACAATATACTGTACAGTCCATAATTTTTTTATTTTACATGTCAAAGCAATTCTTATATTTTTCAAAAAAATTTAAATTTTGGATATTTTAAATGTATTAACCTCATTTATAATTTATTAGAAATGCAAAAAAAAAAAAGCTTGTGAACATGACAATAACATTTTGAATTATAAACATTGTAGCGGTGTGCAATTTTTCAGATAGCTCATGATGATGACCCTTTACATGAGTCATATAAATACTATGAATAATGGTTTACTACGTTGTGTTAAGAAATACACAAGAAAATTGTGTTATGTAGTCTAACCTTCATGTATTCAAACTTCTACATAAGTGTAATTGTATGAAGCATTGATATGAAATATGACTATTGCAGTGTATCACGTTGCCATACAACAAATGAAACTGTTGTTAGGGACACATACCAGGTTACTGACATCCCCTGATATCCCCATGTCATCAGCTCATACTCCTGCAGGTATAGTAAAATAATGTATGCCATAATTGTTCATTAAGTGTCAATTATACAATTAAGTAAGGAATTTGAACAATAACAGTGATATAACTATTTGCTATGACAACTCCTCCCAACTAATTGTAGTGAAGTATATAACGGTTATAATGAAGTGTAAAGGTGATAAAAACATGATATATGTTTGATTGTACAGAAGTTGGTAAGTATAAATATAACTAATTATCTGCATATTCATAACTACAGCAATATCTCTTAGCTTAATGATCCTATGATTAGATACACACAATTAAATGTGCCACACATCTCAGGATTAGTACAGTTAATCCTCGCTATCCAATGTTTCACTTTACAAAGAATGGCATATCATACGCTTTACAAGGCAACTCTATGGGCCGTTTTTCGACGCCGGAATGAGTTATCCGACGCCTGAATGCGTTATCTAATGCTCACCGCCACTGATTAACATGGGACTCACTTTACAACGGATTCACTATTCAACGCTACTTCCAGAATGGATTCCGTTGGATAACCGAGGAGTGCCTGTATTTATTATGTTATATGTAAATGAAATTCTTACATGTGAAATAATTTTCTATTAAAGTCTTGCGAGTCTCCATCCCACTGGCTGTATGCTCCCTAACCCTTGCAGGAGGCACAGGAGGATCCTCCTCTAGATTCTCCCGAATGTTGCCTTGAAGATTGTGATGTAGTGTAATGTTGTGCAGAATGCCACAACAAATCACTATGTTACCAACCTTCTGTGGCAAATACTGTAGGTCCCCACAAGATCTACCAAGACATCTAAACTGACTTTTCAACAGCCAAATGTCCTCTCAATCACCAAGTGGGTGGATACGAGGGCCGCATTATATAATTCCTCTGCTGGGGTTTGTGTAATACCCAGGGGGGCAGAAGCCATGGCCAGCATCCATATCCTGAGTCACCTATAAGAGAGTTAAAACACATGAATGTTAATATAATACAGTATGAAAAAAATATTACAAACATTGCTTATTGCCATGTCCTAGTACATGAATCAGAAAGTGAAGAATGTACCACGCATATGCCATTACAATCCAATAGTTTTGAATAATTAGCATTAATATACTCTAATCACGACATCCTTTGAACATTTTAAACACAAAATGACACCTCTGATGGCTATAGTATTACAACTGCAATATGGAAGAAACGACTATGTGTATTCGCCACTAATTCCTTGTTGTTGTGTGATTAATAATTGAAGACAATTGAAAGCTGCTTCAAATGGATTATGTATTTTTGATGTAACCTAAAAAAAAAATATGTTGTTACATTATATATTAGCAATACATAATGAAACATTAACCTCTACATGAAATTTACATATAAGTGCAGTTTGTATAACATTGACTGAGCCAATAGCCATCCGTCTTTGAATTTCCCCGCTTCAAATGCATGGAAGTCTAAAGAGTTCTGCAGGATATTGGGAATAGGGCTACCAGGGACAGGCAGGCACCTGGGAATAGGGCTACCACACTCAGAATTTTCATGTGCGCGTCACATACAGTGGTGGCCGCTTTTATCCTAATGCGGCCGAATCGGCGCAACTTTGAAAACCGCGGGCAGAAGCGGTTTTTTTTGTCCGGAGAGTATTGCGGTATTTTAGCGCTTGTAATTTTAGCATTTTATTATCACTGTCTGCAATACTGCAATACCGTCTAAAAACTCAGTGGGGCGTTCGCGAGCTGTTGTCTTCGAAGTCTAATACTTTAGCAGTTCAACCTACGTCAGTACACAGTCTGCGTGTGCGAGCGCAGTAATTGTAAATTTGCATATTTATACATGCATTTGCAGTGCTGTATGTCTCATTTGAAAATTGTTGAAACGCATAGGCGTGTGCAGTAACAGTATCACATTTCGGCATATACAGCGCTCTCCCCTCGGCTCGCCCCTGCACTCACACAGGATAATTTACTGCACTGCAGTATTTCAACTTCTTATCTTATCTACAGTGCAGTACACCTCTCCCACACCATTCCTTTGAATGTGTGTCTTTCTGGTTTCAATCACATTCCTGCTTGATAGCAGATGATTACTGCGCATGCGTCTGTAAATTCACTACTGAAGTTCAAGTGTGTGTGACCGAGCGTGACCGCGGTGAGCCAAGCATCAACTCACTGCGCCTGCATGTAATCCTCTTTGGGATGGGAGCAACAGTACAAAGCTGATGATTACTGCGCATGCGTCTGTAAATTCACCACTGCTTGCTTGCGAAGTTCAAGAGTGAGTGACCGAAAAAATATATATATTTTTTTTTTGTTCTCCTCATTTTTTTTTCTCCACACAAGCCTGCCTAAACTATCTTGATATTACGATATTCAATCTGTGCTGTAGCTTTTGACTGTGACACTGTGCGTTTGACTGCACATGGTTGATTTGTATGCTTTTTATGTACTGTATTTGGGGGTGTAGGGATCGAATTATTATGATCTAATCCTTCATGCTGCTGTACCCAGTACCCCCCTCCCCCATGCACACACACAATGCTCGCTCAAGGATTTGAAATTCTTATCGACAGACACCTCTACAGAGTCATGCAGTTTCGGAAGCTTGCCATTGTGTTTTTAATCTGTCGAGCGTCACCTCACTGCGCCTGCATGTAATCCTCTTTGGGGTGGGAGCTGCAGTACAAAGCTGATGATTACTGCGCATGACTCGCCCATCCTCCCCCCAACCCTTTGAGGCTTTGTTTACGGTAACGCTTTTGAAAATCCCTTCTCGAATTTGATATGTAAATCTGATTTGCACAGCACTGTTAGAATTGAGAGTTAAAAAAACATTATCTGATTCATGTTGTTGATGCAGTAAATTACCACTTTTTATCATTCTTTCTTTTTCTTTGGTGTAGGTGGGGGGGTTGTTGTCAATGATTATGATTATCATGAATGTAAATAAATATTTATTTTATTTTATCAGGAACAAAAAAAACAAATGACTGCAGTTTAGATACTGTACACTTAACTGTACAAACAGTTCACAGACTTTACATGATACCCCCATCTCCCCCAGGCCACCCTTTTTTTCTGAAAAGACAAGAAAACAAAAAATTAGTGCAGTTATGTGCATAATGTATTATGGCTTTGTGTGCTGTGTAGTACTGTCAAACTACTCTATACTGGAACTACTGTATACTGTGACTACAGTTAAATACTTTGTAACCAGATGGCTGGTGCTGCTCTCTCTGGAAAAAAAATAATTGAGCAGTTACTGTAGGTGCATACTGTATTATGGCATTGTGTACTGTATAGCTACTCCATATTGGACTACAGTATGCAGTTAGTACTGTCAAACTCGTCTATGCTGGAACTACTGTATACTCTGACTACTTGGAAAGAAAAAATCTGTGCCTTACTTACCTGTATCTACTGTACTTACAATACTACAGTACACTAGTATACCATACTACCTTCCTGATGCTTGCCCATTACGTGCAATCACAATTTGCAACACAGTCGCAATATGGTCAATATATTTATTGCATCGTTCCACGGTGAGTACATCGTTCCAAAAACTCAGTATGCCTTGCACCAACTCATCTTTTTTGGAGGGTTTCACAACTTTTCGGATATGGTCCTTCAGTTGATGCCAGACCATTTCGATAGGATTGAAGTCTGGCGATCGGTCATTGGAGGGGGAAAAAAAGGACAATTAGTTAAAGAGATACAGAATACAGTAAAAACAGTGGGAAAAAATGAGACACGGTTACCGCGCTTACTCCGCTGGCGTCTTCACCCAGTTTATACCGCGCTCAAGGATATGCGCTGTTGACGCTGTGTGCTTCGGATCGTTGTCTTGGAAGAAACGGTGACCATCCGGGAACTCACGTGTGATGTATTCCACAATCTCAGGCACAATTTTCTCTTGGAAGAAAGCTTTATTCATGATTCCAATAACAATAAAAGAAAAGTGCTAAAAAAACTGCACACTAGTACAGTACAGTGCATAAGGCAAAAGCGTGTGACATACATTTTACTGTACCTTCAAAGATGATGATGCATCCTGGTCCACGCCTAGAGATGGCACCCCACACATGCATCTTCACTGGGTGTTTTGGACGCGG
The DNA here is from genome assembly GCF_040206685.1 of Ascaphus truei. Classification (NCBI taxonomy): domain Eukaryota; kingdom Metazoa; phylum Chordata; class Amphibia; order Anura; family Ascaphidae; genus Ascaphus; species Ascaphus truei. Next base: position 305,886,767 of record NC_134485.1, on the reverse strand, counting down.
CTTCATAGATATGCGACCTTTTTTGTGAAATGCAAAGGTGGCAAATCTCTCCAGCGAAACAGAAGACTCGTCAGTGAAGATGCAATCCTGGAAAGTTTCTCCACTGTCGATCCAAGTCTGGGCCTGGACCACTCTCTTGATTTTGTTAACGTGCCTTATCATAGGGTACGCTCTGTAATGACAAGTAATAAATAATTTTCTCCTGTACTATCCAGTACTAACCTCACACGTCCATATTTTCATCCAATTCTGCGTCTCATCTTCTTTATGCTGGTCTCGGATACAGTGAGATTGTGATTTTGCTGCAGAGTGTATTTGACCCTTAATGCACTATTCTCATCATTCCCTTCACTTATTTTGTCGACCAGAAGAGTTGTCTCCCTACAATGAACAGAAAAACAACAATCCGGTAAGTTACAGTGCAGTAGGCCACAAGCACAGCACATAATTTGCATTAAAAATAGTATACAATGAGATAGATCTACACAATATATTGTTCAATTAATATGCAGCAATATAAACAATATATATACTGTTGTTATAAAAATATACCGAAATAACTATAAATTTAGAGAGATCTACACAATATATTGTTCTATTAATATGCAGCAATATAAACAATATATATACTGTTGTTATAAAAATATTCCGAAATAACTATAAAATTAGAGAGATCTACACAATATATTGTTCTATTAATATGCAGCAATATAAACAATATATATACTGCTGTTATAAAAATATACAGAAATAACTATAAAATTAGAGAGATCTACACAATATATTGTTCTATTAATATGCAGCAATATATGATATATTATTGTATTATATAGTTATATAAATATACTTACGCATTAGTTACTGTTGGTGTCCTTGTGCGTTGTCTGGTTTTTCCGTGTGCATGATAGCACATGGTGGTTGATGGTACAACGAGGCCAGAAGCAGCTAACCAGCGTTGGATATCTGCAATTCGGTGTCCGCTCGTGTACATCTCCTTAATTCTCATGTTGAGATCCTTTGAAATCTTTTTAACAGGCATTGCTGCGAGTAGAAAGAAATACCAACACAAGAATGTATATTCGATGTTTAGTCAATGTGTATTCAATGTGCAGTGAATCCACAAAATGGAAGGTGTATTTATACGTTAATGACTCACATTAGAGTACGCCCACTTTCAACATCTGTACCTTGTCGCCATGCATAAAAGGTTACACACTTTGCATAGCCTCACACTCGATGATCTTTATCTAAACTTGCCCTTGTCCAGATAATGCATTGTGCCATCTGCTTCCATGGATCAACCCCGATTCTATGGACGCAGGAAGCCACTCGCCTCTGCTGTGCCTGTCACACAGAAAAAGCGAAAGGCGGAAGCCATTTCCAAGCCAAGGTCAAAGCGACAGGATAAGGCCAATAAAGAAAACCTTCTGCTGACCCCAAAGGCTTTTAAAACACGCAAGCCTTATTATGTCAAGAAGAGATACGGTGATGTACACTCAACGCAAAACAAATGGCAGCCAGCCCATCGAACCAGCAGACCACTTCCTCCAATACAATTCGACGACTCTGCCGCCGCTTTCCCGGAAATCTACAGCCAATTTTCTCCACTACTCGTCCACGACGCTGCCGCCGCTCTCCCAGAAACCCACAGGCCATCTTCGCCACTGCTCTTCGACGACGCTGCCGCTGGTGCCTCTGAAATCCACGGGTCACTTTCTCCATTACGCTTAGACGACTCTGCCGCTTTTCGTCCGGAAATCCACAGGTCGCTTTCTCCATCCCTCTTCAACGACGCTGCCGCTTCTTTCCATGGAACCCCCATCTCATCCTCTGTAGCACCCATCCACCTAGATGTCCACAGCACGCCATGCACAAGAACCAGCTCTTTAGACCGCATGCTGAATGGGTTAAGTGTGGATATCCCCAGGAACTCTACTGTGCTGGTAAAGATAGATATGCTTCTGGAGACTATGCTAAATATGGATCAACGGATGCAGAAGATGGATCAACAGATGGAGAAGATGGATCAACGGATGGAGAAGATGGATCGACGGATGGAGAAGACAGAGACTGACATAGCGGGGATACATCATTTGCTCGGTGTTCATGCCCCTGTATCCTGGATGCCGGAGCAGGTGGGTGGCATGGATCTGATGAATGGGACCTTCGACCACCTTCCAACACCAAGCGCACCCCCTCCACCAGAAGATTTTTTGTACATGTATGCCGTTGAGGAGTAGGATAACATGACAACCCCGTCAAGACCACTCCAGGAGACAACACGGCGACCAAGACAGGAGGAAAGCTTCCTCCCAGACAACCTACCCTCTCCCGCCGCCACAAGCATACCCGCTCAAAGAAGAACACCCGTTCCCAGAACCAAACCTACATACGCTTGCATCGATACGGTGCCCGACATCATCCTGCGCGAGCTGCCATTGGCACTCAGGGAGATGTATAGGGTGATGAGTGCTGCTTTACCCCACAAGTAAGCCATGTTAATTTTTAAGCACCACATGTCCTACTTGGTGTACGGCGAGTGGGCCTACAAAGTGAACTATGAAGGAAATTGCGAAAAAAGGGCGCTTCCTGAAAATTTAAGAAAGACTATTGTGGAGGAATTGGCGGCGCTATTTTTCAATGACAGATCCTTTAATGAAAAGCGTTCGAGACTCCATTAATTGCATTTTGCACCATACAAGGCATCGGCCCTGGAAGGACAATCTGGTGGGTATCGAATTTGCGTGACTGTTCCACTGTTGTATATTTTTTGTAAATGTTTTTGTAAATGTTTTTTGTATATTTTATGAATAAAGAATTTTTTTTAATAACACCATACTGTTGTCCTGTACTGTACATGGAGGTAGGAAAAGCGGATGGTCACTACTCCTAGTAACACTACAAGCTAGTAAAATAAAATTACTTTATTAGAAAAAAAGGCTGGACATCATAGTAGAACCACTCTGACGCGTTTCATCCCTAGCATGGGACTTTATCAAAGAGTATATGGTTCAGAATACAGACACATCTTATATACATGTGAGCCACATCTGATTGGACAAAACCGAATTAGACACAGCAGATAATAATAACCACATGAATGGAAGCGTATTAACACTAGCATGTCTGTAATACAGCAAAAAACATACATATCATATGATGAACTCTATAATAGACTAACAAAAAAAGAAAGAAAATAAGAAAAAATAGAGAAAATGTATAAAAATTAAAAACAAAGAATTTAGTATAATGTCAAGCACAAAAATAAAAATTCTAAATAGGGAAAAGGTAATCATGGAAGAAAAAGATCATGGGAGATAACAATCAAATATGCATAATTAATACAGGTAAGTATAATTACTATTATTGATAAAATAAAATGCATAACATATTAAACTTGTTCTGTTGTTATTTCATAATATTGCAAAAAATGGCAAATAGTTTTATACAAATGTCAGTAATAGGATAATACAAATCAATATAATGTATTATAATATTCTCCATGCATCTATAAAAAATGTTTCAACTCCCAATCGGAATTCATTCCTGAGGGATGGAGAGTATTAAGAGTATATACAGTATCCAATACTTTTCTTTCTGATTTAATCGATTCTCCCTATTGCCTCCCCTGGGGTGACGGGGTATATGTTCAATGGCTGTAAAGGAGAAGTTGCCAATACCTCCCCTAGGGCACTGGGTGAAATGTCTGGAGACAGGATGGACTAAGTCTTTCCTCTTAATCAAGCGGGTATGTTCAGCTATGCGCAACCAAAGAGGTCTAATGGTGCGTCCCACATATCTGTGGCCGCATGCACATAGAAGAACATACACAACAAAAGATGTATTGCAATTCAAAAAGTTCTTAATATAAAACTTTTTTAACCCATTAGAATAAGTTATAAACTTAGAAGGTAGTGCGTATTGACACATAGAACAATTCGCGCAATTGTAAAAACCTTTGGGTATGGTACTAATAGTAGCAGTTTTTAAGTTAGAGTCAAACAGACTGGGAGAAAGGTGGGAGGCTAAGGTTTTTGCCTTGCGAAAGGTAAATCTAGGGCCACTAGATAATGAGGGGCCAATGTCTTCATCGAGAAGAAGAGTATGTCAATGTTTAGATATTATCTTAGAAATCAGTTGTGATTGTGCACTATAAGTAGTTACAAAGAATGGAGTTTGTATAGTATTTGAAGATATATTATTAGAATTTGTAGATTTCAAACCAGTTCTTTGAATCAAAGTATCTCTGTCCATAGAGTCAGCTTTACTGAATGCAGTCTCTATGTCTTGTGTGGAATAGCCCCTAGCTATAAATCTGTCAAACATTTCTTTTGATCTTGACAGGAAAATGTCATTGGTAGAACAGAGTCTTTTCAATCTCATAAATTGAGAACCAGGAATATTCCTTATCAATGAACGGGGATGGCAACTCCGTGGATTGAGAAGCATATTCCTGGAGTTCTTTTTGCGATAGATATCGGTCTAAATAAACATCTCACTGTCAATATACAGGGTCAAATCTAAATAATTAATGTGATTAATATTGTGCTCATAAGTGAATTTAATATTATAATCATTAGTGTTTAAATAGTGAATAAAAGAAAATAAAGAGTGCTCATCACCATCCCAAATAAGTATCAGATCGTCAATATACCTCTTATAAAAGATAATATTATGACGAAAAAAATTGTTAGAGTGATAAATAAATTGTGCCTCCCAAAAACCCATAAACAAATTAGCGTATGAAAGTGCAAAACTCGTGCCCATTGCAGTGCCTAATTTTTGTAAATAAACATGTGAGTCAAAAAGAAAATAATTGTGTGTGAGTAAAAAGAATATTGATTCTTGTAAAAAAGTGCAATGTGAAACTGATAATGTGGATAAATCAAGAAAATGTCGTATCGCCTTAAGGCCGTGATTGTGATCAATGATGGAATACAGGGAGGCAACATCTAATGTGACCCACCTGTATTCCTTGTGCCATGTAACATCCTGTAATTTGACAATGAGATCTGCTGTATCCCTAATGTAGGATGGTAGTTGAAAAACCAGGGGCTGTAAGAATTTGTCCACATACCGCGATAACCCATCTCCCATCTGTACTGTACATATTTTGACTTTCTGTACTTTAATAAAGGAGATGTTGTGTATTTTAACTTGTATTAATAAAGAAATGTTTTTACTTACTGTACACACAGGACCTGCACAATTCCAGTCCCCGAGGGCCGCAAACAGGCCCGTTTTTCAAGGTTATCCTGAAAACCGGGCCTGTTGCGGCCCTCGAGGAGTGGAGTTGTGCAGGCCTGACTGACTGTTCTGTACACCATCCTACTGTAAATGTGTTGACTTTCTGTACTTTAATAAAGGAGATGTTGCGTTTTGTATATTTTATGATTAAATAATTTTTTTTGATAACACCATGTGACTGTTAACCATACTGACTGACTGTAAATGTTTTGACTTTCTGTACATAAATGTTTTCACTAGCAGTAAACCATACACCTGTTAATGTTTTGAATTGCTGTACACTTAAAATGTTTTTACATTGTACAGTATTTCTAAATAAATGTTTTTGTACTTACTCCACCAATAAAAGAAAATGTTGATTTGTTTTAAATTGTTCCATTGTCTCCTTTTATACTGTAATAAAATACAGTGTTTCTAGAATGAACAGTACTGTCCAGGCATACTGTACTGTATACTGTAGGCATGCTCAGTACTGTACATCACAAGAGTATTAAAACAATACATGCTGAACGGGTATATAATACACATATGTACTGGAATACATGTAGAATAAATGCATACTTTATATTTTCTCGGGTTTATTATACAGTACATATAAAAAAGTATTGTATACGGTCTGAAAACATCAGCATACTGTTTCAGGTATTCTATCCTGATCAATAACAACAGCCACAAAACTGTAGACTCCGTTACTTGTTTTTTAAATCTGATTGGGCAATGTGCAGGCATTGTTACACAAAGCGATATTATCCATCGAAATCCCTCCATTTGCCGTTTTCCGCATGAGATGACAAAGTTTTCTTTTCTGAGGAAAAACAAAAGTAAAAGTTTTACTGTAATGGTCAGTCCCCTGTTCACATGCGCATGTGCATACCGTCGATGTGATGACACGCATACTGCTGCGGCACAGTTTATTCGAGCATTTGCCCGTTCTGTGCCGCAGCAGTAGCCTGGCGCGCGCCCGAGTGTGACGGGCGCGCGCCGAAGCAGCGGAAGAGCGCCCTCCGATCGGGGCGCTCTCCCTACCGCTGCCGGGTCTGCCGGGTCCCCCGGAACCCCCTGCCGCTGTCCCGCGATCGCGGGACACCAGGGCTCCCTTGGGGAGCCCCTGGACACGCGTGCAGGGGGCGCACGCTCCCAATGACGCGTGACCGCGCGTCTATGACGCGCGGCACGCCGAGGGGCGGCCACTAGCAAGCCGGGAGATTTCCCGGCTTGCGGTACCGACCACACTTCAATAAAGTGTGTCGGTAGTGTATGCGCTTCAAGAAGGTTCCAATGCGCATTCCCCTAGCTTGTCACCAATTGTGCAGTATCTACTGTAGAAGCTGCTCAGCCAATGATATTGCTTACAGGAGAATCACTTGACTTTTGAATCGCACTGATATTGATATTTTTAAAATAAAAAAAACAGAATAAAATACGGCAATATTACTCACCATAGAATTTCCCAATCAGCTGGCACCGGGCCACTGCCAGTCCCGTATTCTTGATAATACACGTCGTTGACAGGTGACAGCGGGACTACTACACCTACAGTCAGCTGATGAGGCTGGAAATCGCTTAGGTACATGCAAGCTTGCTCGAAACTGTACGCGAAATCCGGCACAGGCTGCAGGTATCCGTGCGTGGACAGACAGCAAGGGTTGTCACTGACGGTCGGACCGTTATTGGGAGCCGGTGCTTGTGCTGGCGCATTGCTTGCCAGCGACTGACGTTTCTTACTTGGTTTTAACATGACCTTTCGCCTTTTGTCATCTGCATGATCATAGATACGGGAAAAACCCGGTGATACACACCAATACCTTCCAATAACATCAGGATCAATACGAAAAAAACATGGATCGCTACATAACTTTTTCCTTATTGCACGCTTCCACACATGAGAATCTGGCGAAAATTTGTAAAAGTCATAGTTTTCGATAATATACTGATAAATTTGAACAACTGTTGCCATCTTATCATCTGTTGCATTAATCGCGGCCTATATTAAATAAGCATACGTTCGGTCGGGTTCTTGGAACATGGGCTGCACTTGTGCACTCATGTCGGGAATCTCTGGACAATAACCAGACCAGAAACTGGTGCTTGTCTTTCTTTAATATGAAAAGCCTAAATTGATACATTATTGTAACCTCTTCCTTCAGTCCCAAGGCCAATTTACAATAGACCACAGTGGTATCTTTTTTAAACGAAACACCTGCAAGTCGATACATTACTGAAGCGCATGCGCATTACAATTCATGAATATCTGCCATCTGGCGGATACGCGAAGAATTGCAACCAATTAAATCCGAACCATTATCAATAAACACATCAACCGCGCATCAACCGTGGCTGTGAATGCAACATGAATGCAGTATGAATGCGGTCAGAATGCGGCATGAACGCGGTGAAGTGCGTGGCATTCGAAAAAAAATCCCAGAAAAATGCGGTGATGTTGGAGAATAAAAGGGGCCGTGGCTGTACGACCGGCACATTAATCGAGTGGTAATGTTTACTGTTACGTAAATGCCTCTCGCCTTCGCGTAGCGGGGTCAGCGAACATTGTGCCATCCATTACACCCATCACATTGGGTAGCCCTGCTACATTATAAAATGCAGTCTTCAGTGCCTGCCACACTGTCTGCTCTCTAGGAAAATGTATATAATTCCTTGCGCATCTAGTCAGTGCACATAGAAACTGGCTAGGGGCCCGAAAAAAATGTTTTCTGTGAAACTCCACCTACTATGCCCACAGTGGTCTAAAAAGATGCAGAAGCAAGAAAATGTAATGAGCTCAGCAATTTAACAAGGCCAGGCACTGTTTGACTCCTGTCAGTCGATGGCTCTTAATCCTCTCTTAACTCCTCATAGAGTTTAAAGATAGCCGCTGAGCTCAATCGTTAGCAGCTGTTGACCTCAGCCTTACTTAATCCCTGTAAGGAGCATCTTGTACTGAAATGTCGGGGTGCCTATTCCTGCCATACAGGGAATTGTACCTCCCTCTTGCATCTTTCTTCTCATTCCTCTCTCTCGATATTCTTAATTGTACGAGAATCTCCCTGCTCCTTCACCTCACAAAGTACTCCATCAAAACACAATTCGCAATGACATCCATTTCCCCCTCAAAGGTAAGTGTTTCCATGTATCCTATAAATAGGCAGCCCAATATTCACATTAGTGTCAAGGAGGGCACATGTGTTGTATATTATGTTGAACATTTGTATTGTAGTAATCCAAGCAGGCATTATAGTTTGATTGAGATGTGTTACACACATAATATAAAATGATGTTATCCGAAAAGAAACACTATTCATTAATCCAGTCAAAGCGATGATGCAACCCAATCTGACTAATTGTTGTTAAAAATCACACAATCATGACATTTGTATGTAACATGTTAAGTCATGAAGGTGTTAAATCACAAGAAGTTCTTTGCTGTTTCTAGAGAATTGCGGCAGAAGGTTAGATTACTGTCAGGGTGGTTGTTTTCTGATCATGGGAGGATTGCCCTTTAAATTAACCCTCTCCTGTTTGCGGTTAGACTAACAAGTTATGAAGATGGATGTAATTCAATTGTTATTAATTTGGATTCAATAACGGGTTCTTCTTTGATTCAATTAATTTGAATCAGCTCCATGGAACCCAGGGGACACACAGTTATTCACGCCAACACCCGGGGACTCCAGGGACACACAGTTATTCACGCCAACACCAGGGGACCCCAAGGGACCCACAGTTATTCACGCTAACAGCCGGGGATCCCGGGGGACACCCAGTTATTCATGCCACCACCCAGGGAGCCCCACCGGCCTCTTGTAGTATTTATGTGCATGGAAAAACAATAACAATGCTTTTATTCATGGCTCCATCTCTTTTAGCCAGCCTTTAGCTGGTGAACAGAAATGCTGATTTATTCAGTACGATACACTTATCACTGCTTTGTGAATTGTGTAGACTGGCAAAAAACAGCGGGTTTGCCATTTTTTGCCTGATCTGACAACTTTTTTTTATCACAGACATTTTTTGGGGTTAATAAAGCCTTTTAAGGGTGATACTGCACTGGTATAACTGCTTTGTGAATCGCGCAGCAGGCAGGATTGCACTTAAAGGACATTTATCTCACTTAAAAGCAGTTATCACTGTTTAGTGCATAGCCCCCACTGAGTCTGAAAACAATGACACTGAATTTGAAGCAGGGAAACCTGGTTCAAATCCTTGTGGCTTTGGGCATGTTGCCTTATCTCCCTGTGCCTCAGGTACTAGAAACATAGCTTGTAAGTAAGCATGTCAACTCATTTAGGCAGGGACTATGTCTAAAAATCATTCTGTATGTGCTGCTTATATTGCACTATGTTGTAATTGTAAAGCACTTTGAGTCCTATTGGGAGAAAATTGCTATATGAAATAAAGTTATTATTTATTATCATTAATAATAAACATGAGCCTTAACATGGGCGTTAATGCTTTCATTGTTGTTTTTTGAAAGATCTGCATTACTCTAAAAGTAATATTATCCATCCAAAATGTGTCTGCCTCCGTTTTCCTGTATTGTTTAAATGAAGGCACAACACATACAGTATCTTCTAGGTATTTTTTTAAGGATTTAAGCCCTATCTAAAACACTTTTCCTATTGTTAACAAACGCTAATCCCCACATAACATTTCTGATTCTCTGGCTCTGATCATTAGATTTGTTTTCCTGATTTTATGCTGTTGGCATATAGTATCTAGGGGAAAATCCCTTGAGAAAATTGAATGCAGATGTGAATGTTTCACACATCTTTTGCCAGAAGTTTGTGTAAAGGATAGAGATTGATCAATACCTATCCTATTACTCGTGAACCTGAACTGATGATTGCCTCCCCAGAGTTAAATAACTTTGAAAAAACAAGAACTGTTCATTGGAGTTAGTCAAAAACCATTTGCAAATATTTCCTTGTTACAGTGCCTCCCAGGTTTGGATTCCTTAGTTTCATAATTTTTTTTAGAATGTACAGTATACTGTATTACATGTTTTGCCTTTGTCTTAAAGTGATAATTTTAATATATAAAAAATAGCAACACTTTAAATTCTGGCTGATAACTTCCAGTTACTCTAGTGGTTTATTAGAAAAATCTCAGCAATATTTTCTGTGTATATCATCTGTCAAGTCAAACAAAGAAAAGAAATGAGATTGAAAAACAGAATAAGAGATGAATAGAAAGAGAAAAAATATTTACAATTCTACAGTACCTAACGTCCTTTTGAGACAATCAGGGACATACAAAATATTAGATAAATCACTTTCAAGGTTGTGTAAACATAAATATTGAAAAACATCAAACATATACAAATGACAAACATTTATTTTGTAAAACTTTTTAATACTATGATAGATTAATTTTGAAATTCATGGTACTTAAAGAAAATACATGAATTAAAAGTATTAGACAATAATTTAATGTTACACATACCTGAATTAACTGAACTAAACTGTTAATATTTACTTACTTTGACCACTTAATCAGCGGGTTCACCAATGCACTGATGAGGGGAATTGCACTGCCATCCCACATTAACTGAAATCGACCCAATTGAATGGCAATTTACATTGGGTCACTGTACAATAACTTACATTGACGTTTAGTTAATATAGCAAGTTATAGTTGTAACGGGTATTCCCCCACCCAATCGCATATAGAGTGTATGTGAGGGGGAACCTATATGTTACCAGGTGTGGTGCAATATACCTGTCAGGCTCACAGGAGGTCTGAGCCTCCGCTAGTGAGAGCCTGGGGTGAAATCTCTGGAATGATCATATAATTACAACGCCTCCACCTGTGCAGGATTCTAGGAGTGTAGAATGTCCCCTACTCAGGACCCACATATATGAACCACATACACCAAGGTATATTTAACACAGGTTTACTATATGGGCAGATAACACAATACACATGCATCAACAATATGACATCAACAGTACATAACTTCAGTGTCACCCTGTAACAATACTAAGCACAACTATCCACACCTCGCGGGGCCTTAACCCCACACAGTATTCCAAAAGTCCTTGTACCCAAAGTGACAAGAGTCTCACAACCCCACCCACGTGTGGGACAGCGCTGCCCACTAAGATGAAATGTATAGGTTGTGCACTTGGGGACTTGGATAATACCTGCCCGGTGCTTCCTGCAACTGGGTACCGCAGAACTGTGGAAGAGGACCCGTCTGTGTCCCGCGCCGAAGCCTCAGCGAGGGGGGTCTCCTTCTGAGCAAGCTCACTGCTCAGACAGTCTCTGTCTCTGCTCTGCAGAGAATGATTCCTTGTACACTGACCCTTCTTGTCAGAGCACACAGCACTGCAGCTGTGTCATTGACTGAACTGACTAAACTGACTGCTAACAGGGCAAAGTCCCTACCTAAGGGGCCTTCCATAAAGCAGTCACAAGCTGAAGGGGAGTGGGGTCTAGCTGGGGCCTAAGGTGAGACTTCTGGCCTAGTGCAGTAGGCTACTTTCCTCCCTGCACAAACACACCCTCCCCTCTCTGTGTCCCAGCTCCTAACTGACACTCCCTGTTTGCGCACAACAATGTATCAAAAATGCAGCATGAGAATCTGTCAGCCTTAGTGGCTGTCTGACTGCATGTGACAGGGATCATAGGGCAGTCCCCAGAGGCTGCTGTGAGTTGTAGTCCACTCTGGGGCTTTTCCCTATGAGAACCGCATGGGCGCCTCTCTTATGGCCGCCTACCTCTCTCTATCTGCACCTGCGCTAGACTAATGGCCGCCGCGCAACTTTCCTGAGCATGCGCAACATCTAGGGGGCCTTCCTGCCTCCCTACACTTTGCTGCGCTTTGTGTAATGGCCACCGTGACTACAAATGTGCACCGCGCATGCGCGAACATGCACAAGATGGTGGCGCCCTGTCACTGATGCCGCCGGGAGCAGTGATAGCCCCTGCAACTGCCTGACATGGTGTGGGGGTACCCGCTACTCTGCGCAGGTGAGGAGGGCCAGGGGGGACCCTGCTACATAGTAATGAATTAGGCAGCACACTAGATTAGGTCACAAAAATATATGATCAAACACCACGTCTTCAGTTGTAACCAAATTAATTGAAAATTGTTTATTTAAAACAACAATAGGACAAATAAAATTTTTGTTCCATGTAGTTATCATATGAAAAAAGAGATTATTGCGAGCACACTAGCTAAATTATTAAGGGCTGGAAAAGTCACTCCTGAAGTTCCACAAAAATAAAGATATTGTAACAAGGTGGTCACCAAAAATAAAAATTAAAAACAACTTTAAAAATCATTCCTCGAAAAGGTTGACCATGTTTTGTAGCTATCAGTCTTTGGATTTTTTCCTCACACATTTCCCAGATAAGTACATTCTGTGCAGCTATTTGTGTGCCTTCATTATAGTTTTAATTGCATTCACTTGTGTGATATACAGTAACAATACCAGACTTTTTATCTGAACAGCTCTCGAGTCCTATTTTTTGTGCCTTTTTTTGTGCCCTACAGACTATAATAAAGTGTGTCTCTTTTTACATTACTCATTTTGTAAATGTATTCAGCTGCAGGGATTTTCTCTCTGGCTTGTCTAAAAACACTCTCACCATACAGCAACATTGTTCACTGTATAATCCATCGTCCCTCTGCATATATGTTTATTACCCCAAATTAAACTGACCAACAGTTAGTCTGTGGTGTACTACATTAATTGTCTCGTAGTTCAAGTAACAATATTCTCATGTTGTACCCGATGTTCTTGATTTTTTTTAGTTTGTTGACCTTACTTGGGATTTTATGCACCAAAAAAATGAATTATAATGTATATGCTTATTGTGATCTTTGAGTGCTGGGATACCATAATTCTTCTACTTGAACATTTAGTACGGAATAATATTCAGGAATACCTAATAGATAATAAAATTATTAGTAATATTCAGCATGGATTTATGAGGGATTGTTTATTCCAACATAACCTTATTAGTTTCTTTGATGAGGAAAGTAAGAATTTAGATCAGCCCAATGCAGTGGATGTGGTCAACTTAGAGTTTGAAAGGCTTTTGATATGGAGCCAAGAGGTTAGTGTCTGGGTTAAAATATTTGCACCTGGATTAAAAACTGGTTGAATGATAGAAAGCAGAGAGTTGTAAGAGAAGTACCTCAAGGCTCAGTACTGGGGCCACTGCTTTTTAACTTGTCTATTAAATATGTTGAGGCTGGCAAAGAGAGCAAAGTCTTCATCTTAGCTGATAAAACTAAGTTATGCATGGTAGTAAAATTGTTGCAGGATATCATTTCTCTATAGAAGGATTTGTATAGACTGGAAACATTAGCAGGTAGTAGATGAGGTTAAATACAGATAAATATAAGGTTATGCAGTTGGGAAGCAAGAATAAACATGATACTTACAAAATAAATGAGACAAAATGAGGTCAATCATTAATGGAGAATGATTTAAAAATGTTTATACTTCTGTGCCAGCCTTTATTCTAAAACTTCTCGGGGGCATTGTGGTGGCATGTCCTGAATGTCACGCGCAATAAATGGTGCATCCCCCGTGCTCATGCTGCATTCGCGCCGCCCGGCACCCGCGGTTGAACTGTGGTTGATCTGTTTAAAAACAGTATAATGGTTCGGATTTAATTGGGGGCAATTCTTCGCTTATCCGCCAAGTGGCAGATATTCATAAATTGTAATGAATTCTAATTTGTACAGTAATGTGTCGACTTGCAGGTGTTTAAAAAAAACCACCGTGGTCCATTGTGAAAATTGACCTTGGTACTGAAGAAATTACTGTATCAATTTAGGCGTTTCATAATAAAATCTAAATGCGCTGTGTCTTTTTCACAGTACTGTATTTCTCACTGCACAATCGCCGGACGGAAACAATGAGTACACCGCAGTACGTGTGCAAAAGACCTGACTGCACATATGCATTTATAATTTGTTCGGCAATTAATGCAGTAGCTGATAAAATGGCCACAGTTGGTGAAATCTATCAATATTTTATCTAAAATTATGACTGTTACAAATTTTCACCTGATGCTCGTGTGTGGAAGCGTGCAATAAGGAAAAAGTTAAGTAGTGATCCGTGTTTTTTTCGTATTGCCCCTGCACACGGAGTTAGAGGAGGGTATTGGTGTGTGGTGCCAGATTTTTCCAGTATCTTTGATCATGGGGACTTCAAAAGGAGAAAGGTCATGTTAAATCCAAATAATATTCGTCAATCCCAGGCCAGCAATGTAACAGCGCCTGTGCCGGCGCCGGCTTACAATAACGGTCTGGCCGTCAGTGAAAACCTGGTGACCGGCAACCCTTGCTATCAGTCCCATCCAGGATACCTGCAAAACTTCCAGCCTGAGCCTGATTTCACATACAGATATCAGCAAGCTTGCATGTACCAAAATAATTTCCAGCTTCATCAGCTGTCAACTACAGGTGTAGCAGGCCCGCTGTCACTTGTCAAGTACGTGTATAATAAAGACTACGGGACTGACAGTGGCTCATCACCACCCGTTTGGCAAAATCTATAATGAAGGTAAATACAGTATAATGTATTACATTAAATACCTGTATTACACTACCTGTATTACACTAGAGTACGTGTATTACTTACCCTACCTGCAGTTCAAGCTGCCGAATTGTATTCTTTTTTTAAAATATCAATACATTATGCACACAGACAAGTGATTAGTTACTGCACATTGGTCTGTTCTCCTGTAATCAATCGCTTTGCTCATGGTTATTTAGTTCTATTATTTTATTCACAATTCTAGAAAATGTAGTCCAGCACTATGATTGGCTGAGCAGTTTCTACAGTAGATACTAATTGGTGGACAGCTAGGCGCATGCGTGTATGTCTAATGGTACCTTGTTGAAATGCATATGCACATCATCACATCCCCAACCCCAACCCACCTCGCACGCAATGTCTTACTACAGTAACAAGACAACGGTAATGCAACTGCTGATAAACCCCCCTCCCCGAGCCATTCATTAAAATTCTTGTAGACGTCTTGAACCATTATGTGAAATGTTATACGGTACTTACTGTACTGTATGTTTTATAAAATGTGACACAATGAAACAATGAAACAATTACAAAAATTCAACTTTTTTTTGGAGTAAAAACATTATTTTATATATATTTATTATATTATAAAGCAATAACGGAAATATATAATACCCTGTTTCCTTGATTCTAAGACGCCATCAATTCTAAGACGCACCCTTGATTAAATAAAAAAAATTGGGGGAAAACACTGTATTAAATGTGCAGAATTTTTTTCTGGGGGGTGAGAGAGAGGGGAGAGAGAGAGGAGAGAGAGGGGGGAGGGAGAGAGAAGGGAGAGAGAGAGAGAGGGGGGGAGAGAGAGGGGGTGAGAGAGGGGAGAGAGAGAGAGAGAGACAGGGGAGAGAGAGGGGAGGGGAGGAAACACACACACACACACACACAGATACACACACACAGATATACATACACAGATACATACACACAGACACACACACACACAGACAGACATGCACACACACACACACACACACAACACACACACACACACACACACAGATACACACACACAGAGATACACACACACACACACACACACACACATACACACACAGATATATATACACACACACACAGATACACACACACACACACACAGAGATACGCAGACAAACACACACAGAGACACACACAGCTCCTTCTGCACTTGCAGCTTACACAGAGATTTGACAGGGGGGAGGAGGGGGGCTGGGCAATGTGAAGACAGACCCCTGTCCGGCACTGAACTCTCTGCACCTCATGGAGAATGGGGAGGGGTGTGTGATCTCTCTGCGTGGAGGGGAGGGGGTGGCGTGATGTCTCTGCATGGAGGGAACGGGGGGAGGGCAGAAGACCCGGCCGGCATCTTCAGCTGATCTCTCTGCACGAGGGGGAGGAGGGGGGCCGTGATATCAGGCATGTTTGCTGCACACAGAAAACCCGTCTGGCAACTCCAGCAGCGCCCCCTAGCTGTTTTTTTTCCCAGTACATTGATTGTAAGACACAGTCCTATTTCAGCCACATGAAAATAGGAAAAAAAGTACGTCTTACAATCGAGGAAATACAGTATTTTATGTTTCCTCAGAAAATAAACTTTGTCATCAAGCAGTGAATGACAAATGGAATGATTTCGATGGACCTATAGTATTATATCGCTTCTTTGAAACGTTGCTTGCGCATTGATGAATCTGATTTAAAAATCCAAATACTGGAGGCAACAATTTAGTGACAGTGCAATTTTTATTGATTAGGATAGAATAATTGTGAGCAGTATGCTGCTGTTTTCATATTCAATACTTTTTTTATATACTGTAATTAACTCTTACTGTACAAGAAACCCCCAAAATAAAAAGTTATAATCTTTTATTCTATACGGTATGTATTTATTCTACAGTATATGTACAGTTTTATCTATGTATTGTTTTAATACTGTTTTGATTTAATGCGCATGCATGTATGACTTCTCATTCAATTTGAATTCCAACTCTGAAAAAAAAATTGTTTTTCGTTTCTCGACATGGGCTTGCATAACAATTTTTGATATTCTGAGAATCAATCACTACTGTAGCTTTATAATTTTACTGTGCACTTGTCACGTACAGTACGACTTTATGAGGTGGGTGGCATAGTACTGTGATTTTTATTTGGGGGTATGGGGTTCAAAACATTATGATGACCTGTTGAAAATATTTCTTTGAACTAATAATCCAGCATACAGCCCTCTCCCCTCCCTCACACCCCCACACACAAGGCCAAACTATTCATTTGTAATGGGTGGCTTTGTGGCTTACGTTAGCTTAATAGTTTAATCTACTGTGTGTTATCACATTTATGCGCATGCGTGTATGTCTCATTGGAATCTTGTTGAAACGCAGACAGTATGCATGTCATCACATTTAGGTGCATGCGTTTATGTGAACAAGAGACACCCCCCGCCCCCCGAGCCATTCATTAAAATTCTTGTAGGCTGATAAGCCCTTGCTGTGGAACGAATCCTTCCCCAAACACATTTATTCGTTTTTTTTTTACTAACCAATCCTGCACACACTTCCACAGTAGCATTTCCCCACCCCCCACCCATTTTACTAACAAGACAACGGTAATGCAATCGCTTATCAACACCCCCCCCCCTCCGAGCAATTCATGAAAATTCTTGTAGCCTTCTTGAGGGACTGACTGATTTTATCAAACCATTATGTGAAATGTTATACTTATGTTTAATAAATGGTGACCCAATGAAACAATTTAAAACAATCAACATTTAAAAAAAATATTTTTGGTAAAGCTATATTTTATAACTTTTGAACAACAGAAAAATCAAGTAGCAAAGTCGATCCCCATCAGTCTGTCCTTCCAGGGATGAGCCCTTATACTTTGGCCAAAATGTTAAACTAGAAGACCATTTTATTTAATAGATATCTATACATATATATTTAGGCACTGTACCGTGTATAAGTTTCACTGGATGTGCACTGAGCTCTGTCTGTGTTTCATGTTCTGTCTCTGGTTTTAAATATATATTGCCATGCTCAGTAGCACTCCTTTGTGACACTGATGCAGTGGTCGTTATTCAAACACTTCACGCGGTGTGTAGATCGGAATACCCATTCGATGGCGTGCAATTTGATCTAATCGTGCCGAGTTAAACACGCAGTTTGATTATCGTTTTGTCTGGATTAGAAAATGGCATTTTAGCATGTTCTGCAATACCGTCGAGAAACTCAAGTGGGCTATTGCGAGTTGTTGTCATCAAAATCCAACAGCAATTCTATGTCACGATTAACATGTTGGCTGAAATCGTTGAGCTGCCTGCCACGCATGCGCAAATTCCAAAGCCCTTCTACTGTAAGCTGTCACATTTCATTCATGTCTGCGATACATTAGTCCAGTAGAATCAAATCATTAATAATAGACTTCACGCTAATTGTTTTCTACATGACTTTCCTTGGTTAAGGTGAACTGCTTATTAAAAAAAATTCTAAATGCCTTTCTGACCAACCATTATGCTGATTCGTAAGGCTGCAGCCCATTAACAGAGTGAACCAGGGTTCGATTCTTGCCTCAAATGTTTTTTTTTTCAGATGTTTTTTTTTTTTAATTTTATTTTCATTTTATTTCCACTTTAGTGCAAATAGCCGAGCGGCTTTTTACAGTACACTCGAGTGCGAAAAGCAAAGCAGCATCCATTTTCAAATGCTTTGCTTTGTGGTTGCATTAATCTTCCCGAGCCTGCTCTCACCGTTCTGCGCCTGCGTGTAATTCTCTTTGGTTGGGACCTGGGACCTTCGTCATTATTAATGCGCATGCGTGTATAACTTCCCATTCATTTGGAAGTTAGTTCAAGTTTTAAAAATATATACTGTACGCCGTGTATTTTTTTTTTTGGTTATCGCCATGGCTTGCTTAGCAAGTATGGATATTCTGAGATTCAAGTTTTACAAATGCAGTATATATTTTCTGGGGTAATCACCATGGGCTTGCATACTGTAGCAATTATGGATATTATGAGAATCAAACACTACTGTTGCTTTTTAAAACCACACTAGTCATGTACGTTCTTTCAGAGGTGGGTGGCATACTGTAGTACTGGTTTTTTTGGGGGGGTTGTGGGGAGCAAAACATTATGATGACCTGTTGAGAATATGTCTTTGAACTACAGCTTGGAACTTCATACAGCTAGCACAGCTCGCCCCCACTCCCCCCCGCACACACACGGCTCAAGGATTTCAACCTCTTATCAACACCTCTGACAAACCAACCATTTTCAAATGCTTTGCTTTGTGGTTGCATTAATCTTCCCGAGCCTGCTCCCACTGTTCTGTGCCTGCGTGTAATTCTCTTTGGTTGGGACCTAGGACCTTCTTCATTATTAATGCGCATGCGTGTAAAACTTCCCATTCATTTGGAAGTAAGTTCAAGTTTTAAAAATATATACTGTACTGTATGCCGTGTATTTTTTTTTTATTATTATCGCCATGGCTTTCATAGCAAGTATGGATATTCTGAGATTCAAGTTTTACAAATGCAGTATATATTTTTGGGGGTTATCACCATGGACTTGCATGCTGTAGCAATTATGGGTATTATGAGATTCAAACAGTACTGTTGCTTTTAATTCCACACTAGTCATGTATGTTCTTTCAGAGGTGGGTGGCATACTGTAGTACTGAGTTTTTTTTGGGGGGGGGGTGTGGGGAGTAAAACATTATGATAACCTGTTGAGAATATGTCTTTTAACTACAGCTTGGAACTTCATACAGCTAGCACAACTCGGACGCCCTCCCCCCCCCACACACACACGGCTCAAGGATTTCAACCTCTTATCAACACCTCTGACAAACCATCCATTTTCAAATGCTTTGCTTTGTGGTTGCATTAATCTTCCCGAGCCTGCTCCCACTGTTCTGCGCCTGCGTGTAATTCTCTTTGGTTGGGACCTGGGACCGTCTTCATTATTAATGTGCATGCGTGTATAACTTCCCATTCATTTGGAAGTTAATTCAAGTTTTAAAAATATATACTGTACTGTATGCCGTGTATTTTTTTTTTTAGTTATCGCCATGGCTAGTATAGCAAGTATGGATATTCTGAGATTCAAGTTTTACAAATGCAGTATATTTTTTGGGGGTTATCACCATGGGCTGTAGCAATTATGGATATTATGAGAATCAAACAGTACTGTTACTTTTTAATTCCACACTAGTTATGTACGTTCTTTCAGAGGTGGGTGGCATACTGTAGTACTGTTTTTTTTTATTTGGGGGTGTTGTTAAACTACAGCTTGGAACTTCATACAGCAAGCACAGCTCGCACCCCCTCCCCCCACCCCGCACACAAGCGGCTCAAGGATTTCAACCTCTTATCAACACCTCTGACAAACGATGCCACGCATGCGCGCCATAAGCCCTTCAAAGTTTCTTCTTTTGTGCTGTGCCAAGTCATCTTGGAGTTCACCGCTTATCAACAACACAACACCCTCCCCCCCCCCCATAGAGCTGTTAATAAGATTACCACTAGTAATAAGATTAACATGTTGTGTGAGATACAGGCCTAGCTAAGAAAGCCCTTCTAAAACTGCTATTGTACAGTACTGTAACAAAACAAGTCAACTTGAAGTTCAAAGCTTATCAACAACACAACAACAGAGCATTCCAACAGAGCCATTAACGTAAATGTACTGTTGTGTGATTATCATGAGCTGGGCAGAAGACATGTTGGATAATCCTTAATGCAGGAAAAAAGTATTTTTCTACAGCATTTTATTGCATTATTAACAGAAATGATTGATTAAACATATTTTTCATAAACTAATGTGAAGTGCAATGCTTTGTTTGTTGAACTGTTCATAAGAATTTCAGGTCTCCAAAGGGGGCTTAAAAATAGATTTTATTTTTTAATGCATAATACAGTACAAAAATACAATACAGTAGCTCTTGTCGTTCTCTTCGTTATTGCATTGCGAGATGGGGAGAGTGGGGCTGCAGCTCTGAAAATAAAGTATTTCAAAAGATTTTTTTAAATACTTTTTTTTGTTTTTTTGGCAAACACGAATTTCTATACAGTAATTACTGAGAGAGGTGGGAGAGGGGGGGGGGGTTGTGTAAGATACAGGCTGGTTTGTACATGAACACCGTACTATTATCTTACACACACCCCCACCCTTCCTTGCTTGCGGCAGTTCTGAAAATTAAAAAAAACAATAAATGCAGACATGGTTATTTTTAGGGCCATACTTACCTGTATCATACTTACCTGTGCCTTTTTACTTTCCCAAGGCCTGGCCATTACGTTTTATAACAATAGGCAACACAGTCGCAATATGATCCAAATATTTATTACATCTGGCTACGGTGAGTATATTGTTCCAGAAATTCAGTATCCTCTTTTCCAATTCTTCATTTTTGGACGGTTTCCACACTTTTCTGATATAATCCTTCAACTCATATCATACCATTTCGATGGAATTAAAATCTGGTGATCTGTTATACAGTAGGAGGGGAGAAAAAAGGTGAATTACATAAGCAGATATACAGTAAACTATGTAAAACAATGAGAAAAGGTTACCCAACTTACTCCGCTGGCATCTTAACCCAGTTGATACCACTGGCAAGAATGTGAGCCGTCGACGCTGTGTGTTTCGGATAATTGTCCTGGAAGAACCGGTGACCAGATGGGAAATCATTCTTTATGTATTCAACAACATGTGTAATTATGTGATCTTGGAAGAACGCTTTATTTATGATTCCTGGAAACAAGAAAAAAAATGTAACATTAGGGTACAAAATACTGAATACAGTACAGCTGTCCAGTGCGTAAGGCCACAGCATGTGGATTTGTGCATTACTTTACCCTCAAAGATAATGATGCATCCTGGTCCTTGTCTAGAGATAGCACCCCACACATGCATCTTCACTGGGTGCTTGGGACATGGCTTCAGAGATAGGCGTCCTTTTTTGTAGAATCCAAAACGGGCAAACCTCTCAAGCGCTACAGTTGTCTCATCTGTAAAGATGACATCATTGAAAGTTTGCCACTTTCAATCCATGCCCGTGCCTGGTCCACTCTTTTTATTTTGTTGGCTTCCCTTATCATAGGATACGCTCTGTAATGAAAAGGAAAAATGTTAGAGTCATAAAATGCTGGACATAGAGTACAGTATGACACTGTATTAGGAGGTAGCCTAACATAAAAAAAGAGGGCATGGGTGACGTACTGTATACTATACTTACTTAAAACGCCCATATTTCCATCCCAATTTCCGTCTCATCAACCTGATATTGGTCTCTGGTGCTTTTATTTTGTGAGTAGCCTCTAGTGCACTCTTTACCCTTGTGGCACACGTCTCAACATTCGCATCACTCATTTGGTCCACCAGAAGAGTGTTCGCCCTAATGTGTAAAGAAAAAAACAACAATTTGTTACAGTAGGTAAATTAAGAATCCCAATAGCGCACATATTTCTTATTGTCTGATGTTGCTGCTGCACTTACTGTATTGTACAGTGAGTACACTTTGGGCGCTACAGTATACAGTATGAATATATTAAATAAATAGCCCCTCAAACTGCAGGATTATTAGTTAAAAGAAAACAGAATCTTTTGAAATGATTACACTATCACACCACCTCCTAAAGTACAGAAGACAGTACAGTATATTACTGAAGAGCTGACTTAAAAAGCTAGTGACTGATTGTAAGAATGGCAAAAATGTTATACTGTACAGTCGAAAGGTACTGTAAAGATTAATAAAATATTGAACACAGGCATACTTGTACTAAACGTTGGTAGAGTTATGGAGGACAATACAGTAAGTACTTACTCAGTAGTGACAGTCGGCTTTCTTTGGACATTTTTGGCCTTCCAATGCGCATGATAACTAATAATGCTTTTTGCTAAACTGAAGCCCGAAGCAACTAACCAGCGTTGGATCTGTAAAATGCGGTGTCAATTCTGGTACATATCCTTTATTCTCAAGCTGAGATCTTTTGAAATCCTTTTCTTTGGCATCGCTGCTGATAGAAAAAAATTGCAAGCACACACAGAGCAATTCGATGTGAATTCGATGTGTATTGAATGTGCATTGAATACACAAAATGGATGGTGTATTTATACTTTAATTTAATGTGCCTTAACGTCACTCGACAGGATTAGTACACAGTCCGCCCACTTTTAACACCTGCACCCCGTGTCCATGCCCACGAAAAAAAATACATAAAAGATGAGACAAATTGCATAGACTCTCACACACTGATCTCTATCTGAACTTGCTCTTGTCCAGATACTGCATTGTGCATTCGTCCTTCTGTTTCCATGGATCGCCCCCGATTCTATGGACACAGTAACCAGCTTGCTTCTGCTGTGCCGCCCAAGCGAAAGGCGGAAGCTGTTTCCCAGCGAAAACCTAAGCGAAAACCAAAGCAGAATAAAGAAAATGTTCCGAAGGCTCCCAAGGTTAAAAACCCTGGGCCTTATTTTGTACGAAAGAAGATCGGTGCACTTAGCACTGTGCAAGTCAAGTGGCATCCCCCGGCTCGCCTGCTCCACAACCCATCTCCGACGCTGCTGCTCTCCTGGCACCCCTGGATCACCTGCTCCACAACCCATCCCTGATGCTGCTGCTCTCCTGGCACCCCCCGGCTCACCTGCTCCACAACCCATCCCCGACGCTGCTGCTCTCCTGTCAACCCCCAGCCGAACTGCTCCACAACCCATTCTCTATGCTGCTGCTCTCCTGTCAACCCCCGGCTCATCTGCTCCATAAACCATCTTTGAGGATGCTCTCCTCCTGGCAACCCCCTGGTTGCCTTCTCCACCACCCACCTACGCAGATGTCTACAGTACGGACCAAAAGGTTGATCTTATTTTGGAGACCATGTTGAGTATGGATAGGCAAATGGAGAAAATGGAAAGCAACATCGAGAAGATGGCAAGTAACATGGAGAAGATGGCAAGTAAGATGGAGAAGATGGAAAGGAAGATTCTGGGGATGAATTCTCGAGTTCCTGTCCCTGTACATCCGACGCAGGAGCAGGAGGGTGGCAAGCATGACGTGACCTTCACGCTTCCCTCACCACCAAGCATCCCACGCTCACCCCAGCCATCAGAATACGTGTACGAGTATGCCTTTGCAGACGAGGTGACAACCCCGGTAAGGCCACAACAGGAGGAAAGCATCCTCCCACACCGCCTACCCTCACCCGCTGCCAGAAGTACCCCAGCACTACCCAGGCTTCCAGCGATGCCAGACATCATCTTGACCGACCTGACTCAGCAAGACAGGGAGAAATACAAGACTGGATCTGCTTGTGTAGCCCACAAATTTGCCCTGGCAATATTTAAACACCACGTCAGTTTTGAGATGTACAGCGGTTGGACCCACAGTGTAAATTATGAAGGAAATAAAAGAAAGAGGGCTCAGCCAGCAAATTTAAGAAAGACCATTTTGAATAAATTGGAGTGTTATGTTCGTGTTACCCCTACCCTTATGAGAGCTGTGAGAGACACTATAAATGGCCTGTTGAGGCATACAAGGGCTCATGCTTGGAGTGGCATCCCTCTTGCAAACGACTTTTCCCAAACTCTACAGTAGTGCAAAAAATTTTCATCCCCCCCAAAAAAAAATTACAGTAGCATTGTTTTAATATTTAATGTGTTTAATCATTTTTAGTTTGTTTTTTATTGTGTCGAAATATTGATATTGTCTAATCATTTTTTGTCAATCAGGCACAGGTAAGTATGTTACTGTATAGAAATTCGTTTGTGCAAAAAAAAATGGGTTTTAATTTTTTTTTTAAATACTTACTGTACTGTATATTGTCTAATCATTTTTTTTTGTCAATCAGGCGCAGGTAAGTACGTTACCATGTTTTTCCCGGGCAGCCGTGGATTTACCTCTCTGTGGGCAGTCTGTACGTTAGGGTAAGGGTTGTTTTTTGAGCTGAGAGAACTTCTTTTACCAGTGTTTACTGAATAGGCAATAGAGACCTTGCCTTTGTAATTGCCTGCCAACACCCCTCCCTTTCTGACTTCCCCTTAGATGTTTGGATTTACTGTAAGTAAATTATGGTTTTATGGTTTTATTAAATTATGGTAAGTAAATTAGGTAAGTATGTTACTGTTTGTGCAAAAAACAAAAAAAAATGAATAGAAGGTGTTTTTAACGTGTTGTTTTTAATCAAACTAACCATGTCTGTTTATTTACAGTATACAGGATTTTCAGCAGCTGCAGTGTAAAAAAGGAATGGGGGGGAAGGGAGTGTAAGATCACAATACTGTGTTTACTTTAAGTACAAACAAGCCTGTATCTTACACAAACCCCCCTCTTCCACCCTCTCTCAGTGTTCCAGTACAGTACATTTTGAAAAATCCTGTTGGGAAACAAAAATGTTTGTTTTTTTTACAAATCTTTTGAAATGTTGTTATTGTTTAATCTTTTTTACCCGTAATTACTGGTAATTTACCAGTAATTACCAGTATTTGTCTCTTTCTACCGTATTTTCAGAGCTGCAGCCCCCTCATCTCGCAATGCCATAAAGAGGAGAAAGACCACAGCAACTGTTTTTTTTTGTATTACTGTATGCATTAAAAAATTAAATTATTTTTAGACCGAGCCCCTATTGCAGACCTGAAATTCTTATGAACAGTTCAACAAAGCATCGCACTTCACATACCAGTACCAGTACAGTACAATATGGAAAGAAAGGGCACTTCTCTTAACATTTATTTAAAAAAATGTCCAAATGAGACATACAATACAGTGCCAGTTCCTTTAAAAGAAAACAGTATTTACTGTTGCACAAGTTGAAAGCATTCAATAATAAGTAATACAAATAGTATGGAATAAAAGATATACATTTTTATTTTTGGTGTTTATAGGAAAAGTTGTGCAATGAAATGTACTGTGAAACAGTAGTGAGGATGACAGTACTGTACAATGTAAAATAATTTAATATAAAAGCAGCAGCATACTACAGTACTGTACAGTATAAGGTTTTCTATAAAGCTCACAATTGTTCTATAGATAGATAAAAATGGCACTGTCACTAAATGTTTGTCCACTTGGCAAACAATGCAAAAGCAACTTTTAAAATAAGCGATATTAGAGGTCCATCCAAATCCCTTCTTTTTTCTTTTTGCGCTGGATGTCAAAGTTTCGTTTCTGGGGAAAAACAAAAAACTATGCTATTATTATTGGTATTGTGCATGCATCAAGTCGCTTCATTTGGAATTAAAGCAGCCATTCAACCGTTGTGGACGATGAGAACAAACTTCTTATTGGCTCTGACTCTTGAGCCCCACCCTCTCCCTACATTTGTAAGCCAGCTGCAGCAGCGTCACGTACTTCAGCGGACAATTAAATCATTCTTCAAAGTGCACTCAACAGAGAAACATCCCATCACCTCAACTCGCATACAGTAAAGTACTGTATTGTATTGATGCACATAAGTACAGTAGTACTAGCGGCTAAAAACTTAAGACTATCATGTAGAGTACATTATACTGTAGTTAAGTGTAATACAGTGTATTACATTACTGTATACAGTACCTTCTTTATAAGCATTATAAGCTTTGCCAAACGGGTGGTGATGACTCACTGTGACACCTCATGTCTGCATTATAGTTGACAGGTGTCAGCTGGCCTGCTACACTTGTAGTTGACAGCTGATGATGCTGGAAAATATTTTGGTACTGGTACATGCAAGCTTGTTCATACGCGAAATCATGCTCAGGCTGGAAATTTTCCAGGTATTCTGGCGGGGACAGGTACAAATGATTGCCGTTCAGAAGGTTCACTGACTGTCGGACCGGACACCGGTGCCAGTGGTGCTGTTGCCGGCACATTGCTGGATGGGGATTGACGAATCTTGTATGGGTTAAACCCCACTTTTCTTCTTTTGAGATTGCCATGATCAAACATACTGTGAAATTCTGGCATGACACCCCAATACCCGCATATCTCTGCGGCAGGAGGGGCAATACGAAAAAACCAATGATCGCTACTAAAGGTTCTTCTTATCGCACGCTTCCACCCATGAACGTCAGGTGAAAACTTGTAAAAATCGTAGTTCGATATAAAATATTCATATATTTCAGATACAGTCGCCATCTTTTCTGCTGCAGCATTAATCGCTGAATATATTAAAAACGCATAACTACAGTCAGGTTTTTTATACGTCTGTGGTGTAGACATAATGTCCACTCAGCAATTGCGCGGGGAAAGAATGTTAAAAAAAGGCATACATTGAGTATTTTAATGCTTTTTATTAAGAATGCCTAATTTGATAACGTCTTCGAAAAAACAAGGTCATTTCACAATGGGCCACTGTAAATTTGTACACCAGTATCTGTTTTAAACACCTTCATCCTTACAAAGTAGCGAAGCAACGTACTGGTACACATTCCATGTCAATCCAATTCATTCATGGCATTCATTTCTGCCACCTTGCGGATATGCAAAGAATAGCAGCCAAATTATAATTCATTAACTCTGCCACATGGCGGATATGAGAAGAATTGCATCCAAAGAAACAATAAACCATTAAATTAAACAGATCTACCACGTCCGGTTGCCTGGTGCCGGATTGCGCGAATGCGGCATGACTAGTGATAAAACGAAAAAAGGCCGAATGGAATACAGCGGTCAACACGAAAACCGATTCGTGATGTGTTCAAATAACGGCCGCTGCATCAGTATATGCTTATATATATGTTGTGGTTATTTTGGGGGTTCAATATGAGCTTGTAGGTGTCCTGTAAGTTTTATAATTCTTGTTCAGCTGGTCTTAGCTGATTGGAGGGTGGCTCCTCCTACCTAGTTGAAGCTCATCCCCTCCCACATTTAAATGGTTAAAAGCTCACTCCATTGCATCTCCCACTCTCAGGGGAACTTGCTTGCTTGCAGTTTGATTGTGACAAATCTAATACAGAGTGCTTTTCCTGGTAATGTACAGGTTAATAAGAGCTTCAATCAGACTTAAAACTATTCAACTACCTTTGACAGATTTATTATAAATCATTCATCCTGATAATGCACAAGTTATTAAGAATTTATATTAGTGTTAGGTACCCTTGAGATGTGGTCTGCCGTGTAGTGGCTCAAGGGCTAACAACACTTTGGCCAAAATGTTAAACTAAAAGACCATTTTATTCAATAGATATCTATACATATATATTTAGGCACTGTACCGTGTATAAGTTTCACTGGATGTGTACTGAGCTCTGTCTGTGTTTCATGTTCTGTCTCTGGTTTTAAATATACTTTCTTTGTACGCCAGCAAATTTCTTAATCACATGATAAGGCCCAGGCTTCTTAGCCTTTGGAGTCATCTGAACGTTTTCTTTATTATCCTTTCGATTTGTCTTTGTCTTGGAAAAGGCTCCACATTTCGCTTTTTCGTGGCCGGCACGGCAGAAGAAAGCAGATTCCTGCCTCCGTAGAATCAGGGTTGATCCATGGAAGCAGATGGCTTAATGCAGTATCTGGACAAGGGCAAGTTCAGATACAGATCACCGAGTGGTAGGCTATGCAATTTGTGTCACCTTTTATACACTGTGTCTCTATTTGATTTTTTTCGAGATCATAGCCACGAGGTGCAAGTTTTAAAAGTGGGCGTACTGTGTACTAAACCTGTCGAGTGAGGTTGAGACACATTAAAGTATAAATACACCATCCATTTTGTTGATTCACTGCACATTGTATAAACATCGACTACACATCGAATATACATTCTTGTGCTTGTATATTTCTTTCTAAACGCAGCGATGCCGATTAAAAAGATTTCAAAGGATCTCAGCATGAGAATACATGATATGTACAAGAGAGGACAATGAATTTCACAGATACAGTGCTGATTAAATACTTTGTGCCTCATTGTTACAGCAACCACTGTGAGCTATCATGCCCATGGTAAGGCCATAAGTGTGAAGCGGACACCAACAGTCACTATCGAGTAAGTATTTACAGTATGTTTTCTTTACTGTACAGTACAGATTAAATGCATGTTTTTAATATTTGATCAAGATTAACATTCTTACAGTGGCGGCACTCTTTAGTCTAATGCGGCTTTCTCCGCGGCTATTTTTAAACCGCGTGCAAACGCGGGCTTTTTTTTTTTAACTTTCGGTTTACTTTCGGCGCTAGTTTCTGCACCGCAGGCGCTCCATTGTTCAGCGCGCCTGCTCCATTGTTCAGCGTGCCTGCTTCATTGTTCACGCTGAATGGGAGATAGGTTGGCGCGCGGCCGAGATGGGCCGGCGCGCGGCCTAGATGTGGCTGGCGCGCGGCCAAATTCGGCCGCAAAAGCAAACAGCCCCAAACAATTCCAGGTAAGAGTTAGATTAAACGTGGCAGCAGCAGTATAATCAATTAATTTTAAGATACCCATGACACCCATTGTATTTCAAAGTGAGTTGCACTCTTTCCTTAATTATCACTCACTTCATTATTACTCATTATGACTCACTCACCCCCCCAATGCAGTATACAGTATACTGTTTACTGTATACAGTATGACACACACATAAAGTACACATAATATTATATTATAATGTTACAGTGTATTTATATATATCTATTATAATTTATATACTGTAGATGTATATTTATATAACTATATTATATATATATATATATATATATTATAATTTACATAGCTGTTTATTTATATAACTATATATATATATATATATATATATATATATATATATATATATATATATATATATATATATATATATACATTACCGCATAGCAGCAAAAAGGAGACAGCACTCAGGGGAATGAAAATAAATGTATTAAATACAGCACATAACTCCAACGTTTCGATCCCACAGGGGGATCTTCCTCAGGGTGGTGCATAACAAACAGGTGCAGCACATAATTGAATTAAAACAATACCTTACATGCTTAATGTGGGACTCTCCCGTTGCTGTGAACCGCCAAGCGATGTCTGAAACGCAGTGATCCGCCCGTCTCGTGAAACGCACTCACCGCGCATGCGCAGGTCAAGGGTTAAAGGCAAGAAGTAAAAAAACCTCCGGCGCGTATATCAGAGCCAGAGGGGGCGCCTGCAGTCAATGAAACTCCTCCTCCTGGCCCACACCCAACATCACCATACACCCTGGACTACTCAAAAGCCTTGCACTATCTACTGAATGTTGGTGGAGAACTCTAAAAACCAGCACACCATACACTGCTCACTCAAATGGCAAACACCACAAATCTACAACTTGGAAACAACTAACCAAATTTCTACTCATACTATTTCTCTCTTTAGCAGGTGATATTGAACCTAACCCAGGTCCTTGCATTTCAGCTCTGTCCCATGCCACTGAGAATTCCACCTTTAAATTCCAAAAAGGGCTATCTGTCGCCCATATAAACATCCGGAGCGTGCTGCCCAAACTGGATGAACTAAGGGCATGGTGCCTTATGCTTAAACCCAAAGCCATCGTTCTTACAGAAATATGGCTATCCCCTAAAACCCCTGATGCAAATATTGCCATTCAGGGATACTCCATTTTTAGGAGAGATCGGTCAAAGAGAAGAGGAGGGGTATTATTTTATATTGCAGACACATTACAATTTAGTAACAAAAAAACAAACAAAGTGCACAACACTCATCATGAAAAATGTAATAAACTATGTTTATATAAAAGGTGTTTCAAGGTTATGCGTACATCAAGGTAGATTAATCAAGCCTAGAGCCACAGAGTGGCAGTTACCAGCATCTGCAACCAGGAACCACCAGAGCTTCACTCTCCTTTCCACCTACAGGTAGGTGAAATGCCAGATAATTGATGACTCTGCCACAGTCTCAATGCCCTGTTAATAGCGTCAATGTGCTTAGTGGATCCTGGGGAGTGGTTGTCCTTTGCTCGCAAGTAGTACACAGGTTCCTCTGCAGACCTCACTGTGTTTCCCGATCAGTCAGGCAGCGTGATGGCGGGGTCCCGCGGGCCCTTCTGTGACGTCAGAGCGCCGGCTCTGCTTTGAGTAACAGCGTCTGCCAGTAATGATTCAGACCTCACATGGCAACCACAGAGGCAGGCAACAGCGCGGCACATGCGCAGAAGAGGAAATCAACTCGGTGTTCAGCAAACCGTTTGACAACAATAAAATACACCTTGGAACATGAATAATAAAAAAACATGAAAAATAAAAAATCATCAGGCAAGCTGATAAGGGGGGCGGTGTGGTCCTCCAGGACCATAAGGTATATGAGGCTGAGGCCAACCGCCTCCTTGGAGATCAAGCTTTTTATATTAAAATTGCTAAAGATCCAACTGTAGAGTATACAGCTTTATTAAAACAGCTTCTTACAGTAGCTATGGATGAATTGGTACTTTCTAAATTAGAGTTTGATTTTTTATATTCAGAATGTCCCCGAGTACCTATTTTTTATCATTTGCCCAAGATTCATAAATCTTTAGTTAACCCCCCTGGTCGTCCTATCATCTCAGGCATCCAGTCACTCACATCCAACCTCTCACAGTTTATTGATTTCTTTTTACAAAGCTATGGTAGTTAAAATGCCTGCTTATTTGAAAGATACTTTATCGGTGCTTCAGATTTTTTCTGGCTTCGAATGGAAGAAGTCATATAAGTGGTTGACTTGTGACATCCAGGAGTTATATACGCACATCCCACACGACAAGGGTTTGTCGGCGATAAGGTTGGTCCTGGAGGAAGACAGATTACTGCACCCCCTGAATGTGGAATTCATACTAAAAGCAATTGAATTCATATTAACACATAATTATTTTCTCTTTCTGTCCCAGTTTTTCTTGCAGGTTTGCGGAACTGCAATGGGGACTAGATTTGCCCCCAGTTTCGCGAACCTGTATATGGGAGACTGGGAGAGGAAGAGTATTTGGACCAACAACCCCTACAGTAGGAATGTTGTGATATGGAAACGCTTTATCGACGACATCCTGTGTGTGTGGGATGGTAATGATCAAGAATTGTTACATTTCATAGATTATCTTAATGATAATGATATGAACTTGATCTTCAGCCACATTTCCAACGAGCGATTTATCAATTTCCATGATCTCAATTTAACTGCCACGAGTACTGGGGAAGTAACCACAAAGGTATTCTTTAAAGAAGTGGACAGTAATAACCTACTTATGGCCTCCAGTAATCATAAAAAATCATGGATTTCCAATATCCCTAGGGGCCAATTTGTTCGAATCAAGCGAAATTGCAGTTCCACCGTTGATTTTGAGGAACAGGCTAACATACTTTTGCATAAATTTCTAGAAAGGGGTTATTTGGAAAAAGACCTGTTGAAAGACCTGGATATAGTGAGGGGAATGGATAGAGACCACATGATATTACCAAAGAGGAAGGAATCACCTGTTGTAACTGAGTTTCTTGATATTCCATTTGTGACTACCTTTAATTCTGTGAGTGTTAAAATTGAGGAATTTTTTTAAAAACATTGGGCAATATTAAATAGGGATGTGTTTTTAGGGGGCCACATCCCACCAGCACCAAAATTCATCTACAGGAGAGCTAAGAATTTTAAAAATACCTTGGCTTCTAGTGATATTTTTCCACCAATCCATAATAGGGATAAGTTATGGCTAAATAAATCTGTAGGTAATTATGCATGTGGTAAGTGCTCTGTTTGCCACTATCTACATAAAGAGAGGAAAACTTTTAAATCATTACTTAATCATGAGGAGTTTAAAATTGAAGAATTTATAAACTGCAATACCACCCATGTGGTTTACTTGATTGAATGTTCCTGCAATATCCAATATGTTGGTCGCACTAAAAGGTGTTTGAAAGTGCGCATCCAGTAACACATTAGGAATATTAAAAATGGTTATGATAAGCACAGTTTGTCTCGGCATTTCTCTGTACACCATAAAAAAGACCCATCTTCCCTTAGATTTAAGGGTATACACACTGTCCCCTTAGAGAGGAGAGGTGGTGATAGAATTAAGAATCTCTCTATCCAAGAAACATTCTGGATTTACAAATTAGAATCCCACACCCCTAAAGGGTTAAATGAGGATGTGGATATATGGTCCCTGTATTGATTCTGTCATTTAAATAATTCATGTCTGGTTCGGAACTAATTCTTGTTTCTTTCTTTCAGATATAAATCTTTGTCATTTGTTATTTTTATGGTTAATTTTAGTATTGTGTTTTATGCAGCTTTTTAAGTATTAAAAATAAAATGTTTTATTTTTTTATTTTTTAGGCAGCTCTGATTTTGCAGCTGTACTGCATTAGCATGGTGCATAGTGATTCGTTGATACTACTAAATTGTTAACCAATCATATGGTTTTGAATGGTATAAACTCTGATACAGATATCATGTGTTTTATTCCCTGAAGAAGTGGCCTGTTGAGCTACGAAACGCCGCGTAGGAGATATACCATTCAACCTATATATTTTTATTATTCATGTTCCAAGGTGTATTTTATTGTTGTCAAACGGTTTGCTGAACACCGAGTTGATTTCCTCTTCTGCGCATGTGCCGCGCTGTTGCCTGCCTCTGTGGTTGCCAAGTGAGGTCTGAATCATTACTGGCAGACGCTGTTACTCAAAGCTGAGCGGGCGCTCTGATGTCACAGAAGGGCCCGCGGGACCACGCCGTCACGCTGCCTGACTGATCGGGAAACACAGTGAGGTCTGCAGAGGAACCTGTGCACTACTTGCGAGCAAAGGACAACCACTCCCCAGGATCCACTAAGCGCATTGACGCTATTAACAGGACATTGAGACTGTGGCAGAGTCATCAATTATCTGGCATTTCACCTATCTGTAGGTGGAAAGGAGAGTGAAGCTCTGGTGGTTCCTGGTAGCAGATGCTGGTAACTGCCACTCTGTGGCTCTATGCTTGATTAATCTACCTAGATGTACGCATAACCTTGAAACACCTTTTATATAAACATAGTTTATTACATTTTTCACTATGAGTGTTGTGCGCTTTGTTTGTTTTTTTGTTACTAGATTCTAGGGTCTCGGGCTACCCTTTACACAGCAGCAGACGCTCATCTACATTGGTATATATTTATTCACCTTTTCCACATGGTGGGGTGTGTTTTTTTTATTTAAATTGACATCACAATTAACACTTTGTATTAAGTATATATTTTAGTGCGTACTTATTTGTTTTTTCTATTTGTTCACATTGCAATTTACACTGTTAAATTGCCCACCAAGCCCACCCTCTTTTGAAATTCTAGTTGGCAAAATTTGCCTCCCCTTTTCTAAGCCCATCTTGCTTGCTGGCATCTACCGCCCCCCTAAAGCCCCTCTACAATCCTTGACTGATATCACCCAATTTCTTGGCTCCATTTCCTCTCTGAATGAGAAGAGTGAGCTGCTAGTTCTTGGGGATTTCAACTTCAATTGGCTTGACCCTAAAAACCACAAAATCCAGATACAACTCAAGTTACTTAACCTATCACAACTCATTTCCCAACCCACACGGATAAACCTGAAATCGCATAACCATTCCTTACTAGACTGGAATCTCTCCTCAAACCCCAGCAGAATCCAATCCTCTGGCATCCTTCCTGATATTTTCAGTGACCATGCAATAGTGTACTGTGTAAGGAAAATTAAACCGCCCCATTCAAGCCCTAAAGTTCTCCTCAATAGAACATTTAAAAACTTTAACCCACAACAGTTTCTGGATGACCTTACCAACTGCCCATGGCACAGAATCGATTTAATTCCCGACCTTGATTCTGCGCTCGACTATTTCCAATCAGATTTCTTAAAACTCTGCGATACCCATGCTCCACTACGCAAAATAAGGGTACGGGGGGCCCACCTTCCATGGGTTACACCTGACCTTATAGCACTCTACCAGTTCAGGGATGCCTTGTAGAAAAGCTACAAAGTAACTGGCACTACCAAGGATCTCAATCACTACAGATGCATGCGGAACATGTGCACAAGGCAAACAAGGCATGCAAAAGCACAATATTACTCTGACAATCTCCACCAAAATACATCAAACCCAGCTAACTTCTGGAAGGTTATCAACAATATATTCCAGCCTCCTAACCATCAACAACCAAGTAATATCACTAAGGGGGATATTACTCTGACAAACACCACTGACATTGCAAATGCATTCAATGATTACTTTGTGGGGTGTGCCACTAACTTATTAGCGAAACGCAGCACAAACCCCAAACATGAATCTCATCCTGGGAGTATCCCTACAGTCCCACCCCCTCCCAACACTGCCCACAATTTTCAATTTGGCCCAGTATCTGAAGAGGAGATTATACAAGCGCTCCTCAAACTAAAACTATGCAGCCAATGCAGACCCGACTTACTACAATCTAGGTTCCTACGACTTGGTGCTCCAGCCATTGCCAAACCAATTGCATCCATAGTCAACTCTATCCTGTCTGCAGGCCATATCCCTAGACCTGGAAAACTGCCAGAGTAGTCCCAATCTTCAAAAGTGGGGACAAAAACACTGTCTCAAACTACAGGCCAATCTCACTTCTCCCAATTCTATCCAAAGTCATGGAAAAATGTGTCCACTCCCAATTAAGTGATTTCTACACCAAGACAAATTTCCCTAGCCAATTCCAATCTGGGTTTCATCCCAAACACTCCACCATAACTACCCTGCTAAAAGTTTGCAATGAAATCCAGTGTGGAATGGAACGGGGACAACTCACTGGTGCAGTATTCCTAGATTTTGCAAAGGCTTTTGACACAGTTGATCATGCTATCCTGCTTAACAAACTCCAGAGCTCTGGAATAGTTAAA
This sequence comes from Ascaphus truei, assembly GCF_040206685.1. Classification (NCBI taxonomy): domain Eukaryota; kingdom Metazoa; phylum Chordata; class Amphibia; order Anura; family Ascaphidae; genus Ascaphus; species Ascaphus truei. The sequence continues at coordinate 305,851,231 of NC_134485.1, read as the reverse complement.
CATGCTTTAAACTGGTTTCAGTCCTACCTATCAGGAAGATCCCAACATGTGTCTATCTCAGGCTCTAACTGCAACCCCCTGGATATCACCTGTGGTGTCCTGCAAGGCTCTGTTCTGGGGCTCCTACTCTTCTCAGTGTTCATTAATGATCTTCCCACAGCTTGTAAGGAAGCCTCAATACACATGTATGCAGATGACACAATCCTATATGCACACAGCCATAGCCTCTCTGACCTTCAACACATACTTCAGTCTGACTTTTTGAGACTCGAAAACTGGATTTCCCAAAACAAACTGTTTTTAAACACTGACAAGACGGTAACAATGGTATTTGGGACCAAGACTAAATTTGTAAAGCTTCCAGTGACTGAGCTCCTGATTAGAACCAACGCTAACACCACCCTAACACCTGTCACTAGTTTTAAATACCTGGGCTTATGATTTGACTCCCACTTAACATTCGGGATGCACATTGATACCCTGACAACCAAGACCTATGCCAAACTAGGGGTACTTTATAGGAACAAATCCTCCCTAAGTCTCCTGGTCAGAAAGCGTATCGCACAGCAGATGCTAATGCCAATTCTTGACTATGGAGACATAGTATATGGCTCGGCTCCTCAAACCCACCTTAGCAAACTTGCCACCCTCTACAATTCAATTTGTCGTTTTGTTCTCCAATGCAACTACAACACACACCACTGCGAAATGCTCAAAGAACTAGATTGGTCAATACTAGAGTCTAGACGCAAAGTTCACCTTTCCTGTCTTGCCTTTAAATTCTTAATGGGCAAGCTACCCAGCTACCTGAACAAGCTCCTCACCCCTACCACTTGCAGCACTTATCACCTGAGATCAGACTCCAAAAGACTATTCATGCTCCCAAGGCTCAACAAAGTATCCGGACGTTCCTCCTTCTCCTTCCGTGCACCCCAAAACTGGAACAACCTACCAGAGACTTTCACATCCACCACCAGTTTAAGTTCTTTCAAATCTAAGGCTGTCTCACATTTTAACCTGGTCTGTAACTGTTTCATACGCTCATAATATATATTTTCTTTAACAGTGCACGCAATGTCTTGTATATAATGGATACCCTGTTCATTTATGTAACTGTACTTGTAACCATGTATTATTTGTTTTACTCTGTGCCCAGGACATACTTGAAAACGAGAGGTAAGTCTCAATGTATTACTTCCTGGTAAAATATTTTATAAATAAATAAATAAAACGCAAGCCAAGCCGAGAGAAGGCCGTCTGCGCATGTGCGAACCACCAGAACGTAGAAAATAAATAAATAATAAGCGCAACTGCAGGGGAGCAAGTCCATCGCAATCTAAGTGTGACTGCGCATGTGTGGTGATACAGGTGCGCGCTACATCATGAGGCAGCACACTGAGAGTGGTAAAGCTATTCTAAGCAACAAACATGATTGGAAAGTATGCCTTAAACAGGCTAAACAGAGGCATGTGTAGATGCCTGGTACTGTCTATATGGGGCAAAAAAGTATCTGCACTGACACCAGTGGCTGATAACACCATATGCTGGGCATAACAGGTTGAGAGTCATAAATCATAAGCATGAAGAAAAATGTTGCACTAACATAAACACCCACAATAAAGGTGCAGAACAGTGGAAAACATACTGAAAATGTGAACATAAATGAGATGCTCTGGCATAATGAGACAAATATGTAAATAAATCAACATTAGAACTGATAACCTGGCTAATATAACCTCAGAATAGCCAGAACACACATAACAGAGATGACACACATCACAGATTAGTAACTAGATATTACTAAATTGGCATGTAATCAATTACGCATTGTCCGCCAGGCGCAATTGAGGCAAAGCTATTGTTTAATAAACAAGTCAGATGATGCATAAGTAAGTCAGTTCAAACGCACCTGCAGTGGTTCCATGAACCATGTCATACGGAGCAACAAAATGTGCAAGGATCAAAAGCAAATGTCATAAATTGCATTAAACTTAATTTGCCCATATTGAATAATGGTTAGTTTGGGAATAACTAAACAATTAAAAGTCAGATGCAACTGCTAGTAACATAACACAACCGGCGTGAGTCCATGTTGAGAAAGTGAGCAATAATCATGCTTAGTATATAGGCATGATTGAATGAAAGTCACAATGTTCAAAAGCGACATGTAAACCTCTGCTGGTAAAAAGTACCTGAGTAGCAATAGGAGTAAAGAGCATCTACAAATGCAAGACAAGTGAACGACTGAACAAACGATGAATGAAGATATCCAATCCGTAGTACCGTTCCTGTGCTGGAGACAATAAGAATCCTGATGTGGATGAGTCTCTGACTGGATAAATTGATCAAAGGAAGCAGCACTCCTGTCCATTTGACTCGAATCCTGGGGATGAAAAGTCACCTGATGTGGATGAGTTACTGACTTGATAAGTTGATCAAAGGAAGCAGCTCAATGTAAAATCTTCATTTAGCCCACGTGGACTTAATGTGTCCAACTTGTAGATGGTACTTGCTTCCAATTGAAGTAGAGCTTTGTTGCGATCTCCTCCCCTGGGGGATAACGGGAACTGTGCAATTGGCATACACCGAAGGGTGGCAAGACTGCTGCTTTTCCTTGAAGTGACGAGCCACCGGTTGTTGAGTTAAATCTTCCTTATTGTCTGTATCCGCCAAAGCATTTCTGATGGCAGACCGATGCAGACTAAGTTGTTCTTTCAGCATCCTAATAGTCTTGCCAATGTAGTAGAGCCCGCATGGGCAACAAATGAAGTAAATCACAAATTTAGAGTCACAATTCAAAAATTCTTTGATTTTGATGCGATGTCCCTGATGAGGATGTGGGTAGATTTTGCCAAGCACCATGTATTGTCAATTGACACATCCCCACCATTTGTAAACTCCCACTGGTCTGGTGAGCCAGGACAGCTTTTTGACATATTTGGAACTTGGATCCGCCTGTGTGAGAAAGTCACCCAGATTGCGACCTCTGCGATAACAAAAGCGAGGTGGATCATTGAAGAATTGTCCAATTTGTTTGTCCTTGGCTAGAATGTGGGTGTGTTGCAGAATGCTTCGTTTGATGTAACTGGACGCTGTCATGTAGGTGCTCTTGATATTGAAGTGTTTATCGCATGCCTTTATGTGTTGAGGTTTTAACAAAGTACATCTTTGTATGCTCTTAGCTTCTTGGAGTGCCAATGTCACCTCTGTCCGATTGTATCCTCTTTCTAAAAAAGAGTCCTTAATTTCGTCCAGAGCTACCTCTAATCTGGAAGGTTCAGCAGTTATTCTTATGACCTTTAAAAACTGTGAAAAGGGTAGACCTTTCTTCATGGGTGCTGGATGGTGACTGGATGCTAATAATAGCGTATTTGTGTCCGTGGTTTTTCTGTAAAGTCTTTTTGCCAGATTCCCGTTGTCCTTGTAGACAATAGTATCAAGAAAAGCTACCTCAATGGTGCTAAAGCTCAATGTAAAGCGTATAGTGGAGGGTAGACTGTTTAATGTGTCAACAAATGTTAGTAACTCTAGCTCAGACCCTGACCAGACTAAAAACCGGTCAAATATATTGTCAGGTTTTTTCGCTATATAGACGACCTGTTTTTAGTCTTACAAATCTTTTGACTACTTTCTGGAGTGCTGCCTCTGATTTTCATCCATACGGTACCGTATTGCATATATATAAATATATATATTATAATTTATATAGCTGTATATTTATATAACTATATTATATATAAATCTAATATAATTCATATAGCTGTATATTTATATAACTATATTATAAATATATATATATATATGTATATATATATATATTATAATTTATATAGCTGCATATTTATATAACTACAGTATATGTAATATAAAATATATTTATATATGTATATTTAGCCATACTGTAGGCCTGAGCATAAATGGAGCATCACAGATGAATATAGCTGCCAGTAATCCAGTATGTACATGTGGGCTACTGTAACTAATTGTTGTTTTTCCTTTACACTGTAGGGCGACAAGTCTTCTGGTTGACCAAATAAGTGAAGAGAATGATGAGAGAAGTGCCACAAGGGTCAAGGACGCTCTAGAGAAAAATCACAATATAACCATATGTGAGAGCAGCATCAAAAAGATGAGATGCAGAATGGGATGGAAATATGGACGTGTGAGGTTACTACTGGACATTACAGGAGGTAAAAGTGTGGTTTAAGAAACTGTACAGTACCTATAAAATTATTCCTTCTCATTACAGAGCGTACCCAATGATACGGGACGTCAACAAAATCAAAAGAGTGGATCAGACACGGGCATGGATCGAAAGTGGCGAGACTTTTCAGGATTGCATCTTTACTGGTGAGTCAACTGTTTCGCTTGAGAGATTTGCCACCTATGCGTTCCACAAAAAGGGACGCGTATCTCTGAAGCTGCATCCAAAACACCCCGTGAAGCTGCATGTGGGGGTTGCAATCTCTAGGCGTGGACCAGGGTGCATCATCATCTTTGACTGTAAAATAATGCACAAAGGCACATGCTGTTGCCTTATGCACTGTACTGTACAAGTGTGCAGTATTTGGAGCACTTTTCTTTCCTTGTTACAGGAATCATGAATAAAGCATTTTTCCAAGAGAAAATAGTGCCCGAGATTATGGAATATATTACATGTGAATTCCCAGATGGTCACCGGTTCTACCAGGACAATGATCCGAAACACATCGCGTCTACTGCGCATATGCTTGCCCGCGGTATCAACTGGGTTAAGACGCCAGCGGAACAAGTACGGTAACCGTTTCTCATTTTTTTTACACTGTTTACTGTGTATCTATTTAACTAATTCTCCTTCTTTCCCCCCTTCAATTCCAGATTGCCAGATTTCAATCCTATTGAAACTGTGTGGCATCAGCTCAAGGATCATATCAGAAAAGTGGTGAAGCCGTCAAAAAAGGATGAATTGGCGGATGGCATAATGAGTTTTTGGAACAACGTACACACGTAGAAAGATGTAATAAATATATAGATCATATTGCGACCGTGTTTCCCATTGTGATACAGCGTAATGAGCAGGCATCAGGAAAGTAGTAAGGTACAGTACAGTACTGTAGTATGGTAAGTACAGGTACACCAAGTATGGTAAGTATAGGTACACCATGTATGATACAGGTAAGTATGGCACAGATAGTTATATATGCACTTAACTGCACTCATTTTTTCTTTTCTTTTGAGAGTTGCTGCACTAAAAATCTTGTTATAAAGTAGTTATACAGTAGTTATAATGTAGTAATGAGTTCCAGTATACAGTATACTGTAGTTTTACAGTAGAAACTGCATAGTCCAATATGTTGTAGTGATACTGTACGCAATGCCATTAAATGCACTTAACTGCACTCATTCTTTCTTTTCTTTTCAGACAGAGCTGCACTAAAAAAGGAAGGGCCGGGGGAGGGGGGTATCATGTGTAAAATTAGTTAACTGTGTATATTGTGTAGCAACAGTCATAATTTACACCCCCGCCCTCTCTCAATGAACTACAGAATGCAATGCGGCCATGACGGAGAAGATAAAGACTGTAAATTTGTCTTATTTCTGATTATTTGCATTTTTAATTTTTGCATGTTTATCCTGATTAAAAAAAAATTCAAATTCACGAGAATCATTAAACACCCCCACCCCCCAAAGAATTTTTGATTAGAATCACATTTTAATCTGGTCTGTAACTGTTTCATACGCCCATGATATATATTTTCTTTAACTGTGCATGCAATGTCTTGTATATAATGTATACCCTGTTCATTTATGTAACTGTATTTGTAACCATGTATTATTTGTCTTAACTCTGTGCCCAGGACATACTTGAAAATGAGCGGTAACTCTCAATGTATTACTTCCTGGTAAAATATTTTATAAATAAAGAAAGAAAGAAAGAAAGAAAAAGAAAGAATGGCAAAAATTGTTAACTTATCAAAAACATGATTCGGATTATGGTTTATTTCAATCAGTCCTTAAAAATGGTTTATTTTATTTTGAACTTGCAATTCAGTTTGAATGTGTGGGGGATTTTCCATGAAGGGCTAATCACAGGTGAATTGCTTTGGGTAAAGTTTGACTTTGTGTGTGAAGTGAAATGTGGGCTACAGTAGTTGCTGCAGTTGCAGTGTGTGAGGAATTAGTGGTTCAGAGAAATCTTATGGCCAGAGGTTAAACTCATCCCATGACAAAATAAATAAATAAAAAGGAATGACTGTTATCGCACGTGCACATGTGTGTGCATGAACGGAGGAGACAACACAGCTCAACAAAGACTCCAAAGGTTTTGATGTATGGCTCTGTCTGGGGGGGTGGGGAGGTGTGGATAAGCATTTCTATACACGTTGGTTTGTTTGCAAGGAAGGCTTTGTGTGTCAAGTGATGCGGAAGTGATGGAAGGTGCTACAAGTGAGAGAAAAAGAAGATAAAGACTGTAAATTTGTCTTATTCCTGATTATTTGCATTTTTCATTTTTCCATGTTTATCGTGATATAATAAAAAAAAAATCCTTTAAATTTACGAGAATCATTGAAACACCCCCACCTCCCAAAGAAAAATAAGAATGGCAAACATTGTTAACTTATCAAAAACATGATTCGGATTATGGTTTATTTCAATCAGTCCTTAAAAAATGGTTTATTTTATTTTGAACTTGCAATTCAGTTTGAATGTGTGGGGGATTCTCCATGAAGGGCTTATCACAGGTGAATTGTTTGGGTAAAGTTTGGCTTTGTGTATGGATAAACATTTATGTTCATGTTGGTTTGTTTGTAAGGCTTTGTGTATGAAGTGTTGGGGGGGAGGGGTTGATGGTGCTACAGTAGTTACCACCAGCCCTTAAACTTGAAGTTCTCTTGGTATGTGCGTGGAGGAGTCATTTGAGAAGGGATTATCACACGTGTGCATGCGTTAAGCCTCAAAGCCTAAATTGAATGTCTAAACATTTGCAGAAAGGGAGGATTAAGGGAAAATGATGTCAGTTTCAGGAGCATTCAACAAAATATGCTACTGTCCAAACCTCCTGAAAATATCTGTCTCTGAATATAATTTTTTTTAAACAGTGAAAAAATGTGTGCTTAAATTTTTACATTTTTTCCAATCATATCTATAGCTTAGAGATGTCCTGTTCTGAGGCAATTGTTACTTAAATAAAGTTTTGTACTATAATCATAATTTCCCTCTATTAATTTTACAAAAATGTTCCTGTAACACATCTATATTTCTTTAAAATTATTGCTTTTACTATAGCTGGGAGCTTTACATTATAGTATTAACAAAGCAAATTTGTCAATAACAACACATTTGAGTAACTGACAAATAATGTGGTGTTATATTCACGCATGAACTACAGAATCATGATTAGATGAATATGCCATTTATTTATCCAATGTGCATCTTCTTACATATTGATGTACCCAAGATTATTGTACTCCATGACGGGCTGCTGCAGGTGAAATAGTGCACCAGAGCCTCCTCTTTCTCTGCCATAGCTGATTCAAAACAATGGTCGCTTCAGCGGCATTTTGCGCTGTGTATGTACTACTGCAATACTGCAGTAAGTGTAATACTGTTGGCTATATCTGTACTGGGAGTTTAAAATAATACTTTGCTAAACTGATTAATCTATCATTCTTTTTTGGATGAATAATAATAGTGCAAGTGTTCCCATGGTCTAACACAATGTAAAAAATAATAATACTGCTTACTGAATCGGGACCTCAGTCAGAAAAGACAGTAAATTGTCATAATACTGTACGTTTTAGTTAACCACCAACCTCATTGTTTTCTGCTATTACAAATATTTAACTCAATGACAGTGGAAATATTTGCATATTTATACTTTAATTTTAATAAGGATGTCTTGAATAACATTTTCTCCATGCTTTGTACAACCGTAAAAACTACCAGGAGATGATATGGATTTTGTTTATCTAAGAAAGTTGAGTTTAATAATATATATAGCTTGATTAACATGGTTCATACATTTGCCAGATGCTAAGGGAACAAGCCACATGTTAATAAAGTCAGCTTGATACATAGACATTTGACACAGATGCTAAGGGACGTAGCTTCATGCTATTAAAGTCAGCTTGATACATGGACATCATAATGCAAAACTGAATTGATTTTAAAGGAAAGGACAGCTGTGTTCAATTTAAAGTTGTGTATTATGTTTCATTAGGAAGCAGCAATAAAAGAATACTTGTACTCATGTACATAACTTTCCATCATATTTACCCTCCATAAATCTCACTATTTATCTCCAAATACTCCCCATATGCCCTCTGTGCTTTGCCCACAACCTTTTACACTTTTCTTCCTTAATACCAACCCCACCACTGGCAATTCCCATTGCTATTCAATTGCAGAAGTTTAATTGTCTTTCACAATCTCACTAAAATGATATGTGTATTATATTTGCATACAGTAGTACAGTATATATAGTAGATCATACAGTACAAAACATAGTACAATGCATTCACTTTTAGATTTAGAGTTCTTCCAATTTTGTTTTTAAAGCTAGTGGATCAGGCACAGAAAAACTTAATTTTGAGTATATGTCACGGGAGACCAGGTTTATCACACCATTTTATACCGGGATCATTGATTGAGCAAAGCAAGGAGGTAAAATAAATTTTATTTTATTTCAGGAAAAGACATTCACACAATGTAACACTATTTACAGGGTTAGCACACTTACTGGGAATGGGGCTAATGAATAAATGTATCCTTTAAACAAAATTGACAAAAATGACCACTGTAGGAGCTCTTTCCCTTTCCATACCTTTCCAATGACCGGTAGGTACCCACGAAAGTCCTGGAACTGATTTCGACATGCAATGCCAGACGCGACTGAGAGAAAAAAATGTTGGAAATCAATTAATCTGTTTGCAAATTTCTAATTACCCAGCACCTATAAGAGTGCACATTTCCTTCATTTTTGTCACTCCTTGAGAAAGCGCAGATCCTACGTGAAACGCGTGGGGGGATTTTATTTGTTCATCTTTTTTGTATGCCTCATTAAAATGTATTAAGTATCACTATTTTTTGGGACCCCAGTCTTTTTGGCATCATTGAGGATCATTTGGATTAAAGTGAGTGCCCTGGAGCAATTTTCACTACATTGTGGATGATGCTGCAGCAGGAATCCTGGTGTTGAGTCGTAAGAACGTTTTCAGAGTCAGAGTTTGACCGGAGAAATGTGCTTGGCTGTATCTGAGAATCTCACTCGATTCCTGGATCCAACTTTCTCTGGCAAATCTACCCTGAAATTTAAAGCCTAGAAATCTTCTGGTCCCAGCACCCCAGGAAAGGCAAAACACACATAAATCTTTAATGTCGTATAATTTACACACAGTCCCAGTAATGCATTTCTTGCAACTGGGTCCAAGAGCTGACACTCTAGGACCTCAACACACGGATCAGGGGTAATCAAGTGGGCTTAACCTCTATTAGTGAGCCTGGTTAACCCCTTCACCATCACAGTATATTTACAAATGTTATGACATTTAGTGGATTTCACTTGTGACTCTGCCTTATGGTGCTTACTGTGAGAACATTTTAATAGCATTTAATACATCTTTATAAGTGTTTTTATCCTATGTGTTTCCTGGAGTTTTATATATGTGTACAGTATTGTACTTTGTATTTATGGTTATATTAAGCATCATCATCTATCGTGTTAATGCACCAATGTTTTCAATTATTCCACAATACTTCTGCTTTGCCCCATAAGTTTAAAACAATGCATTTCAGTTTCCACACAAATCCCGAGGCAGAGGTACTGTATTCTCTTCTATTTAGAGAGAGATTGAGAAAAGAAGCACCTACAGTGCTAATAAATTGAAAGAAAAAAAAACAACAACTTTGAAAGCTATATAATGTGTTCATGAGGCTCTCATATTTGAATGATAGCTTTTGCTGTTGTTGAAAACTCTGTTCTAGATTAAAACATGCTAAATTTCATTTTTTTATTTCTACTGTGCAATCCCTTCTTTAAGATTGATGACCTTCTTTTTCTCTTTTTCCATTTACCTCAGCTAGTTTGAGAATGGGACAGAGCAAGGTTTACTTAATATGTAACGCTTGTGCTGCCCACGAGCAAGACAGGACCCTGGTACTGAGGTGGGGAAGTAGTAAACCATGCACCCACAGCAGCGGAAGTGTGCCTGACAGGTGGATTGTCAAACGTAGCCGGGTCTGGGTTGGAGAGAATGGGTTAGTTGATACTTGCCAAGGTTTTGGAATGGAGAGGTCAGAATAGTCAAGTCTGTTAGCCGTGGTCTGGGGTTGGAGAGGTTAGAATCGTGGAGGTCCGTATAGCCGTGGTCTGGGTTGGAGAGGTCCGCAGCATTGAGGGTAAGCCGGAGTCAATATCCAGAGGGGTTCCAAGGTCAGTACATGAAGAGTCAAATTGCAAAAGAAAACAGGACAAGGAGCAAGGCACAACAGATGCAGGAGCTCAAGGCTACAACAAGTTATGCACAGCAAGGTAGGAAAGGAACTGCAGCCATGGCCTCTAGTGCGGCAAGGATTGGCTGCAGGAGACAAGTGGGCTAAACGAGTACTTGTCACGCCACTGTGGAGCAGTGCACATTGTCACGTGTGTGTGTTGCGCATGAGAGAAGCATGGCGCATATGAGGGGGCAGAGCTAAGCTCCGTGGCACTCAAGAAGAGCTGCACGTGCACTCTGTAAGCAGAGCGGGGGTGCCCGCACGCGCTAGTGCCAGAGCGGAGGTCTGAGAGAGGACAGGTAAAGAGGGAACACATCGCAAAGGACGTTTTCCCCGATTCCATACAGTATCCCCCTTTAGGATCAGCCTCAGGATGATTCCCATAAGACTTGTGCAGGAACCTGGCGTGGAATCGCTATAACAAGCCAGGAGCATGGATCTGACGAAGAGGTATCCATGAGTGTTCCTCTGGTCCATAGCCTTTCCAGTGTACGAGGCATTGGACACCTCCTCTGGAATATATAGAATCGATTATGGATTGAATTTCGAATTCTTCTTGACCCTGTACGATGACAGGTAGAGGTTTAAGTAAGATGTCAGGAAACTGAGAACTTCGAACAATAGTTTTTAACAATGAAACGTGAAAGACCGCAGGGATTCACATAGATTTGGGCAGTTGTAAGTGGTACACCAAAGGATTGAACTCTTTGAGAATGGTGAATAGGCCCAGGAATCTTGGAGCCAGTTTCAGTGTAGATGTCTTCAATCTTATTTTCTTAGAAGAAAGCCACACTTTGTCTCCTGGCCTAAATTTGGGTGCCTCACGGCAATGGCGATCCGCCTGTGTCTTTTGTCTGAGTACTGTCTCCTGCAGAGTCTTTTGAATCCTCTTCCAAGAATGTTGGAGCGGGTTCACTCTGGAATCTGCTGCTGGAACTCCGGAAGGATTGGAAGAGATGGGAATGCGCGCTGGATGAAACACGTAATTTATAAAAAATGGTAATTCTTGAGTTGACTCATTTGTATTGTATTGTTTTGTATGTCTTTATTTATATAGCGCCATTAGTGCACATAGCGCTTCACAGTAGTAATACATGTGGTAATCAAATAAATAACAGATAATATAAATAACAGATCATGGGAATAAGTGCTTTAGACATAAAAGTAACATTTCGGAAGAGGAGTCCCTGCCCCGAGGAGCTTACAGTCTAATTGGTAGGTAGGGAGAACGTACAGGGACAGTAGGACGGAGTTCTGGTAAGTGTGTCTGCAGGGGGCCAAGCTTTATGTATCATGTTCAGAATATCCACAGTGCTATTCATATGCTTCTTTAAGCAAGTGTGTCTTAAGGTGGGTCTTAAAGGTGGATAGAGAGGGTGCTAGTCTGGTACTGAGGGGAAGGGCATTCCAGAGGTGTGGGGCAGTCAGTGAAAAAGGTTTAAGGCGGGAGAGGGCTTTAGATACAAAGGGGGTAGAAAGAAGACATCGTTGAGAAGAACGCAAGAGTCTGGATGGTGCATACCGAGAAATTAGGGATGAGATGTAAGGAGGGGCAGAAGAATGTAAAGCTTTAAAAGCGAGGAGAAGAATGGAGTGTGAGATGCGGGATTTGATCGGAAGCCAGGAGAGGGATTTCATGAGGGGAGATGCTGAGACAGATCTAGGAAAGAGTAGAGTGATTCTGGCAGCAGCATTTAGGATAGATTGTAGGGGAGACAGGTGAGAGGCAGGAAGGCCGGACAGCAGGAGGTTACAGTAATCAAGACGGGAGAGAATGAGGGCCTGAGTCAGAGTTTTAGCAGTCGAACAACAGAGGAAAGGGCGTATCTTAGTTATATTGCGGAGGAAAAAGCGACAAGTTTTAGAAATGTTTTGAATGTGAGGGGCGAATGTGAGAGAGGAGTCGAATGTGACCCCTAGGCAGCGTGCTTGGGCTACTGGGTGAATGATTGTAGTTCCAACAGTAATGTGGAAGGAGGTAGTAGGGCCAGGTTTGGGAGGAAGTATGAGGAGCTCTGTTTTAGCCATGTTGAGTTTAAGGCGTCGGAGGGCCATCCAGGATGATATAGCAGAGAGACATTCAGAAACGTTGGTTTGTACAGCAGGTGTAAGGTCAGGTGTTGAAAAGTATATTTGTGTGTCGTCGGCATAGAGGTGATATTTAAACCCAAGAGATGTTATTAGGTCACCTAGAGAGAGTGTGTACAGAGAAAAGAGAAGAGGTCCCAGGACAGAGCCCTGGGGTACCCCCACAGAGAGATCAATAGAGGAGGAGGAGGTGTTAGCAGAAGAGACACTAAAAGTACGATGGGAGAGGTAGGATGAGATCCAGGATAGAGCTTTGTTCCGAATACCTAGAGTATGGAGAATGTGGAGGAGAAGAGGGTGGTCCACTGTGTCAAATGCTGCAGAGAGGTCGAGTAATATGAGCAGAGTGTAATGACCTCTGTCTTTGGCAGCATGGAGGTCGTCAGTTATTTTAGTGAGGGCTGTTTCGGTGGAGTGAGCAGTGCGGAAGCCAGATTGTAGAGGGTCTAGGAGAGAATAGGTGTTGAGAAAATGGAGCAAGCGAGAGAATACAAGACGTTCAAGGAGTTTAGAGGCAAAAGGCAGGAGGGAGACAGGTCGATAGTTAGAAAGACAGGTAGGGTCAAGCTTGCTGTTTTTGAGTAATGGTATGACTGTTGCATGTTTGAAGGAGGATGGAAAGGTTCCAGAGCAGAGGGAGGAGTTAAAAATGTGTGTAAGCATAGGGATTATAGTAGGAGCTAGAGGTTTTAGGAGATGGGAGGGAATGGGGTCAAGAGGGCAAGTGGTAGAGGGAGAAGAGGAGATCAAAAGCGACACATCCTCCTCTGAGACAGTGGAAAAAGAGTCAAGGAAGGCAGGAGGAGAGTTAGGAAGAGGTGTAGGATGGGGGGAAGAAACAGAGGGGATGTTCTGCCGTATGGATTCCACCTTTTCCTTAAAATAGTCAGCAAAGTCCTGAGCGGAGATGGAGGAAGGAGAGGCAGCTGAGGGTGGTTTGAGTAGAGTATCAAAGACAGAGAACAGTCGGCGTGGGTTAGACTTGTGCATGTTGATTAGTGCAGAAAAGTAGGCTTGTTTAGCTTGCGAGAGGGCAGAGTTGAAACATGATAGCATAAATTTGTAGTGAAGGAAGTCTGCGAGAGTGTGAGACTTCCTCCAGAGGCGTTCAGAGGAACGAGTGGAGGAACGCAGCATGCGCGTGTGGGAATTTAGCCAGGGTCTAGGGTTAGAAGGGCGAGGGCGGCAGAGAGAAAGCGGGGCATGTAGATCAAGAGACGAGGACAAGACAGAGTTGTACTTTCTGACCAGGTTGTTAGGGTCTGTAGCAGAGCTGAGAGAGGAGAGGGAGGAGTGTAAAGTGGACTCAAAGTCAGGTAAGTGAATAGAGCGCAGGTTTCTGCAGAACCGGGGGGTAGATGGAGGTGGAGAAGGGGAGAAGCGAGATAAAGAGAATGAGATGATGATCAGAGAAAGGAAAAGGGGAAATGGAGAAATCAGAGAGAGAGAAGTTTTTAGTGAAAACCAGGTCTAAGTAGTGGCCATCCTTGTGGGTGCTGGCTGCAGTCCACTGTTGAAGGCCAAAAGAAGAGGTAAGAGAAAGAAAGCGGGAAGCCCAAGAGAGAGAGGGGTCATCAATGTGGCAATTGAAGTCCCCAAGGAGAAGAATAGGGGAGTCTGAGGAGAGAAAGAAAGAGAGCCAGGATTCAAAGTGAGAGAGAAAGGTAGAAGGGGGATGAATAGAGGTAGGTGGGCGATAGATGACCGCCACATGAACAGGGAGAGGAGAGAAGATCTGGACAGTGTGAGCCTCAAAGGAGGGAAAAGCAAGAGAGGGGGGAATAGGAAGGGTTCGGTAACGGCAGACAGAGGAGAGCAGGAGCCCCACGCCTCCACCCCTGCCATCAGGGCGCGGAGTGTGGGAGAAGGAAAGGCCACCATAGGAGAGGGCAGCTTCCAGAGCAGAGTCAGACTGAGTGAGCCAGGTCTCAGTTATAGCAAAGAGAAGCAGGGAGTGAGAGAGAAAGAAGTCATGTACAGAGAGGAACTTGTTAGAAAGAGAGCGTGCGTTCCAAAGGGCACAGGAGAAAGGGAGAGAGGAGGGAGGGTGGCAGGGGATGGGTATGAGTTTGGAGGGGTTGACACCAGATGGAGTAGAAGTTGCATGTGGGAGGCGAAGACGAGAGCAAGTTGAAATAAGACAGGTACCAGGATTGGGAGAGATATCCCCAGAAGCAAGGAGGAGAAGCATGGATAGAAAGAGGATGTGTGAGGAGGATTTGTAGGGGTGTTTTTTAGTGCAGGGGATATAGCTGTGTGGTGTCAGAGGACGCAGGTAAGAAAGGAGTTCATGTGAACTGAGAAGTGGTGAAGAAAGGAGAGATGGAGATATATGAATAGAGTTTGAGACATACTGAGGCTGGTAAAAAGAAGTGCATAATTTGAGAAGAAGTGAAGTCACAGCAAATATAAATGGGAAAGGCAGCATCACAGCAGTAATGATGCAGTCTGGTATTGATGATATCCTCCTTTCCAGCGTAGTTCAAATGCAGGAATCAGGGCCAGATGGGGTGTCCACTTCTTCCTCACTTCTTTTGAACTTCCTTTTAAACTTCAGTTGTTCAATAGTCATGCCACTTATAATGGGACACTTTGAATATGGGCTGCAAGCAGACTAGCTGTTCTGACTGGGTTTATATAGGCCTAAAAAGTCACCTGACAATGTTGTTCTGTCTGCTTAATTAGCACATCTGAGGTACATTCAAACAAATGGTTTTCTACACAGGGTGTTCCCTGCCTAGGTGGCAACACTTAATTTGATTAGGGGTAGACAGAAAACAGCATTCAAATATGGTTTTTACCTAGCATTGGATCACTTGCATATACTATATAATACACACAGCAGAGGATTTAGAGATGGATTTTACCTAGCATTGGATCACTTGCATATACTATATAATACACACAGCAGAGGATTTAGAGATGGATTTTACCTAGCATTGGATCACTTGCATATACTATATAATACACACAGCAGAGGATTTAGAGATGGATTTTACCTAGCATTGGATCACTTGCATATACTATATAATACACACAGCAGAGGATTTAGAGATGGATTTTACCTAGCATTGGATCACTTGCATATACTATATAATACACACAGCAGAGGATTTAGAGATGGATTTTACCTAGCATTGGATCACTTGCATATACTATATAATACACACAGCAGAGGATTTAGAGATGGATTTTACCTAGCATTGGATCACTTGCATATACTATATAATACACACAGCAGAGGATTTAGAGATGGATTTTACCTAGCATTGGATCACTTGCATATACTATATAATACACACAGCAGAGGATTTAGAGATGGATTTTACCTAGCATTGGATCACTTGCATATACTATATAATACACACAGCAGAGGATTTAGAGATGGATTTTACCTAGCATTGGATCACTTGCATATACTATATAATACACACAGCAGAGGATTTAGAGATGGATTTTACCTGAGGAGAGAAGAAGGATAAGATCCATTAGGGTAAGAGTTCCTTCCTTTTAAACTTCAGTTGTTCAATAGTCATGCCACTTATAATGGGCCACTTTGAATATGGGCTGCAATATTTCTGAGTGAGTTTGAACGAATTCGGCCCATGGTGTAGTTCCACCCAGTTATCCTGTGCATCAGAAATAAAGTTTTGCAGGTATTGCTCTAGTGACGGATTTGTTCTTTTGGTTTGACCGTTGGTTTGGGGTTGATACCCAGAATTAAAAAGAAGAGTGATCTCTAACCCTTGAGCGAAGATACTGATCGCCAAAAATTTCGAGACGAACTGTAACCCCCAATCGGACACTATAGAGAGTGGGACTCCATGAATACTAAATATTTCTTTGATATAAATATCTGCCAAGGTGGCAGAATTAGGAAGACCCTTGAGAGGAATGAACTGGGCCTGTTTGGAAAACCTATCAACAATAACGAGAATAGTATTTCTCCCACGAGAAACAGGAAGCTCAACAATTAAGTTCATTGAGAGGTGGGTCCACGGTCGGTCTGGAATGGGCAAGGACGAAGCAGACCAGAAGGCTTGTTGCAGGTGGACTTATTTCGAGCACAGATGGAACAAGAGTTGAAGAATTCCTTGACATCCTTAAACATATTAAAGTAGAGGCAACGTTTATTCTAACATTTGCCGTAAACTAGCCGGGTTACATTCTGGGTATGTGCTGGGTATGTGCTGGGTATGTTCCGGGCTAGTTTGAGGCACGTTTAAGGTATTTCTGCATTGACTAACGACCCATAGGATTAACACAGCAGGGATCCCTGGCAGTCCAATTCAGCTGTTAATCTGATAGGCCATTAATCAATGCAGAAATGCTGGGGCTAGTTTAAGGAAAGTTTTAGGCATGTATTCAGAATGTACCTGGGTGTTTCCTGGTTTTTTTGGGGAATTGCCACTTGTGCATCTGATCAAATCGGAAATCCTCTTTGTATCAGGGTGACCGTGAGACTTAGAGGAATGATCCCACTGTGGCAATTGGGGGGTTAATCAGGCCCTAAATAAAGGTATTATACTCAGCTAATTAACCCCAACACGCATTGGGAATGAAGGGGTTAATAGTATATGCATGACACTGATGCAGTTGCCCCTGTCCCAGCCTTCATACCCCCATGTTTCAGCCTATTCCCTGTCTGCCATAATAGAATTATATAAAAAGGGGGCTAGGCACTAAGCTCAATGGCTTTGCGTTCTGATTTTGCAAAAAAGCAGGTTCGTTAAAAAGTGAAGACAGGGACGCGATTCACTAAGGCCTTGAGCCCATTTTTTTAACGTACCTGCTCAAAATAGCTCAGAACAGCCACAGCGTACGTGATGCTTTTTTCCCCCCTGCTAGCGTTCTTAACCTTTACGTACGCTAGCTGATAGAAAAAAAAGCCGCATGTAACTTTTCCATTGAAATTTGCCATCTCCATGCAAGTCTGTTACAGGCGATCTTACACTAAATAAATACATTTTAATAATAGTGTACATGAGCAGGGGGTCTCAGGACCTGAATCGCATTGGTTTCAGGTCCGAGGACCCCCTACTTCAGTAGATATAGGCCCCGATATGGGGTGCCAGTATCTCCTGCACTTTAAAGCTCCCGCGTCACGTGACCGGGACATTAAAATTCTGCAGGGGATACCGGCACCCCATAAAGGGGCCTATATCTCCTCAAGTAGGGGGTCACCGAGGCTGAAACCAATGCGGTTCAGCTCAGGAGACCCCCTGCACATCTACACTACTGTCAAAACACACATATCAATAAATAATAATTCCTTACCGTAGTGGCTATCCGCTATGGTAATGAAGATGCATTAAAGTACATTTTAATAATAGTGTGCGGGAGCAGGGGGTCCCCTGAGCTGAACCGCATTGATTTCTGCCTCAGATACCCCCTGCTTCCCGAGTTACAGGCCCCGGTATGGGGCATAGGATGCCAGTGTCGCTGCCATCTTTATAGCGTCCAAGACGCGACGTGGGCTCTATAAAGATGGCGGCGACACTGGCACCGATGCCCCAAACCGGGGCCTGTAACTCAGGAAGCAGGGGGTCTCTGAGGCACAAATCAATGCGGTTCAGCTCAGGGGACCCCCTGCTCCCGCACAATTATTAAAATTTACATTAATGCAGCTTCATTACCTTAGTGCAGGGGGGCGCAAACTTTTTTCCCTGCGCCCCCCTGCCGGCTGTCCCCTCACTCCCGCGCCCCCCCCCAACCCCAACTTACCCTCGCTCCGGCGTAATGACGTCACGTTGCCATAGCAACGTGACGTCACATGACCTCGCAGCGTCATTTTGACGCCGCGTTGCCATGGCGACGCCGGGAGGAAGCCGCCGGAGCCACGGGTAAGTATGGTTTACAGAGGCCCTGCAGCTCCCCCGGCACTTAATTTAAGTGCCTTCTGGAAGCGCGCGGGGCCTCTTTAAACCCCGCGTCCCCCGTCGGCAGTCTCGCGCCCCCCCTGGGGGTCGCGCCCCACAGTTTGCGCACCGCTGCCTTAGTGGATAGCCGCTAAGGCAATGAAGGGGTTAAGGCACAATAGCATGTTTATTGGGTACAATTGCCCCCAATAAACATAGCAATATACAACACACATCCCCCACACCCCCTAACACATACAATACAGTAATGGGCAAAATAACTATTTTCCACATATGGATAATAATGCATTTGCCAATTTTTAATACATATAAATTACAATAAATACAGTAAAAAAATATTACGCTTACCTTTTACAGGCACCCACGATGAAGGCCGTCTTCATCCTCATCTTCATCCTGCCCATGCCCCCTCCGATGCTGCAAAACATCCAATGTAATGTCCCCTAACCCCTTAATCACCATAGCGGGTATTAACCGCTACAGTCATTAAGGGGTTAACCCACCCTCACTCATCACTCTGGAGGCCTACATACCCTCCCCCACTAACCCCCCCCCCCATGAGGCCAAACCACCCTCACCCACTACCCAGCCGGGAGGCCTACAACCATACCCCTGGGGCCAATATCCCCTCCCCCCACACCCAGTACCAACAATAAAAACAATACACAGCCCCACAATAAACATCATTCTATTTATTAAATACATAACCCACCCCCTGTGCCTCCCCATAAATACATGATTTATTCTTTTACATACAGGCTTCATACCCCAGGCCCACGTGAGTCCCCGGTGGGCCTGACGGGTCACCTCACAGACCTACAGGTTACCAGCAACTTGTTTCATACAGGGTCTGGAGGCCTGTTAGTGGGTCCTGCCACGCGCCATGGCCTACCAGGTGGTCTCCGCGGGTCACCGTGGGCCACAATTGGGTCCCTACGGTAGTCCCGCGGATGTCTTGGAGCCCCGGGTCAGACCCACAGGTGTCTGAGGGGCCTCGGGTGGTTCCCACGGGGGTCTGGCAACCCACGGATGGTCCCTACCGGTCCGCGGTGCCCCCACAGATGTGTGGCCACCGGTTATTCCCCGCAGGTGTCCCCCATGGACCACGCAGCCTGGTACCCGTGAGAAGCCCGAGGATACCTCAGGTGGTCTCCAGTGGTCTCTCGCGGACCAAAGGAACCACAACACATACAGTACAATAATGTGCCAAATAACTATTATCCAGATATGGATAATAGATTATTTGCCCATTATTAAACACATTAACTAGCATAATAACAGAAATAAAGTTCTACTGACCTCATCAATAAGAAGCCCCCGTCACCAGCAAAATCCTTGTCCTCCGTTGCCAACAAAATACATAGCAATACATTGCAATTACATTCAGATATCAATTAACCCCTTAATCATTATCAGATAATAACCACAAAGGTAATTAAGGGGTTAAGCCACCCTGGCCCGATACCCACCTTTCACCCATTCATTTGTACAGTGGCTTCATCATGCAACTATATATATACACACACACACATATATATATATACAGTGTTCGACAAATCACCCAAAAATCTACTCGCCCAACCAAAAAATCTACTCGCCAGCTAGTCCCGCCCCCAACCCTGCCCCTAGTCCCGCCCCCAACCTGAGTCCCGCCCCCAACCCCGCTTTAAAATAAAATACATTTAATAAATTCCTAGCCAGAACAACATTAGTGTTTGACATAAATGTCTTTATTGTATTACATTATACGACAATTAGTCCTTTTTACTTGTGTTTGTGTAAATGTCGATCTAGAAATAAAAGCCAGGTGTGAATGACTTGTTTCCTGAAACCCTTAACCAGTGTCTGGACATCCCCGCTTCACAATATCTAAAGCAGCAATCCCACCTGGGATCTTAACTGATCCGCAGTTCCTCAATGTCCAGGTACCCTCATTCCCGCAATGTTAGGTGTTCCCTACCTGTCTTCTGGCTTAGGGGGGGTTCCGATGTCTTCTGTGTGAAGCTTGAGTCAGATCTAGAAGAAAGCAGTATAGGTTATTTTGGTGTAGTATAGGGCAGTTAAGATATATAGGGTAAATAAGAGATCCAGAAACAGAGTGTGAGACAGACACAGGGAGAGGGTGAGAGAGAGAGAGGGGGTTTGAGAGAGATAGGGGGTGTGAGAGAGAGAGAGAGTGGGTGTGAGAGAGAGAGGGTGTGAGAGAGAGAGGGTGTGAGAGAGGGTGTGTGAGAGAGAGGGTGTGTGAGAGAGGGTGTGTGAGAGAGGGTGTGTGAGAGAGAGAGAGTGTGAGAGAGGGTGTGGGGGAGAGAGAGAGGGTGTGGGGTAGAGAGAGATGGAGTGGGGGAGAGAGAGAGGGTGTGGGGGAGAGAGAGAGGGTGTGAGAGAGAGAGAGAGGGTGTGAGAGAGAGAGAGGGTGTGAGAGAGAGAGAGAGGGTGTGAGAGAGAGAGAGAGAGAGAGAGAGAGAGAGAGAGAGAGAGAGGGAGTGTGTGAGAGAGAGAGAGAGAGAGAGAGAGAGAGAGAGAGGGTGTGAGAGAGAGAGGGTGTGAGAGAGAGAGGGTGTGAGAGAGAGAGGGTGTGAGAGAGAGGGTGTGAGAGAGAGGGTGTGAGAGAGAGGGTGTGAGAGAGAGAGGGTGTGAGAGAGAGGGTGTGAGAGAGAGAAGGTATGAGAGAGAGAGGGTGGAGAGGGGGCGAGAGAGAGAGGGGGCGAGAGAGAGAGGGCAATGGGGGTGGGGTGACTGGGGTAACTGGGTGACTGGGTGGGGTGACGGGGTGACTGGGTGGGGTGACGGGGTGAATGGGTGGGGTGACTGGGTGGGGTGGTGGGGTGACTGGGTGGGGTGACGGGGTGACTGGGTGGGGTGACTGGGTGACTGGGTGGGGTGACTGGGTGGGGTGACGGGGTGACTGGGGTGGGGTGGTGGGGTGACTGGAGTGGAGTGACTGGGTGGGGTGACACTTCTGGTATCCTACACACACACACACGCACGCACGCACACCCATGCATACACATACACCCTCCCATGCATGCATGCACAGACACACATGCACATACACACTCACTCACTCTCTCTCTCCCATGCATGCATGCATACACACACACACTCTCCCATGCACACACACACACACACACACACACACACACACACACACACACACACACACACACACACACACACACACACACACACACACACACACACACACACACACACACACACACACACACACACACACACACACACACACACTCTCCCATACATGCATGCATACACACACACACTCTCCCATACACACATACACACACGACAGGGGGAAGAAGAGGAAAGCCGCGCGACCGAGCACCACCACCACAACCACTGCCCCGCTCGCCCCCCCGCAACCATCTCCCTCCCTGCACGGACAGCCACGGAACAGCGGGGAAGCGGAGACCAAGGAGGTAAGAGGGGAACACACCCGCTACTATCTCCCACCCCGCGCGGGGATCTGGGAAGCGGGAAGTGGCGCATGAAGCCGGGAAAACACCCACTATCATCACCCGTCCCGCGCTGGTATTGCGGGAAGCCAGGGTAAGTGGGGACACCCCCCACTACCATCACCCATCCCGCGCTGGTATCGTGGGAAGCCGGGGTAAGCGGGGAACACCCCACTACTTCATCCGCCCCGCGCGGGGACCGGGGAAAGCTGGAAGTGGCGCGGGAAGCTGGGGGGAATAAGGGGGAGACACCTCCACCCGACAAGGGGACCGGGGAAAGCTGGAAGTGGCACGGGAAGCTGGGGGGAATAAGGTGGGGACACCTCCGCCCTGTGCGGGGACCGGGGAAAGCTGGAAGTGGCGCGGGAAGCTGGGGGGAATAAGGGGGGGGAAAGCGCGGAAAAGCGGGGGCAGGGGAGAGAAGGCGGAACACCCTCGTTACAATCTGCAGCCAAGCGCGGGTATTGGGGGGGGGGAAGCGGGGAGTAAGGGGGAACTGCAAGAGGCAGGGAAGGATCAGAGGGGATGGAGGATTGGAGAGTACTTACTCTAGTACTCTCCACCAGATCTCTGGCCAGAAAAAATGGCAGCTCGTTGGGGGCTGGCTCATATAGAGCCTGGCCGCACGCCCACAAAGCCTGTGAGCGCACGCCAATCAGCAATCATGTAGGGGGAGTTATTTATTTATTTATTTTTTCAGCGCGAGCAGGGAAAATTCAGCGCGAGCGGGGAAATTTAAAAAAACAAGCACGTGTTCTGCTTGGGCCACTATTTACTCTCCCGGGGGTTAAATTCACCCGCCCCAGGCATGTAAATGTATAGGATTGTCGAACACTGTATATATATATCTATATATAGACATATGGAGACCAGGGGATCCTGATAGCCAAAAAGAGACAGCACACTGCAGGTATGGTATCAAAAAAGTGTATTCAGTAACACAAGGCCGCCTTGCAAAAAAAGGGAGGGGGGGGAAAGAAGGGGGATGGAGAAAAATGCGTAACGGGTACAATGCGCAATGAGATAATGTAACAATAAAACAATCACTATACCCAAAAATATTCACACTATAGAATTTGTATATGATTTTTACAGAAAACAGCCTAATTTCAGATCTTCATTTAGTCCGTAAGGAGATATGGTCTTGAGCTCGTATATTAGCCTTGCCTCTTGTTGCAGAAGCAACTTGTTCCTGTCTCCCCCTCTGGGTGGTGGCAGTACCTGTAATATAGGCATACATCGCATTGTGGCTAGTGAGTGCCGTTGTTCTTTAAAATGTCTGGCAACCGGCAGATATTTAAGCTCACTCTGTTCATCCTTGCTGTTCAATGCTTTCCTGATCGTGGAGCGATGGATGGCTATTCTCTCCTTCAGCATCCGTGTAGTTTTCCCCACGTAGCGCAGCCCACAGGGGCACGTGATCATATATACAACAAAACGAGACTCACAGTTTAGGAAATTCTTGATCTTAATCGGTACCCCACTATGCGGGTGGGTATAACTAGCTCCAGTTTGCATGAAACTGCAATTGGTGCAACCGTGGCATCTGTATGAACCTGGTTTTCTTTCGAGCCAGGTTTTAGAGTGTCCATACTTGTCCACTGGGTCCGCTTGTGTCAACATATCTCCTAAATTGCGTCCTCGCTTGTAGCAGAACAGTGGTGGATCTTTACAGAGTTTGCCAATCTTGTTGTCATTCGCTAGGGTATGCCAGTTCTTGTGTATACTGCGCTTGATGCGGTTGGACGCCGTACAGTAAGTGCTGATGAAATGGCAACGTTGTTCCGTAGGTTTATTCGTGCTCGGTCGCAGCAGAGATTGCCTGTCGATGCTCCTTACTTTGATCAGGGCTTCGCTGATGTCCTTGCGGTCATAACCCCTGTCCTGGAAGCGTGCCGCCATGGCCAAGAGAGCTGGTTCTAATTCATCCGGATTAGACGTTATTCTTTTTACTCTGAGTAACTGTGAGAAGGGGAGACCCCTCTTGAGCGGTGCTGGGTGGTGGCTGGTGGCATACAGTAGCGAGTTCCTGTCTGTATCCTTGTGATAAAGCCTAGTGACCAGGCCTTCACCCGACTTGTACACGATGGTATCCAGGAAGGAAATCTGTGAATGACTGAACTGTGCTGTGAATCTGATGGTAGATGGAATATGGCGGCCTTGTGTTACTGAATACACTTTTTTGATACCATACCTGCAGTGTGCTGTCTCTTTTTGGCTATCAGGATCCCCTTGTCTCCATATGTCTACATATTCTCTATGGGACAAGCATCTGCCTCCTGCAACAAAACCGTGAGTGCTAATCTCCATACCTGACTATATCTATATATATATATATATATATATACCATAATACTGATTTAAGTTATGGTGAGTAAAAAAAGTGACAAAAACCCTCCACAGGAAAGCAAATATGCAAATACAGCTGTATGCTCATCTGCATGTCTTAGGCAGGTCTGCAACCCCACCTTTCCCCATTATCACCCAGCATACAGCACTTCCACTGCAGCAAGGGATTCTGGGAAATGACATGCAAATGAGCACACACTGTCACTTTTTGCTTCAAAAACCATTTTTAACATGGTTCCCTATAGGCTTAAGCTTGCTGCATGGTCACAGCTTTGAGCACAGCCAGGGTTAAGGTGCATACCCAGAAAACCACCCACAGACAGCTGTTTCGACCTTGATGGGTCTCATCAGTGTGGGGTTGATTTTACTGGATATGCATAAGAGGCTATGGGATAGGCTATACCATAATACTGAGTTAAGTTAAAAACAGTGTCTCTTGGAATGTTATCTGTGCTGGTCCTTCCCCCGGTGTGGATGTGTTTTATGGCTAGAGGTGTCAAAAGGTTCCTGAAAGCAAGTGAAGAAAGAGTGTGTATGTGTATCAGTGTGAATAAAAATGAATGGAGAGCCCACAGTATATACAGTGCTTTACACAAGGTGTGTGTGGAGTGGGAGTGGATATAAATGGTGTGGGTGGGTGTGAAAATGTGAGAGTTTGTAGCACAACTAAAAGTGTGTGTGGATACTATGTGGTCTCTATTGGTGTATAGGGATGGAAAAACAAGGAGTATTAGTATGTGTGAGAGACAGCTGTGTGTGCATACATATAGCACAGTATGTACAGACATGGCCTTTAGCGCTCATGGGAAGAGAGTTCCCTAGTGTCAGTAATAACTCATAACATTTCGATCTCTGTTTAGGCCACTGCTAAGTGTCCCGAACAGTAGCATAAATTTGTATTCATGCAACCGTCTCTCTTTCGGGTTTTTAAGATTACCTTTGAGTATGGCAACCCTCAGATCGTTCATCTTATGGCCAGAGTCAGAGAAATGTTCGGACTGTCTCTTGTTCCGCGTGTGATGCTGTAGCGATGCAGGTTAATTCTCTTGTTTAGCCCCTGCCCTGTATCACCTATGTAGTAGTAGCCCCCTGGGCATTTCATGCACATGTACATGATACCTCTACATGTACTGTATATAGATATATATATATATATATATATATATATATAAATATACACTACCGACACACTTTATTGCAGCACGGTTAGCACCGCAAGCCGGGGGATGCCCCGGCGTGCTAGCCGCACTCCCTCAGCGTGCCGCGCATCACCGATGCGTGGTCACGCGTCATCGGGTGCCTGCGCCCCCTGCACGCGCGTCCAGGGCTCCCCGAGGGAGCCCTGGTGTCCCGCGATGTGGGGGACGGCGGCAGGGGGTTCCGGGGGACCCGGCGGACCCGGCAGCGGGAGGGAGAGCGCCCCGATCGGAGGGCGCTCTTCCGCTGCTATGGCGCGCGCCCGGCACCCTCCGGCGCGCGCCAGGTTACTGCTGCGGCCAAGAACGGGCAAATGCTCGAATAAACTCGGCCGCAGCAGTATATATATATATATATATATATATATATATATATATATATATATATATATATAAAAATTGGTGTGCAGGCTTACGATGCTTTGGGCAAAATATCTAACTAAAAAAACATATTTTATTATTATTAGTATTAGCATTATTATTAGTACTGAAGCATTATTTCTTGTAATTATTACCACGTATGTATTCATGTGCCACAGCCCAGTGGCACTCTATGTGGCATTACATATAGTCAAGATTAGGTGGTTGTGGGCATTTGAGCTTGCTGGGTTTGTTTGTTTATATATATGTCACATGGTCTACTAGAGCCAGTCAGAGTTGGGATGTAGTTCCCATGCTCTGATTGGCTACCGTACCATGTGAGGCCGGCCATCTTTCTTTTCATGACGTCATCTTAAAGGCAATTGAAGCACAGCCATTCTGATTGGCTGTGCTTTCATTGCTTTTAAATGACGTCATCATTTTTTTTTGTCTCGGCCAAAGCACATGGTTTTCACGGCCCAATTAGGGCCGTGGGAAAATTTGACGAAAATGTGACGTCATAGGCCTATAAAAGCCTATGTCGTCTCATTTTTAAGGCAGACGACGAGGAGGAAAGTCCTCATATAGAAGAAAGAAGACCAGGGCGTGGCCGAAGAAGAGAAGAAGACCCCGGAAGAGAGCGGAAGAAGATAAAAGAAAGAAGAATACAGGTGAAGATGGATTTCAAATAGAAGACCCGTGGATTGTTTTGGTTTATTATTTTATTGTTTATTATTTTATGGTTTATTATTTTATGGGTTCCTGTGCGTGGATTGGTTAGAGAGTAAGCTGTTCAACGGGAGTCGGTGAGTGGGTCAAGTAATGGTAAGTGAACAAAAGAAATGTATTTTATTTAACTTATTCAAATTTTTTTTGGTTTTTTAGATGTGTGTTTTTTTTTTTTTTAGATCATTTCTTGCCACTGTATGTATGTATGTATATATGTATGTCTAGATCGATATATACATACAGGGTAAGAAATGGTTTGGTAGGAAATGCTTGTATTGCTGTGTTTAAAATGATTTTGGCTATGCTGCTATGCATAAATGTGTGTGTAATGTATTTTCGAATTAGATAGATGTAATTTTTGGTCTTGTATGGTGAACTTTAGGTCAGGGTGAGGCTTGCTTTTGTATATTGTATTCTTTTTGGTACTTATATTTTGTGTGATGGTAACTTGTTCTGTTTAACGATTAAAATAGTTAATTGTTTAATTGTTATGGATGGAATTTAAATTGTTTAGTGATTTGATTAATGAATGCTAATTGATTTATGGTGACTTGGTTGGTTTAAATAGTATACTTGTTTGGATGTATTGGTATTTTGTTTGGAATATGTTATTGTTAACATTAATTGGCAGAGTGTACATGGTGCATAGATTGTATGCATCATGTTTACAATGTAAATGCAATGTTTTGATTGGCATTTGAGGCTTTTGATTGGAAGATGAGATTGGATTTTTTTAGGAAATATGATTTTATTGTACTGTGTCTGTATGGAGAAGTGGTATTTGTAGTAGAGCATGTTTTTGATAACCCTTCTACATTTATTTGTATATTTATTCATCATGTGTATATATATATATATATACAGTGCTCGACAAACCCGGTCGCCAACTCGCCAGCTGCGATCGGAAATTGGCTCGTGGCCAGTAACATTTCCCCTGCTCTGCAAAAAAAATCCGCTGCTCGGAAAAAAAAAAAAATCCCCTGCTCGGAAAAAATAAATAAAAAAATTCCTCTAGCTGATTGGCTGTGACGCGGGATGGAGCTGCCAGGACTTAAAACTGCCCTTCCTTCTCTGCACGGGGGAGAGGTGTGTGCGTGCGTCTGCTCCTCCTCCTCCTTTATACTGAATATCCTCCTGTATAATTGTGTCAGCTCCTGCACTGATCCGGTCATGGAGGATTTTGGACAGATGTGGAGGTGGGTGGAATGAAATGCAATTTAAATACACTGTTTCTCCTTCCCCCACTGCTCCCGCTGCCCGCGCGGGCTGGAAGGTAATGGCGCGGGTGTTTCTCCTTCCCCCCCCTCTCCCGCTGCCCGCGCGGGCTGGGAGGTAATGGCGCTGGTGATTTTCCTTCCCCCCCCCCTCTCCCGCTGCCCGCGCGGGCTGGAAGGTAATGGCACTGGTGATTTTCCTTCCCCCCCCCTCTCCCGCTGCCCGCGCGGGCTGGAAGGTAATGGCGCGGGTGTTTCTCCTTCCCCCACTGCTCCCGCTGCCCGCGCGGGCTGAAAGGTAATGGCGCTGGTGATTTTCCTTCCCCCCCCCCCCTCTCCCGCTGCCCGCGCGGGCTGGGAGGTAATGGCGCTGGTGATTTTCCTTCCCCCCCCTCTCCCGCTGCCCGCGCGGGCTGGGAGGTAATGGCGCTGGTGATTTTCCTTCCCCCCCCCTCTCCCGCTGCCCACGCGGGCTGGAAGGTAATGGCGCTGGTGATTTTCCTTCCCCCCCCCCCCTCTCCCGCTGCCCGCGCGGGCTGAAAGGTAATGGCGCTGGTGATTTTCCTTCCCCCCCCCCCTCTCCCGCTGCCCGCGCGGGCTGGGAGGTAATGGCGCTGGTGATTTTCCTTCCCGCTGCCCGCGCGGGCTGGAAGGTAATGGCGCTGGTGATTTTCCTTCCCCCCCCTCTCCCGCTGCCCGCGCGGGCTGGGAGGTAATGGCGCTGGTGATTTTCCTTTCCCCCCCCTCTCCCGCTGCCCGTGCGGGCTGGAAGGTAATGGCGCGGGTGATTTTCCTTCCCCCTCTCCCGCTGCCCGCGCGGGCTGGAAAGTAATGGCGCTGGTGATTTTCCTTTCCCCCCCCCCTCTCCCGCTGCCCGCGCGGGCTGGAAGGTAACGGCGCTGGTGATTTTCCTTCCCCCACTGCTCCCGCTGCCCGCGCGGGTCGGGAGGTGGTAGTGCGTGTGTTTCTCCTCCCCGCTCCTGCTGCCCACGCGGGTCGGGAGATACTGTAGTTGCGGGGGTGTTTCTCCCCTCCCTCCTGTGTGTGTTCCCCCCCTCCTGTGTGTGTCCCCCCCCTGTGTGTGTGTGAGAACGTGTATATGCAGGACACCAGAGGTACCCCCCCAGTTTGTCACCCCCCCACCCAGTCACCCATCCCACCAGTCACCCATCACACCAGTCACCCATCCCACCAGTCACCCATTCCACCAGTCACACAGTCACCCATCCCACCAGTCAACCAGTCACCCATCCCACCAGTCACCCAGTCATTAATCCCACCCAGTCACCCAGTCAGTGATCCCACCCAGTCACCAATCCCACCCAGTCAGTAACCCAGTCAGTAACTCCCCCCACAGTCACCCATCCCACTCCCCACCCAGTCAACCATCCCACCCCCCACCCAGTCAGTAATCCCACCCCTCACCCCCCCACCCAGTCATCCAGTCACCCAGTCAGTAATCCCACCCCCCACCCAGTCAGTAATCCCACCCAGTCACCCAGTCAGTAATCCCACCCAGTCACCCAGTCAGTAATCCCACCCAGTCACCCAGTCAGTAATCCCACCCAGTCACCCAGTCAGTAATCCTACCCAACACCCAGTCAGTAATCCCACCCAGTCACCCAGTCAGTAATCCCACCCAGTCACCCAGTCAGTAATCCTACCCCACCCAGTCACCCAGTCAGTAATCCCACCCAACACCCAGTCAGTAATCCCACCCAGTCACCCAGTCAGTAATCCCACCCCCACCCAGTCACCCAGTCAGTAATCCCACCACCACCCAGTCACCCAGTCAGTAATCCCACCCAGTCACCCAGTCAGTAATCCCACCCAGTCAGTAATCCCACCCAGTCAGTAATGTCACCCAGTCAGTAATCCCACCCAGTCAGTAATGTCACCCAGTCAGTAATCCCACCCAGTCAGTAATGTCACCCAGTCAGTAATCCCACCCAGTCACCCAGTCAGTAATCCCACCCAGTCACCCAGTCAGTAATCCCACCCAGTCACCCAGTCAGTAATCCCACCCAGTCACCCAGTCAGTAATACCACCCAGTCAGTAATACCACCCAGTCACCCAGTCAGTAATCCCACACAGTCAGTAATACCACCCAGTCACCCAGTCAGTAATCCCACCAAGTCACACAGTCAGTAATCCCACCCAATCAGTAATCCCAAGCAGTCACACAGTCAGTAATACCACCCAGTCACACAGTCAGTAATACCACCCAGTCACACAGTCAGTAATACCACCCAGTCACACAGTCAGTAATACCACCCAGTCACACAGTCAGTAATACCACCCAGTCACACAGTCAGTAATACCACCCAGTCACACAGTCAGTAATACCACCCAGTCACACAGTCAGTAATACCACCCAGTCACACAGTCAGTAATACCACCCAGTCACACAGTCAGTAATACCACCCAGTCACACAGTCAGTAATACCACCCAGTCCCACAGTCCGTAATCCCACCCCGCAGTCAGTCACCTCCACGTCAATCAATCACCCCCTCTCTGTCTCTCTCCTTCTCCCTCCCCCTCTCTGTCTCTCCCCCTCTCTGTCTCTCCCCCTCTCTGTCTCTCCCCCTCTCTGTCTCTCCCCCTCTCCGTCTCTCCCCCTCTCCGTCTCTCCCCCTCTCCGTCTCTCCCCCTCTCCGTCTCTCCCCCTCTCCGTCTCTCCCCCTCTCCGTCTCTCCCCCTCTCTGTCTCTCCCCCTCTCTGTCTCTCCCCCTCTCTGCCTGTGTCTCTCTCCCTCTCTGCCTGTGTCTCTCTCCCTCTCTGCCTGTGTTTTTCTCCCTCTCTGCCAGTGTCTCTCTCCCTGTCTGTGTCTCTCTCCCTCTCTGTCTGTGTCTCTCTCCCTCTCTGCCTGTGTCTATCTCCCTCTGTCTCTCTCCCTCTCTCCCTCCCTGTCCCTCTCTCTCCCTCCCTGTCCCTCTCCCTCCCTGTCCCTCTCCCTCCCTGTCCCTCCCTGTCCCTCTCCCTCCCTGTCCCTCTGTCTCTGTTCCTCTGTCCCTCTGTGTCTCTGTGTCTCTGTGTCTCTGTGTCTCCCTGTCCCTCTCTCTCTGTCCTTCTCTCTCTGTCCCTCTCTGTCCCTCTCTCTCTGTCCCTCTGTCCCTCTCTCTCTGTCCCTCTCTCTCTGTCCCTCTGTCCCTCTCTCTCTGTCCCTCTCTGTCCCTCTCTCTCTGTCCCTCTCTGTCCCTCTCTCTCTGTCCCTCTGTCCCTCTCTCTCTGTCCCTCTCTCTCTGTCCCTCTCCCTCTGTCCCTCTCTCTCTGTCCCTCTCCCTCTGTCCCTCTCTCTCTCTCCCTCCCTCTCTCTCTCCCTCTCCGTCTCTCTCCCTCTCCCTCCATCTGTCTCTCTCCCTCTCCCTCCATCTGTCTCTCTCCCTCTCCCTCCATCTGTCTCTCTCCCTCTCCCTCCATCTGTCTCTCTAACTCTCTGTCTGTGTCTCTCTCTCTCTCTCTGTCCCTCTCCCTCTGTCCCTCTCTCTCCCTCCCTCTCTCTCTCCCTCTCCGTCTCTCTCCCTCTCCCTCCATCTGTCTCTCTCCCTCTCCCTCCATCTGTCTCTCTCCCTCTCCCTCCCTCTCTAACTCTCTGTCTGTCTGTCTGTCTCTCTCTCTCTCTCTCTCTCTCTCTCTCTCTCTCTCTCTCTCTCTCTCTCTCTCTCTCTCTCTCTCTCTCCCTCTCCCTCTCCCTCCATCTGTCTCTCTCCCTCTCCCTCCATCTGTCTCTCTAACTCTCTGTCTGTGTGTCTCTGTCTCTGTCTCTGTCTCTCTGTCTCTCTCCCTCTGTCTCTCTCCCAGACTCTGGATATATTATTTACCTTATACTGCTTTCTTCCAGATCTGATTCAAGTGTCACATGGAAGACATCGGAATCCCCCCTAACCCAGAAAACAGGTAGGGAACACATCCCCTCCAATGTATAACATTGCGGGAATGCGGGTACCTGGACATTTAGGGACTGCGGATCAGGTAAGATCCCAGGCAGGATTGCTGCTTTAGATATTGTGAAGAGGGGGCATCCAGACACTGGTTAATGGGTGCAGGAAACTAGTCACACACACACGTAACAAGGACTAATTGTAGTAAAGTATAAATTTACTACAATAAATATAAACTTATGTCAAAAACAAATGTTGTTCTTACTAGAAATTTATTACATTTTTTTTTTTTTTAAACGAGGTTGGGGCGTGGCTATGGGCGGAACTGGGGGCGGGGCTAGGTGGCGAGTAGATTTTTTGGTTTGGCGAGTAGATTTTTGGGTGATTTGTCAAGCACTGTATATATATATATATATATATATATATATATATATATATAATTGCATGATGAAGCCACTGTACAAATGAATGGGTGAAGGGTGGGTATCGGGCCAGGGTGGCTTAACCCCTTAATTACCTTTGCGGTGATTAAGGTGTTAATTGATAACTGAATGTAATTGCAATGTATTGGCTATGTATTTTGTTGGCAACGGAGGACAAGGATTTTGCTGGTGACGGGGGCTTCTTATTGATGAGGTCAGTAGAACTTTATTTCTGTTATTATGCTAGTTAATGTGTTTTATAATGGGCAAATAATCTATTATCCATATCTGGATAATAGTTATTTGGCACATTATTGTACTGTATGTGTTGGGGGGGGCGGGGGGATTGATGTATTGAATGTATAGGTCAGGTTTATTTTTTTTATATACAGGGTTGGTTCCTTTGGTCTGCGAGAGACCTCTGGAGACACCTGAGGTATCCTCGGCATTCTCACGGGTACCAGGCTGCGTGGTCCACAGGGGACACCTGCGGGGAATAACCGGTGGCCACACATCTGTTGGGGCACCACGGACCCGGAGGGACCATCCGTGGGTCGCCAGACTCCCGTGGGAACCGTGAAAACAAAAGAAATTAGTGCGCAGCTAATACCTAGTATTTTACAAAAAGTGACCTGTGCACCGTGATTAGGAAACAATATTGTTAACCTTGTGTGAGGGTGACACTTGACGTGGGTCTGCAGCCTCTCTTGGGGGTGGCTCGACACCCCAGGAACTAAGCAAAAAACAGAAAAACAAGGCGCACAACGCACATAGTGTAATAGAGTATAAAACGTGACTTTATGGTTAAAAATAAATAAATCTGCGTACATCAAGGTAATTTTTACATGCGGTTGGTTGTTAGGTTTACCACACCATGTGATGACCGGAGATAGCACCCTTGGTAAGTACCAGCAGGGGGTGTAACAGCAAGCGTCTCGTCTGCTTCTTACTTTACAGTTGCAGGGATCACAGCAGGGGATGTGTCAGAAAACGTCTCATCTGCTGCGGGCTCCAATGTTGTGTGAATGTCCTACAGTATAGTAGGAATCCCAGAGCACACGGCTCCAAGCGGCGTGCTGCTTCTTGCGGGGCGCCCGGCGATGATGTCACAAATCGCCCATCAACTTCCGGCAAAGACACCCTTCTTTCCAACACGTTTCGTAACACTAGGTTACTAGTTAACTAGTGTTACGAAACACGTTGGAAAGAAGGGTGTCTTTGCTCGTTTCCCCAAAGTATTCTGTAGCGTCTCTGGACACTGTCAGTAAGCTGATTTATTTGACGCATGTGCGCTGCACACTCCGTTCTACTGGGAACTTCTAACTTGACACGCACGCTGTGCGTTCCAGGAGAAGTTGCCGGAAGTTGATGGGCGATTTGTGACGTCATCGCCGGGCGCCCCGCAAGAAGCAGCACGCCGCTTGGAGCCGTGTGCTCTGGGATTCCTACTATAGGACATTCACACAACATTGGAGCCCGCAGCAGATGAGACGTTTGCTGACACATCCCCTGCTGTGATCCCTGCAACTGTAAAGTAAGAAGCAGACGAGACGCTTGCTGTTCCACCCCCTGCTGGTACTTACCAAGGGTGCTACCTCCGGTCATCACATGGTGTGGTAAACCTAACAACCAACCGCTTGTAAATATTACCTTGATGTACGCAGATTTATTTATTTTTAACCATAAAGTCACGTTTTATACTCTATTACACTATGTGCATTGTGCGCCTTGTTTTTCTCCCGTGGGAACCACCTGAGGCCCCTCAGACACCTGTGGGTCTGACCCGGAGCTCCCAGACATCCACAAGCCTACCGTTGGGACCCAATTGTGGCCCACGGTGACCCGCAGAGACCACCTGGTGGGCCATGGCGCCTGGCGGGACCCACTAACAGGCCTCCAGACCCTGTATGAAACAAGTTGCTGGTAACCTGTAGGTCTGTGAGGTGACCCATCAGGCCCACCGTTGACTCACATGGGCCTGGGGTATGAACCCTGTATGTAAAATAATAAATCATGTATTTATGGGGGGCACAGGGGGTGGGTTATGTATTTAATAAATAGAATGATGTTTATTGTGGATCTGTGTATTGTTTTTATTGTGGGTACTGGGGGTGGGGGGAGGGGTATTGGCCCCAAGGGTATGTTGGTAGGCCTCCCAGCTGGGTAGTGGGTGAGGGTGGTTAGGCCTCACGGGGTGGGGGGTTAGTGGGGGAGGGTATGTAGGCCTCCTGAGTGGTGGGTGAGGGTGGGTTAACCCCTTAATGACTGTAGCGGTTAATAACCGCTATGGTGATTAAGGGGTTAGGGGACATTACATTGGATGTTTTTATTCTTGTGTATGTTTTGCAGCATCGGAGGGGGCATGGGCAGGATGAAGATGAGGATGAAGACAGCCTTCATCGTGGGTGCCTGTAAAAGGTAAGTGGAATATGTTTTTACTGTATTTATTAAAATTTATATGTATTTAAAATGGGCAAATGCATTATTATCCATATTTGGATAATAGTAATTTTGCCCATTACTGTATTGTATGTGTTAGGTGGTTGTGTATTTAGTTATAAATATTGTTTATTATTTTTTGAGGCGCAACATTGGTACCGCAGGCCCGTGGGTATCCGGGGACTCCTGTGAGGACCCCGGGACAGCCGTGGGGACCCCCGTACTCCCGCAGGGACCACCGCACTCCATCGGGGACCCCCGCTTGGTGAGCCGGGGACCCTCGGACACACACGGGGTCAGCCGGGGACACCCGCGCGACCCCTGGGCTCCCTCGGGGACCCCCGCGGAGTCAGCTGGGGACACCCGCCGGCCTGTTGTATGGGTTTTACGCCTGCAAAAATTAAAAGCAATAATTTTTTCTAAGTCCAGCTTTTTTTGCGTCTACTCTGACCTGACGTGTTCTGATCAACGCAACTTTCGCGTACGCTAAGGTTGCGTTGCTTAGTGCATCCCGCTTAAGGGCAGAATTTAACGCACACAGGGTTACGAACAAGCAAAGCTGGACTTAGAAAAAATTCCTGAAAAAAGTCATTTTTAGAGCGCAAAGTGCGTGTTTGTGTTACTTAGTGCATCGTGTTGAGCGCAACATCACGTTCTGAGAGCACTTTGCGCTCTAAAAGTGACTTATAGGAGCTTAGTGCATGACCCCCAAAGTGTGCTCTAAGGTTTTCAGGCACAAGATGGCGTTGTGAGTGCTGAAGTCAGTGCTGATTGAGAAAGTATGGCTGTATACGGGAGGTCTGTTTGAAGCATAGGTATCCATTTTCAAGCACTCAACCTCGCAACTGCAGTTCATTTGGATAAGTGACTTGCGGTTAGATTTGAAGTGGTTTTCCGATAAAATGTATCTGTGCCTTGTTAGCTCGCGTAACTTGAAAGGAGGAAAGTCAATTGCTGTGGGAACTAGGTGAACTTGGTATCTCACCAAAGTGCCTTTCAATTAAGCGGGCTAACTCGTGAACGGAGGCAGCTAGCACCCTGATTTTTGGTGTGTAAGTCCAAGTAAAGAAATCAATCTCACACATATAAAAATTACAGTTGTGATACCCCCAGAACATAATGTTTTAATAAAGTGTAACATTCTGTAAGTTTTAAAATGTACAGACAGGAACAGTTTTTCTGTGAGCCCGGGATAAATCCTTTGGCATGTAAATGAGCCAGGGGTGAATGAGCTGAGGGTATTTTCCTTCCTGCACTTCAAAGAGGTCCGCTAAGTGGGAGCCTCTGAGTCTATTGAAATGCAGGGATGAAAAGCCTCAGAGATCCAAAGTGTGAAACTGGCCGGGATGTTGCTGAGTGTCAGATCCCGGTACTCAGCATGAGCAAGATAAGGGGTGTACCCCAGGTATGCTAAGTTGCATGGGTGTCAAGCTAACACATGTGCGGTGCAAACAGGAAAGCCTTTTTTTCCCGTTTTGCAAACTACGGGCAAATCGGAGATTGGTGGGTTTAATGTTCCCACGGAGGAGATTGGGCATGATGTTATAGATAAGTCTGTGAACCCTATAAAACTGTCCACGAGCTATCCCCAGTTTGATTCATGATGTAACTGAATTTTGCACAAGATTTTGTTCGTGTACAGTGGTAGCGGTTCCAGGACGCAAGGGGTTAATAACATTGCATCCAAGGAATTCATTAGCCCTGGTGACTCCCGAACGAAGTCTTATGAACTATTACGAACTTTCCTCATTTGGCGGAAATATTAGATCGGCAACTTGCGATCTAGCCCAACGGACATTAAATCAGAGACTGCATTTCTTGCGCTTTCTTGCAAAGGACATTTTATTTTGTTTCCCTATCCTAGTGTTGTATTAAGTGTATTCTGAAGCTGTCGTGTGTTTGTCTATCAAGGAAATAAATGACAATTTATTTTGCCTCCTTGTCGTGTTCAATCGAGAATCTCAAAAATATAAAAAGTGTTGATAAGTTCTGGTCCACCATGACAGAGAGCCCTTCAGGGTGCCTAGAATGTCCAGCAATGTTCTGTTGAACTCTCTTGCCCAGTGTCTCCCTCTGGAAGATACGGCATGGTCCTAGACTTCTTGATATTGAGCAGATTGAGAAGCTCCTTGATGAGCTTGCTCTTGAAGTCCCTTCCCTGGTCAGAGTGCATCTGATTTGGCAGACCATAGTGTATGAAATACTTCTCCCACAGTATTTTGGCTACTGTGTGAGCTTTCTGGTCCTTTGTCGAGAACGCTTGAGCGTAGCGAGTGTAGTTGTCTGTTACTACCAGGATGTTCCCGATCCCTCTTGAATTGGACTTGATGCACAAGAATTCCATGCAGATGAGGTCCGTGGGGCCAGAGCTTTTCAGAAAGCCCATTGGGCTGCATGGGTGGGCAGTGTCTTTCGCTGGACACATCTTAGGCATTTCCGGCAATGTTGTTCTACAGACTCCCGCATTTTGGACCAGAAGAATCGGTCCCTCAGTAACTCAAAGGTCTTATCCACCCCCAGGCGTCCATGGATGTCATGCAGGAATTGTAAAACATGGTACTGCAGGCATCGGGGCAGATCCAGCTGTCGTCTGTCAGGATGATTGTGGTAGGGGATGATCCGATAGAGAAGAACATGCTCTATTTGGAATTTGTACCATTCTCTCATGACTGTGACCGTGTCGGTGGGGGCACATTTCACCAAGGAGTGATTATTCCTGTGGATGGCCTCGCATATAGCGTTAGCCACTGGATCACATATCTGGGCCTGTACTATCTCCTTCCATTCTAGGATGGTGTCCTGGGTGATTGCCATGCCATTGGCGTGGCAGTAGGCAGCAGGGAGATCCTTGGGTCAGCATCCCAAGAAGTTGAGTACTTGCAGCTGAGAGAACACAACTTTGTCTTCTATGATGTCAGCAGTTGAGCACATCGCCTGCATCCCAGGTCCCGGGATTTCTTCCCAGGGTCTTTTGTCCTGCATCATACTCAGTCAAGGTCTCCTGGATAGAGCATCGACTCCTATGTTTAGAGGCCCTGATATGTAAGTTGAATTGATAATTTGAGAGGGCCGCTAGCCACCTGTGGCTGGTGTCATCCAGTTTGGTGGATGGTAGAATATACGTCAATGGGTTGTTGTCCGTGTGTACTTTGAAGGGAATACCGTATAGATAATCGTGGAGTTTCTCCACTACTGCGCACTTGAGTTTTAGGAATTCAATTTTATGAACTGGATAGTTCGGTTCACTTGGTGTTAGACTACGGCTCACGTATGCCACTGGGCGAATGCCAGCCGGATACTTCTGGTGTAGTACAGCTCCCAGCCCATTGAAACTGGCATCCACATGCAGGACGTATGGTGTCTCTGGATCGACGTAGGCTGACTGGGGCTCCCATCAGGCTTTTCTTGAGTCCAGTGAATGCCTTTTCTCAGGCAGATGTCCACTTGTCGCTGAAGGGTGCTCATGCAGAAACTGCCTTCTGCTGCGATTCCTCTGGGAAGATATTTATTAAGTTGTTGAGGACCTTGGCTTTACTAGAGTATCCCTCTATGAAACAGTGGAAGTATCTACAAAACACCATTAAGGATCGCAGCTCCATCATGTTGTCTGGCCTTGGCCAGTTCACCACGGCTTTGACCTTGGCGGGGTCCTTAACCACTCCTTCGGCAGACACTATGTGCCCCATGTAGGTGACTTACGTGTGACAGAACCGGCACTTGTGACAACTTCAGGCCTTCCTTGCTCAGTCTATCCAACACCTTCAGGAGGCGTTCTTCATGTTATTCGAGAGTTCTCCTAAATATGATGATGTCATTGATGTAGACTAGGCACTCACAGGGTTCATGTCCCCAATGGTCTTCTCCATCAGCCGCTGGAAGCACTGCAAATGCCTTGGGGCATTCAGTTAAATTAATAGAAGCCGAAGGGATAGACAAACGCCATCTTCTCCTGATCTTCGGAGCTCATGGGTACCTGGTAGTATCCAGATCACAGGTTCAGCACGCTGAACCACTGGCTTCCTGTCAGTACATTGAGGATCTCCTATATCCATGGCAGAGTGTACTGGAGAGGTATGTATGCCTGTTCAGGGTCTGATAATCTACATACAGCCGGACTGACCCATTTGTATTGCGTACCACCAAAAATCGGAGAGGCGTAGGGGCTACGGCATTCAGTCACAATTCCCGCTGTCTCCATCTCCTTCAGGACATCTCTCATGTCCTCCACATCTCTGTCAGTGATGCGTCTTGAACATTCCTGGAATGGCGTTGTGCCAATCAGCTGGATCATGTGCTGGGCATTTTTGCTGCAACA
The DNA here is from genome assembly GCF_040206685.1 of Ascaphus truei. NCBI lineage: Eukaryota > Metazoa > Chordata > Amphibia > Anura > Ascaphidae > Ascaphus > Ascaphus truei. The sequence continues at coordinate 305,812,408 of NC_134485.1, read as the reverse complement.
CACGTCCACCTCGCTAGTGAAGAGCACCTCCCGGCGTTCCTCCAGCTTTGTGCTTAGCTATCTCTTCCAGTCTGCTGACAGGGTCGATTCCCCGAAATAAAAATGCAACTCGGCAGGCTCGTCTTGCACGGTAGTCTCTACGGTTGTGACCAGGTATATCCGACCCAGTCTCTTTTCAATGTCAAATGGAACCGTGTGAGGTGAGATGTTCTGGAAAGTCACTGTCATTTTCTTTGGGATGGAGGATCTCCACTCCCTTATCTCTGGGATTATCTTGTACCCTCTCTAGGCCTCTACTGTGGGGGTGGTTTCCAGAGAGTAGTACCAGTTGTCTTTGGCACGCCATATATAGTGGATTACTGCGGCCATGTGTCTCACTCCCCCTGGTGGAATCTAAATCAACTCATTTTCGTGATTGAAGATCTCAACATACTCTTGTGCAGCAACCCTATTGCACTCATCTTTTAGTACCGGATGGATCTGTAGCAAGGATAGGGGTAGTACGCCCGCCTCATGAAGATAAGCCCAGATCACTGTCCGCACCACATCTGCGTTGGTCCCCAATATGATTGGTGAACTTGGATGTTCCTGAGGCTCAGGACATATCAGAGAGCACACGTCCATGGGGTGGGTCTTGTGGGTGTTCATTTACAGTATATTTAGCCGCACTTGCACCACACCGTCAATGAGATAGTCTTTATTACTAAGACCCCACAGCTTCATCTTCTCCACGACTTCAAGGGCAGATGTTTAAGGTGTTAGTCAAAGAAAGGCCGGTAGATAATGGTCACCTGTGACGCTGTATCCAGCAAGGCCGAGGAGTAGATACCACAAGGACTCATGATCGCTGCCGGACCCACCCGACTGTAGGCATCCGGTTGGGGTGCTTCTTTGGGGCTGGGTACCAGAATGCTCTCCGATAGCATGGAGAGTGATTGTATTGCCTGCATAGTGTAGGATGAGGCACCAGTGGTGGTTCTGTTGAGCAGTCCTTTGAGATATGACCATTTTGACCACAATTGTAGCACTGGATATCATAGTTGGCAGTGATGCCAGGCTGAGCTCCTAGGCACCCTAGGGGTGTTGACAGGCACCGCGGAAATGGGAGTGTCCTTGGCACTTTCTGTCTCCGCAGGTTTCTGAATCGATGCCCCCTTTGTCTCTCGCTTGTTGGACTCCTTTGAAGGAGTTGGATGTCTCTCTTCTTTAGATGAGTCACGAGACTGCCCAGGAGTCTGAAACTGTAAAATTATCTCTTGGCCTTGAATTTAATCCATGAGGTCCTCATAGCTAGGAGTATTCTCCATGGAGAGGTTACAGCAGATTCTAGCCACTAATTGATGGGTGAGTGAAGCTACTCGCAAGAACTGTTTGGTCTGATAGTAAAAACATACAGAACCCCTATAAGCTCATATTGAACCCCCTAAATAACCACAATATATATACATATATATATATATATATATATACATATATATATATATATATATATATATATATATATATATATATGCGTATAGGTGTCAAAGAGGAATGCAACTGAGCATGGCAATATATATTTAAAACCAGAGACAGAACATGAAACACAGAGCTCAGTGCTACATCCATTAATACAGATACACGGTACAGTGCCTATATATATATATATAATATATTTATATAAAAGATATCTTTATATATACATATATATATATACATACATATATATATAATAAATATATATATATATATATATATATATATATATATATATATATATATATATTATAATATATATATAAAGATATCTTTTTAATAAAATGGTCTTTTAGTTTAACTCTTTGGCAAAAGTGTCGTAAGCCCTTGAGCCCTTCCAAGGCAGACCACGTCTCAAGGGTCCTAACACTAATATAAATTCTTAATAACCTGTACATTACCAGGAAGTGAAGGAAAAGAGAATCTGAACAAATACTGATCGCTCAACCTATTTACATAGCAACATAACAACAACCATAAATGACAGTCAATGTGAAATAAATGTGAAATTAATAAACCCTAAATATAAGGATAAACCAATAATGCAAGGAAACCCCACAGACAACCAAGAATGAATGGGGGAGTGGCTGCCTAAGGATGATGAACAAGCCTATCCACAAGGCTATAGACAAAATGGCAAACAAAAGAGAAAGAGTCCTTGGCGCACTACCAGGTATGGAAACCTGATGTATAAGTTCCCAATTCTCTGAATGAGGGAGCAGTTCGTAGATCTCACAGATGGTTCAGAGATTCTTTGCTGGTAAATTTGTATCTGTAATCGAACAAAACAATAGAACCATTGCTCAGTACCCTCTGATATTTAAGATCACACCCACACAGCTGCTAACTACTTACTTAAAAGTAGATAGTCAAGGGCATTGAAAGGTATCTTTAGCTTGTGCTCCAGTGTGCAGGACTGGATAGCAGTGGGTCTTCAGATGATATTAACCCTCTCCACATGGATCAATCACAGTCGCGAAGTATGCATAAAAAATGGTAGAAAATACCAATGGTATGATACCATAATACAATTTAATAATACTTTACCTGGAAGAATGATTTATAATAAATCTGCCAAAATTAGTTGCATAGTTCTAAGTCTGATTTAATTTTTATATATATATATATATATATATATATATATATATATATATATATATATATATTTATAGGCACTGTACAGGCATACCCCGCATTAATATACGCAATGGGACCGGAGCATGTATGTAAAGCGAAAATGTACTTAAAGTGGAGCACTACCTTTTCCCACTTATCGATGCATGTACTGTACTGCAATCGTCATATACGTGCATAACTCATGTAAATAACGCATTTGTAACAGGCTCTATAGGCTCCCCGCTTGCGCACAGCTTTGGTACAGGTAGGGAGCCGGTATTGCTGTTCAGAACGTGCTGACAGGCGCATGCGTGAGCTGCCATTTGCCTATTGGTCAATATGTCCTTACTTGCGAGTGTACTTAAAGTGAGTGTCCTTAAAGTGGGGTATGCCTGTACTGTGTATCTGTGTTAATGTTACATAGTTACATAGTTACATAGTAGTTGAGGTTGAAAAAAGACGTACGTCCATCAAGTTCAACCTATGCTAAATTTAGACAACAGATATTTTATTCTATTCTATACTTACTTATTGATCCAGAGGAAGGCAAACAAAAAAACCCATTAAGGGGAAAAATTAATTCCTTCCTGACTCCAAGAATTGGCAATCGGATTAATCCCTGGATCAACAGCCTTCCCATGTATACTTATTTGGTATATCCCTGTATACCTTTCCCATCTAAAAAGATGTCCAACCTTTTTTTGAACAAATCTATTGTATCTGCCTTCACAGTCTCCATGGGTAATGAATTCCACATTTTAACTGCCCTTACTGTAAAGAACCCTTTCCTTTGTTGCTGGTGAAATTTCCTTTCCTCCAACCTTAAGGGATGGCCCGAGTCCTTTGTACTGCCCGTGGGATGAATAGTTCTTTTGAAAGCTCCTTGTATTGTCCCTGAATATATTTGTATATAGTTATGATATCCCCTCTTAGACGCCTCTTTATAAGTTAGAATGTCCATCCCCTTTATTAATTTGGTGGCTCTTCTCTGCACTCTCTCTAGTTCCATAATGTATTTTCTTAGGATTGGTGCCCAAAATTATACTCCATATTCAAGGTGTTGTCTTACTAATGCTTTGTAAAGGGGCATAATTATGTTTACTTCCCTTCCATCCATTGCCCGTTTGATGCAAGATAAGATCTTGTTTGCCTTTGCAGCTACTGCATGACATTGGGCACTATTGCTAAGCCTGCTGTCTACAAGCACTCCTAAATCCTTCTCCATCAAGGATTCCCCCAATATATCTCCATTTAATTTGTAAGTCGCCTTTTTATTCTTGCATCCCAAATGCATAACCTTACGTTTATCTGTATTAAACCTCATTTGCCATTTACCTGCCCACGTTTCCAGTCTCTCCAAGTCCTTCTGAAGAGAAATTACACCCTGCTCTGATTCTATTACCTTACACAATTTAGTATCATCAGCAAAGATGGAGACTTTGCTCTCGATCCCAAACTCAAGGTCATTAATAAACAAGTTAAAAAGCAGGGGTCCCAGTACCAATCCTTGATGTACTCCACTCACGACTTTAGCCCAACCTGAAAAAGTTCCATTTATGACAACCCTCTGTTGTCTGTCCTTTAACCAGTTTTCAATCCAGGTGCATATATTATTACTGAGTCCAATTTTCTTTATTTTGTACACCAACCTCTTGTGTGAAACCGTATCAAAAGCCTTTGCAAAATCTAAGTAGACCACATCAACTGCATTACCCTGGTCTCAATTCCTACTTACGTCCTCAAAGAAACAAATAAGGTTAGTTTGGCAAGATCTATCCTTCATAAATCCATGCTGACTATTACTAATAATTTTGTTTTCCATTAGGTATTCCTGAATATTATCCCGTATTAAACCTTCAAGTAGTTTCCCTACTATTGAAGTCAGGTTTACAGGTCTGTAATTCCCCGGGTGTGATCTAGCTCCCTTTTTAAATATAGGCACCACATCTGCTTTACACCAATCTTGTGGTAGTGAGCCTGTGGAAATGGAGTCCTTGAATATTAAATATAATGGTTTTGCTATTACTGAGCTTAACTCCTTGAGAACTCTTGGATGTATGCCATCGGGGCAAGGTGCCTTATTTACATTAATTTTTTCAAGTCGCTTATGAACTTCTTCCTCAGTTAACCAATTGGTCATTAATATGGAGGTTGTGGCTTCCTCCTGTGGCGCTACTATTGAACTTGATTCTTCCCTGGTAAACACAGAGGCAAAGAATTTGTTTAATACCTCTGCTTTTTCCTTATCTACAATAATCTGCGTACCCATCTCACACTGAAAGGGTCCAATATTTTCTTTTCTCATTTTTTTGTTATTAAGGTACTTAAAGAACTTTTTAGGGTTGACCTTACTTTCTATTGCAATCCTTTTTTCATTATCCATTTTTGCTAATTTAATTGCCCTTTTGCAATTGTTGTTACATTCCTTATAATTCTGATACGATGTCTCTGTCCCTTCTGACTTAAAGAATCTAAACTCCTTCCTCTTTTTATTCATTTCCTACCCTACCTGTTTATTTAGCCACATTGGTTTTGACTTATTTCTTTTATACTTATTACCCAAGGGTATACACTGATAAGTGTGCTTTTCTAACAATGTTTTAAAGACTGCCCATTTATCTTCTACATTTTTCCCTGCAGAAACATTATCCCATTGTATTACTACTAGATTAGACCTCAGTTTTTTAAAATCTGCCTTTCTAAAGTTTCAAGTCTTTGTTGAACCCAAGTAATCTGTTTTTTGATAATTTATTTCAAATGAGACCATGTTATGATCACTGTTACCCAAATGTTCCAGGACTTGAATATTTGTTATTACTTCTACATTGTTTGATATGACCAAATCCAGAACTGCCCCTCTCCTGGTTGCTTCTTCAATAATTTGGGTCATATAATTATCTTTAAGCACCCCCAAAAACCTGTTTCCTTTTGTTGTAACGCTAATCTCATTGCCCCAGTCTATGTCTGGATAATTAAAATCCCCCATTATGCAAACATGACCCAGTTTTCATGCCTTCTCCATTTGCAAAAGTATTTTAGCTTCCTCAATCTCACAGATATTTGGTGGTTTATAGCATATTCCCACAAACATTTTCTTTATACTTTTACCTCCACAGCTAATTTCTATCCACAAAGTCTCTACATTTTCATCATTCCCTTCATAGACATCATCCCTTATAATAGGTTTTAGATCTGGTTTAACATATAGACATACTCCACCTCCCCTTCTATTTGTTCGATCCTTCCGAAAGAGAGAATAACCCTTTAAATTAACTGTCCAATCATGAGTTTCATCCCACCATGTTTCAGTAATGCCTATGATATCATACTGCTCCTTTGTAGCTATTAATTCAAGCTCCCCCATTTTATCTGTCAGGCTTCTTGCATTAGCAAGCATGCATTAAAGTTTTTTTCAGCCTGTACTATTATCTTATCTGCTCCTTCCTTTCTGCTCCCACTTGGTTTAGTCTTTAGAAGTTTTCTAGTATGATCTCTATTTAGTATGGGTATCTCACTGCTTGTCAAACTTGCACTTGCCCCCATTCTACATCCATACCACCTTGTATCCTCATCTATTCCATTTAGTTCATTATCTGTTTCATTCCCCTCCCCCCTCCATCCTAGTTTAAAATCTCCTCCAACCTTTTTAGCATTCTCCCCCCTAGCACAGAAGATCCCTCTCCATTGAGGTGCAATCCGTCCCTAGAATATAGATGGCACCTCTCAGAAAAGGAGTCCCAGTGCTCTAAAAACCCAAACCCCTCCTTCCTACACCACTTTCTTAGCCATGCATTAACCTCCCTGATCTCTGACTGTCTCCCTGCGGTAGCGCATGGCACTGGTAGTATTTCAGAAAATACTACCTTGGAGGTCCTTGCCTTAAGCTTTTGGCCTTGATCCCTGTAATCATTTTTTAGGACCCTCCATCTTTCTCCAACTTTGTCCTTGGTGCCAACATGTACCAAGACTGCCGGTTCAATCCCAGCCACCCCCCCCCCCCAACAATCTGTCTACCCGATCCGCAATGTGCCGAACCCGAGCACCCGGGAGACAACAAACTGTTCGGTTCATGCGGTCCCGGCAACAGATTGCCCTATCTACCTTCCTAATAATGGAGTCCCCTACCACCACAATCTTTCTTTGCATCTGAGCATCCTGAGTCCCCACTGCGCTGGAGGAACTATTCCCCTGGCTGCTAGAGGAATTAGTCTCCCCCAGCCTTGCCATTTCTGCCCCAACATTCCCAATATCTTCACTGAACATGGCAAATCTATTGGGATGTGTCAGCTCAGAAATGACTTGCCTCTCCCTATTGCCCCTGCTTCCCCATCTAACTTTCACCCAGCTACCTACCTGCTCCTCACTAACAGCAACTAAGCTACCTACCTGCTCCTCACTAAAAGCGCCTCCATTTGCACCACTAGTCGAAGCAAGGGCCTGCTCAGTGAGCTCTAATTCCCTTTCAAGATTGCCAATGTCCCTCAATAATGGATGTAGCACTGAGCTCTGTCTATGTTTCATGTTCTGTCTCTGGTCTGATTGTCATCCAGATTGGCCACAATGATTGCCTTTTTGCTGATCAGCATCCACAGGGCCAGCAACAGCTGTTGGAGGAACTCGGACAATTCAACATGCTTTTTTTGATTGAGGGCATGAAACTGGGCCAGCAACGCAATGGGGTCGTCCGTCTTACCTTAAGAATTTCTAAGGCCCGAATAAGATCTTGCATGTGTGCGTTGGCGTTGCACTTGCGATACAGCTGCACAATGTTGGCGGCCGGGGGCCGCAGGCACTCTAGGAGCATTTGCCTCTTGATAGCGTTGGAGCACGTCCACTCTGGCAGTACTTGTACTGCATGATCCCTCCATTTGTCAAACGTTTCTTCCCTTATGGTAAGTAGGGAAAGAACTGAGGACGCCTTCAGTTTCCGATAGTGATGGGACTGCGAGGACTGGGTTATGGCGTCAACAGTTGTGGCATGGTCACTCCTAAAGCTGAGTCTTCTGCAGAGAGGCGATGGTGGTAGTCGGGCAGCCAACTGGGGGCGTGCTCTCGACTGAACACATACTCTCTGGGGGTATATACTGATCACGGGGTCTCATTCTGGAGGGGCGCCTCCAGCGTGCTCTCTGGACTGAAAATCACCCTTGGTAAGAGGGGATCTGAGTAGAGTAACGAGCACCCTGTGGGCAGGGCATCGTACTTCCTGGGGGTAGAAGAACAATGTGGAGTTTCTGATTATATGGCACCTCGTGCATGATTCTCCAACTGGAAGTTTCTATGGGCAGTGACAGTTCTGGAGAGGCATGAGTCGGTCAAAGACTTCTAGAGGGGTGGTGTCAAATGGCACGAATTTAGATCTGCAGCGGATTGGACAGTTTCTTTGGTCCGCCAATTTCAGTGGTTCAATCTCAGAAAGGGTGTTTCGCATTTTTTGGATTTTTTATTATAATTGCCAATATACTCCACAAATTCCACAATCTCTTGACGGATTTGTAGAATCCAATCCGTAGATTCAGCAATCAGTTGATTGATTTTTAAGAATCCTCTCGCGAGTTGCTGAATTGGCGGACTGGATTCTACAAATCCGTCAATGAATTGTATCCAATGGCGTTTTTTTTTTTTTTTATAACTTTGGTTTTATTGGGTGAGATACATCTTACATGGTAACACCATCCATTGTCTACAAATATATCACCATATTTAAATCCTTCATTTTTTTTATATAAACCTTCCAAAAATTTGACAAACTAGACTCACAAGACGAACAGGGGGGGGGGAGACACGCTCATTAACTAATGGAGCAGGACGAGGGAGGGAGGGGGGAGGAAGGGGAGGGGGGGGGGGGGTGAAGGGTGGGAATGCTTGACGGATGGTCCAAAGATTCTCTACCAGACGGGCTTCGTGTTTGTGCTTCACATTGATTTAGGCCGTTCACACCGGTGGCATTAATCCTTTTGCTCGCACTGTGACCCTTCCGGTCGCCTCCATCTCCATGTGTCTCTCGTGGCCTGGATCCCTCTTCTACTTTGGGCTTACGGTCTCTAAGTTGTCAAGGGTCCCTTTCATTACCGGAGAATGCATTTGCCGGTAATCATTGCAAAATTGTGGTGATATCTATTCCCGGGATGTCTGTCTGTGCCAACCAAGGCTCCCAGACTTTTAGAAAATTTGAGCCGGTGTCGTTGACCAAACTCGTCAACTGTTCCATCCGGCACACAAACCAAATTCTGTTTCTAATCTTTGGGAGAATTGGAATCTCTGTTTGTTTCCATACTGCTGCGATCTCGCATCTGGTGGCGGTGGCCAGATGTGCGATTAATTTGTGTGTGGCGTTTGATAGCCCCTTGACTCGTCTACCCAATAGGAATAGCCACGGGTCTAAGGGGATCTCCACTTCTAGCAGTCTTTGAAGCCAATCTTTAATTTCCTCCCAAATCGGGATCACCTTTGTACAAGACCACAGCATATGGAATAAGTCTGCTCTCTCTCCGCACTGTTTGGGGCAGAGCGGGGAGTAGCCTTTGACAAATTTGGATAATTTAGCGGGCGTATAATACCACCGCATCAGGACTTTATATGCATTCTCCTTTAATGTGGTGCAGATGGAACTTTTGGCTGCCATCTGCAGGATCCTATCCCAGTCCTCGTCTTCTAATATCTCGCCTAGGTCCGCCTCCCACTGTCTCATGTATGAAAGTTTGGGTTGGTCGTCCGTCTTCGGGCAAACTACTTCCCTGTACATTCTAGATGTTAGTCCCCTTGTGTCCGTGTCTCTTGAACAGAGCTGCTCAAAATTTGTTCTCCGGGGCCGAATTGGGGCTTCGTTGTAGAAGGCCCTGATCTGGAGGTATCTAAAAAATTCTGTGTTGGGTAAATTTTTCTCCTCTTTAATGTGATCGAATGTTTTGACGTGTAACCTGCCCTCCAGATCCTTTAAACGGAGATATCCTGCCTGGATCCATTTTGAGAAAATCGCACTATCCACCCCTGGAGCAAAGTTTGGGTTCCCCCAAATGGGAGTCATCAGAGAGTGTAGGGACGTGAGGTGGCATTTGAGCTTAACTGCGTCCCAGACCTTCAAGGAGCTAGCCATGGTCCGCAGAGGTATCTGCATAACGGCCCGACTTTTTTGGGGCAGCCAAATCAGATTCTTAATCTCTATTGGTGAGCAGCATACTTTTTCTAATGCTACCCACCTACGAAGCTTCGGATCGGTGTGTCATTGCACTATCTGGCACAATTGAGCTGCTTTGTAGTAGGCGAACAAGCATGGCACCCCCAACCCTCCTCTCAAGGTCGGCCTCCTCAAGATTGCTCTGTTAATTCGCGGGTTTTTCTTATTCCAGACAAATTTTGTTATCAGGGACTGCAGCGAGAGGATATCATCTCTTCTCAGGGGGATCGGGAGGGCCTGAAAAAGGTACAGCACTCGTGGCAGGAGATTCATCTTTACGCTATGAATGCGGCCTATCCACGAGATACTGTACTCCGCCCATCTCCTGAGATCCTCACGGAGAGTCCGAAACAACCTGGGATAATTTGCTTTATATAAAGCCTGATATTCTTTTGTAATGTAAACCCCTAAATATTTAATCATAGAGGGTTGCCATTTAAAATTGAAATTGAGGTCAATCAGTTTTTCTACTGGTTTGGGCAAATTGATATTGAGGGCTTCCGATTTGGCCTGATTAATTTTGAACCCAGAAATTTGTCTAAAGGTCCCCAGGATTGAGAAAACATTGGGCAGGGAGGTGAGAGGTTGTGACAATGTCAGGATCACATCATCTGCGTAGAGCGCCACTTTGTGTGATTGCCCTTTCACAGTTAGTCCCGTAATGTCCGGGTTGTTTCTAATATGTGCCGCCAAGGGTTCCACGCATAGGGCGAACAGCAAGGGGGACAACGGGCATCCTTGTCGTGTGCCGCTCTTAATTGGAAATTGCTCAGAGGAGAAACCCTGATGCCGCACCCTTGCCGCTGGCCCCTCGTAGAGTGCCATAATGGCCTCCAAGAGGCGTCCCTCAAAGCCGAATGCGCCAAGCGTCTTCCTCAAATAGGGCCAATCTATTCTATCGAAGGCTTTTTCAGCGTCCAGACTTAATACCATTGACTGAATGTTTTGTTTTTGTGCCAAATCTATCAGATCTATTATTCGTCTGGTATTGTCTGCCGCTTGCCTTCCTCCGATGAACCCTACCTGATCTGGGTGAACTAACCCGGGAAGGACGAGACCCACTCTGTTAGCTATTAATTTAGAGAAAATTTTGACATCCGTGTTAATCAATGAGATGGGCCGGTAGCTCTTGCAGTCTGCCGGGTCCTTTCCAGGCTTATGGATCAAGGAGATTGACGCCTGCAGCATTTGGGCTGGGAACGAGGCCCCATGTAGTATAGAGTTAAATAACTTCAATAGGTGTGGGGCTAAAATTTTCAGGTACTTTTTATAGTATAAGTTGGAGAAGCCATCTGGCCCGGGCGCCTTGGCCGGTTTAAGTGACTTTACAACTGCCGTTAACTCTTCTAAAGAGAAGTCCGACTGTAACGCTTCTTTCTCCACCCTGCTCAGTGTCGGCAATTTGGCCTCTTTTAAGAATTCCCCGAGATTATCCCTCGTCTTTTGATTGTGTATGACCTTACCTCCATCGTACAGTGTCTCGTAGTAGTTTTTAAACTCCGTTACGATCCGCTCAGGATTGGAAGTAAGGTCTCCCCCTTGTGTGCGTATAGTTTGTATATGGAAATTTGGGATTTTGTTTCTCAGTTTGTTTGCTAATAGGGTGTCCGGCTTGTTCGCCTTCTCAAAGTACCTACGTCTGGACCAGCTCATCTCCTTTTCTGCCTGGGAGGCTAGCTTGATGTTCAATTGCTGTTTGGTCTCTGCTAATGCCCGCAGGGTGTCCGTGGTTCTATATACTTTATGCGCCTTCGATAGGGTCGCCAGCTTGTCCTGTAGGACTTTTATCTGTTTCTCCTGATCACTCCTGCGCCTAGCAGCTAGGCACATGAGGGAGCCTCTGAGAGTTGCCTTATGGGCCTCCCATAGGGTAGTGTCGGACGAGACACTCCCGATGTTCTCAGAGAAGAATTCTGTAATCCTGTCCCCTATCTCTCTCTGTATGTTTGGGATTTTTAGCATCAACTCATTAAGCCTCCAGTTTGCTCCAGGTCTGTCTAGTAAATTTAGAGAGCACTGCAGCTCGATGGGTGCGTGGTCAGACCACGAAATATCGTGGATCCCTGAATGGGAGACCACCGGAACCAATCTATTGGATAAGAGGAAGTAGTCCAGCCGGCTGTATCGGTTGTGGGGGTGGGAGAAAAAGGTGTAGTCTCTACTTCTGGGGTGCTGTTCCCGCCAGATGTCTACTAATTGACAGTTTTTTAACCCCTGAGTGATTTGTTGGATATCCATTTTAGGGGGGGCTTCCGTAGGTGTGCATCGATCTAACTTGTGATTTAGGGTCCTGTTAAGGTCTCCCGCTATTATCAACTTTCCCTTTGCCTCCCTGTGGAGCTTTTGGAAGAAAAGGGAGAAGAAATCCGCTGAGGCTTCACATGGTGCATAGACCGACGCTAACGTAAGCGGATTCCCTTGTAGTGTCCCCACTAAGATTAAAAATCTGCCATCTCTGTCTGCCACTTTCTTCTCAACTATGAAATCTAATCTATTATGTATGGCTATTGCTACCCCTCTTTTTTTCACTTGGGCGGATGCTAGGTGTACTACCCTGAAATCTTTGTCCAAGAACTTTGGATAACTGTCCCTAGAGAAGTGCGTCTCCTGGAGAAAAAGGAGATCGGCTCTGAGACGTTTGTAGTCTCTCAAAGCCAGCTTGCGCTTTGCTGGGCCATTAAATCCCTTAACATTATGAGATATGCACCTGACCTCATTACTCATAGTATTTTATTGGTGACCTGATTCTGTCGGTGACTTCCTGAGCCATTCTGAGCCCTCTGGCAGGTATGTGGATCCCAATTTCAGCGTCTTTCTTTCCGGCGCAGCTTTTCATCTGCGTCTTGTTTGGTGAATAGGGTACGTGGGGAGGGAAAGTGGAACAGAGGGAAAAAACATTAGGAGAAATTACATACAAGTCAAAACACATATACAAATATACGTATACATATATGACATAGGAACCAGGACTTCCCCGTCCTACATCCCATATCATTGCCTTTCGGATCGAGGACCTGGCGAGTCCCAGACCCTGCCCCCCTCCCTCTCTCCGAAGGACTTTAGGTGGTTCTGGGGGCCCCTCCCCCATCGCCCCCTGTTCGAGGCTCATGCCGACTCCGGGGTAGACCAACTGGTTCCCGCCTCGTGTCCGCGCTTCTCGTACACCCTAGGTGTTAAATGGGGTTATATCCCCTAACTGTTAAACTTGGCATGTCGTTAACTGTAATTGCCTATCTATCTAATCTTGTTTTACTCCCTGTCATATCACCTCTTGCCTTACTCTCTCTCTATTTTTCTAACTCTGTTCTTCAAACTCTAGACCTACTCCACTTGACCCTGATCCGCTCTAACTGTGCAACCCCTATCCTATTCTCACACTTCCCCCAACCTGCTTCTAACTTTCCCTGACCCTCAGCCACTCACTCTCTACTTACTTAGCATCTCCGCCATCAATATCTTGCTCCCGTCTCTATGTTCTAAACCTTTATTCTTTCTTGTCTTTCCTACCTCCTTCTCGCTCTATCTTCCCACCCCTCTAACTAACTTTCACCTTCCTTTTCCTTTCTCCCTATTCTCACCTTCCTTACTCCCGTATCAAGTTATACCCTCTCATCTGTCTCCGGCTATCGCTACAACTATTTCTCCCTTCATCTAAATAATGCCGACCTATCCGCTAGCTGTCTCCCCTTTCCTGTGTTTTCTATGGCCCAGAGTTCTTAAATATTAGCCAGTTCTGTGTGTGAGGCCCTTGCGGCTTCCATGCGTCCATTCGCCTCCTCCTGCGCGGTGCGTCTCCGAATGATGACGTCATCAGTCTCCTTTGCCACCTCCAAGATGGCGTCCGTCGCTGTGCATCCGCTCGGAGCTGCTAGCTGGTTTCCTGTTTCCTGCTTCCGATCGCCATTTTGAGAGGTGCTCTGCCACGAGGAGGTAGGGCGCGCTTCTTCTTCCCGCCATTGGAGTTCTTCCGCCTTCTGCGCCTCACGCTGGATCGCACCATACTCTGGGCTCGTCGCCATCTTTCGCTGAATGAAGGTAAGTCCCCAGGAATTTTTCACAGGGTTTAAGCCGTCGTCTTGTCCACCTTGGACTGGCCAACCTCCGTTCCAGGACGGAATTGTTCCACGGGCTGCAGCTGTTACATTGTCATTTTTTAAAGGAAACCCGGGGTTGGGAGGTCAGGAGCGGATGCAGGTCTGGGTGAGCCTGGGCTGTTAAACGGCCGTTTTTTCCACCAACCAGGTTGAGATTCTCGGGAGATAGATAGATGCCAGGCAGTGGAACTATTTATTTTTTAAACAACTTGGTAACTTTGGATATGCGCAACCGTGCGCCTTTATAGAGGTATAGGAGCTGTATTTCAGCGCTTTCCCTTTGTCTGAGGGGATCCAGGCCCTCCACTCCATTCCGGCTCCAGCACCTCCGACTCCTCCACTGCTGGTGCCGGGGCATCTCTGAGGCCCAATTTTGTTAAGAACTCGGGGCCTTCTGCGGGGTCTTTCATGTGAAATGACCTCCCGTTCCTGGTTACTTGCAACCCGAATGGGAAGGTCCACCTATACCTCACATTATGCTCTCGGAGGACCTTTGTAAAGGGGAACAGGTTGCGGCGCCTGAGAAGAGTGGCTGGGGACAGGTCTTGGAAGACTAGCATCTTGTTCCCCTCGAAGTCCACAGACGTCAGGGGCCTTGTGTGTCTTAAGATGGCTTCCTTTGTGGTGAAGTGATGCAGCCTAATAATAATGTCTCGGGGCTGTTCATTATGCACTGGACGTGCTCGGAGGGCTCTATGGCATCTATCCAATGCCATGGCATCTTTATTTAGATCGGGTAGAAGGGTCTCAATCCAGCGGGGGATGTAGTCACTGCAGTCCTCTATCTCCTCTAAGACCCCTCGGATCCGTAAGTTGTTCCTTCTATCCCTGTTCTCTGTATCTTCCTGCCTCTCCCGCAGCTCGTCTATTTGCTTCTGCAGGTCCCCTGTTTTTTTGTCCGTCTTTTTTATTACTTTTATAGTCTGGTCCACCTTTCTTTCCAGGTCATCTGTTCTAGTGCCCAGCTTCCCCACCTCCCGTTTAACTTCCTTTATATCCGCTTGTAGGAGTAATTTGAGGTCGTTGTATAACCTCTCAAAGTCACATCTCCTGACTGGTAATAGTGCTTGGTCTCTGGGGCAATCTTCCTCACCTTCCATTTCATTGTCCGTGTCAGGATTTGAAGATGGCGCCGTTGCTTCTCGGCTCCCGCTTGTGCTGGCGCCGCCAAAGAAGTTCCTAGCATCGGCCGGTTTCGTTTTTTTCTGGGGCCCCGGTTTCTTTGGTGCCATCCTGGGATGTTAAGACAGGCTGCCCGTAGTGTCTGGTATGAAATATTTTATTTTTTGGGTGTTTTTATGTTATTCTGTGTTTCGCGCGGCACGGAGCTAGAATCCTATGCTGCCATCTCCGTGTCCGTCGCGCATGCGCCTCCCAATGGCGTTTTTTTAATGAATTTGAGTGGATTAAAACCAACCAAATACAATTGCGGATTTTGCACTGCGAAATGAATTTTGGAAGGAAAAATACGAGTGAATCCGGGAAATGGATTTGGGTAGATACACCCATCTGTAATTACAGCCCCAAAAAACATTGTGAATTTGCATTATATAAAAGTAATTACTATATAGTAATGTATATATGTATCAAGTTCTGAAAAAGGCCACATTGGCTACCCATAGACACAATGGGACAAATGTATCACCTGCCCGGTGTTGTAAAAATATGTTCAAAAAATAATATTTATATTAGAGTTGTAATTTCAGGAGTAGATCTATGTGTAAAAATTCCGAGGAATTTTCTTTATCTCTCAGAATTACAAACTGAGTATAAAACAGCATATTCATACTTAAACTTCTTAGAAGCCAAAAAGAGAAAGAGAAGCCAGTTGAGGCTAAACTAAGGCTGCACAGAGGGAACAGTGTGCCTGATGTTCTTGGAAAGTGACAGCTTTTGCACCATTTCCAGACCATCACAAAAGCACTACATTTTTTTTGTTTTGTTTTTTAAACACAAACTAAGGTATTTTTCTTGAGCTGTGAAAAAACACTTGCAAATCATGTCAGGGGTTTAGTTGAGCTGTAGAAAAATAAATCTTAAGAATTACAGATTTTTTTTGTTGGAAAAACATTAGCGGTTCATATTGTACAAGCAAGTGATGTTTTTCCACATTTTCTTTTAAGTGAATAATCACTTGAGTTAATTATGTCAAATTGGTCTCCAAAATCTGCAAGATGATTTATTGAAATTTAGAAGAAGCAGAAATAGGTGTAAAGCATTCAAGAGTAATGTAAAGAACAGAGGTAGTTAACCATACATTTTTCATGTGCTTCTATCACTGCAGTTAATTTAATTTTAGCATTGTACTGTATGCTTGGTGTTGGTATAATTATTTCAAATGAGGGTGGGCTTACTTTAATGGAGGCAAAATAAACGATTGATAAGGAGATGTATGACCTTGAGCTACGAATGCTTCACCTTTCTGCTCTCACTGGAGGAAAATAATGTTTTAGTACTGCTTTGGGAACAATAATTAATTTGTTGCGTTCTTTACAAAGATGTCATCCATATTAAAGCATAATCCAGGTGCCATAGAATTGTAAGTGCAAGTAATTGGAGCATTGACAAACGTACAGAAAGTGAAAGCTGAAAGTTGATGTTACAGTGCATGCATACTGTCTCAGCAAAAACACATGTACTGTACACTAGTCACTCAAAATATGTTGAAAATATATCTTCTCTATATAGGGTTACGTGAAAAAAATATGGCGTGATACATTTCTGAAAATAGAATAGTATTCTACAGTGCATACCTAAAAAGGGGAATAAAGACAAAATAACACATAAAATGAAGAGGATGAGGTATTGGTGTACACTTTGGATTTTAGTATTTGGTATTTAATGAAAGTCTGTTATATATAATTTCAATCCCTTCACTACTATATGGTAGGTTCAGTATCATCACTACAGCAGATGTTCTTAAACTTTTATATAGCACTGCAAACTGATAGTTTTGATACTGTATACAGTACCTATCCAATGCACTTTTTGTATATTAATAAAGAATGTGATCAATATTATAATCGACTGTAATAACCTAAAGTAGATGTAATGCACCACATGTAAGATCAGGTTTTTTTTTATTACATGTGGACTTTTAGCTGAACCAATTTTATTTTAGTGCAGTGTTTGTGGTTCTCTCCATTGACTGAGCCGATAAGTAGCACATGATATTTGCTTCTTCATTTTTTCAAATTTTTTGCAATTGTACGTTATATTGGCATGCTATATTTCTTATCAAAATTAATTTATACTATTAGGATAGGGGTACTGTATACAAACCCTTACGTATATATTTTATATCATATTGTTCTCTCTATCAAGTACATTCTTTATAAGTATGCTACTTCCTCACACCATAAACCTTGCTGATTGCAGTAAACTGTTAAGATTTTCTGGATACATAAAACAGGCAATTATCTTATGAGCAAAGTAATCATAGCCATGTTCATTTGCCATTTTCATGGCAACTTGTCCATTTCATATTGTATTATTCATTTATTATAGCTATTACAATCCTTTCAGAGGCTATCATGCTCTCTTGAGAAACATTTATTGCTATTATATAGCTCTTATGTGCTGACCCAATGATAGTTGTAGCGGAAATCCTTTGAAATGTTACGTTCAAGCATAGATATATAGGTAATAAAATATCTCCAAACTAAAAAAAAATATATAAAAAATAACACAGTCCTAATATAACATAACTAATATTTTGTTGATAAGAAAAATGTACAATTAGCTTGAAAGAAAATAGAAAACACTATGGGGGTGATTCACTAAGCAAAGATAACTGCTTTTAAGTATGATAAATGCCTTTTAAGATCAATACTGCCTGCTGCATTATTCACTAAGCAGTGATAACAGTGCTTTACCGTCCATAAAAGTAATTTTTTCAGCCCCCCAAAAAAGTGAAAAAAATAAGTTCGGTCGGGCAAAAAATGGGAAACGCACAATTTTTTTTCTAGTCAGCGCGATTCACTAAGCAGTGATAACTGAATCGTACTTTAAAAGCACGCCAGATTTTTGCACCAGATAAAGGCTGGCGCAAAAGAAATGGATGGATCCAGGGGGGGGGGAAGGGAGCAGGATCGTCAGGAACACCCAGAAAAAAACATATACATACAGATCATGGTGTGGTATGAAAATAAATATGAGTCAGAACTCTGGAAAAACTTGGCTCTTATGAATAACCTACTTACAAGAAGTAGGATTTAAACCAGCGTTTGTATAGGTAAAGATGAGTATATTGGCTCTTCTACTTGAGATCGCAGACTGCAGCAGACTAGTAGTTTAAATGGTATGCCTGCTGGGACTTTCACTTTCACAGTACAGCAGTCGCATTCGTTCAGAGAAGAGAGGAAAACATAGTGTTTTACCAGGTAACACCAATTTTTATCGTAGTAGCATAAAAGATATGTACTCACAATATATCATGTGAACACAGTCACATAAAGGTATCTTTAGGGCAACGGCGGCTCGGCAGATGGAAAAAACGAAAGGGTCCTCCACTCCACTCAAACTTCCCTCCGCGAGGGTGCCCCCTCGTCCGGTGCCGATGGATGGCGTCTGTCGTCACTTCCTGGCCTGGTGGTGACGACTTCCGGTACGGGCGGGAAGATCGGAAGGTTGGAGGGCTCGCCTGACCGCAGCTGCGCCTCTGGGGTAGGAGCAGGTTAACAGACTGCTTCCTTCCTTGACTCGGCTCAACGCGTTTCACTGCATCCGCAGCTTCCTCAGGAGCAATGATTGTGTCCCATAATGGGTGTTACTTAAATAGCATCTTCAATTAAGACACTAATTGGAAAAACACTTAATTACATTACACACAGATTCTCCCACATGGGTACATAATACTGTGGTCAAAAAAATATACGGCGCATTAAATACATATATTAGTTTTATTCACTCTTATATGAGAGGTTGTAAAAGATAAAATAAAATTAAAACATATTAAAAAGCTAAAAATCATCATTAAAACTCGGATAGTTGGTAATTATTAGAGAAGGTCCATACATAGAGGGAGAGAGAGAGAACATAGATTAGCAAAGTAAATGCAGTATATATAGAATCTGATAGCAGCATATTTATATATAAAATTAATAAAATCCGATTAAATTATTTACATATATCAAGATAATTAAAGTGCAAGTGCAATAATTAGAGGAAAGGTGCAATCTCAAAATCCACATTAAGACCGTTAGGTGTCAGTGTATTAAGTTTATGTACCCAGTACATCTCTCTTCTACTTAAATCTAGATTTCTATCCCTTCCTCTCCAATGTTGTACTACATGCTCGATTGCAGTAAATTTCAATCCTGCTGTATTGGAGTTGTGAAATATAGAAAAGTGCTTAGAGACATTGTGGGACTGGATACTTCTTCTGATATTGCTCAGGTGTTCTAAGATGCGTATCTTAACTGCTCTTGTGGTTTTACCCACATATTGTAGCCCACATGGGCATTCAAGGAGGTAGATTATGTAATTTGAAGTACAATTCATATATTGTTTTATTTTATATTCTTCATTTCTATTGTTACTCATAAATTTCTTTTTATCCTGATTTTTGTGTCCGCAGGCTTTGCATGAACTGCAACCATAGAAACCCTCCAATTTTTGGAGCCATCCATCTTTCTTTGTTTCCAATTTTTTTAAAGCACTTGGAGCTATCATCCCCTTCAGGTTTTTTGCTTTCTTGAAGATAACCTTGGGGTGCTGTGGCATATTATCTTTCAAGATAGGGTCATTTAATAAAACATGCCAATGTTTATTAATTATTTTCTTGATATTGTTTGACTCTTTATTAAAAGAAGTTAAAAATGCTGTGTCGAAATTCATATTGGGAGTTTTGTCTTTATTTTTAGGTACTATTAAGTCCTGTCTATTTAGACAGTTAGCCTTATCAAATGCTGCGTCCAGGAGGTCTGTCTTATAGTGTTTCTCAGCAAAGCGTTCTTTTAGTATATTGCACTGATCATTAAATACTACTGTATCAGTGCAATTACGACGCATCCTCCTGAACTGATTATATGGGACATTGTCCATCCATAAATTCTGGTGACAGCTTGTGCGTAAGATGTAATTATTACTGTCCACTTCCTTAAAGTAGGACCTAGTTTTTAACGTACCATTCTCTATGTAGATAGTAAGATCTAAATAATTAAGGGAGGTTTTGCTTGTAACAGAGGTGAATTGTAAGTTATAATTGTTTATGTTTATACTTGATAAAAAGGAGTCCAAACTCTCCTGGGTGCCTCCCCAAATTAAAATGACATCATCGATGTAGCGCCGCCATAGGACAAGGTCTGCCCCCAGGACGCCACCGGGCCATATGTGATGTTCCTCCCAGAGTCCCATGAAGAGATTGGCGTAACTGGGAGCAAACCTCGTACCCATGGCGGTACCACATCTCTGAATGTAGAAATTGTTGTCAAACCAAAAATAATTTTTATCAAGTATAAAGCATATACTATCAAGAATGAATTGGACTTGCTGATCATTCATATCTTGGTCTTGTTTGAGAAAGAAGTTTACTGCTTCACATCCTACAGTAGGTTTTTCTCTATAGACGTGTACAGAGATGCGACATCTATAGTAGCCATAATGAACTTATCATTCCAAATGATACTTTCTAATAAATGTAACACATCTGTGGTATCTTTCAGGTATGATTTAAGATTTTTAACATGGTTTTGGAGAAAGGTATCAATATAAGCCGACAAATTTGATGTCAATGAATTAATACCGGAGATAATCGGTCTTCCGGGAGGTTGTTGCATACATTTATGGACTTTAGGCAATATATAGAATATCGGTAGTTGGGGATACTCATTGAACAAGAATTTGTACTCATTTTCATTGAGTATACCCAATTCCTTACCCCGATCTAGAAGTGTTTTTAGATCGTTTGTAAAGGTAGTAGTTGGATTGTATTTTAGAATTTCATAGGTCTTTTTGTCTCCTAAGAGGCGGTTAGCTTCCTTTAGGTAGTCATCTCTATTTTGGATCACTACCCCTCCTCCTTTATCAGCCTGTTTGATAACTATATTGGTGTTATTTGTTATTTCTTCTAAGGCAGCTCTCTCTTCTTTATTCATATTATTCCTCATTTTTGATTTATTATTTTTTGAGAGCTCTTCGAATTCTTTGACAATTAGATTATAGAAAACCTCTATGTGGTTACCCTTACAATAGGTGGGATTAAAAGTAGATTTGTTTCTAAAACTCGTGTGTTTAAATGTATCACTTTCTGTCTCAATAAGTTGTTTAGGATTGCTCATCCTTGACTCAACATTTTTACTTAGGAAAAATCTTTTAACTGTTAGTTTTCTAATATATTTATTTGCGTCCACAAAAAGTTCGAAATTATTTGGGCCACAAGTTGGAGCAAAGGACAAACCCTTGGAAATGACACTTAATTGTGAGGATGTTAGTTCTACATTACTGAGATTGAAGATGTTTTTAGTTTTATCGGGGTGGGGTTTTCTCACTATTTTCTTTCTTCCCCCCCGTTTTCCTCTCTGTCTCTTTCCCCTTTGGGGTAATTGCTCCCCTCTTCTTTCTCTAAGAGGGGAGTAAATGGGTTTTTTGTTTCCCAAATGCTTATATCTAGGAGATCACTAGTCCCTGTTGTTCCAATGGGTGAACGAGATCTACTAGCTTTTGCATATTTAGCAGAATCATATCTCTCTCTTTCTCTTTTTCTATCTTCTCTGTCCTTTCTTAGATCTCTTTCTCTTCTTAGTTCTTTCTCTTTTTGATATTCACGCTCTTTCTTATCTCTCTCTTTGTCCTTCTCTTTTTGTTGAGTCAAGGATGAGCAATCCTAAACAACTTAGTGAGACAGAAAGTGATACATTTAAACACACGAGTTTTAGAAACAAATCTACTTTTAATCCCACCTATTGTAAGGGTAACCACATAGAGGTTTTCTATAATCTAATTGTCAAAGAATTCGAAGAGCTCTCAAAAAATAATAAATCAAAAATGAGGAATAATATGAATAAAGAAGAGAGAGCTGCCTTAGAAGAAATAACAAATAACACCAATATAGTTATCAAACAGGCTGATAAAGGAGGAGGGGTAGTGATCCAAAATAGAGATGACTACCTAAAGGAAGCTAAAGATACCTTTATGTGACTGTGTTCACATGATATATTGTGAGTACATATCTTTTATGCTACTACGATAAAAATTGGTGTTACCTGGTAAAACACTATGTTTTCCTCTCTTCTCTGAACGAATGCGACTGCTGTACTGTGAAAGTGAAAGTCCCAGCAGGCAAACCATTTAAACTACTAGTCTGCTGCAGTCTGCGATCTCAAGTAGAAGAGCCAATATACTCATCTTTACCTATACAAACGCTGGTTTAAATCCTACTTCTTGTAAGTAGGTTATTCATAAGAGCCAAGTTTTTCCAGAGTTCTGACTCATATTTATTTTCATACCACACCATGATCTGTATGTATATGTTTTTTTCTGGGTGTTCCTGACGATCCTGCTCCCTTCCCCCCCCCTGGATCCATACGTTTTGCGAGGGAATCAGTGTATATTCCCTGGAAGGTTGAGAGTTTTTTCAGTTTCACCACTTTTATATTTTATTAGATCACTTGCACTGTGTTAAAGCGCCACTCTAAATCACTGGGTTTCTCGCAAAAGAAATGGAGCCATGAAAAAAATCATTGTTAATGTTTTTTTTAACCACACAATTAATACAAAAGGCCGGCGGGTGTCCCCGGGTGATCCCTGCGGGAGTCCGGAGCCCTCGGGTGATCCCTGCAGGAGTCCGGGGCCCTTGGGTGATCCCTGCAGGTGTCTCGGGCCCTCCAGTGATCCCCGCAGGTGTCAGGAGCCCTCAGGTGATCGCCGCGGTTGTCCGGGGATCCCCGCTTGCCTGCGTTACCAATCATGTGGCCAAAAAACATAACAGCCAATACTTTGCAATAAATACACTCCCCCCCTGCCCCCTAACACATACAGTACAATAATGGTCAAAATTAATATTATCCAGATATGGATAATAGTGCATTTGTCCATTACAAATAAAACATTAAGTTGCAGAAATAAAATAAATAAGACTTGCACTCACCCCTGCCAGGTTGCCACGATAGAGGCCATCTTTATTCTCATCACTGTCCATCTCCTCCGTTGCCACAAACAATGCAATATAATCAAAAATATAATCTAATGTCCCCTAACACCTTAATCACCTTAGCGGTAATTAACCACTATAGTAATTAAGGGGTTAACCCACCCTCTTCCACTATACACCCAGGAGGTCTTACCACCCTCCCCAGGCAACTACCTCCACCCTTAACCCATTCATTTGTACAGTGGGTACATCATGCCCATATAATATTGGTCTGATTTACCACTATAGCAAGAAATGGTGAATTAATAAAAAATCAGGCCCAAATAAAAGAACATTACATTGCAAAATAAACATATTACTAATGCCAATCAAACAATTGAATGGCACAGTGGGTACATCATGCCCATATAATATAGGCATGATTTAACACTATGCCAGTCAATGGTCAACCTAAAAACAAAATCACAATCAAGATCTAATGCATTCAAAACAATTTCAAACTAAAAACAAATAAAGAAGTAAACCGAACAAAATGACCCCCAATCAATGAATCTAATCCAAAATAAAGACCAGAATAAACAATTAAAACACAAAAACAAAACCATGAATAAATAAAATAAATATCTAGATAAACTGCATCATTCCAAATCAAAAGTTAAAACATAATCCAACATTAAAAACCATACACCAATCAAAAGCCAGAAATAAACCATTTAAAACCCCAGCAAAAATTCCTGAACACTACATCAATATGCAATATAAATAGCATACATATTTAAAAACTAAGAACCAATATACATTTAAAATACATACAAGCAAGCATTTGCCAAAACAACCATGCGTCTTACTGTATGTATGTACAGCCCTAAAGGGCCAAACATTAATACATTTGGAATTAATGTGTGGAAAAAAAAATCTGTAAAAGAAAAACAACATAAAGTACATTCTATTTATTTTCCTTACCTTTAAATGTCTTCATCCTCCGATTCCTGTGGTTACCGCAAACTCTCGAACCAATCCACGATCCCAAACAGCAATGGGCCACAGGTAAAAAAAATCCAAAGTCCTTTTCTTATTTCTTTTTCTTCATCTGTAAATTGTAATCCAATTTTGGCTCTTTCGGTGTCTTGTGTCTTCTATCTTCTATTTATGGTGATGAGGATGGGAACGGCCTTCATTGTGGCAGCTGGCAGGGGTGAGTGCAAGTTTTATTTATTTTATTTCTGCAGCTTAATGTTTTATTTTAAATGGGCAAATGCACTATTATCCATATCTCAATAATAGTATTTTTGCCCAATACTGTACTGTATGTGTAAGGGTGGAGGGGAGGGGGGTTGTATTTAATTTCCTGTTTTTTTTAAAGAACAGGATTGGTACCGCAGGCCAACGGGGACCCCCGGATACCCGTGGAGACCACCCGAGGGCCCCCATCAGCCTATAGTAACATTCCTATGCTTTAAAAAAAAAAAAAAAAAAAAAAATGTAATGTATGTTAGGGGGTATAGGGGTTGTTAGGGGCACAGGGGGTATGAGGGAAGCGTTTATTGGGGGCAATTGCCACCAATAAAGCTGCTATTGGGCCTTAACCCCTTCATTGCCTTAGTGGCTAGCCACTAAGGTAATGAAGCTACTTTAATGTATTTTTTTAATGTATATTTTTTTAATAGTGTACGGGAGCAGGGGGTATCCTGAGCTGAACCACTTTGATTTCTGTCTCAAGGGCCCCCTGCTTCCCGAGTTACAGGCCCCGGTATGGGACATCGGATGCCAGGGTCAATGCCATTTTTAAAGTGTCTGAGTCATATATCTGGGCCTGTAACTCGGGAAGCGGGGTCCCCGAGGCTGAAACCAATGCGGTTCATCTCGGGGGACACCCCGCTCCTACACACTATTAATAAAATTTACATTAATGCAGCTTCATTACTATAGCGGATAGTCGCGACGGTAATGAATTGTTTAATTTGATATGTGTGTGTAGCCCTCTTACCCCCACCCTAAGTGAGATTGGGGTGTGTAGGTGTATCTGACTACTTCTCAGTGTGGTGCTATACCTGTTGGCTCACAGGAGGGCTGAGCTTCCGCCATGGGGAACCTGGGGCATTTATACTAGGGGTACTTACTTCCAACGATGCAGCGCCTCCACCTGCGATGGCTCCCACCATAGGGGGAGTGGTTCCTCGCAGGACAATCACAATAATCGATACTCACACAGATATATATATATTAACTAGGGACTTTACTCAACATGCAAGAAACAGATCACAGCAATATCAACATCATAACCTGTGTCCCTCTCTAGAGGAGACACTTACTGCGTCGCGCAGGACGCTTCCCAACACTAGGTGATAGCACCCAGTGTCCCGAGAATCCCCACCCAATGTCCCGCACTCTAATAGAGAACGTGGGTGACTGCGCAGTCACTAATTAATGTGTTAGGCCTGTTGGTGCACATATATATTGAATACCTTCCGAGCACTCCGATGCTCGGGCCTGCAAAACTCTTCTAAAAGGGTCAGACGTGCGATGCATCCGTCTGATCCTATCCAGGTACTTCTCCAGGAACCCCAACGAGGGTCCCACCGCTTCACGGGAACACAACCGAATCACGGCAACACCAACCGCATCACGGGAACAGCAACCGCCGCTATCCCTGTCTATCCCTAACTAACCCTAAAGCGATAGGAAACCTAACCTAGGGCCTGTCCCTGATGAACCGCAACCTGGGGTGGCTTGGGGAAAACTCCTAGGGCCTGCGGGGTAATAACCTGCCCCACTCCCCTAACTCATCCCAGTCCTGACACTCACTGAACCCTAACACTAGCAGCTACGCACTAGCAGCTACGCACTAGCAGCTACGCACTGCAAACTTCGTATCGCGTACAGCAACTTGCTGCACACTAGCACTATGCCTTCTTGTCAGGCCTCACAGCCCTGCCAGCCACGATCCTGACAAGACAGCACACACACACGCACTAAGGGCAGCGTCCCTATCTGGGCCGTCCCTCAGCACTTACCCACTAACCTGGTGGGGAGTTGGGGCCTTACTTGGGATGTGGGGGACCTTACTCGATGCAGGAGCTGCACATGCTCTCTGCACCCTTCCTTCCCTCACAGCTCCCCAGCTCCAACTGACAAACGTGCTGCAGCCCAAACAATGTATCCACTTTCTCCCTCTGGAGATCCTTGGCCCTCATTAGCCACACTGAGGCACCTGGTGTGCTTGCCCCTAAGCCTCATGGGAGTTGTAGTCCCGTGGAGGCTGCAAATACATTGGGGCCACGTGCGTGCCTTCCCTGCGCCTGCGCGAACCCCTAATGGCCACCGCAACCTCTCCTGCACTTTCCCTACACTCGCGCGACTCTCTAGGCTCTGTCCTGCGCAAGCGCAACCTCTCTGGGGCTTTGGGGATCTTTCTGCGCATACGCGTCCCTGCGCATGCACAACCCGCATCCCAATGGCGCGCCCTGCTTCACCGGCTGCCGGGACCTTAGAGACGCGATCGCGGCCTTAGCAACGGCCCGATCGTGTCCCCGGCAACCGGCCGCAGGCAGGGGAAGCCGCGCTGCTCCCTGCTCCAGCCCCACCCTTGGAAGCAGCCGTCGGGTCTTTCGGCACCCGCGATCGAGCTGCTCAAGGGGAGTGGGGTCTCAAGGAGCTGCGGGGGCTCAAGGCTACACTCTCCCCCTGGTGGAAAATCCAACGTCCCCGCTTGGGGAACGACAACACACGGCATAATAGTTATATAATCAAAATGCATTGCACCGAAAATACAACTTATCATTTCGACTATAAACATCTGATTACAATGCACTTCACACCATACTATACCCGAGACTAGCTGAGACCATTTGTGGGGTGCCCCTAACTGATCATGTGGGGGTACCTCACTTTTGCATCTGTGAGCCTCCCCCAGAAAAATTTCCTGAAGAGCACACCGGAGGGCAAAAGTCACGGGTTCCTCGCTACTTCCTCCCCCTGGTGGAAGGAGTAGCACAATGTCTCTGAAGAAGGCCATTACCCGGTCACCCGCGGCATGGATGCGGCAGACCAGGAGGCCAGGACCTTTTCCGCGGTCCACTACTTGATGAATGGCATGCTTCTTTTTGGGCTTAAAGGAGGCTAGTCTCCCTGGATCTTCCTTTACACAGTCCTTGTCCCTACGGACTTGCGATGCTTCCACTGAGAAGCGAGCATTGGACAATGTCTCTGTTTCACTTGGCAGGGGGTAAAGAGTAGACACCCGACCACTGCGGTGATTCACGGTGGCCAACAGGTCCTCGGGGATGCTGTCAGTTCCCACCTCGGCTGTCTTGGGACCTGCCCCCGGCACTTCTGGGGCAGTCCACTTACGCGCTGAAAACTCGTGAGCGTTGGATCCCAGTCCTGGGACCACTTGTGTCGGAGCGCACGGGCTCATACTCAGTTCAGAAGCCGCAACTCTGGCCTTCTTCACGGCCAGCTCCATCGGAGATTGTGGGGAGTTAGGGAGTTCCTTACCACTCCACTGGCTTGGGATGGATTCTCCCAAGGAGGACACCTCCGCCAGGACGCGATGCAGAGGGGAGCCCTTCGCCCGGGTGACCAGACTTAAGGAGCCATCGTGCTCCGCGGTCACCTGGAGGCTCACCCCCCACACCCCTGGGGCAGTCGACTCACCCTCATCGTCGTTTGGTACTGGTCCCCATTCTAGGACCGATGGTACCTCGGTAGTAGGTCGGACTGACCATTGTAGGGCGCACGGGCCCACAGCAGGCTCTGCATCCGCCAAGATAGGGTGTTCATTGCTGTCACTAAAGTGGTCCGCCAGCTGGCGCATCACCACAAGTGACTGGTCGCTGGATTCACTAGAAGAAGGTGGGGGTATAGACACCTTACCCTGTGATTCCGGTATCGGCTGGTCAGGGCTCTGTGGTTCCTGCTCTACCACTAAGCCGTCCCCTTTGAGAGGGTCTGGAACCGGTTCTGCAACATGGTTGTGAACACACGGGGCCGCTGGAATTAGGACAGACTGATTAGCAATGTCTTTGTACTCAAAGTATCTGTCACATTCTGCAGGGGGTAAAGGGTTGATACCTTACCACTGTGGTGATTCACGGTGGCCAACAGGTCCTTGGGGACGCTGCCAGTTCCCACCTCGGTGGTCTGGGCACCTGTCCCCGGCACTTCTGGGGAAGTCCACTCACTTTCTGGGCACTCGGGAGCGTTGGATCCCAGTCCTGGGACCAATGGGGTTGGAGCACACAGGCTCACACTCAGTTCAATCACAGTAATACTTAGGGCAGCACTGGACATCATGATGGGGCTGTCTTTCCTCTTCACTTGGACGATAGGCGGTGGGTACTGATCCACTCGCACCACTGGACAGCAATCTTCTAAGGGGGACACCTCCGCCAGGACGCGATGCCAAGTGGAGCCAATCGCCCTGGTGGCCAGACTTAAGGAGCTACCGTGCTCCGCGGTCACCTGGAAGCTCACACCCGACACCCCTGGGGCAGTCAACTCACCCTTGTCGTCTTTAGGTTCTGATCCCAAGCCTAGGACCGACGGTACCATCATCTTAGGCCGGACTGGCCGTAGTAGGGCACACGGGCCCACAGCAGGCGAGGCAAACGGCTCTTTGTCCTCAGCTTCACTTGTCATTTGTGGTTCCATCTGTGGTTCCGGCATTAGAACCGAATCTGGAACCGCGGTTAGGGCGCACGGGCCCTCTGTAGTTGAGGTAGGCTGGTTAGCCGCATCTTCCGCTGCGGGTTCTGTAGCACACAGCAGCACTGATTTTAGGAACTGTGCCTCGCAGCAGGCACACTTGGGTCCCCAGCTCAATTCGCCATCAGGAAAAGCACACTTGGGGCATAGGCACTGGACGTACCTTTTTCCTTCGACTTTCACTACCTGAACCCCTCGTGGTCGCTGATAGGGATCAAAGTTCATACCACCAGAGAGTTTAAGGTCTTTCTGTAAGCACGGGCACAAAAGAAATGTTACATACAGTCCCTCTGCTGGCCAAACACCATACAACTGCGGATGTGGTTCGCTGCATCCTGTACTGTCCTTAGTGGCGACAGCAGTCACTGATTGAGCATCCTTGTGCTGGCTCCCCCTGGTGGACTCCAGAGGCGGAGCACCCTCTTTCAAGGAGTGGTTCTGACTCTGTGCTGAGCTACTCTCCGTGCAGAGGTGGGGCTCTGGTTTTCGCGCCCAACCCGGACAATACTCTGCAACAATTTCTTGCACAGTCCTGGTGCTCGCCCGACTTGGCGTGAGCCGCCATCTTAGGTGTGATTCTCTGCTTGAGGAAACCTCCATTTTAATCACAGTCTCATCAATTACACTATGACTCTCTGCATAGATAGGGGGGTAGCCTTCTGGTGGGGCCTCTGGTTTTCCTGGCATTTCAGGGTAGATAACAGGACACCATACTTTAGTGAGGGTTCCATGGAGCAATATTTTGGATGGGCCTTCTTCTCTTATTAAATCTTGTTCGGCCCTCACCAACACTGAGCACCACACTCCGTCTGCATCTACGCAGCGGCCTAATACTTTTGCACCCCATAAGCCTGGGTACTGTCTCAATATTAAGCAAATATCACAGGAGGGAGTTTCAGCAGGAACTCGTCCTACAGCAAGGGTTTGTGAGGGCGGGACTTGCTCCTTTAATGCCCATTCATACACTTCTTGGCAGGATGGCAATGATAATGAGAACAACATAATTTATACTGAATTCGGGCACCCCAGGTCTGGCTCTCAGCAGCGCCTCCAAATGTAGCCCTCTTACCCCCACCCTAAGTGAGATTGGGGTGTGTAGGTGTATCTGACTACTTCTCAGTGTGGTGCTATACCTGTTGGCTCACAGGAGGGCTGAGCTTCCGCCATGGGGAACCTGGGGCATTTATACTAGGGGTACTTACTTCCAACGATGCAGCGCCTCCACCTGCGATGGCTCCTACCATAGGGGGAGTGGTTCCTCGCAGGACAATCACAATAATCGATACTCACACAGATATATATATTAACTAGGGACTTTACTCAACATGCAAGAAACAGATCACAGCAATATCAACATCATAACCTGTGTCCCTCTCTAGAGGAGACACTTACTGCGTCGTGCAGGACGCTTCCCAACACTAGGTGATCCCACCCAGTGTCCCAAGAATCCCCACCCAATGTCCCGCACTCTAATAGAGAACGTGGGTGACTGCGAAGTCACTAATTAATGTGTTAGGCCTGTTGGTGCACATATATATTGAATACCTTCCGAGCACTCCGATGCTCGGGCCTGCAACACTCTTCTAAAAGGGTCAGACGTGCGATGCATCCGTCTGATCCTATCCAGGTACTTCTCCAGGAACCCCAACGAGGGTCCCACCGCTTCACGGGAACACAACCGAATCACGGCAACACCAACCGCATCATGGGAACAGCAACCGCCGCTATCCCTGTCTATCCCTAACTAACCCTAAAGCGACAGGAAACCTAACCTAGGGCCTGTCCCTGATGAACCGCA
Organism: Ascaphus truei; assembly: GCF_040206685.1. Lineage (NCBI taxonomy): Eukaryota > Metazoa > Chordata > Amphibia > Anura > Ascaphidae > Ascaphus > Ascaphus truei. Next base: position 305,781,911 of record NC_134485.1, on the reverse strand, counting down.
ACCTGGGGTGGCTTGGGGAAAACTCCTAGGGCCTGCGGGGTAATAACCTGCCCCACTCCCCTAACTCATCCCAGTCCTGACACTCACTGAACCCTAACACTAGCAGCTACGCACTAGCAGCTACGCACTAGCAACTACGCACTGCAAACTTCGAAACGCGTACAGCAACTTGCTGCACACTAGCACTATGCCTTCTTGTCAGGCCTCACAGCCCTGCCAGCCGTAATCCTGGCAAGACAGCACACACACACGCACTAAGGGCAGCGTCCCTATCTGGGCCGTCCCTCAGCACTTACCCACTAACCTGGTGGGGAGTTGGGGCCTTACTTGGGATGTGGGGGACCTTACTCGATGCAGGAGCTGCACATGCTCTCTGCACCCTTCCTTCCCTCACAGCTCCCCAGCTCCAACTGACAAACGTGCTGCAGCCCAAACAATGTATCCACTTTCTCCCTCTGGAGATCCTTGGCCCTCATTGGCCACACTGAGGCACCTGGTGTGCTTGCCCCTAAGCCTCATGGGAGTTGTAGTCCCGTGGAGGCTGCAAATACATTGGGGCCGCGTGCGCGCCTTCCCTGCGTCTGCGCGAACCCCTAATGGCCGCCGCAACCTCTCCTGCACTTTCCCTACACTCGCGCGACTCTCTAGGCTCTGTCCTGCACATGCGCGACCTCTCTGGGGCTTTGGGGATCTTTCTGCGCATACGCGTCCCTGCGCATGCGCAACCCGCATCCCAATGGCGGCGCCCTGCTTCACCGGCTGCCGGGACCTTAGAGACGCGATCGCGGCCTTAGCAACGGCCCGATCGCGTCCCCGGCAACCGGCCGCAGGCAGGGGAAGCTGCGCTGCTCCCTGCTCCAGCCCCACCCTTGGAAGCAGCCGTCGGGTCTTTCGGCACCCGCGATCGAGCTGCTCAAGGGGAGGGGGGTCTCAAGGAGCTGCGGGAGCCCAAGGCTACATGTGTCTTGATACTTGAGAACATGAGCAGGGGGTCTCCTGAGCTGAACCGCATTAGTTTCAACCTCGGGGACCCCCTACTTCATGAGATACAGGAACCAGTATGGGGTGCAGTAATGTGACGTGGGAGATTTAAAAGCACAGGGGATACGGAACCCCATAGCGGGGCCTGTATCTCATGAAGTAAAGGGTCCCCGAGGCTGAAACCAATGCGGTTCAGCAAAGGAGACACCCTGCATATGTCACTAGAATTAAAATGTATATGTATACTGTAAAATCGCCTGAAAGAGAGGTGCATGGAGATGCAGTGTCTCTATGCAGCTCTTACAGGCTGCTTTTTTTTTTCAACCGGCTATCACGGGTAACAGTGTTTTCCCAGGGCCCTTCTGATCCTGACCCCTATGTGAGAAACTGCCCCCCCGTTACGTGTCATGTTATGTGGTGCACTTGCAGGCTTACAGGACTCCAGAGTCTCCCGCTCGATCGTATTGAGGATGTCACAAGGACTGGCTCGTGAGGTAGTGCTGAGTTCTACTCACAGTTTGTACATCGCCTCCATCTCTTCCAGGTCCCCATGACTGCAGGAAGGAGTATCTGGAAGAGAACCCCTGGGTGCATCTTCTTCCTGATTAACACTAGTCTCAGGCAAGAAGGGTCTTTGAATCAAGGGCATCTTTATTGACATCATACATGGCTGACTGCCCATCATAGCGGCCGGTACTTAGCCGCACATCAGCATAGTTGCACACCTCAAGGAAGTTCCCTCCTGACTCTGTAATAGAGACAGGGATATCTCTGCCACCTCTCCCCTAAGGGAGGGTCACCATCTGTGCCAGAGCCCTGACACAGTGTGGGGTCAGCTTGTCTCTCTGTAACTACTGGCACTTGAGCTGCACAGACTCACAGCTCTTGCACCACACACTTGACCAGACATAACACACTAACTTTAGGAAGTTGTGCGTAATATATAGCTTCCAGAAGGCCCACCCCTGTGTCACTGTTAGTGGACACAGAGCATGCTGTCACTTCCTTTGCTACACCTTACACATCACAAGGGGGTGAGGCCAATCCTCATGATAACTTCTGGTAAACCTGCCCTCTTAACAGGAATTACTGCACAAAAGGAGAGAGGCATGTAACTCCAAAATTACACAGGGCTACACAAGCTTTAGATTTTTTTTTTGTAAACTTGTTCTTTATTTGAGTTTTTGTTAAGAAAAGTGGGGAATGGGATACAGAACATAAAAAAGGGTAACATGTTACTTTTGAATTACGTACATTTGTATCATATACTGTATATAACATAGTCAATGGGATGACAATAATGACATCACTGTTGTGACAGCGTATAAAGTAACTAATACAGAAAATTAACTTAAAGGACTGGGAAAGGGGAAAAGAAAAAGAAAAAATGTCATTGCTTTTAAAAAAAATTCCACTTGTTGGTATACCATACTGTAACAGCTTAACAGACGCACAGTTTTGGCATATTGAATACTGAATACCCTCCAGGCCCACCACTGCATTTTATACAGTTACGAATCATATCGCATCAAGGTTACCACGATAGTTATGCGCTTATTTTTTTTTTTTTTTAAGCTCGTGTGTTTTTACAGCTCACCTATTTTGTGTTTTTCAGATTTGGAGAGTACCCCTCATAAGATATCTGTTTCCTATATACATTCTCCATGGTTCCCATACTTTTAAATATTTCTGAACTGTATCATTTTGTATCCCCGTCAGTTTTTCCATGAGACAGATCCTCCATAGCCTCGCTTTCACTGCATCTAAAGCCGGCTGTTGTTCCTGTTTCCAGGCCTTAGCTATTTCGCATCTGGCGACTGTATATATGTATATGTTTATCTTAATTTTTTTTCCATATTTTGGCAAAAATACCCAAGAATTGCCTGTGCCATATCATGTGTGGCCCTCCATAGCTTTGTAACCTTTGGACACGTCCACCCCTTAAGTACAAACGATACCTGCTGACCACAACCTCTTGTACAGTACACAGTGACGACATGTTTCTGAAAAATATGGACAATCTTAGTGGGGTGTAATACCATTGGTGGAGCATTTTGTATGCATTTTCCTTCATTAAGACACATGTGGAACTCTTTACTATCCCTTCAAATATATTATCCCACTGCTCCTGATCTAGTTGTTCTCCCAGCGCCTCTTCCCACTTTATCATCAATTTGGGTTTTATCTCGGGTTCTGTTTTAAATGCCGCGAGAATGTTGTATACTTTGGAGATCAGGCCTTTCTTTTCCTCCCCCGTGAGGCACCTATCCTCAAATGTTGTGAAGTTACTATATGAACCTTCACTTCATATATGATCCCTCAATTGAAGATACCTAAAAAAGGCCGAATCATGTAGCCCATTTTCTCTCCTTACTGTCTCGAACCTTTTACTCTAATGTCTTTGTTTGCCCATAGATCTTTTACTCTTGAAACTCCTGCCTTGCTCCATTATTTAAACGCTGTTGGTTCCATGCCCGGGATAAAGCTAGTATTTTCAAATAGTGGTGCCATCTGAGATTTTAGGTTGGTCAACCCTTGTTTAAATTTCAATGAATCCCACATTTTTAGTTAGTGCGTGATAGATTCCAGAGGCACTGTCAGTTCAGGTCTTTCTTTCTTTGTTAACCATAGTGTCATATCTATAGATGACCTTGAGAGCATATCAGACTCAATTTCCACCCACTTTTTCCTCTATTTGTGGGCATGCCAGTGAACAAGTTGGCTTAAATGTGCAGCTTGATAATACTGCATTAAATGTGGCAAGGCAAATCCTCCCGATCTCTTGGATCTATAGAGTGTAACAACAGAGTATGGTCCCAAAATGGATCAAGAAAAGACCCTCCAAATACATACACTCTATGATAAAGTCTTGATAAGGTAAGTATTAGAAATTAATTGGCTCCTATGGAGATATAGGGTCTTCATTAAAAACAAAAATAATACAATTTTATTACATTAAAAGAATGTGACTGTGTGAATTAATTATAAAAAGAACAAACAATGTTTAAAATCCCCGTAGAGGAGAGTAATATTGCATATATTCAGCGCCCAAGATTTATATGGGCAATTTGTTATTGAATTCAACCATAGAGGATATACAATATTACTACGACATCAGCAAAGTACTATTAATTCCCAGAAGAAACCACAATGTATTTGGTATTGTGTATGCTGCCTCCTGTATAGTAGGATTACTACCAGATATTTTTTGACACCAAAATGAATATGTAAAAGAGCCTATATATCCCTTATTTCCAGGCTGTTAAACAACAGTGATTATATATCGAAGCTAGGCGACGCGGCATTGGTGCGCATGCGCAGCATGTCATTGCAGACTTTTGGCGCGAATTATGGGCTATATCTGGCAGTAGGTACATGTCTCATCATACACCTTGATAAAGTCCTGCGGGATGAAATGCGTTGGTGCGGCTGTTATATACACCCATATGTGAGTCCATATAAATAAATACCCTCGATTTTATTTTGGAGTTTGCCCAATATTTTTTCCAATAACCTTCCAGTTTCAGTGCATCCTTTGCTTCCCTTCATCTCCTATGTGTTGCAATACTTATAAGTTTGCCTCTCACTACTGCCTTATGCACCTCCCATAGTGTAAAGGGTGACTCCATGCTACCTTCATTTATTTGGAAATAATTGTTTGCCTCGTTACTGATCTCTGAGATGACCCCTGGCATTTTTAGTAGTGACTACTTTAGTCTCCATGTTCCCTTACTTGGTTTCTTATGTATATCTTCAATGTGAACTTCGACTGGGGCATGGTCTTACCATGTAATTGGGTGCATTGTGGCCTTTGTAATTTTTGGGATTTGCAGAGAATCTACAAATATGTAATCTACCCTTGTGTATACTTTATGGGGTGCTGAATAAAAAGAGAAATCCCTTTTCTGCGGGTTAATCTCTCTCCATGCATCCCTTAGATCAAACTCTTTAATTCCCTCTCTTAGCGCTTTTCTCTCCCCTTTTCGAGATATCACAGTCGCAGCTAAAGTCGGTTTAGATCTATCTGTTTTTTTGTGTAAGGCTATATTGAAATCTCCCGCTAAAACTATGCGGCCAAGATAATTTTTACCAACATTCGGAATCATTTTGTAAAAAATATTCTCTTGTTTTCATTTGGTGCGTAGGCCTTGACCAGAGTTATCTGAGTATCTTCTATATCCCCTGTGATGTACACCACTGAAGTCCATGTTCAAAAAACCCGACATAACGTACGCTTATTTAATATGGTCAGCAATTAGTGCAGCAGATGGTCAAATTTATAAATATTTTATCGAAAATTATGACTTTTACAAATTTTCACCAGATGCTCGTGTGTGGAAGTGTGCAATAAGGAAAAAGTTATGTATCGATCCGTGTTTTTTTTCATATTGATCTCACACCCGGTGTTAGAGGAGGGTATTGGTGTGTTGCGCCTGAATTTTCCAGAATCATTGATCATGGAGACTTCACAAGGCGAAAGGTCATGGTAAAACCAACTAAGAATCGTCAGTCCCAGGCAAGCAATGCGCCAGCGCCGCACCGGCTTCCAATAATGGTCCGACCATCAGTGAAAAGCTGGTGACCGGCAACACTTGCTGTCTTTTCCTGCCTGGAAACCTGCAGCATGAGCAGGATTTCACGTACAGATACAAGCAAGCTTTCATGTACCAAAAAGATTTCCAGCTTCATGAGCTGTCAACTACAGGTGTAGCAGGCTGCTGTCACCTGTCAACTATGTGTATAATCAAGAATACGGGACTGGTGGCAGTGCCTCAGCGCCAACCGATTGGCAAAGTCTATGGTGAGTACAGCTGCCGTAATTTATTCTTTTTTTAACATATCAATATCAATGCACAGTCAAGCGATTCTCCTGTAATCAATCACTTTGCTTATGGTTATTTAGTTTTATTATTTTAGTCACAATTCGCGAAAATGTAGTCCAGCAATATCATTGGCTGAGCAGCTTCTACAATAGATACTGAACAATTGGTGGACAGCGCATTGGAACCTTGTTGAAACGCATATGCGTGTCATCACATCTAGGTGCATGTGTGTATGTGAACAAGAGACTCCCCCCCATAAAATTATCGTTGGGACTGACCGAGGGGCTTGTGGGGACTAACTGTGGGAACTTCTTTAGGGGACTGAATAATTTGAACCAACCATTACAGTAATACTTTTATTTTTCCTCAGAAAAGAAACTTTGTCATCGGGCAGAGAACGGCAAATGGAGGGATTTCGATGGATTTCTGAATCTGCACATTGCTGAATATGATTTAAAAATCCACGTACTGGAGACAACAATTTAGTGGCAGTGCCATTTTAATTGATTAGGATAGAATAACTGTGAGCTTTATCGAAAACCTGAAACAGTATGCTGTTTTTTTTCATACAGTATACAATACTTTTTTACATACTGTACTGTATAATAAACCCCAAAAATAAAAAGTATGCATTTATTCTACATGTATTACAGTGTGTATTCTTTACCCGTACAGTACAGTATGTATTGTTTTAATACTATTTTGATGTAATGCGCATGCCTACAGTATACAGTACAATACTGTACAGTATGCCTCATGGAACTGTACTGTAAAGTATGTTCTAGAAACACTGTATTTTATTATAAAAGGAGACACAATGAAACAATTTAAAACAATTAACAATATTTTTTATTTAAGTACAGCAAGTCAAAACATTTACAGGTGTATGGTGCAAGTAAAACATTTATTTTTGAATGCAATTTAAAACAAACAACATTTTTTTTATTGAAGTACAGCAAGTCAAAACATTTACAGGTGTATGGTGCAAGTAAAAACATTTATTTATGAATACAATTTAAAACAATCAACAAGTCAAAAATGAATCACGCAGCAAATTCGATCCCCAGCTGTGAGTCCTTCCAGGGATGATGCCTTGTATGCCGCAAAATGCCATTGATGGAGTCTCTCACGATTTTCATCAAATGATCTGTAATGGAATAATAGCTCCGCAATTCCTCAACAATAGTCTTTCTTAAATTTTCAGGAAGAGCCTTTTTGACGCAATTCCCTTCGTAATTTACATTATGGGCCCATCCGCAGTACACCTCGTAGGTCACGTGGTGCTTGAAAATGTACATGGCATGTTTCTGGGCTACACCACCACATGCAAACCTATACTTCTCCCTGAGTGGCTGGGACAGCTCGCGCAAGATGATGTCGGGCACCGTCTCAATGCAAGCGTGTGTGGGTGGGATTCTGGGAGTAGGTGTGCTTCTGGGAGCGGGTGTGCTTCTGGGAGTGGGTGTGCTTGTTGAGGAGGGTAGGTGGTCTGTGACGATGCTTTCCTCCTGTCTTAGTCGCCTTGTCTCCTGGCATGGTCTTGACGGGGTTGTCATGTCATCCTTGTCAAAGGTATACATGAACACATATTCTTTTGATGGAAGGGGTGCGCTTGGTGATGGAAGGTTGAAGGTCCCATCCATCCCATCCATGCACCCTCATGCTCCTGCCTCATGCTCCTGTGGCCGACATACAGGGACAGGAACTCTAAGCCAATTATGTATCCCCGCTATGTCTGTCTCTATCTTCTCCATGCGCTTCTCCATCTTCTCCATCTGTTATCCATCTTCTCAATCCATTGATCCATATTTAGCATGGTCTCTAAAAGAAGATCTATCTTTACCAGCATACAGTTCTCAGGGATATCAACACTTAACCCATTCATATATACCATGGTAAAAGTATGAGAGGGGTGGGAAAGGAAAGTAAACCTCTGCTCAGCTAACAGGTAAGTTTTTAATGGTGTAGATAAGGTGCTTGTCTGAGAATTGTATTTGCAATAAACCGAAAGAGAAAGAACTCAGTTGAAGTAGCACTCAATTATCAATGATGATTAGTGTATTGATTAAAAATAATCTTTATTATGCAATTTAAATGTTTAAATAAATGGTGTACAAAGAAAAAATAAAAAATAATAATCTTGACATGAATATGTCAGATATCTGGGACTGTGCCAGTAGTAGCGGATCGCTACATAAGGATAGACCCCTATTGTCGGTCTAAGAGTAGCAGTGTCTAGTTGCTTAAGTTGGTAAAAGTAAGTAATTACACTCCCCCTTGGCCAAGGTGAGGAGTATAGTGATGTGGAACTACAGGTGATAAATCTCGTCAGCTGCTTGTATGATATAGTTTAACACAGCAATTTGTGCTGTAGTGATATGGTATGTTGTAGTTTAACGCCACGTTGCTATGCAGATGGAGGAGCAATAGAGTGCAGCCTTGCTGCTTGTGCTCAGTATATAGATGTATATCTAAAGTTTAGCCATATATACAGCCCCTTGCTCTGAGCCCACATTGCTATGCAGATGGAGGAGCAATAGAGTGCAGCCTTTCTGCTTGTCCTCAGTATATAGATGTATAGCTAAAGTTTAGCCATATATACAGCCCCTTGCTCTGAGCCTCCTGTGGTCGCAGTTACCATCAGGGGCAGTTAGATAGCAGTGAAATCTTATCCGGGCAGTAGGAATTGCGGATGTAGGATACTACCTGTGTATCAGCTGTTTGGCTCTGTTTGGACAAAGTTGCACACAGGTGTGTTCCGCTCCTAGTCACTACAATAGGTGTTGCAGTGGAGTGTTAGGTTAGCTGTATTGTCTATAATGATGGCGTTCCAAACCATTCACCTCAATATCGCAGCCATAGTAATAATAAAGTCCACCACTACTGAAGTAAGGTAAAGCTGACACTGCTACAATTTAAAAAGCCTAGTCGACGATCGTTTCGCGTCTGTTGCTTTATCAAGACTCCTGTGTTAAACTATATCATACAAGCAGCTGACGAGATTTATCATCTGTAATTCCACATCACTATACTCCTCACCTTGGCCAAGGGGGAGTGTAATTACTTACTTTTACCAACTTAAGCAACTAGACACTGCTACTCTTAGACCGACAATAGGGGTCTATCCTTATGTAGCGATCCGCTACTACTGGCACAGTCCCAGATATCTGACATATTCATGTCAAGATTATTATTATTTTTTTCTTTGTACACCATTTATTTTAACATTTAAATTGCATAATAAAGATTATTTTTAATCAATACACTAATCATCATTGATAATTGAGTGCTACTTCAACTGAGTTCTTTCTCTTTCGGTTTACTTAACCCATTCAGCATGCGGTCTAACAAGCTGGATCTTCTGCATGGAGTGCTGTGGACATCTGAATGGATGGGTGCTGGAGCAGATGAGATACCTGTAGGGGTTCCCTGGAGAGAAGCGTCAGCGTCGTTAAGGAGTTCACGAGAAGGTGTCCTGGGGCTTCCCTGGAGAAAAGCAGCAGCGTCGTCTAGTGCAGGAGAAGGTGAAATGTGGGTTCCCAGGAGAGCAGCGCCAGCGTGGAGTATAGGAGAAGGTGTTCTGGAGGTTCCCGGGAGAGAAATGGCAGCGTCGTCGAGGAGTGCAGGAGAAGGTGAAATGTGGGTTCCCCCGGGAGAGCAGCGCCAGTGTGGAGTGCAGGAGAAGGTGTCCTGGAGGTTCCCGGGAGAGAAACGTCAGCGTCGTCGAGGAGTGCACGAGAATGTGTTCTGGCGGTTCGATGGGTTGGCTTCCATTTGTTTTGCTTTAAGGATATATCAGCCAATGTCTTCTTGACATAATAAGGCTTCTTAAAAGCCTTTTTTCTTTGGGGTCGTCAGGAGGTTTTCTTTTTTAGCCTTAGCCTGTTGCTTTGGCCTTGGCTTGGAAACGGCTCCCGCCTTTCACTTTTTTGGCACGGCAGAAGCAAGCATGTCGTTGCGTCAGTAGAATCGGGGTTGATCCATGGGAGCAGATGGCACAATGCAGTATCTGGACAAGGGCAAGTTCAGATACAGATCATCGAGTGGTAGGCTATGCAATGTAAGGGTAAAAGGGGACGATAGACAGCACTCTGATAGTGTTAAATTTATGCAATTGCAGTGTGAATGGAACAAAAGGGGACCCTTTCCCCTGTATAGTAATAACAAATCTATGTAAGTACCAGCACTCACTGTCTAATAGCTAAATGATGAAAACACTTGTAATGCAGAATAAACATTTAATAATAAAACGAACCACAAATGGGCATGTCACAAAGTGAGGGGGGGGGGGGAAAGGAAAGGAAAAGGGGAAAAAATGAAACACAAGGAATATACACAAAAAACGGAGAACGGCAAGTATGCTAGGGGGGCGACGTTTTGTGGGACTACCTCTTCATCTGGCCCATTCCCCCTGGTCCAAAAGGTCCCAGAGGTACTTCCCTAAGCCTTCCTTCCCCTATAACTGGTCAAATCAGACACCACTGAAAATAGATAGCAAACATACAGTGTAGGCTAAATACAGCATAACAGCTAAAAGCAGGGCAGCAAGAATCCACTAAAGTCAATGCCAGTAGTTCAAGTACCACAAGAAACTGTGGGCAATGGTACAGTAAAGGCTGAACACAGCTTGCAAGAAAGCAGCTTGCAAAGAAGCACCAGGAGTCCACAACAGTCAATGAAAGGTTAATTGGAATAGCAAATGAAGACAGTAATCAAACCCTCTGTGGCTCTGCTCCTTGTGCTCATGTGGAGTGCTGAGCAATGTGTGTCACCTTTTATGCATGGCGATGAGGTGCAGGTGTTAAAAGTGGGCGTACTCTAATGTTACTCATTAACGTATAAATACACCATCCATTTTGTTGATTCACTGCACATTGAATACACATCAAATATACATTCTTGTGCTTGTATTTCTTTCTAAACGCAGCAATGCCTGTTAAAAAGATTTCTAAGGATCTCAGCATGAGAATAAATTAGATGTACACGAGAGGACAACGAATTTCAGATATTCAACGCTGGTTAAGTACTTCTGGCCTCGTTGTACCAGCAGCCACCGTGAGCTATCATGCCCACGGTAAGACCAAAAAAGTCACGAGGACAGCAATGGTAACTACCGCGTAAGTACACGTACTGTAAAGTATTTTGAATATGTTTTCTTTACCGTGCAGTACTGCAATAGCACTTTTATTGTTAAGATGGCTTATTGTTTTTAGCAGAACCATTTTCCTAGCAATTATTAGATACTGTATACTGTACTGTACAATTTGTTTTTGTGTTGCACCTCCTTCCTCAATTATCATAATTGCATTCTTGCATTCTTATAATCAATTCTATTTCAAAGTGAGTTACACCTCTTTCCTTATTAATAACTCACTTCATTATTACTCATTATGAATCACGTACTCACAACCCCCCATTTCAGTACACTGTAAACAGTATGACACACACACCTAAAGTACCAGTATATTTATATAAATATATTATATACAGTATATATCTATTATAATTGCTATCGCTGTATATTTATATGACTATATTACTGTATATATATATATAATTACTTATATCGCTGTTTATTTTGTGACATAGTCCAAAGATGTTAGGCAGCTTTCTGCCCCGTTTTAGGTCAGAAAGTGCAGGAATAGTTAAAAATGATCCATTCCACAGCTTCACATTAACTCAGGCTGCTGGATGGAAAATCCAGACCACAGATTACAATGGGTCTAGTTCTCCCTCACCTGCTCTTCTAATCACTTGCACAGGTATTTAGAGCAGAGAGGTTTGCATTTCAGTCTCTCTCCTTAGAGCCTGGAGGCTGGGGTATCGCTGCTCCCCGGAATCCAGTCCGGGGTGGACGGCCCCTCCAAGTATCACAGTACCAGAGGATTTGCCTGGACACTTGGGACCGTGTTCCCACCACGAACAGATAAGACAAAACAAAACAAATGTTTATTGCTGTTGCTAAAAGACTGTGCTGTATCTAGTGACCCTAAATGAGAGGGCATTTTTTTAAGCTGGGGAACCAGGTTAGTTGGCCCAGTTAGTTCGCAGTTAGAGGCTGATTCTGATGTGTAGTTAGTTCCCTGAAAGGGATAGGATTTCTTTATATGATTTGGTTTTTATTTCTTAAAAGTGACACTGTGTGAAATGCTATGATACTGATATAAGTGAACTGCTGAATGAAAATGTCTGAGTGCCTCTAACCTACACATGTTAAAGCTGCAGTACCTTACTTGGATGAAAATAAAGCAGGCAGATGCCTGAGTTAAGCAACGTAATACTTTGCATGTTCCTGTTTGTTGTATAATTAACCCTAGAAGACTGTGTCGGGAAGAACCCAGATAGACGTCAGCGCTACAAAAGAGGAGCGTTTGTCACATATGGTGGAGAATTCGGGTCGACACTAAAAAGTCTGTGGGTTTGCAAATAAATGTGGGGCTTTGAAATGGCCGCCCAGCTGAACTAAAGTACAGATGCTATGAGTGAAGTCTGTCCCACTGTGTATATCAGTTGTGCTTCTAGCATACACAGAGAATGTGCGAAGTGTGGATGCAATAGCACCCTGAACCCAAACAGAAAACCAAAATGTATTGCTGAAGAATTTTTTTTTTGCATCTAGCAATGCTGTTTGTAAAGCTAATGCCTTTTGCTGAAGTGAGTGAATTTGCAGCCAGCAAGTGCTGTATGTAAGTTGCAGAAGTGAGTGAAATTGCAGCTAGCAAATTGTCTCTGCCGGGTTTCTAAAATGGCCGACATGGAATGTTTGTTTTGCAATGCACGTAATCTTGAAAAACAGTGTCCCTTCAGGCCATACGATGATGATGACGACGACTCGTTTGTGGCCCTGGGAGGAGAGCCGTACCCACAGATGAATTTAGTATGCTGGGCCTGTCGTGAAGTAGGTCACATGGAAGATGTGTGTCCCAAAATTTTCAAAGACAAACAGCTGCAAAAGCAAGCAAAGCCCTGTGAGTGCAAGCAAGATGTGGAAGCTACCAGTGAGTGTGTGCCCAGTACCACTGATATCTCTGGAGCTAATAAAGCAAAAAGAAAGAAGAAGAAAAAGAAAACTGTTCCTCAAGTCACAGGGGAAGTGACCGAGCCACTTGAACCTGCGCTGTCAGGACATGCGTCAGAAAGGCACCGAGATATGCTGCAGACCGGAGTGACCGGCAGAATTGTCACGGGAACAGTGGCAAAGGAAAAGGAGGAACAAAGGATAGCTGAATCCTTGAACCAGGAGAAAGATGCTTTGGTTTCTGCACTCCAAGCTGCCCGCCATAATTATGAAGTCCTGTGGCAGGATTTGGTGAAGGAGCGAGAATGTTGGAAGAAGGAGCAAGAATCTAACAATAAGGTGCGAGAAGCGAACGCCGAGTTACAGAGGTGTATACTTCCAGCTTTACAGGAGTACGAAGCTTTGAAGAAAACAGAGTCTCTCTTACAGAGTGAGCTGGAAAAGGTGACGACTAGGCTGGAAAAAGCCAACACCGTAATTGCCACCATGGATGAAAAACAGATTAAGGGGCTTATGCAGAGAGGATAGAGAAGGGAAATAGCGCCATCTTTTGGCAAAAATACGCACCAGAGAAGCTTGTCCTGCAGAGAACATGGAGAGATTCATAAAATTCGCCACAGCAGTTTTCTTTACTTTAAAAATTGCCAAACACGTGGCGAGATTGGTAAATTCGCCATGTTAAAATAGGGTGGTATGCAGGTAGCATAGATGCACTGCAACTCGCCATTCTGCCCTATATTATAGCGAGTTCAATGTAGCCAGAAAAACTTGGCAATTTTGAATCTCATCAGAAAAAAGAGGTAACGCAGCTTTCAGCATACGCCCATAACTTACTCCAATTCTGTGGCTATTTTCCTGCCGTTTTCACATTAAATAACGTTCCTCTCTGCATAAGCCCCTAAGTCTGACAAATCGATTGCTTTCCTAAAACAGAAATACGGGAAGGCTCTACAAGAAGTTCACGCGCTCAGCACATAGGTGCAAAACTCACGCCTGGAGGGCCACGGTCTGAACACAGAGCTGGGAATGTTGAAGCAAACCCATGAGATTGCCCTAAGTGAGTTAGAGACTGTAAAGCAAGAAAATGAGAGTCTGAAATTGGAAAATTCAGATTTGACTGACCAAGCAGAAAAAGTAAAGAAACAGTTGACTCAGGAAAAATTAGAAGTGCAGGAAGCACTACAGAATGCATTGATGCACGCTCAGAGCCAGCACCAGGAAGAAATGGACATCTGAGAACAGAATTGCGACATGTATGCACAAAACAGAATTCTCTCGTGGAGGAACTTAACGTTTTGAAAAAGGACAAAAGCATTAGAATAATTCAGAAGCACTGCAAAGCTCTTATCCAAGGAAGAAGGGAAAGAGAAAATTATTGGCGTAAACGCGCCGCAACTGTATCATCCTACAGGCTGCCTACAGAGGGATGAAAATTCGTCAGTTCAATCGCCGGAATAAAGCAGCATGTGTTCTTCAATCATTCTACCGTGCCCGCATGGTACGAAACAGATTCCTCATTATGAAAGGAGCAACTATAAAAATCCAGTCTCTGACTAGGATGACACAGAACAGGTGTCAGGGTCGCCTAGACCTCCTGCCTAGCCATAGCTTCTTTGTCCACTGGGTGTGCTGCTGCCTTCTGTTGGCTCTGGGTTCCTCTGTCTGTCTTCTTGTTGCTCCTCTCTCTGTCTTATAGTTCGGTTTCCTGTCTGTTTCCTTTGCCTTTGCTTCAAGTCAGACTCCTATACACATGCCTCTGTCTTTGATTCCTGATCTGTTCCTGTACCTGTACCTGTATTTGAGTCTGTTCACAGTAAAGGCCTTTGCTAGTAATCTGGCTTGTCCCTGTTTGTTCCTTGCTCCCCGGTCTCAGTCCCTGCTCCCCGGTCTCAGTCCCTGCTCCCTGTTCTCAGTCCCTGCTCCCGGACCTGTCCTGCCCCGCCTGTCCTGTTCCAGTCTTCTCGTTGCCGACCTCTGCTTGTTACCTGACTTCGCTACCTGCCGCCTGCCTCGGACCCCTGCTTGTGACCCCTACTTCGCTTCCTGCTGTTCTGGCCACCGAGATCCTACCCGCCACAGGAGTCTCCCATGACAGAAAGCAAAGGCACACTTCTGGACCTCGCTGGAAAAGATTCTTCTTCTGCCTGCACCCTTTCCTGCCTGCTGCTGCAGACCACATCCGCATGGTTGAAGATAAGTATTTTCGTTTCTTTTTTTGGAAATCCCAGTTGGGAAGGGTATTTTTGCTGCTAAGTGTTCTGCAAGAATTATTGCGTTCATAACGAAAAAACATTGTTGCTGAGACTAGAACTGTTGCTGCAGAGACTAGTGCACCTTTCTTTGAGATTTTTCTTTTGTGCAGTGCCTGGGTTAACCCTTGCAGTTCCTGTTGCCACCTTTTAGACTCTGACTTTTCATCCCTGGACAAGGCTTGTCTCTGCATCCCTGGTTGGACCACTGTTGTTCACCGGGTTCCCATTTCAAAAGACAAGAGTGCTTCCATTATTTTGTTACTGCATACTGAGATTTTTCCTGCAATCTGTAGTTATTCCTATGATTGGTTCTAAGTTTTCAGGTTTACCTGCAAGTTCCCCTAAAATTTGTTTCTCTGCAACATATGATATCCCTACGCCTGATATCAAAGGTTTCAGATTTAACTGCAGGGTTCTCTGTCTGATATCCCTACGCCTGATATCTAAAGTTTCAGATTTAACTGCAGGGTTCTCTGTCTGATATTCCTATGTCCGATGTAAAAAGTTTCAGATCTAACTGCAAGTTTTCTCTGTATTAGTTTCCTGCTGTCTATGATATTTATATGCCTGATATCTAAAGTTTCAGATTTAACTGCATGTTTCTCTGTATAATATCCCTACGCCTGATATCTAAAGTTTCAGATTTAACAGCAAGGTTCTGTCTGATATTCCTATGTCTGATGTCAAAAGTTTCAGATCTAACTGCAAGTTTTCTCTGTATTAGTTTCCTGCTGTCTATGATATTTCTATGCCTGATATCTAAAGTTTCAGATTTACCTGCATGTTTCTCTGTATGATATCCCTATGCCTGATATCTAAAGTTTCAGATTTAACTGCAAGGTTCAGTCTGATATTCCTATGTCTGATGTCAAAAGTTTCAGATCTAACTGCAAGTTTTCTCTGTAGTAGTTTCCTGCCATCTATGATATTTCTATGCCTGATTTCTAAAGTTTCAGATTTAAACTGGAGGTTTTATCTGTCTATATGATATCCCTACGCCTGATTTCTAAAGTTTCAGATTTAACTACAGGTTCTCCCTGTCTGTATGATATCCTGTGTCTAATATTTCTGTTGTTCATTCTAATGCTTCTGCTTTAAAAACACATTTCCTCTTTACTGGTTTCTTGGGAAGTGTGGTTTCCCCATGTCGGAAATTATGGCTCCCACTCAAACAGTCTTGAGCAGTAAATGTGAACACTGTACCACTGATTCTTCAGAACTTCTCAAAGCAAGGAAGAAGAAGAAAAAGAAGGGAGGTATTACTGTGGAAGTTGAAACTAAGGATGAACCTTTAACCCCAGAGTCTGCATTTGATGAAAGAGATATGCTGCAGCTTAAGGCAACTCACAGACGTATCCCAAGAATAGTGGAAGAAAAGAAAGATGCCCTAACTCAGACGCTTCAAGCTGCACAGAAAGCGATTGATTGTCTTTATGGATGTTTAGATAAGGAGCAAGAAGCCAAGGCTGCACTACAGAGCTGTCTATCCTCAGCAATTGCTAAGTGTGTTCTCCAGGAAAAAGAAAAGCACCAGTTGGAGAGTGACCTGGATGTCATGTCAGGTGAGCTGGAGAAGGCATATGCTGATGCTGCTGAGAATCGGCGCCTCGCTTCTAAAAGTAACGAATTCCTGGAAATCTCTATGAAGGAAATTGACAGGCTTAATACAGAGCTTAAAGTCTCCCAGGAGGAGATTTGCTACTTCAAAAAAGAGATGGAAGTCGTTCGGGAGGAGAGATGCTACTTGAAAACAGAGATATGTTCTATGAGAGACGCCTCCGAAGAGTTAAATAGTAGGTTTGAAACTATAAACCAAATGAGTAAGAACTTCTCTGTCCAAGCCAGTGAAGGAGATAAAAGACTCCATGAATCAGAAGAGGAGAAGAGACTATTGATAGAAGAAAAGTCAAGGATGCAATTAGCGCTGGAAAAAGCAGAGGGTGACTGGGAAAAAGAAAAATATCAGTTGGAGAATGACAGGGTGATCTTGTCAAGTAAGCTGGAGAAGGCCTAAGCTGATTCTGCCCAGCACCAGACTTTCATGGCTCAAGTTGACGCAGCACTGGGAGCATCTCAGAGGTTCACAGGCTTACTACAGAGCTGGAAGCCACTAAGGAGAAGAGTTGCCACTTCAACACAGAACTATGTTCATTGAGAGAAATCTTCGAATGGTTAAATATCAGTTTTGAAATTGTAACCCAAGAGTGCAAGAATCTCTATGTCCATATAATTGCCCCAAAGGGAAAATCCCAAATCTCTGGGAGTGATGGTCGTGAGAAAATACATGGCAGTAAGAAGTACCATAAAGGTTCAAAGGTTGCAAAGCAAAAGCGACGAAGGTCAACGCTGGCCTTGAATTTTTCCAGATCTCGCCACTCTGTGCCACAATATAAAGACAAAGACTTTCCGGCCCCAGAGTTCCGTCAGAAGCTAAAGAAACAGTCCAGTCATTTGCAGGTTGCAGCGGGTGTTGAAATGAAGTCAGAAGATGTTATGGACTGGAAGTCAAGAAAAAAAAAAGGAAAAATGTTTGGGAATGACCGATTTTTATGTTATATGAGTGGACTATGTCACTTAACTTTGCAAATAAGCTAGTGTAGTTATGCTATATTAGGCCTCTAGAATAAGCATTTTGTCAATATTACAATGTTATATTGGTTCTCTGTGTTGAAAATGTAGCTAAACTACAAATTAATATACAGGGTTGATGGCCCTTAAGATTACAAGGCTGTAGTATAAGAAAATTTTTTTTTTGGTAGCTTACAATATAGAAAAAAAAATGCCCTTTTCGGTTGGTAAATATATAATGAGGTTCATAATATAGAGTAGAAAAACCCAGGGAGGTAATAGAAACTGTCTGGTTTTGTAAGTATATTTAGCATATCCTGGGTTATAAGAATATATGCTAGACATTTATATTTCAAAATAGTTCCCTAATAGAGAGCAACAAAATATGTTTGCCAAGTTTAGTCTCTTATGACAAAAACAATTTTTCCATAATTGCCGTGAAAAAAAAAAAGTTAATATTCGTGTCGTGAATGCTTAATATTGTACTGGGGAGTTAGCTCAAGTATTTCAGGTAGGACGCTCACCCCAGTGATGTCCATGGCTGCTCACCCCAGTAGGTGTGAGCTGGGGAGGGGGATATGTGACATAGTCCAAAGATGTTAGGCAGCTTTCTGCCCCGTTTTAGGTCAGAAAGTGCAGGAATAGTTAAAAATGATCCATTCCACAGCTTCACATTAACTCAGGCTGCTGGATGGAAAAGTCAGACCACAGATTACAATGGGTCTAGTTCTCCCTCAGCTGCTCTTCTAATCACTTGCACAGGTATTTAGAGCAGAGAGGTTTGCATTTCAGTCTCTCTCCTTAGAGCCTGGAGGCTGGGGGTATCGCTGCTCCCCGGAATCCAGTTCGGGGTGGACGGCCCCTCCAAGTATCACAGTACCAGAGGATTTGCCTGGACACTTGGGACCGTGTTCCCACCACGAACAGATAAGACAAAACAAAACAAATGTTTATTGCTGTTGCTAAAAGACTGTGCTGTATCTGGTGACCCTAAATGAGAGGGCATTTTTTTAAGCTGGGGAACCAGGTTAGTTGGCCCAGTTAGTTCGCAGTTAGAGGCTGATTCTGATGTGTAGTTAGTTCCCTGAAAGGGATAGGATTTCTTTATATGATTTGGTTTTTATTTCTTAAAAGTGACACTGTGTGAAATGCTATGACACTGATATAAGTGAACTGCTGAATAAAAATGTCTGAGTGCCTCTAACCTACACATGTTAAAGCTGCAGTACCTTACTTGGCGCAAAATAGAGCTGGCAGAAACCTGAGTTAAGCAACGTAATACTTTGCATGTTCCTGTTTGTTGTATAATTAACCCTAGAAGACTGTGTCGGGAAGAACCCAGACAGACGTCAGCGCTACAAAAGAGGGGAGTTTGTCACAATTTATATAACTACAGTATACAGTATTATATATATTTAGCCATACTGTAGGCCTGAGCATAAATGATGTACAGTACTGTACTTGTGGCCTACTGTAACATATTGTTGTTTTTTCTTTACACTGTAGGGAGATAACTCTTCTGGTTTACCAAATAAGTGAAGAGAATGATGAGAAGAGTGCCTTAAGGGTCAAAGAAACTCTGCATAAAAATCACAATCTAACCATATCAGAGACCAAAAAATGTGTACCGAGAGTGGTACACCAAAGAATCCCCTTTAGATAGGAGCACTGCAGACCTGAAAATATAGACGGTCAGGGGTAGGACGTGGTGTATAAAAATAAAAAACAACTTTAATAAATATTCATATAATGGTGTACATAAAACAGTATATAGTGCTGTGCTATACACTGAGTAGTAATAGACTACTGTTGGTCTATATCAAACTCCGTCATGCGTCTCACTGTGCTCCCACTAATATTGTCTCCCTTGAGGTTTAAAAGAAACTGGGTAGATGCTCTTAGTATCAGAAGTCTAGATAGGTATATTAATCCTGTGGCATATTATTAAGTATAGGCTCTACCGAGACTTACAAAGTCTACAAAGTCTCAAAAGCTGCGTGAATACTTTGTAAGTCTCGGTAGAGCCTATACTTACTAATATGCCACAGGATTAATATACCTATCTAGACTTCTGATACTAAGAGCATCTACCCAGTTTCTTTTAAACCTCAAGGGAGACAATATTAGTGGGAGCACAGTGAGACGCATGACGGAGTTTGATATAGACCAACAGTAGTCTATTACTACTCAGTGTATAGCACAGCACTATATACTGTTTTATGTACACCATTATATGAATATTTATTAAAGTTGTTTTTTATTTTTATACACCACATCCTACCCCTGACCGTCTATATTTTCAGGTCTGCAGTGCACCTATCTAAAGGGGATTCTTTGGTGTACCACTCTCGGTACACATTTTTTGTCTATATAGCCCATCCCCAGGCAGCACGCCTCCACCTATTAGGGGTCTGAGCGAGGTCCTTTTCTATAGTTTTCCCATATCAGAGACCAGCATCAAGAAGATGAGACGCAGAATTGGATGGAAATATGGACGTGTGAGGTTAGTACTGGACAGTACAGGAGGTAAAAGTGTGGTTTAAGAAACTGTACTGTACCTATTAAATTATTCCTTGTCATTACAGAGCATACCCTATGATAAGGGATGTCAACAAGATAAAGAGAGTGGTCCAGGCACAGGCATGGATTGACAGTGGCGAAACTTTTCAGGATTGCATCTTTAGTGACGCGTCTACTGTATCGCTGGAGAGATTTGCCACCTTTGCATTCCACAAAAAAGGATGCATATCTATGAAGCCACATCCAAAACAGCCAGTGAAGATGCATGTGTGGGGCACCATCTCTAGGCACGGACCGGGATTCATCGTCATCTTTGATGGTAAAATAATGCACAAAGTCACATGCTATAGCCTTATGCACTGTACTATACTACTGTAGTGTGCATTATTTTGACCACATTTCTTTTCTTGTTACAGGAATCATGAATAAAGTTTTTTTTTCAAAAGCAAATAGTACCTGAGATTGTGGAATACATCACACGTTAATTCCCAGATGGTCACCGTTTCTACCAGGACAACGATCCCAAACACACCACGTCAGCTGCGCATATTCTAGCTGCGGTATCAACTGGTTGAAGATGCCAGCGGAGTAAGTACGGTAACCATGTCTCATTTTTTTCCACTGTTTACTGTGTATCTCTTTAACTAATTCTCCTTTTTTTTTCCTCCTCCAATGACAGATCGCCAAACTTCAATCCTATCGAAATGGTCTGTCATCACCTGAAGGATCATATCCGAAAAGTGGTGAAACCCTCAGAAAAGGATAAGTTGGCAAATGGCATTGTCATAGAGCGTAATGGGCATGCATCAGGAAGGTAGTATGGTACTGTACTGTACTGTAGTATGGTAAGTACAGGCACACCAAGTACAGTATGATACAGGTAAGTATGGCACAGATTGTTTTATAGTATACAGCTTGCACTTAACTGCACTCATTATTTCTTTTCAGATAGAGCTGCACTACCAATCTTGTTACAAAGAATTTTACGCTAGTTATACAGTAGTTATAATGTATAATGAGTTCCAGTATACAGCAGTTTGACAGTAGTAACTGCATAGTCCAATATGGAGTAGTTATAATGCACACAATGCCATTATATGCACTTAACTGCACTCATTTTTTGCTTTCCTTTTCAGAGAGATCTGCACAAAAAAGGGAAGGGCAGGGGAGGGGGGGTAGCATGTGTAAATTGTGTGAACTGTGTGTATAGTGTAACCTACAAAACATACAGCACACCTACTGCACCGACACACTTTATTCGAGCAAATACCCGGTATGTACCTGGCAGATACCTGGAATGCGCCGCTCCTCACCTCTGACAAGCCCCGTTGCATTTGCCTTCCCAGCCTGGGTTCATGCCTGGCTGATGGGCGGCTGATCTGTTAAATGATAATGATTAGGATTTAATAGGCTGCAATGCTTCACGTGTCTACCAGGTGGCATAAATTCATGAATTGTAATGCAGTATATATATATATATATATATATATATATATATATATATATTGTGCAGTATTGCAGCCAGCGGGAATAAAATGCTTCAATCCCTGCCGGAAAATAACTCAATGCACTCGGGCAGAAAACAGTCACAAACCTCAATACACCCGGGTATACCCGAATTCGTGGGACTAGCCGAGCTCGAATAAAGTGTGTCGCCAGTGTACAAGCTCATATTGAACCCCCAAAATAACCACAACATATATAGAGCATATAAGTGTCACAGAGGAGTGCTACTGAGCATGGCAATATATATTTAAAACCAGAGACAGAACATGAAACACAGACAGAGCTCAGTGCACATCCAGTGAAACTTATACACGGTACAGTGCCTAAATATATATGTATAGATATCTATTAAATAAAATAGTCTTTTAGTTTAACATTTTAGCCAAAGTGTTGTATGCCCCTGAGCCACTACACAGCAGACCACATCTCAAGGGTCCCTAACACTAATATCAATTCTTAATAACCTGTGCATTACCAGGAAGAATGATTTATAATAAATCTGTCAAAATTAGTTGCATAGTTCTAAGTCTGATTGAAGCTTTTATTAACCTGTACATTACCAGGAAAAGCACTCTGTATTAGATTTGTCACAATCATACTGCAAGCAAGCAAGTTCCCCTGAGAGTGGGAGATGCTATGGAGTGAGCTTTTAACCATTTAAATGTGGGAGGGGGTGAGCTTCAACTAGGTAGGAGGTTGCCACCCTCCAATCAGCTAAGACCAGCTGAACAAGAATTGTAAAACGTACAGGACACCTACAAGCTCATATTGAACCCCCAAAATAACCACAACATATATATAAGCATATAAGTGTCACAGAGGAGTGCTACTGAGCATGGCAATATATATTTAAAACCAGAGACAGAACATGAAACACAGACAGAGCTCAGTGCACATCCAGTGAAACTTATACACGGTACAGTGCCTAAATATATATGTATAGATATCTATTAAATAAAATGTTCTTTTAGTTTAACATTTTGGCCAAAGTGTTGTAAGCCCATGAGCCACTACACGGCAGACCACATCTCAAGGGTCCCTAACACTAATATCAATTCTTAATAACCTGTGCATTACCAGGAAGAATGATTTATAATAAATCTGTCAAAATTAGTTGCATAGTTCTAAGTCTGATTGAAGCTTTTATTAACCTGTACATTACCAGGAAAAGCACTCTGTATTAGATTTGTCACAATCATACTGCAAGCAAACAAGTTTACCTGAGAGTGGAAGATGCTATGGAGTGAGCTATTAACCATTTAAATGTGGGAGGGGGCGAGCTTCAATTAGGTAGGAGGTTGCCGCCCTCCAATCAGCTAAGACCAGCTGAACAAGAATTGTAAAACATACAGGACACCTACAAGCTCATATTGAACCCCCAAAATAACCACAACATATATATAAGCATATAAGTGTCACAGAGGAGTGCTACTGTAGTGTACGTGTAGTGGTTCAGGGGCTTACAACACTTTTGCCAAAATGTTAAACTCTCCCCCGAAGAAGTTCCTAGTTTGGAACGAAACACGTGTCGGATGCGACGTCCTGTGTGACGTCATTAGCGCGACCAGCTATCAGTAGCTTGGTCTGTTTTCCTTCACAGCATGGTGCGTGTCTCCTACCGGCTACTTAATCAAAGATGTGGGCCACACGTGGATCCCATTAGCTAGCGCTAGGCTTTTTGGAGATATAGCTCTTACCAGAAATGGATCTCGGACCGAAGTTTGCAGGTACCTAGTTATATGTTTCATGCAATGGGGATAATAGTAAACATTCATAAACAATACTGATTGAATGTAGCACTTGGCTAGTATTTATATTTGGAGACTTAAAATAATGACGTGTAGTCCAACTGCATTATGTATATCTCTAGCAGGGTAAACTACATGACCGAACAATAGAGTTACAAATAACACAGAGAACAGTAGTAAAACATAGCTGCAGCCACTGAAATTCAGCTGTGCAGTTACTTCATATGTGACATAGTTAAGAGGAAGCAGGAATTGTGACATTCTTGGCATTCACATCACTAGGTTTCTCTGACTACATTAGCTCCACTTATATATATATTTATCTATGTATACCAGTGCTCTCTCCCCCAGGGTCCGATTTGGGTCCTCCTGTTAACATTAGAGCTACACAATATCTGGCCCTCATACCTATGTCACTATTTGAATTACATTCTCAGTGTTCATATTAGGACTTAATAGAGGCCGTTGTAGACAGTATACCAGGATGGGCTGTGGTAAAACATGCGCTAAAATCAGGTTTTAATTAGTCTGTGTTTCCTTTAATATATCAATAAAACTTTATTATTTTTGATTTCCATCCTCAGTGAGTGCATCTATAGGGATTCTGTCCCGCGTTTTTTTAAGGAATATTTTACACAGAGTGTGGCATCATTGTTGGCTATCGGTAGCCCACCAATGGGGATCCGGCAAGAAATGCTCTGCCTGACCTCCTAGGGGAATCTAGGCAGGGGGAACAGTAGAGCAGTTTGAGATAGGGTCTCAGCTCAGGGTACAGCAAAGGGTGCAATCAAGGGCTTTGCTACAGCAGCATAGGGTTCTTTTCACGGACAAGCTGGAAAGAACACATATTACAGAGTACCCACTGCTTACAGGTGAGTAAAGACCTCTGCATAAGCATGCTTACAGAGTATCAGCAGAGGTGGTGTAGCATAGAGAAGTGTAATGCTCGTGCTGCCGCAAACCTGACAAGGACCCGGTACTGAGGTGGAGAAGGGAGAACCCACACATCCGCAGCAACGGGGGCATGCTCGGAGTGTGGTATTGAGCGTAGCCAGGTCTTGGGCTGTAGAGAAAGGATAGTCAGGTACTTGCCTGATCCTGGGTTCCAGAGGGAAGCGTAGTAAACTCAAAAAGCCAATGGTCTGGGAGTAGAGAGAGCCGTGTAGTGAGTGTCCGTTTGCCAAGTCCGAGAAGAAGAGAGGTAAGCGTAGTTGAGTGCCCGTTTGCTGAGTCCGAGGAGTAGAGAGGGAAGCGTAGTCGAGTCCGAAGCCTGGGGTCAATATCCAGAGAGTGTACATAGCCAGGCCAGGTCAGGAACAAGGAGACTGGAAACACAAGAGAGAGCAAGCACAAAACCAGACAGCAGGAAGCTACAGATGATTATGCTGAGCACTGACTTACTGATGGGACGGCCATTATTCGAACGGATCTCAAATCAGTTTTCATGTTGACGCTGTATTCCATTCGGTATTTCCGCGTTTTGACCACTATTCATATGCAGAACAATATACCAGAAATCTGGTATTAACGAATCTTGCTAGGTATGTGGATATGTGCCTCATAATCAGGAGTCATCCTGGATTGGCATCCCTTATACCCAGGAAGAATTAACTCCTGCAGCAAATTAAACACCAAGATAACCAGACATGTTGACAGGACAATTCTCAAAAGAATTCAACAGGGTACCCTTAATGAATAATTTTCCAGTGGGAGGTTGTCACATAAGCAGCACAACTGGCAATGTTTCCATAGGTGAAGTCCTCCCTCCCACAAACGACACTTGTTTTGAACTAGGAATATATGTAAATAAAGATCGAAGATCAATTTCCTATTGGTACAAATGCATAGATAACAGTACACTGAATCAGACACAATATAGAGCAATACAACTAGCAGCAACAAGATATATAGCAGCAAACACATCTTTGTCAGTAGATGCAATTTTTCGCGGATGCAGAAACTTTACTCTACCACGTGGAATTTATTGGCTCTGTGGAAAGTGGGCATATAGAATCTTACCTTGCAATTGGATAGGATCTTGCTATTTAGGGAAAGTGGTCCCTGCATTTACAATCACCAAAGAATTACCTACAGGGTGTCTCAGAAACAAGAGAAAAACACCAAACACTGCAGGACTGAAAAGTAGTTTATGGAAAGAACAATTTTGGGCTAGTT
The DNA here is from genome assembly GCF_040206685.1 of Ascaphus truei. Taxonomy (NCBI): domain Eukaryota; kingdom Metazoa; phylum Chordata; class Amphibia; order Anura; family Ascaphidae; genus Ascaphus; species Ascaphus truei. Next base: position 305,756,320 of record NC_134485.1, on the reverse strand, counting down.
TATTTCCAAATGTAGGAGTTGGGTTACTATATGACAGGCTTAATACATTAACAGATGTGTTAATTGATGTCCTCAATCACACCACTACAGCTATTGCATCACTAAACCAAGAACAGGTTCAGATCAAGCTTATGGCCTTACAAAACAGAATGGCTTTAGATTACATTTTAGCATCAAAAGAATGTGTATGTGCCCTAATTAAAGAACAATGTTGTGTTTTCATCCAAGATCAGAGTGGCAAGGTACAGCATGAGTTAGACAAGATAGAAGAAATTCAAGAAATACTTAGGAAGAAAAGTGACACAGACAGTGACCCTTTGGGGCTGGGTGGATTGGTAGGATCACTAGGAGCGAATTTTTTGAATGCGGTAATGTGTGTGCTTGTGATACTCGTTGTCATCTATGTTTGTGTCGCATTTGTCAAAGGCATGATCCACAAATGTGCTACCCCCTCTGCAGACATGATGCCATTGTTTGCAGATCCAATTTACAGCAGTCCCTTGAAGAAAGAAGATGCCAAGTACAGTGTTCTAACTCTGGAAAATAAATTGGCTGCAACGCCATACGAGACTATGACTACATTTGGCAGGCACCCTCTTGCACTGTCCTATACCCTCAAGCATTATCAGATGATGGAGATGGAGCATTATGAGATAATGGAGCACCCCTGTGCCTCCCAACGTGTTTCTGGACTAAAATCATGCAAATAATTCTCAGAAAACAATGTTTTAAAGAATCAGAGGAGGGACTGACAAAGTTGAGACATTAGGGGGTCTGACATAACAGCATTAGGATCTAAGAAGCCATTTTGTTTGACTATTTTAGTCTGCCATCTTGTCTTGTCTTTATAAGTTTATATGTCATCTTTCTATGTGAAGAAATCTCTGTGAACGAACGTGTGAAACAGAAAATGGAATGTTTTCGCTCCTAGCTGATTTTATTGATCTTTCCTCATCCAATCAGCTCCAAAATGAAAGTGTAAACAGGCCAGAGGTTATGAGAAGCCTCGTTAGTAGTCTATGATAAGCTCAGATTCTTGCAATGAAACTGTTTCTCATACTATATGACAGGTGACAGAACAGACACATCCCATTTAACCCCAAAATGATTTTTAGCTTACATACATTTTATCCAGTATTATTCTGTATTACAAAATTACATCAGCTTTAGTATTGTTATGTATTACAAAATGATGTCATATTAGTGACATGAAAGCCCCCCATAGAGGGAGGACACTTTAATTTTTTTGGGTATAAATATATGGCATACCGTGTTATCTGTTAGAGAGCTTTTTTCAAAGCTGTCTCCTATGTGCACTTGATTTGAATACATTCACGTGTTATTCTGTTTCAAAATAACCTCAGACTGTTTTTTTTATTTACGCTTTTTCTCACCTCTAAGAACTAGGGTTCTTTTTTAACTGATTCTGTGCGCAGGAGTATATATAACATTTTTCCTTTCTGTATACATGTTGGGATCTACCTGATAGGTAGGACTGAAACCAAATTATAGCATGCTTCCCTATTCCAGAGCTCTGGAGTTTGTTTAGCAGGATAGCATGATCAACAGTATCAAAAGCCTTTGCAAAATCTAGGAATATTGCACCAGTGAGTTGAGCCCATTCCATTCCACACTGGATTTCATTGCAAACTTTTAGCAGGGTAGTTACGGTAGAGTGTTTGGGGCGAAAGCCAGATTGGAATTGGCTAGGGAAATTTGTCTTGTAATAGTAATCGCTTAATTGAGAGTGGACACATTTTCCATGACTTTGGATAGGATTGGGAGAAGGGAGATTGGCCTGTAGTTTGAGACAATGTTTTTGTCCCCACTTTTGAAGATTGGGACAACACTTTCAGTTTTCCAGGTCTTAGGGATATGGCCTGCAGACAGGATAGAGTTGACTATGGAAGCAATTGGTTTGGCAATTGCTGGGGCACCATGTCTTAAGAACCTAGATTGTAGTAAGTCAGGTCCACATTGGCTGCTTAGTTTTAATTTCAGGAGCGCTTGTGTAATCTCCCCTTCGGATACTGGGCCAAATTGAAAATTGTGGGCAGTATTGGGAGGCGATGGACCTATATGGGTACTCCCAGGATGAGATTCAGGTTTGTGGTTTGTGTTGCGTTTCGCTAATAAGTTAGTAGCACACCCCACAAAGTAATCATTGAATGCATTTGCAATGTCAGTGGGGTTTGTCAGAGTAATATCACCCTTAGTGATATTACTTGGATGTTGATGGTTAGTAGGCTGTAATATATTGTTGATAACCTTCCAGAAGTTAGCTGGGTTTGATGTATTCTGGTGGAGATTGTCAGAGTAATAGTGTGCTTTTGCATGCCTTGTTTGCTTTGTGCACATGTTCCGCAGGGATCTGTAGTGATTTAGATCCTTGGTAGTGCCAGTTACAACTGCGGCCGCCTTTACCCTAGTGCGGCCGTAGCGGTGCAACTCTGATAACCGCGGGCAGATGCAGTATGTTTTTTTTTGTCCGGAGTGTATTGCGGTATTTTAGCGCTCGTAATATTAGCATTTTATTAGTGCTGTCTGCAATACTGCAATACGTCGAAAAACTCAGGGGGAGTTCGCGAGCTGTTGTCTTCGAAGTCTAATACTTTAGCAGTTCAACCTACGTCAGTACACAGTCTGCGTGTGCGTGCGCAGTAATTGTAAATTTGCATATTTATACATGCATGTGCAGTGCTGTATGTCTCATTTGAAAATTGTTGAAATGCATAGGCGGGTGCAGTAACAGTATCACATTTCGGCATATACAGCGCTCTCCCCTCACTCGCCCCCGCACACACACAGGATAATTTACTGCACTGCAGTATTTCAACTTCTTATCTTATTTTATCTACAGTACAGTACACCTCTCCCACACCATTCCTTTGAATGTGTGTCTTTCTGGTTTCAATACCATTCCACCTTGATATCTGATGATTACTGCGCATGCGTCTGTAAGTTCACCACTGCTTGCTTGCGAAGTTCAAGAGTGAGTGACCAAAAAAAAATAATATATATTATTTTTTTCTCCGCATTTTTTATTTTTATTTTCTCCACAAGCCTGCCTAAACTATTTTGATATTACAATTTTCAATCTGTGCTGTAGCTTTTGACTGCGACACTGTGCGTTTGACTGCACATGGTTGATTTGTAAGCTTTTTATGTATTTGGGGTGTAGGGATCAAATTATTATGATGACCTGCCTTTTGAAAATATGAATAGGTAACAGTGGGTGAGGGAGTGGGGGAAGTGGATGGACTGGGCGCTTCCTAAACAATTTAGTAATTAGTGTGATAAGTGACACACCTTAAGTACACACAATTAACCTATCACCATATAGTGTAAAAAATAAAAAATAAAAACAGTGTACAACAGCAGCTCAACTTCCTCTGATGGGATCGTTCCTAATCCCAGGATGTGAAGTATTCTTTTCTTGGGGTTGAGGAGGAGCGCTGGATCTCGTGATATGTAAAAGAATATAAATATATATAGTTCAGATGGTAATTCACTGCTTTAAAACGATGTAAAACATAAGAAATGAACTCACAAAAATCGTATAAAATCACTGCATGTCAGAGATCCTTCTCTCTCTGACTGGAGCCCTTTATGTTACTGGAGTCTGTATCCTCTCAGTGAAATGGGTGATATGAAAATAAAGAAAACCACAAATAGTGCAAATAGTATGAACTATACAAATGTATTATGCACAGGTTATCAGGAAACTCACATTTTCCATTATAAGATTGGGTGGTGGAGAGAATCGCCGATAGAAGCAGGCTGCTGTTCGGTACTTCACTTTCCCCTCACAGTGTAGTTCAATACCAATCTATGCCGTCGCGTCACTTCCGGTTTCGCGTCACGGGTGAGGGCGGGAAGCCAGAATGGGAGTAATCTTAGCAGTAGTTTGCCAGTCCTTCCAGGCGCAGAATCTCTCTAACTCTACGCGTTTCGCAACAGCTTCGTCAGGAGTATGAAAATATGCCATTTCTTTGAACTGCAGTACAGCTAATCCTTCATGCAGCTGTACCCTGTACCCCCCTCCCCCACGCACACACACAAGGCTCGCTCAAGGATTTGAACCTCTTATCGACAGACACCTCTCCAGAACCATTCCGTTTCTAAAGCTTGCCATTGTGTTTTTTTTTTTTTACTTACATTTTTATTAAACATTTTTTTTTCATACAAAAGAAAAATTAACAAAACATATAACATATAAAAGGGGGGATAGGGGAGGGGGGGAAGGGATAGCATTTGTAAAAATATAGCATTGTACACAACAATTTAACTGTCACATATACCACTCTGTTCCAAGTATTCTAATCTATGTATGGGGATATACCTGCATGGCGAAACCAAGGAGCCCAAATCTCAGAGAATTGTGAGGTCGAGCCAATCAGATAGGCTGAGAATTTTTCCATATAAACTATATGCCAGATTTTATTGTTTATTTGGTTTAAGGATGGGGGGGCAGGTTGTTTCCAATTTTTGGCAATTGTACACCGTGTAGCATTTAACATTTGGGTTAGTACTCTAGCTTTTTTTCGGGTAATATTGGCTATTGGCTTGCCTAACAATATATATACTGGGTCATGTGGGACAGTGATTTCTAGGATCTTGTGTATTAAGGTGAACACTTCTGTCCAAGTTTGTTGGATTTTGGGACATGACCAGAATATATGCAGAATATCCCCAACTTCGCCACAACCATGCCAGCATAGTGGGGAGACCCCTGGGAGAAAAGAGTGCAGTTTGGCAGGAGTCATGTACCATCTGTATATTAACTTGTAAATATTCTATTTTATTACAATGCACGATGAATTTTTGGAGGCAGCTTCCCAGATGTCTTTCCAAGTATCGAGATCTATACAGACATTAAGATCTTTTTCCCAGGATACCATATAGTTATCGGGGGTTTGGTTGCTCTTGATAGAGGATAAACTTTGATATACTCTGGAGGTAATGCCCTTCATATGGGGCTGGTGTCGACACCAGTCTTCAAATAAAGTCAAAGCCTGGGGTTGACCTGATTTGTAGACTGATTGGATATAATGCCTAACCTGGAGAAATCTGAAAAAGTCGGCCGTGGGGATGTCATAATTCATTTGTAAAGAAGCGAATGGGGGGACTTTCTCTTGAGTGAGAATATCCTTGACTCTCGTGAGTCCTTTTTTAACCCAGGTATGGGAGAGCGGGTTTTCAGTGTAAAAAGGAAGGGAGGGGTCAGAGAATAGGGGTTGCATGAGGGAAGGGGAACCAGTTAGTTGAAACTTGGATTTGAGGGAGTCCCAGGGATTACAGGCAAAGGATATCACCGGGTTCTTGAGACTCTCGGGTGGTCTAGACTTTTTGTTGAGCCAGAGAAGATTTTCTATTTTGCATGGGGAACAGATCAAATCCTCTATCTCGACCCACCTCCTTTCGGTTGGGTTTGAATGCCAGCTAACAAGTTGCCCTAATTGAGCTGCTCTATAGTAGTTTTGTAAGTTCGGAAGAGCTAAGCCTCCTTCTAATTTGGACTTATAAAGAATATCTTTGCGGACTCTAGGTCGCCTGTTTTGCCAGACAAATTTCAAAATTTTCTCCTGAATATTGTTTAGATCTTTCTGACAGATTTTAACTGGGAGAGTTTGGAAGAGGTAGAGGAGTCGAGGTAAAATGTTCATTTTAATAGTGGTTATTCTCCCAAACCAGGATATTATATATGGGTTCCAATTGGCTAAGTCCTTGACAATCTGCTCAAAAAAGGTTTTAAAATTTGCGTTGTACTGTATAGGGTCGAATAATGTTTTGTTAGTTGAACCCCTAGATATTTAATATGGTTCGCATTCCATTTAAAGTCAAAATTTAGTTGGAGTAATTTTACTAATTCTTTAGGGAGGTTTAAACTAAGGGCCATGGATTTGGAATGATTAATTTTGTAACCTGAAAGTGAGCCGAATTCTGATAATACATGGAAAAGGTTAGGGAGGGATGTGAGGGGTTTTGAAAGTGTCAATAGAATATCGTCCGCAAAAAGAGCTATTTTGAATTCTTCCTGGCCAACAGAAATACCCGCAATATTGGGGTTCATCCTTTTCTGGCATGCTAATGGTTCTATGGCTAAGGCAAACAATAAAGGTGAGAGCGGACAACCCTGCCTGGTTCCATTTAATATTGGAAAGGGGTCAGACAGAGAGCTGTTCGTCCTTACAGTGGCCGTTGGTGTGCAGTATAGTGTGTTTATACTATTTAAAATTTTGGCTGTGAATCCCATCTGCGAAAGCGTAGCTGACATAAACTGCCAATCTAATCGATCGAACGCTTTTTCAGCGTCTAAAGAAAGTAATAGAGATGGGCACTTCGTGAGATTTGCTACGTGTATTAGATTCACTGTCCTCCTTGTGTTATCAAGGGCTTGTCTGCCCAGGACAAACCCCACCTGGTCCGGATGAACCAATTTAGGGAAGATACTATTTCATCTGTTGGCCAGAATCTTTGCGTATAGTTTTAAATCTGTATTTAATAGCGAAATAGGTCTGTAGCTAGAGCACAGCAGGGGATCTTTCCCCTCTTTGGGGATTACCACTATGGTAGCTTGAAGCATGTCTCTAGGAGGGGGAGCGCCTAGTGTCATCTCATTGAAGACTTTGGTAAGAAATGGGAGGAGAGTTGTGGAATATTTCTTGTAATAAAGATTAGAGAATCCATCCGGACCAGGGGCCTTCCCAATTTTCAGGGATTTTATTGCTTCCATAATTTCCAGGGGCTCTATAGTTTTTTCAAGGTTTGTGATGTCGTTTGGGTCTAGAGTAGGGAGTCGGCATTTTGCTAGATAATTTCGAATTTTTATTGCTCTTTTCTCTTTAGTCGAGTCTCCCACTGGGCCTGGTAGATTGTAAAGGGATGTGTAGTAGTCCCTAAATGCATCACTTATGATTTTGGGGTTGTGAGATACTGAGCCATTTTTAGTGTAGATGTTGTGAATTTTAGCCCGTGCTTGTTTTTGCTTTAATTTGCGTGCCAACATTCTATCTGCTTTATTACTTTTTTCATAGTACTTCTGTTGAGTCCATATTATAGCTCTTTCTGCGTTTGACACTAACAAAAGGTTTAGTTCGCCCCTCACTGAGATTATCTGCCTGTAATTTTTCCGAGATGGTTTTGACTTGTGGGTAGATTCTAGTTCTGATAATTTTTGTGTTAGTGTTTCAATTTGTTTTGTTTTTTCTTTTTTTTTCTGAGAAGCCAGGGCAATCAGTTTGCCTCTTATCACTGATTTGTGGGCCTCCCAAAGGGTAAAAGAGGAAACCTCTGGGGTATTGTTTAATTCAAAGTATTGGGCCAGTTCATTTTCTATTAGTTGGAGATTTTGTGGGTTCAGTAGTAGGGATTCATTCAAGGACCACGACCTTGTTTTATTTTTGGACGTGAGGCCAGCCAATTTGGTTATAAGCGTAGAGTGGTCTGACCAAGCAGAGGGGGCAATTACTGCTGAGGAAATATTATTGCTAATTTGTTAGTCTATTAGGATATAGTCAATTCGAGAATAGCTATTATGGGGGTGAGAGAAAAAGGAGATATCCTTTACATTGCTATTGACTAATCTCCAGGAGTCTACCAACAATAGATCCTTGGTCATAGATACAAGTCCCCGAGTGGGGGGGGGGGCTATTTTTTGTGGCGGGGGGGGGGACTGGGAGATTTATCTAGATTTGGGTCCATAATTGCGTTTAGATCTCCTGCTAAAATTAAAAGACCTTTCTGGACAGAGAGAATTAAATTTGTTAGTTCCTGGAAAAAGGATTCTTGATTTTCATTGGGGGCATAATATTGACTATTGTTATATCAGTGGAGTCCAGTGACCCTGTGATAATTAGAATTCTCCCAGCGAGATCATTTTTAATTTTGTCTACTTTGAAGTTTAAATTTTTATGGAAAAGTGTTGCTACGCCATTTTTTTTCATGGGAGCTGATGAGTGGTAGATTAGGGGGTAGTCATTGCTGAACAGCAGCGACTGATCCTCTTTTTTCAAATGAGTTTCTTGTAGCAAGATTATATCTCATGCCAGTCTTTTGGCTTCCGAGAGAGCAATACGTCTCTTTCGGGGGGTGTTTAAGCCCTTGGTGTTTTGGGATATTATATTAATCGGCATGGTGGTGGTTCAAGGTTCTATAATACAAATGAACAGAGTGATAACTTACATACAGCTGAAGAGTCGGTACATCCGTCTTTGGAAACAATCTGGTATGGGAACATATACAACGAAAGATATACATATTATTACATGGTAGTGGCAAATGCTTGCAAAACTTGGAGGAGGGGAGGGATAGAGAGGGAGGGGAGGGGAAAACCGAGGACCCCGGCTTCCAAACATTGTTTGGGGGGACCAGCCATGGTAGGACCCGTGGTGCAAGTCTCTCGCACTCACAGGTTAAATGAACGTGAGGGGGGCAGTGCTCCGTTGTTTAGGAGCTAAACTTTCGAAAAGGGAAGACAAAATCACCCCATAGAGTACGGGGTGGGTTGTGTGTATGATCTTACACATCAGGGAAATGAAAGCAAGAATGGGGGGCATTAAACGTTATAACTGTTTACAGCAACATGTCTTTTCTCAATATTAAAAGCATTGAGTAGGATTGACTGTCAACTATAGTTTGGCAGACTCTGCATTCGTATTTTACAGGAGGAGAGGGATAAATAACATGGAAAAATTACCTAAAACGTAACCTTTAATATTTTAACCTGTAATAGAGAATTGGTAGCTGAACTTTTGGAGACCAATTCTATTATAGACAACATATAAACTTATATTACAAATACAATTTTGTCTAGAAAACAGTTCCAAACAAACATTGTATGTCAGTCCTTTTAAGTGTTCGGGTTAGTTCAAACTGATTGTCCAACTTTGAATGATTCGAACTTGTGGGTAACTTGGGAGAATAGTTTCACAATGAACAAGGAAATTGTTTTTTATTGAGCTTTTGATTGATTGCATTGATTGCTTTTTATTGAGCCTTTGTTCTTTGGCACCAGTGGGAGGTTTATAGAAGATGTTGGGGCTCACAATAAGGGTAAGTTGTGGGGGAGGGAGAGTGAGTGGTTTTCATTAGCACTTTCAGGTGTATTGAGTGCTGTGGGTGGACCAAGATGGCCACCAGCCACCTCTCAGCACTGTTTGTGCAGGCTGGGTGGACCAAGATGGCCGCCGGCCGCCTCCCAGCACTGTTTGTGCAGGCTGGGTGGACCAAGATGGCCACCGGCTGCCTCCCAGCAGGGCTGCACCGAATGGTGAGTCTCTTTCCCTTTGATTACCCCCCCTCCCAAGGAGCTCACAGGGCCCCGGAGCAACACCGGAAGGTACCTGCTCCGGTCAAGCTCACCTCCGGTCAGCAGCTGTCAGATCACGGGCGCGTGGGGATGGTTGTGTGAGGAAGTGGGGGCAGCGACCCCCCCCCCCCTGTCTGCTGCAGCAGCGCACCTCTGGCCTGCAAGTTAAGGCGTGTGGTGGTCGGGAGAGGGCTATGGTAAGTCCCTGCCTTTTGATTGCGGGGTTCCCCGCTACCTCCTTCTCCTTTGTGGGGCTTTGAGATTGGTGGTTTACCTCTGCCACGCGATCCCGGCGGCCATCTTGGATCACCCAGGAGGCAAAGGGGGGACCCGTGGGTGGTTGAATTTCTCCCGATTTCTCCTGATTATCACAGTTGGGGCTGTCCAGAGACCCCTCCGTCTGTCTCCCGAACCCGTGAGTGGTCTTTTTTATTTTTTTCCCCCCGATTTTAAGGGGTTTTCTCCGGCTCTTATGTTGTTTTTTTGGGAGAGCAGAGCAATCTGCGGCTGACACGCTCAGCCTCCTGGCCACGCCCCCTTGCCATTGTGTTTTTAATCGTCCGTCCCTAGCCGAGCATCACCATCTGCGCCTGCGTGCCTAATTTTCCTATTGTTGGCTTTGAGTCACCTCTCTGTAATCCTCTTTGGGAAGAGAGCTAGCTGATGATTACTGCGCATGACTCACCCATCTACCCACACCAACCCTTTGAGGCTTTGCTTATGGTAACGCTTTTGATAATCCCTTCTCGAATTTGATATGTAAATCTGATTTGCACAGCACTGTGAAATTGAGAGTTAAAAAACTTTTGGAGACCAATTCTATTATAGACAACATATAAACTTATATTACAAATACAATTTTGTCTAGAAAACAGTTCCAAACAAACATTGTATGTCAGTCCTTTTAAGTGTTCGGGTTAGTTCAAACTGATTGTCCAACTTTGAATGATTCGAACTTGTGGGTAACTTGGGAGAATAGTTTCACAATGAACAAGGAAATAACCTAGATTTTGGGACTTGTCGTGGTCATTGTGGCTTGACCGAGTTGGTCGATGTGTTCCAGGTACCTCAAATGTTGGTTAGTTTTTAGGTGGGTTACTGGAGTGGGCCACGTCTCGGTGAGTACCTTAAGTCCAGACCACGTTGTGGCTTGTCTGCCATCTTAAATGGGTGTTAAGTAAGTATCCAGCTCTAGTTCTTCAAGTGGGTTGGGTCTTTGCTCGCCCAGAGGTTGGTGTTTTCACCCATGCCTGGCGTTGTGCCTTAGGTGAATGACGAGGCTTTTGAGAGGCCTCCGGATCCTCTGGTTCGAGTAAGCCCAATGATCGTAGTTTTTCCTCACCTTCTTCAGGTGGAGGTAGTAGGATGTACATCGTCTCTTGATGGGTGAACAAAATTTTGCACGGGAAACCCCAGCGATAGCGGATTTTATTGTTCCGCAGTGAGTTGGTGATCTGCGTGAACATTCTCCGTTTATTCAGCGTGGTTTGAGCCAAGTCCGGGAAGATGAGGAGTGGAACATTATCCTGCTCTATCTTTGGGGTGGTTCTAGCGGCTCTCAGTATTTCTTCTTTAATATGGAAATAGTGTAAGCGAGTGATCACATCTCATGGCTTTGCTGGGTCTAGGCCTTTCGGTCTAGGAAGCCTATGGGCTCTGTCCATCTGAAGTTTTTCATCCGATGTTTCGGGTAACAGGTACATGAAAAGCCGAGTGAGATATGCGTCCAGTTGGGCGTTGTCCACTTCTTCCTGGATACCTCTGATCCGCAGGTTATTGCGTCTTGACCGGTTCTCCGTATCTTCCAGTTTATCGAAAATCGTTTTGACTTGAGTTTTTAATTCCTCGATATCTTGCGCTTGGGTCTCCTGTGCAAGGGCGGTGTTATCCACCTTCTCCTCCAAGTCCACAATGCGGTCTCCTATGGACGCAATCTCCTCTCTGATGCTGCGGCGGTAGCTCTGCATCTTAGAGTGGAAAGAGCTTTTTAGTTCTTGTACAAACACCATCATTTCTTTGCGGGTAAGTGGAGCGTCCGGCTCTTCTCCCGAGTCTAGATCTGAGTCTGCGTCTCCGCCTGCGGTAGACGCTTCTTGATCTTTGGTATTTTGTTTTTTAAAGAAAAGGGATGCCTCACGCCAGGCCGCCGTTTTTTTTTGTTTAGTGGGTGGCATGTTTGTTGTTTTTACTTAGTGAGTTTTTGGCTTTGAATAGAGCTGAGTATATTTAGGTGATGTAAAAAAAATAAAAAAATTAAAAGCCCCCTCATTCCAATGGAGTCCTGATCACACACACATTGGTAGCAGTGCAATGATTGCTTTTTATTGAGCCTTTGTTCTTTGGCACCAGTGGGAGGTTTATAGAAGATGTTGGGGCTCACAATAAGGGTAAGTTGTGGGGGAGGGAGAGCGAGTGGTTTTCATTAGCACTTTCAGGTGTATTGAGTGCTGTGGGTGGACCAAGATGGCCACCAGCCACCTCTCAGCACTGTTTGTGCAGGCTGGGTGGACCAAGATGGCCGCCGGCCGCCTCCCAGCACTGTTTGTGCAGGCTGGGTGGACCAAGATGGCCACCGGCTGCCTCCCAGCAGGGCTGCACCGAATGGTGAGTCTCTTTCCCTTTGATTACCCCCCCTCCCAAGGAGCTCACAGGGCCCCGGAGCAACACCGGAAGGTACCTGCTCTGGTCAAGCTCACCTCCGGTCAGCAGCTGTCAGATCACGGGCGCGTGGGGATGGTTGTGTGAGGAAGTGGGGGCAGCGACCCCCCCCCCCTGTCTGCTGCAGCAGCGCACCTCTGGCCTGCAAGTTAAGGCGTGTGGTGGTCGGGAGAGGGCTATGGTAAGTCCCTGCCTTTTGATTGCGGGGTTCCCCGCTACCTCCTTCTCCTTTGTGGGGCTTTGAGATTGGTGGTTTACCTCTGCCACGCGATCCCGGCGGCCATCTTGGATCACCCAGGAGGCAAAGGGGGGACCCGTGGGCGGTTGAATTTCTCCCGATTTCTCCTGATTATCACAGTTGGGGCTGTCCAGAGACCCCTCCGTCTGTCTCCCGAACCCGTGAGTGGTCTTTTTTATTTTTTTCCCCCCGATTTTAAGGGGTTTTCTCCGGCTCTTATGTTGTTTTTTTGGGAGAGCAGAGCAATCTGCGGCTGACACGCTCAGCCTCCTGGCCACGCCCCCTTGCCATTGTGTTTTTAATCGTCCGTCCCTAGCCGAGCATCACCATCTGCGCCTGCGTGCCTAATTTTCCTATTGTTGGCTTTGAGTCACCTCTCTGTAATCCTCTTTGGGAAGAGAGCTAGCTGATGATTACTGCGCATGACTCACCCATCTACCCACACCAACCCTTTGAGGCTTTGCTTATGGTAACGCTTTTGATAATCCCTTCTCGAATTTGATATGTAAATCTGATTTGCACAGCACTGTGAAATTGAGAGTTAAAAAAAAACATTATCTGATTCATGTTGTTGATGCAGTAAATACCCACTTTTTGGTCATTCTTTCTTTTTCTTTGGTGTAGGTGTGTGTGTGTGGGGGGGGGGGGGGTTGTCAATGATTATGATTATCATGAATTGAAAGAAATATTTATTTTATTTTATCAGGAACAAAAAAAACAAAGATACAAATAATCATGAATAATACAAAATGCAGTCTTTATTCAGTTCTTCTGTCAGATGAAAATTGAGGGCTGTGGATAATCATAAATAATGCACATTGATAATAATATTAATTAATAATATATAATATATAATAATATATATATATATAATAATATAAGTTTTTCCATCTTTATCTTCTTCCTCATTCTGTGCACAGTACAGTAGTTCATTGAGACAGGAGAGGTTTTGTGTACATCATGACCGCAGTTTAGATAAACTTAACTGTATAAACAATTCACAAACTTTACATGATACCCCCCTCTCCCCCAGTCCATCCTTTTTTTCTGAAAAGACAAGAAAACAAAAAATTAGTTCAGTTATGTGCATACTGTATTATGGCATTGTGTGCTGTATAGTACTGTCAAACTAGTCTATACAGGAACTACTGTATACTGTGACTACTGTTAAATACTTTGTAACCAGATGGCTGGTGCTGCTCTCTCAGGAAAGAAAAAAATTGAGCAGTTAGGTGCATACTGTATTATGGCATTGTGTACTGTATAGCTACTCCATATTGGACAACAGTAACAAGTTAGTACTGTCAAACTAGTCTATACTGGAACTATTGTATACTGTGACTACTGTTAAATACTTTGTAACCAGATGGCTGGTGCTGCTCTCTCAGTAAAGAAAAAAATTGAGCAGTTAGGCGCAACATGTATTATGGCATTATGTACTGTATAGCTACTCCATATTGGACAACAGTATACAGTTAGTACTGTCAAACTAGTCTATACTGGAACTACTTTATACTGTGACTACTATTAAATACGTTGTAACCAGTTGACTGGTGCTGCTCTCTCAGGGAAAAACAAATCTGTGCCATACTTACCTTTATCATACTGTACTTACAATACTACAGTACAGTACTATACCATACTACCTTACTGATGCTTGACCATTACGTGCGATCACAATGGGCAACACTGTCGCAATATGGTCAATATATTTATTGCATCGTTCCACGGTGTGTACATCGTTCCAAAAACTCATTATGCCTTGCGTCAACTCATCATTTTTGGAGGGTTTCACAACTTTTCGGATATGGTCCTTCAGCTGATGCTAGACCATTTCGATAGGATTGAAGTCTGGCGATCGGTCATTGGAGGGGGAAAAAAAGGACAATTAGTTAAAGAGATACAGTACACAGTAAAAACAGTGGGAAAAAATGAGACACGGTTACCGCACTTACTCCGCTGGCATCTTCACCCAGTTGATACCACGCTCAAGGATATGCGCTGTTGACGCCATGTGCTTCGGATCGTTGTCTTGGTAGAAACGGTGACCATCCGGGAACTCACGTGTGATGTATTCCATAATCTCAGGCACAATTTTCTCTTGGAAGAAAGCTTTATTCATGATTCCTATAACAAGAAAAGAAAAGTGCTCAAAAAACTGCACACTAGTACAGTACAGTGCATAAGGCAAAAGCGTGTGACATACATTTTACTGTACCGTCAAAGATGACGATGCATCCTGGTCCACGCCTAGAGATGGCACCCCACACATACATCTTCACTGGGTGTTTTGGACGCGGCTTCATAGATATGCGACCTTTTTTGTGGAATGCAAAGCTGGCAAATCTCTCCAGCGGAACAGTAGACTCGTCAGTGAAGATGCAATTCTGGAAAGTTTCTTAAATGTCGATCCATGCCTGGGCCTGGACCACTCTCTTGATCTTGTTAACGTCCCTTATCATAGGGTACGCTCTGTAATGACAAGGAATAATTTTATAGGTACAGTACAGTTTCTTAAACAACACTTTAACCTCCGTACTGTCCAGTACTAACCTCACACATCCATATTTCCATCCAATTCTGCGTCTCATCTTCTTTATGCTTGTCTCGGATACAGTGAGATTGTGATTTTGCTGCAGAGTGTATTTGACCCTTAACGCACTCTTCTCATCATTCTCTTCACTTATTTTGTCGACCAGAAGAGTTGTCTCCCTACAATGTACAGAAAAACAACAATCCGGTAAGTTACAGTGCAGTAGGCCACAAGTATAGGAAATTACTTTTAGTAAAAATAGTATAAAATGAGATAGATCTACACAATATATAGTTCTATAATTATGCAGCAATATAAGCAATAGATATACTGTATTACATACTGTAGTTATATAAATATACCGAAATAACTATAAAATGAGATAGATCTACACAATATATTGTTCTATTAATATGCAGAAATATAAACAATAGATATACTGTATTATATACTGTAGTTATATAAATATACCGAAGTAACTATAATATGAGAAGATGTACACAATATATAGTTCAATTAATATGCAGCAATATAAACAATAGATATACTGTATTATATACTGTAGTTATATAAATATACCGAAATAACTATAAAATGAGATAGATCTACACAATATATAGTTTAATCAATACGCAGCAATATAAACAATAGATATACTGTATTATATACTGTAGTTATATAAATATACCGAAATAACTATAAAATGAGAAAGATCTAAACAATATATAGTTCTATTAATATGCAGCAATATAAACAATAGATATACTGTATTATATACTGTAGTTATATAATTATACCGAAATAACTATAAAATGAGATAGACCAACACAATATATAGTTCTATTAAAATGCAGCAATATAAACAATAATAGATATACTGTATTATATAGTTATATAAATATACTTACGCGTTAGGTACCGTTGGTGTCCTTGTGCATTGTTTGGTTTTTCCGTGTGCATGATAGCACACGGTGGTTGATGGCACAACAAGGCCAGGAGCAGCTAACCAGCATTGGATATCTGCAATTCAGTGTCCGCTCGTGTACATCTCCTTAATTCTCATGCTGAGATCCTTTGAAATCTTTTTAACAGGCATTGCTGCGAGTAGAAAGAAATACAAACACAAGAATGTATATTCGATGTTTAGTCGATGTGTAATCAATGTGCAGTGAATCCACAAAATGGATGGTGTATTTATACGTTAATGACTCACATTAGAGTACGCCCACTTTCAACACCTGTACCTCGTCGCCATGCATAAAAGGTTACACAGTTTGCATAGCCTCCCACTCGATGATCTGTACCTGAACTTGCCCTTGTCCAGATACTGCATTGTGCCATCTGCTTCCATGGATCAACCCCGATTCTACAATGCAAGAAGCCACTCGCCTCTGCCGTGCCTATCACACAGAAAAAGCAAAAGGTGGAAGCCGTTTCCAAGCCAAGGCCAAAGCGACAGGCTAAGGCTAATAAAGAAAAACTTCTGCTGACCCCAAAGGACAAGGGTTTTAATACACGTAAGCCTTATTATGTCAAGAACAAATGGCAGCCAACCCATCGAACCCGCAGGCCACTTCCACGTTTATGCTTCGACGACTCTGCCGCCGCTCTCCTGGAAACCCACAGCCCATCTTCGCCACTGCTCTTAGACGACGCTGCCGCTGGTGCCCCTGAAATCCACGGGTCACTTTCTCCATTACGCTTAGACGACTCAGCCGCTTCTCGCCCAGAAATCCACAGGTCGCTTTCTCCATCCCTCTTCGACGACGCTGCCGCTTCTCTCCCAGAAATCCACAGGTCACCTCCTCCATCCCTCTTCGACGACGCTGCCGCTTCTCTCCCAGAAATCCACAGGTTACCTCCTCCATCCTTCTTCGATGACGCTGCCGCTTCTCTCCATGGAACCCCCATCTCATCCTCCGTAGCACCCATCCACCCAGATGTCCACAGCACGCCATGCACAAAAACCAGCTCGTTAGACCGCATGCTGAATGGTTTAAGTGTGGATATCCCCGGGAACTCTACTGTGCTGGTAAAGATAGATCTGCTTTTAGAGACCATGCTAAATATGGATCAACGGATGCAGAAGATGGATCAACGGAGGGAGAAGTGGATCGATGGATGGAGAAGATAGAGACTGACATAGCGGGGATACATAAGTTGCTCGGTGTTCATGCCCCTGTATCCCCGACGCCGGAGCAGGAGGGTGGCTTGGATGTGATGAATGGGACCTTCGACCACTGTCCAACACCAAGCGCACCCCCTCAACCAGAAGAATTTGTGTACATGTATGCCATTGAGGAGGAGGATAACATGACAACCCCGTCAAGACCACGCCAGGAGACAACACGGCGACCAAGACAGGAGGAAAGCTTCCTCCCAGACAACCTACCCTCGCCCACTGCCACAAGCACACCCGCTCCCAGAAGAACAGCCGCTCCCAGAACCCAACCTACATACGCTTGCATCGATATGGTGCCTGACATCATCCTGCGCGAGCTGCAGCCGGCACTCAGGGAGAAGTATAGGGTGATGAGTGCTGGTTTACCCCAGAAGTATGCCATGTTCATTTTTAAGCACCACGTGTCCTTCTTGGTGGGTCTACAATGTGAACTACAAAGGAAATCGCGAAAAAAGGGCGCTTCCTGAAAATTTAAGAAGGACTATTGCGGAGGAATTGCGGTGCTATTTTTCAATTTCAGATCCTTTAATGAAAATCATTCGAGACTCCATTAATGGCATTTTGCGCCATACAAGGCACCCGCCCTGGAAGGACAATCTGGTGGGGTACACATTTGCGTGACTGTTCAACTGTTGTTTATTTTTAGTAAATGTTTTTGTAAATGTTTTGACTTTCTGTACTTTAATAAAGAAGATGTTGCGTTTTTTAAAATTTATTAATAAAGTTTTTTTTTTATAACACCATACTGTTGTGCTGTACATGTTTTGACTTTCTGTACTTTAATAATGGAGATGTTGCGTGTTTTAACTTGATTAATAAAGAAATGTTTTTCCTTACTGTACACAGGACCTGCACAATTCCAGTCCCAGAGGGCCGCAAACAGGCCAGGTTTTCAAGGTTATCCTTAAAACCGGGGCTGTTTGCGGCCCTCGAGGACTGGAGTTGTGCAGGCCTGACTGTCTGTTCTGTACACCATCCTACTGTAAATGTTTTGACTTTCTGTACTTTAATAAAGGAGATGTTGCATTTTTTAAATTTTATGAATAAATTAAAAAATTTAATAACACCATACTGTTGTGCTGTACATGTTTTGACTTTCTGTACTTTTATAATGGAGATGTTGCGTGTTTTAACTTGTATTAATAAAGAAATGTTTTTACTTACACAAGACCTGCACAATTCCAATCCTCGAGGGCCGCAAACAGCCCTGTTTTTCAAGGTTATCCTGAAAACCGGGCCTGTTTGCGGCCCTCTACGACTGGAGTTGTGCAGGCCTGACTAACTATACTGTACACCATCCTACTGTAAATATTTTGAATTTCTGCACTTTAATAAAGGAGATGTTGTGTATTTTAACTTGTATTAATAATGAAATGTTTTTCCTTAATGTACACAGGACCTGCACAATTCCAATCCCCGAGGGCCGCAAACAGGCCCGGTTTTCAAAGTTATCCTTAAAACCGGGGCTGTTTGCGGCCCTCGAGGACTGGAGTTGTCCAGGCCTGACTGACTGTAAATGTTTTGACTTTCTGTACATAAATGTTTTCACTAGCAGTAAACCATACACCTGTTGATGTTTTGAATTGCTGTACACTTAAAATGTTTTTACATTGTATTTGTAAATAAATGTTTTTGTACTTACTCCACCAATAAAAGAAAATGTAGATTTGTTTTAAATTGTTCCATTGTCTCCTTTTATACTGTAACAAAATACAGTGTTTCTAGAACATACTGTACAGTACTGTCCAGGCATTATGTACTGTACTATAGGCATGCTCAGTACTGTACATCACAAGAGTATTAAAACAATACATGCTGTACGGGTATAGAATACACATATGTACTGGAATACATGTAGAATAAATCCATACTTTTATTTTTCCGGTTTATTATACAGTATATATAAAAAACGTATTGCATACAGTCTGAAAACAACAGCATACTGTTTCAGGTTTTCTATGAAGCTCTCACAGTATTCTATCCTAATCAATAACAACGGCCACTAAACCACTAAACTGTAAACTCCAGTACGTGTTTTTTTTTAAATTAAATTCAGCAATGTGCAGGCATTGTAACACAAAGCGATATTATCCATCGAAATCCCTCCATTTGCCGTTTTCCGCATGAGATGACAAAGTTTTCTTTTCTGAGGAACAAAAAAAAAGTAAAAGTTTTACTGTAATGGTTAGTCAGTCCCCTAAAGAATTTCCCAAAGTCAGTCCCACCAATAATTTTCTCGGGGGGCGTCTCCTGTTCACATGCGCATGCGCCTACCGTCGATGTGATGACACGCATATGCATTTCAAGAAGGTTCCAATGCGCATGCGCCTAGCTTTTCACCAATTGTGCAGAACAGGCATATCCCGCATTAACGTACGCAATGGGACCGGAGCATGAATGTAAAGCAAAAATGTACTTAAAGTGAAGCACTACCTTTTCCCACTTATCAATGCATGAACTGTACTGCAATCGTCACATACGTGCATAACTGATGTAAATAACACATGTGTAAAAGGCTCTATAGTCTCCCCACTTGCGCACAGCTTCGGTACAGGTAGGGAGCCGGTATTGCTGTTCAGGAAGTGCTGACAGGCGCATGCGTGAGCTGCCGTTTTCCTATTGAGCGATATGTACTTACTCGCGAGTGTACTTAAAGTGAGTGTCCTTAAACCGGGGTATGCCTGTATCTACTGTTGAAGCTGCTCAGCCAATGATATGGCTTACACGAGAATCACTTGACTTTTGAATCGCATTGATATTGATATTTCAAAAACAGAATAAAATACGGCAACATTACTCACCATAGACTTTGCCAATCAGCTGGTGCCGAGCCACTGCCAGTCCCGTATTCTTGATCATACACGTCGTTGACAGGTGACAGCGGGACTACTACACCCGTAGTGAGCTGATGAGGCTGGAAATCGCTTAGGTACATGCAAGCTTGCTTGAATCTGTACGCGAAATCCAGCTCAGGCTGCAGGTATCCGGCGGGGACAGACAGCAAGGGTTGCCGGTCACCAGGTTTTCACTGACGGTAGGACCGTTATTGGAAGCTGCCGCTGTCGCTGTCGCATTGCTTGCCAGCGACTGACGTTTCTTAATTGTTTTTAACACGACCTTTCGCCTTTTGCAGTCTCCATGATCATAGATACGGGAAAAACCCGGTGATACACACCAATACCCTCCAATAACTTCAGGATCAATACGAAAAAAACATGGATCGCTACATAACTTTTTCCTTATTGCACGCTTCCACACATGAGCATCTGGCGAAAATTTGTAAAAGTCATAGTTTTCGATAAAATACTGATAAATTTGAACAACTGTTGCCATCTTATCATCTGTTGCATTAACCGCGGCCCATTAATAAGCGTACGTTCTGTCGGGTTTTTGGAACACGGACTGCAGTTGTGCACTCATGGCTGGACTCTCAGGACAATAACAAGACCAGAAACTGTGCTTGTCTTTTTTTAATATGAAAAGCCTAAATTGATACATTATTGGAACTTCTTCAGTCCCAAGGCCAATTTACAATGGACCACTGTGGTATTTTTTTAAATACCTGCAAGTCGACACATTACTGAAGCTCATGCGCATTACAATTCATGAATATCTGCCATCTGGCGGATACGCGAAGAATTCCAACCAATTAAATCCGAACCATTATCAATAAACACATCAACCGCGCATCAAGCCCGGGTGTCAATGCAACATGAATGCGGTATAAATGCAGTCAGAATGCGGCATGAATGTGGTGAAGTGCAGTGAAGTGCGTGGCATTTGGGAAAAAAATCCCGAAAAAATTCGGAGATGTTGGAGAATAAAAGGGGCCGCGGCTGTACATTGTAGCTTTTGGTGTACAACAACCAATCTGATTGGGGAATTAGTTTCCACGATCTGATTGGCTGAAATACCACGTGACGCTAGCCATGTTGAATTTAGTGACGTCATGTTAAAGGGAAATGAAGCACAGCCATTCTGATTGGCTGTATCATTCCCTTTAAATTACGTCATTAAAAAAAAATTAAAGTCGGCACATGGTTTTAACAGCCAATCAGATGGCTGTTAAACCAGTGCCAGCCCAAATGTGACCAAATGTGACATCACAAGCCCTATTTAAGGCCGTGACGCCTCATTTGAGCCCAAGAAGATGACGAGACAATATCGGTTGGGATCTACCATGGGGTTTTATGGATTGACAGAGGAAGACAGAAGATTAAGAAGATCAAGAAATAATGACAGATGAAGATAGAAGAAGCTGATTAAAGATAGAAGAAATAAGATTTGGGTACCTGATCCAGATCTTCATGGCGGATAGCATCGGATGCTGTTCGAGGCCTTCGCGGTACGTGAGCTTCCTGTTTCCACCGGGAGTCGGAGGGCCAGCGCTTCTAATGATAAGTAAAATATTGTACAGTATGTTTGTAAATGTATTTATTTACAGGTTTTAACATTGGATGCGTATTTTTAGCACATTTACTGATAATGTATTCATCTGTACCACTTTAGGGTTATCTCCTTCAGTGGGGCACCTCAACCGGGCCGGAAGCGGAAACCTGTGCAGCCCTCTCTGATGACGTTTATAAAAAGCGTGTGCGAAATCAGGTTTCCGCTTCCGGCCCGGTTGAGGTGCCCCACTGAAGGAGATCAGAGGGCTGCAGATTCAGGGGTAGCTACATCCCTTGAAGAAGTGCGCGCATGCGCACGAAACGCGTTGGGAAGATCCGTTTTTAGAAGCAATTGATTCCTGGAGTTGGGGAGCACACCACCCGGTTGGAGAGCAGGAGAGCAGGAGAATAGGAGACCGGCAGGAGGAGAGAGCGTGACGCGACGCCCGTGCAGCAGCATCACTGTTCCTGCGTCCCTGGAGCTCCACACAGCATCTGCCACACGTGGGGACGCCAGAGAGAGAGCTCCGGTCGCCATCTTGGATCCACAGAAAGTGTTTCCAGTCCTACTGCTTTCAAACATCCTTCATTCTGTGAGTAGGGTAACGATTTTACCCCCCCCCCCGGATTGATGTGTGACACCCTCCAGAATCCTGCACTAGTTGTTAATAAATAGCTTTTTTATTATTTTCTGTCTAGCTTGTTGTTGTTGTGAGTCTGTCTTGTATGTTATATGTTGTTAGTGTTATATGTTTTTATGTCCACAATACTGACATACTGCACTATAATCTTTTCTCTTTATTTTTTCATATATCACGTCACGTCTTGGAGAGAATCTGCATTTTGTTCATCCTCCATCACCATTGCTAAAGGACTTTGATTTGGACTGTTCACCACATGGTTTGAATATTTTCACTAATTTAATTGGCGTCGACATTATCTTTTTTCTTTTTATCTGTAATGCAGCTCCAACAGCAAACAGGAACACGGTTCCGGGGAGCAAGCTGTGTCCAGCCTCGCAGCAATCTGTATCTTTATCCTGGGTTGGGGTCCCAGCTGGTCCCAGCAGCCTAGCTCCTCGCAGGACTGGGGACCAGAGCAACAGCAACGGCTTCCCAGCCGGGAGAGTTCTCTCCACCTTCCTGTGGAAAAACAAGCTCACCTTGTGTGAGCAACTTCCTGCTTTTTAAAGCACTTGTTTCACTCATGAGTTCAGCCCCTGTTTAATCAGTCTTCAGCTGTGCTTTCTCTGTCTGAGGAGATTAACACTCAGTGATCTGGCTGCAGCATCTGTCTTTCACTGTCACAGCCTACTGAGTCAGTGACTCTGTCACATATCCCTCTCCCCAGCGAAACATTGTCCTGTGAAGCGGCCCGTGCACCATTCCTGTGCACCAGCATCTTTGTCGCCAATGTCTGACGTCGGCCCTTCCCTCCCCCTTTTTTTTTTCTTGCCTTCCAATTTAGGCATTTTCTTTTTGGGGTAATTACCAGGCCATCTGGGCCTGAGGACTGGTACCTCACTATCTCCTTTAATTCAGATGCAAGACTGAAATCTTGTAAAACTATGGAGTCCTCCAAGGCTTGTTTGGCTTCGTTAAGCTGCACTCTTAAATCTGCAATCTTTAACTGTAATTTCCTTGATTTCGCGGCATCCGCTGGTATATCCACGCTAACAATTGGCTCTCGCAGCTCAGAGACTATTTCTGCCACAATCTGAATTCTCCGGTCATCATCTTTAACAATACGGAGCAATAATTCCACTAGACACGTTATAAGGGAAGTTGGTGTATTAGGTATCACAAGCATCTCTTGTAGGACAGCAAGAAGGCGTTTCCTGCCTCCTTCTTCACTGGTATCTAGACAGCCGATTATAAGAATCAGCTGCTGACCTATAAATTCTTTAATCAGCATGTCTTCAATTTGTGTCATATCCGCTTTTTGTTCTTCTGTGAGAATAGCAGGGTTTTGAAGATAACTTAAGAGATAGTCTGCATAGACAGCGGGCTCTGGTAAAACATGTTCCAGTGCAGCCTCCCCTTCATCATCCTTTGACTTTATCTCTACCACCACCTTTTCCTTGGACTGCTTCAGTGACCCAAACGTCTGTCTTGGGCTTGTAAGCTTTTCCTCCAGCTTCATCTGAGAAACCTCCTGCTGGGCAGCAGTAGAGTCCAACGTAGCGTCCCGCTCAGACTTTAGAGACTCGAGCTCCTTGCCTAGGTCACACTTTTGTTTCTCCGCCATCCTGCGGCCAGCCCGCTCAGACTCCAGGTCCTTCCTCAGGTCTTGAAGCAGTCCTTCTGCCTTTCTTCTTTCACTCAGTACGGCTGCTAGTTCATCTTCGTTAGAATTGAGTCGCAATTCTACGTCTCCTAGCAGACTCAGAGCAAGGATTAAATCTGTCTCTCTTTCTTTATTCTGGACCTGCAGCTGCTGGTGCTCCACCGGACCTTGTCTAGCTCCAGCTGTAGCCTGGCCCCCTCATTGGTCATGTAGTCCAGCCGCTTGTGGATATCAGCCATCTCAGTTTCATGGTGCAACATCAGGCAGGCCACCTGACGGACGGACACCTCCTCCGTCTTGGCGCGCTGCATCTCGTGCTCAGCCATCTGCATTTGCAGCTCTTCAATCTGATGCTGCCAGTCCCCTCTCAGGGCCTTCACCTCTTCCCGGTGCTTACTCTGGGTTTGCATAAACGCCTCCTCCATCTTTTTGAGCTCTGCAGTTCTTGTCGCCAGTATCGCTGTTGCTTCTGTCTTCCAGGCTTCTTTCTCCTTGACATACTGACTCATGTAGATGGAGTTGCCTCTCTGCTTCTCCAGCTCTTGCTCCAGTCTTTGGACCTTCTCATGTTCCCTCTCACACAGAGTCACCTGGCTTCTAAGCTCCGCCTCCAGAGATGCTCTTGTGGCGCTCAACGTGATCTTCAGCTGCTCCAGGGTGAGGCATTCTTTTTCCAGCATTTTCTCTGCATTCTGCAGAGCAGCCTGTACTTCATTTTTTTCTTGAGCCAATTGTGTCTTCACTTTCTGCGCTTGGTGAAGCTTCTCAGTCCCATCACTGACCTGACCAGTCAGGTTTAAAACCTCTTCCTTCAGGTTTATATTCTCCATTTTCACAGTCTCTATATCCCTTAGGACCGTTTCATTGGCTTTCTTCAAAGTACCCAGCTCTGCCCCTAGCGATGCTCTTGTGGCGTACAGCGTGGCCCTCAGTTCCTCATGCTGTTCTGTGGGGACATACTGGGTACTCAGCCGTTCCTGTAGCACTCGCTGCTTCTCCTTGGCTGCTTGCAGACTTGCATGTAGCTCTTGCAGCTGGCTCTGCCATAAGTGCGTTGCCTGTGTGTGCTGCTGCAGGGAGACACGTTGCATCCTCTCTGCATTCTGCAGTGCTTCCTGCACCTCTAGCTTTTCCTGGATCAATTGCTTCTCCACTTTTTCTGCTTGGTGGAGCTTCTTATCACCTTTACTGATTTGATCAGTCAAGTCTGAATTTTTTTGCGTCAGACTTACATTCTCCTTCTTTACAGTCTCTAAATCCCTCAGGGCATTCTCATGGGTTTCCTTCAACATACCCAGCTCTGTGTTTAGACTGTGGCCCTCCTGGCGTGAGAGCTCCAGCTCTGTTTTGAGCATGCTAGCTTCTTGGTGAGAAACTTCTAAGTCTTTGATGAAGTTTTGCACATCTCCAGTCAGGACTTGTTCTCTCTGATTCCATGTTAGCAATGGCGGTGTTGGCCTTATTCAAACTTGTCGTCAGCTCCTCCAACTCACTCCGCAAGAGATGCTCTGTTTTCTTTAATGCCGCATACTCTTGTATAGCTGGGAGTATACACCTCTGTACCTCGGCATTAGCTTCTCGCTCCCTATTCAATTGTTTCTGCAAGACATCATAATCACGCTGGGCAGTTTGGAGTGCAGAAATTAAGGCCTCTTTTCCCTGGACCAAGGATTCAGCTTCCCTTTGCTCCTCCTTTTCCTTTGCCACTGTTCCTGTGACAATTCTGCCCATCACTCCGGTCTGCAGCACATCTCGGTGGCTTGCTGACGCCTGTTGTCCTGATATCGCAGGCTCAAGTGGTTCAGTCACTTCCTCTGTGACTTGACAAATATTTTTATTTTTCTTCTTTCTCTTTGTTTTATTAGTTCCAGAGACATTAGTGGTACTGGGCACACACACACTGGACACTTTTGCAGCTTTCATCTGCGGGTACGTCTCTCTTCTCGGGGCCACATATGTGTCATCATCATAATCATCATATGGCCTGAAGGGACACTGTTTTGTATGGTTAAGTATATTGCAAAACTGACACATGACGGCGGCCATTTTAAAAACCCGTTTTTTTTTTGTTTCTTTTTCACACCCGACGAGGCAGACTTTGCACAACACACATAAGTTGTTCTTGCTTTACAATATTTGAACCTTCTGGGTTCTTCTTAGGGCAACTTCTTTGCAAAAATCCATTTTCACTTTCTTTTTTACCAGACAGGGCAAACTTTACCTCACAGCACTTGCTAGCTGCAAATTCACTCACTTCAGCAAAAGTCATTAGCTTTACACAGCAATCCTTTCATACCCGACGGGGCAAAATTTACACTCAGCGCTTGCTAGCTGTAACTTCCATGCTTCAGCAAAAATCATTTTTTTTTCCCGCTTGAGTTCAGTGTCTCAACACATCTTCATCTACTGACCCCCAGAGGTGTAGCATACCACTTCTGACACCACCTGTGTCAGGACGGCCTCGCGGCGGGGTCAGTAAGACGCTTGACAGCCGGGAGATTTCTCTCCACCTTCCTGTGGAAAAACAAGCTCACCTTGTGTGAGCAACTTCCTGCTTTTTAAAGCACTTGTTTCACTCATGAGTTCAGCCCCTGTTTAATCAGTCTTCAGCTGTGCTTTCTCTGTCTGTGGAGATTAACACTCAGTGATCTGGCTGCAGCATCTCTCTTTCACTGTCACAGCCTACTGAGTCAGTGACTCTGTCACAGGTGTCTTCCAGCACCGGAATATGCCTTACAATGTGTACAAAGACTTCTTAGTAAATAGGGCCCAAATTATAAATTTTTTTGCTTGTTTATTTATTTATTTTAGACACTCATATAAACATTATCTGATTTGTGAATCTGCAAGTAATGAACATGTTAAAAATAGGAAAAGTGTTGCTCCACGCTGGTGCTGTTCCAATATTACGTTGCACTGTAAAGCTTAAACTCTTGCAGCCGTCTACCGTAGGGACTTTTTTCTATGTTAAAAATAGGGTTTCATGTGAAATTGCACATATTATGCTAAACATATAAAGCCAGGTCCCCTCCGGTCCGTCCGCTATCCTGTTTTCCCCCCTTACCCTCTCTTATGTGGGGATGTTGCTGGCAGGATGACGAGTTTGCCATGTTTTATGTGTGCGAGCATGCGCGAGGGTTCATGCATGCGCAGAAGAGGCGGATAGGTAGACAGGGGCTGTACTGGTTCGCGCATGGGCAGGGCACTCTCGCAGTGGCCATTAGAGTCGCACATGCACATTGTCCTATGCGCATCTGGCTCCAATGTTAATTAAGCAGCAGAGAGACTACAACTCCCATGATGCTTAGGGAGAAGCTGCCAGGTGACACACGATAACCAATTGGATGGCTGTATTGCTCCAATTGGATGGCTGTATTGCTCCTGAAGGGAGGAAAGAGTACTGCATGCTGGAACAGGAAACGGGGAGTCAAGACCTGGACCCTGAAGGTGCAGGTAGTGTCCACGGAGCTGTGCTTCAGGGACTAGGTGTCAGGAATCCACTGCTGGCTTTTCTCGTAGCCTTGCAGGGTGCTGTTGTTCTCACCAATTCCCTCTTTTGCAATCAATAGCAGCTGTGTGGGCTATCTCTGCAACCTAGCCTTGCACTCACTCATTGGAGCAGTGCCCTCACACACTACTCCAGGGATTGGCCCGCTGGCCTTTAAGTACTGCATTCCCACAATCCTCGCCCTGCTGAGCATATTCCTTTTTGGATGTTCACTGTGTTTGCCACAGCCATCTGTTTGGCTGCCTTGTTGCTGTTTCCATGTTCATGTTCCTTGTTCCTAGTTCCTGTTCCTTGTTCCTGGTTCCTGGGGCCTGCTGCTCACTCTCCATTGCAGAGGCCGTGTCCTGGCTCCTGTGCTGAAGCAGAGGACCTCCAGTGTTTACTTCAGCTCCCTGTTTCCTGAGGCATGCTGCCCTTCCCTTAGCAGAGGCCGGTCTACTAGTCCTGAGGTCTGTAGCTCTCTCTCCTTGCACAGGCTCGTTCTGGACTCCTGCGCTGAAGCATTGGTTTACCAGTGCTGCCTGGCAGTCTGGCCACTCCGGTCTGCCTTCCCCTTCCGGAGACCGGTACCATGGGCCATGGTCGCCGCACGCGTAGTACCCGCTCCCGCCCTGCAGCTACTATGCTGAAGCGGTACCTAGTTGACTTCCTGTTACCGAAACTCCGCTTGGATAACGTTCACCCTGATGTCTCCTATCCTGACCCTGGCTCGTCCACTGACTACGCTGCTCTCTCCTGTCCCGACCCTGCTATGTACGACTACGAACTATGCACTCGGGACCAGTCTGTGCGGTCTAAGGTCGGTGATTCCATAACCCAGCCTCAGCCACGTGGTCCGGCCCCGGTTTGTGGCGAGCACAACTTGACACTAGGACAGAGGTAACCCCCAGGGCCCAGTTAGTCCCCTGAGCGACAGTAGAAGTATCGAATGTGTATGATAGAGGGAAAGGCCTTAAGTTAGGGACTCTTTCCACTATAGCAATAGAGAGAGAGAGAGATATGCTGCAGGTCATTGCCTAAAAGAAAGTGCAGCTTGATAGCAGAAAGCAGAGTTGGACTCCATAGTAGAGACTGCTCCCAAAGGATTATCTGGCTTGGGGTTCCTCACCAGAGGAGTCAAACGGCAGAATCATCCACGCATGGAGCAGCGCACCACGCAGCAGGACCACGTTGCGGAGCTGCTGATTGTTGCTGATTATCCTGGTCAGGACTATAACCAGTGAGATATTATAAGTGCACCACCGGGCCCCAACACTGGGAAGCGCTATCCCTCACACTCACACTATTGTTTGTGGACACTCAGGGGTTAAGTGCCCAGGCACATTGCTACTGAAAGGACAAAGGGTGATGTAATGATTGACATGTGGAATGATGCAATGAGACATACCTGTATGTAAAGAAGTTATATTCAATGCTTAGTAAATACTGTTCTTATCCAACTGTGTGTATTTACTGGGTATGTTGGTTCCGGTGAGGGAACACTCGCACCACATTGGGATCCCTCATCGCTGGAGGCGCTGCACCGTGTATAAGTATACCCCAGGCTCCCAGTGGCGGAGGTTCAGGCATCCTGTTAGCCACACAGATGACAGCAGCACGCGTATTTGTAGTACCCCAGGGGTACAAGGGCTACATTTGGAAGTGCTGTTGAGATTCAGACCTGGGTTTCCCAAACTCAGTAAAAATGTCACTAGATTTCACATTAACTTCCCGCCAAGAGGTTTACGCGTGGGCAGTAAAGAGGCAAGTCCCGCCCTCACAAACCCTTGCTGTAGGACAAGTTCCTCATCCTATGAGATATGCTTGATACTAATGCAGTATCCAGGCCTAGAAGAGGCCCAAATCCTGGGTCGCTGCACAGACACCACCAGATTATGGGCACGGTACTAGTCACTGGGGGATGTGAGTTGTCAGCAGAGCAAGGCCCATCCAACTTGCGGTTCCATGGGTCCCTCAGCGCAGGGTGTCCTGTTATCTATCCTGAAATACCGATCAAACTAGAACCCTGTTTGCCCCATTAAAGATTTGCAAGATATTAGTATGCACCTGTCCCCATCCCCTCCAGAAAGTAGTTGCAGAGATGAGGTCAGTGTCTTATCCTGTGCTAATTGTCGCTCAAGTAAGCGGAGCTCCAGCCCCAACCCCTGCCCCAGTAGGATGGGAGATAATCAACTGCTCGCCCAAGCCATACAACAACTGGGTGGGACCAAGCCGGAATCCCCTCCCCCACAGCCATACCGCAAATTAAAGCTCTTTTCAGTGGTAAAACCTACTCCCACCGGTGAGGAGGATTTTTAAGTTTGGAGAGAATATACTTCACATGTGCTGGAAGAATGGACCTGTCCTGATGCGGTGAAAAGACAATGAATAATGGAGTGTCTACGTCCCCCAGCGTCCACTACCATAAAGATGTATAAAGATCAGCATACGGAGGTTACGGCACAACAGTTGATGGATTCTCTTATCCGGGCCTACGGAAAGGAAGACGACGTGAGTGAGTTATGGACTAAGTATTACAACCTCCGCCAGAAGGAGGGGAAGAACTATCAGAGTTCATACAACGGATCCAATTGATCTTGTGGGATCTACGCTCCTGCCAAGTCATTAAGGCCTCAGAAGTGAATGAGTATAGGCGCACTCAATTCCTGTGGGGAGCCATACCCCCTCATCACATCACTGTAATGATCAGATACTCGCTACTGAAAGGAAACCCCCCTACGTTGGATGACCAACTGGACGAGGTGGAGTCATGAGGCCTACACTAGGTTGCACACTCCCAAGAAGGCTAAAGAGACCCTTGCAAGGACGAGACCAAGGGAGTACCCGTACCCAAAGCAAAGGGAATCAAGAGCGGAATGGACATGACCACCCCGGAGGTGCCTGGGTCCGCTTCCAGGTCACCTGGCAGTCCGGGTCCCCATCCAGACTTCCGTTGCTTCAACTGTGGTGAAAAGGGCCATGCTGCAAGGGTCTGTCCGAACCACAGAAAACCCACTAAGGCCCACACCTACACAGTAAAAGTGCAGAAAAAACTCTCTTCCTTATCAGCAGTACCCAAGGAGGATGAGGGAGAGTCTGAGGTCCCCACAGGAGAGCCCCTCTCACATGATGCTTACAGAAGGGTAGGACCCACTGCTATAATAAGATTAATCGTGGAAGACGTCTATGCCTCAGCTTTGATGGACACTGGGTCTCAGGTGACCATTATCTATCGGACATTCTACAACCAACACCTCAGCCACCTGCTCCTACAGTCGGCCAAAAAGATGAAGTTGTCGGGCCTTAGAAACAAGGATTACCCCATCGACAGGGTGATAGCCGTGCAGATCAACATATCACAATTGAATACCAATCGGACTCACCTGAGAGTAGAAGCCCTGCTCTGTCCCGAGCCCCAAGAACACCTGAGTGCTCCCATCATATTGGGAACTAATGCTGATGAAGTGAGATCGGTGATCTGCGCCTACAGTACCTTCAGGAGATAGGTGAATTACCCCTGTCTAAGCTGCAGCTTCCCCCAGCCCTCAAGGATGAATATTTACGAGTCGCTTCCCAGGAGGAATATGGGGAGATCTTCAATTACGAGAAAGGATTGATAGAGATTCCACCAGGGGGAGTGAGACACATGACCACCGTAGTCAGATATTGGGACCGAGACACCGCAGACACCTTGTTCTCTTTAGAAATCACCCCTGAAGACGATCTCAAGAGAGGGTACAAGATGGTACCGGAGATGAGGGAATGGACCGCAGCTATTCCTTAGAAAATCAAGGTGTCCATGCAAAACGTCTCTCTACTGTACATCCGGTGCCATTTGAATTCGGACCGAGACTGAGCAGGATAAACCCGGTTACAAACGTGGAGACAGTAGTGCATGTCAAGGCTGCTACCGCACAGGAAGAGCCCGAAGGTTTACTGTTTGTATTTGGAGATTCGACCATATCTGAAGAGTGGAAGAAGCGGCTAAGTGTGCAGCTGGAGGAACACCGAGAAGTGTTCTCTACTAGTGAGCTGGATGATGGCTGTAGCCGTAATGCTCAACACACAATCCGATTGAACTATGCCACTCCATTCTGAGAGCGATCCAGGAGAATTGCACCCAGGGATGTGGATGACATAAGGAATGTCATCAACGAGATGGAAACGGCTGGCATAGTGACTGAGTCATGAAGTCCCTACGCCTCTCCAATAGTGATAGTGAGAAAGAAGAACGGTTGTCCGCCTGTGTGTTGATAATCATACCCATCCCCGATCAGTACACACTACCCCGGATCGAGGAGATCCTTAATGCATTGTCGGGGAGCCAGTGGTTTAGCGTATTGGATCTGCGCTCAGGCTACTATCAAGTACCCATGAGCCCGGCAGATCAAAAAAAATTACCTTCATCTGTCCTCTCGGGTTCTGTGGCCATCGATCCTGCCAAGGTAGAAGCCGTGGTTAACTAGCCAAGACCTGACAATCTGATGGAGTTACGATTTTTCTTTGGATTCTGTGGCTATTACCAAAGATTCATAGAAGGATACTCTAGCAAGGCCAAGGCTCTCAATAATCTACTCAAGATTTACCCAGAGGAGCCTCGCCAGAAAGCTACGTCTCCAAGAACACCCTTTGGAGATAAATGGCCTCCGACTGTGAAAAGGCGTTCATAAGATTGAAGAAAAGCCTGACGGATGCTCCTGTGCTGTCCTATGCTGACCCGGAGAAACCCTATGTCTTGCATGTGGATCTAGCTTCAATGGGCTGGGAGCAGTGTTATATCAGAAGTACCCTGCTGGTCTTCGCCCAGTGGCATATGTGAGCCGAAGCTTAACTCCTAGTGAGAAGAACTATCCGGTTCATAAATTGGAATTTCTCGCCCTCAAGTGGGCAGTAGTGGAAAAGCTCCACGATTATCTGTATGGGGTCTCCTTTGAAGTGAGAACAGACAACAACCCATTGACCTACATCCTAACAACTGCCAAACTGGATGCCACTGGTCACAAGTGGTTGGCCGCATTATGCAACTACCAGTTCACATTAAAATACAAACCCGGGCCTCTGAACATAGGAGCAGACGAACTATCCAGAAGACCGGGGCTGAGCACCATGTCTGATGACAGGCCTTGGGAAGAGATTCCTGGATGAAGGTGATGTGCTCTACCGCAGCGGTAGTGGAAGGTAAGGTGGTGTTCTCAGAGTTACGAGTAGTGGATTCATTAGGATGTCGACCCCAGGCCCTTTCGGATGCATACTGCCACCCTGATGGCATGGGTCTTACTCCTAATGTCATCTTCACTTGGAAGGAAATGGTACTAGCCCAGATTAGTGATCCAGTGGTTAACGCGGTCCGTGAGGCTTTCCATAAAAATTACCCGTCTATGATGAAGCAGGTCCCCAAGGACATCTTTGCAATCCTCATGAGAGAATGGGACAAATTTTAAATCGATCGTGGCCTCCTTTATCAAATTGTTCCCTACCACAATCATCCTGACCGACGACAATTGTTTTTGCAACGGCATCTGCAACGACTTGTCTTACGATCTTACATGATGATCACGGACACCTGGGGGTGGATAAGACCATTGGATTAGTAAGAGATCGATTCTTCTGGCCTAAAATGCAGGAGTCAGTAGAACAACATTGCAAGAAGTGCGTACGGTGTATTAAGAGAAAGACACTGCCTACCCGTGCTGCCCCAATGGGCCATCTCAAAAGATCTGGCTCAATGGACTTAGTCTCCATGGATTTCTTATGTATAGAGCCAGACTCAAGAGGCATAGATAAAAACAGAAAAGACACAGCGCACAACGCTCATAGTGCATTAAATGATATATTAGCATATACAATAAGGTAAGGTGAGTATTGTGCGTACATCAAAATAATTGAACAAATGCAGTTAGGGATAATGTTACCCAACGCCTCAGGAAACCGGAACAAGTGTCCTCACAGGGGTTTTGGCGCTGGTACCTCGGATGCAGGATCCCAGTAGTTGAAAGGTAAGTATAGAGTCTCTACACAGTTCTTTTACCCACAGGGCACGAGTCCAACGTCTGCTGCTGCCGCATGCAGTTGTTTGCCAGTCCACAGCTCCACGCCGGCTGGATTCTCTCACTCCCCTCCGTGCACAGCACTTCCGGGTCAATGACGTCACCGCGGGGGAGATGGCTGGTATTAGCGCCGTGTAGACTCGATCAGCTCGCGTAATGGGGTGATGGTTAGAGGTAGAGGTTAGGATTGCAGTTCTTGACCAGTCATCCAACGCGTTTCGAAACCCGTAGGTTTCTTCTTCAGGGATTCCCTGAAGAAGAAACCTACGGGTTTCGAAACGCGTTGGATGACTGGTCAAGAACTGCAATCCTAACCTCTACCTCTAACCATCACCCCATTACGCGAGCTGATCGAGTCTACACGGCGCTAATACCAGCCATCTCCCCCGCGGTGACGTCATTGACCCGGAAGTGCTGTGCACGGAGGGGAGTGAGAGAATCCAGCCGGCGTGGAGCTGTGGACTGGCAAACAACTGCATGCGGCAGCAGCAGACGTTGGACTCGTGCCCTGTGGGTAAAAGAACTGTGTAGAGACTCTATACTTACCTTTCAACTACTGGGATCCTGCATCCGAGGTACCAGCGCCAAAACCCCTGTGAGGACACTTGTTCCGGTTTCCTGAGGCGTTGGGTAACATTATCCCTAACTGCATTTGTTCAATTATTTTGATGTACGCACAATACTCACCTTACCTTATTGTATATGCTAATATATCATTTAATGCACTATGAGCGTTGTGCGCTGTGTCTTTTCTGTTTTTATCTGTTAGTTTAGGGGGTCCCTGAGCCCCCCCTCCATCGCAGCTGCAGACGCTCAAATTAAGGTCACGTTATTTTATCTAATCACATTTTATCACGTTATTTTACCAGTAGTTGCGCACCTTATTTTCTTTTCACTCAAGAGGCATAGGCAATGTGCTACCCACTATGCACAAGCGTTCCTGACCAAAGATCAAAAAGCTACCACAGTGGCTAAAGTACTGTGGGAAAAATATTTTGTGCACTATGGTCTGCCAAATAGGATACACTCCGATCAGGGGAGAGATTTCGAGAGCAAGCTTATCAAAGAATTGCTAACGGTTTTAAATATTCAGAAATCCAGGACCACTCCATACCATCCTGACGGAGATGCGCTCCCTGAAAGATTTAATCGGACATTGCTAGATATGCTAGGCACTCTAAAAGATTCCCAAAAAGGAGAATAGAGCAAACATGTGGAGGTCTTAGTGCATTGCATGCACACAATTGCACTCGGCACGAGTCCACTGGTTATACGCCATACTTCATGATGATTGGGAGAGAAGCCAGATTACCGGTTGACATCCGCCTGCGGGTATCTACCGATGGGGTACCCAATATGGCTCATTATCGATGTGAGAAGACTCCAAGATAGTCTGCACCATGCCTATCAGTTAGCAGAAGGAGTCACAGCTAAACTAAATGCCAATAACAAAAGGAGGTACGACCATAAAGTAGGTTATCGGGAGCTCCGACCTGCAGACGCAGTTCTCCTACACAACTTGGGGATTCCCGGCAAGCACAAGATGGCTGATCACTGGAGAGAGAGACCCTTCCAAGCTGAGTCCCAAATGGCGGGCCTCCCTGTCTATCGCATACGCAATGTGAATGGAATGGTAAAGGTCTGGCACAGAAACCACTTGTTGCCTATCCCACAACTGGGAGAAAGTGAGCCAGAACCAGAAACTGTAGTAACAGATAGTGAGCCTGAAGAGTCTACAGAGAATCCCGCTTCAACAGCTGAGACAATTCCAGATCCTCTGGAAGGAACTTCCAACAGAGATTGGTGGCACCTCCCGAAGGAGAAACGGGTAATGGGCCTGCGCCTCAAGTGCCATCAACAGGCGAGTCAACAACTAAATCCTCATTGCCTGAGTTTTGTGCCACACAGAGACAATGTTAAGTTACATAGAGACTTTGCCCAAACTGGTTCACCCTCTGCACGAGAGTTCAGGCCTCAAGCCTATGATGGTCTCTCCCATGAGGAAGAGATGGAGCCTGAGACTTGCAGAAGCCATCGAGTGAGACGCCCTCCCACTAGAGTTTCTTATGATTCATTAGGGGCACCTCACTATGATTCTCTGTAGTCAGCAAAAGCTAAGCTAGCCTCCGTGATAAATATGTTTGTAGAAATGTATAATCTCGTTTAGAGT
The DNA here is from genome assembly GCF_040206685.1 of Ascaphus truei. Classification (NCBI taxonomy): domain Eukaryota; kingdom Metazoa; phylum Chordata; class Amphibia; order Anura; family Ascaphidae; genus Ascaphus; species Ascaphus truei. The sequence continues at coordinate 305,721,021 of NC_134485.1, read as the reverse complement.
GATCGTTAAGTTATACACAGAAACTGCATTTTTATTATATAATGTTGTATGTGCATATGTTGTTTCTAGCGGGAACATTGAGGTTTTCACCAGGGGGAGGATGTAGCCAGGACCCCTCCGGGTCCCCCGCTCTCCTGTTTTCCCCCCTTACACTCTCGTATGTGGGGATGTTGCTGGCAGGGCGATGTGTTCACCGGCGGCTCCCTCCGCAGAGCTCAGCCTTGTTGTGTGTGCGCGAGCATTTGCGAGGGTTCGTGCATGCACAGAAGCAGCAGATAGGTAGACAGGGGCTGTACTGGTTTGTGCATGCGCAGGGCACTCCCGCGGCGGCAATTAGAGTCATGCATGCGCATTGTCCTATGCGCACACGGCCCCAATGTTAATTAAGCAGCAGAGAGACTACAACTCCCATGATGCTTAGGGAGAAGCTGCCAGGTGACGCACGATAACCAATGGGATGGCTGTATTGCTCCTGAAGGGAGGAAAGGGCCTGCTGGGACAAGAAACGGGGAGTCAAGAACTGGACCTTGAAGGTGCAGGTAATGTCCACGGAGCTGTGCTCCAGGGACCAGGCCAGAGGTAATCCCCCAGGGCCCAGTTAGTCCCTTGAGCCACAGTAGAAGTATCTTATGTGTATGATATAGGGAAAGGCCTTAAGAAAGGGACTCTTTCCACTATAGCAATAGAGAGAGAGATATGCTGCAGGATATTGCCTGAAAGACAGTGCAGCTTGATAGCAGAAAGCAGAGTTGGACTCCATAGTAGAGACTGCTCCCAAAGGATCATCTGGCTGGGGGTCCTCCCCAGAGGAGTCAGACGGCGGAATCATCCATGCATGGAGCAGCACACCGTGCAGCAGGACCACATTGCTGCATCGCTGATTGTTGCTGATTATATTGGTCAGGACTATGAACAGGGAGGTATTATAAGTGCACCTCTGTTCCCCAACACAGGGAAGCGCTACCCCTCACACTCACACTATTGTTTGTGGACACTCAGGGGTTATACCCAGGCACATTGCTACTGAAAGGACAAAGGGTGATGCAATGATTGACATGTGGAATAATGCAATGAGACATATGTAAAGAAGTTATATTCAATGCTTAGTAAATACTGTTCTTATCCAACTATGTGTATTTACTGTGTAAGTTGGTTCCTAGAGGGAACACTCCCACCACATTGGGATCCCTCATCGGTGGAGGCGCTGCACCGTGTATAAATTTACCCAAGGCTCCCAGTGGCAGAGGTTCAGGCCTCCTGTTAGCCACACAGGTGACAGCAGCACGCGTACTTGTAGTACCCCAGGGGTACAAGGGCTACACATGCAAACATAGTTATGAATTAAATGTAATATTCCCTATTACTATAGTTTTGCTGTTCTAGGAGATTTAACTTGCATAACTCTCCCTGTGTTTTAGGACACTAAGAAAGTAGAACCTAAGTATGACTCATTCATAAGAAACCTGTATCAACATTATTACTAATAACATTTGTCTTATCTTTCATATTTTTTGCTTCCATGTTTGTACAATGGCTTTACTTTCAAATTTAGAAACATTATGTTTACATTCAAAACAATAAGCTATTTTAATTCATAAATCAGATAAATCTGTGTGTTTATAAATCAGATTTTGTTTACAGTGCAAAGCATCATCCTACATGGTTATAATAAGTAGCTAATGAAGGGGATACTTCAACAGCTCTTATTGATTGTTTGCTTAAGTATTTTCTATATATTCGTTGTGATCCTTTGTTGTTGAACTATATAATAATGTGCCTTTTATTATAAATGCTTGTGCATAGAAAATCTTTAAGTGGAATCATTTATAATTATATTCACTGCACACATAACCTTCTGGCAAAAGTTGGGCATAGTATTCCCAGTACAATACTAACTGCTTTGTTGCTGTAATCTTGCAAGCCAACAATTGCATTAAAGGTTTGTTTTATGTATTAGTGCTTGGTCCTTCCATGTTAAATCATTATGTGCCAGACACTAAGTGCCGACAATTCAAAAAAAATATTTTAATTATGGGGCATTTGTAAGATGACATCTAGAAATTTTAGTTTATCCCTCCTTTATAGCATTCAAACTTCTACAGTGCATATCTACATTTCAATCATCACATTTATTGTGCTTATGACACCTGCTGCCCCATGACTGATGCCATCAGCATTCTGTGCTTAACTTATCAAGCTAAATTAAGCTTTCTACATCCTTTTTTGGATTAGCTAAAATTCTATAAACATAACTTAAAAGTGACAGCCATTCTAATTAAGCTACACAGAGAACCGATGTTGCTAAATCTTGACAGATACAGTATGGGATATTACGAATATTTATTTCTAAACAAAAATGTTATCTGCTTTACAAAAAGCACAACACATAAATTATTTTTAAATGTTCAATTACAATCTGCTTTAAAATATGATTACATTTAAACTTCCCTATAATTGACATAAAATCGTGGAATGCTCGTATTCTGTCATATTGTTGTGGTATTGCACTAGATGAGTCGGTCTCAGATTTATTTATCTCACATATTCAGATATAATGTGATCCCTGGGTCAGGTAAATAAATAAATTGTTGAGACATAACTCTGAAGATATTCTGATACTTCAGGCATGGCACTGTTGGGTTAAGACACATACTGTAGGGGATGATTCATAAAGCAGTGATAAGTGGTTTAATGTTTGATAAATGCTCTTATAGCATGATACTGCGGGATCTGCTAGTCACAAAGCAGTGCTTACAGGGCAGTATCACACTACAATGGCTTTTTAATGACCATTAACAGCCAGAGGCAAAAAAGGCGTCCGATTGGCCAGAAAAAGCCAAAAGCGCCAGTAATAGCTATTCACCAAGCAGTGATAAGCTTATCAACGTATACAATCTCTCAATATTTTAGCACCAGCTAAAGACTGGTGCTAAAAAGATTGACAGATGCATAAAAGCATTTTATTTTCTGTACAATATTTATACCAGAGGACGGTGGGGGTCTCCAGGTTGTTCCCATGGGTTCCTGGGGGCCACAAGGTGCTCCCCACGGGTGTTCAGGAATCCTTGGGTTATCCCTACGGGTGTCCATGAGCCATACGGGTGTCTGGGGGTCGTTGGGTGGTCACTGCTGGTTTCTGGGGTCCTCGGGTGGTCCCCACAGGTGTCCGGGGGCCTATGGGTGGTCCTCACGGTTGTCCGAGGGTCTCCATTGGCCTGCAATATCAATACTGTGCATGAAGAAAGGTGCAATATATTCAAATAAATACACTGGGCAAAATTACCATTTCCAGATATGGATAATAGTGCATTTCCCCATTTAAAATAAAACATAAACCATCAGCATAAAGTAAATACATCTTGCACTTAACCCTGCCAGGATGAAAGCTGTCCTCATCATAAATCCCATTATTAAAAATCAAAACACAGATGAAATACCAGAAATAATTAAAAGCAGACAACCACAATACATTTAAAAGAAATAAAAGCAAGCATTTGCCAACAAATGCATTGCTTGTCACTGTATGTATGTATAGCCCTAAAGGGGCATATATCCATACTTTAGCAATCAATGGGCAATGAAAAAAATTTAAATAAAAAAATACAATGAAAACCCCTGCAAAATTAAAATAGCATACACTCAATGGTTTTTCTTTTAGATGTCTTCGCCCTTTGATTCCAGGGGTCTCCGGAAGCTCTCGAACAAGGATGCCATGATCCTGAACAGCTACAGTTCTCAGACTTTCTTTTCTTCATCTGTTAATTGTAATCCAATTCTTTGTCTTCTTTCTTCATCTTCTTCATCTCCATCTTCTGTCTTCATCTTCCTGATCTCATCTTCTTGATCTCCATCTTTTTCATCTCCATCTTCTTCATCTCCATCTTCTTCATCTCCATTTTTTTCATCTCCATCTTCATCTGTCCTTTGTAATCCAATAGGGGAAGAGATGTTGCTCCTTCACCTTCTTGGCATAAAATGAGATGGTATATGCCTTATATAAGACGTGTGATGTCACATTTGACTAACAAATGGTTCACAGGCTATCTGATTGGCTGGGATAACCATGTGACAGTTTTTTTTAGAATATGACATCATGTAAAGAGAGGGAAGCCAGTCAATCAGAAAGGCTCTGCTTCCTTTCCCTTTAAGATGACGTCACCAAAACCAAAATGGCTGCCGTCACATGTTACTTCAACCAATCAAATTGTGAAATGCATATCCCAAATCTGATTGGTTGTATGAAACAATGTGAAAGGATGTGACATCATCCAAAGGCTAGCCACTAAGGTAATGAAGCTGCTTTAATGTAATTTTTAATACTAGTGTACGGGAGATTCATTTCTGCCTCTGGATTCCTGCTTCCTGAGTTAAAGGCACTGGTAGGTGGTCTGGGGTGCCGGTTTTGCCACCATTTTTAAATCCTCATCGTCATGTGACCGTGGGATTTAAATACTGGAGGAGATACCGGCACCCCATACCGGGGCCTGTAACTAAGGAAACAGGGGGTCCCCAAGGCTGAAATCAATGCAGTTCAGCTCAGGAGACCCCCTGATCCCGCACACGTTTAATAAAAATGACATTAAAGCAGCTTCATTACTATAGTGGATAGCCGCTATGGTAACAATTAAAAAAAAAATATTAGGGGTTTGTTACTAGTGTGCGGGAGCAGGGGTCTTCTGAGGTGAAACGTGTTGATTTCAGCCACCGGGACCTTCTACTTCTTGAGATACATGCCCGATATGGGGTGCAGGGTTAAATCCCACGGTCATGTGTCACAGGATATTTTAAAGCACAGGGGATACTGGCACCCAATACCATGCCTGTATCTCAGGAAGCAGGGGGTCCTCGAGGCTGAAATCAGTGTGGTTAAGTTCAGGAGATTCCCTGCTCCCACATACTATTATAAAAATCAATCATTTAACTGCACGATCGCCTGTAAGAGCCATGCATGGAGATGCAGTGTCTTCATGCAGCTCTTCCAGGGTGCATTTTATTCTATCATTTGTGGAGAAAAAAAATGGAGCACAGGAACAGCAAAAAAATGTAAATGGGCTACAGGAATAAAGCTAAAAGCATCTTTAATGGATAGGTAGCAGCATGTCCAAAAAACCTCTTCTGCGTTTCACGCTAAGATTAGCGCTTTGTCAGAGAGAATATAGCAACACTGTGTTTGCATCCATCTTTGTAGTCCCTTCCTTCGCCCCCAGCATGACGTAACGGCAATTGCCGTGAGCTGATTGGCCACTCTGGTGACGATCTGTAGCCAATCAACATGTACAAGCATAAACTACGGGCAGGGAGAAGGAACAAACCAAAGATGTAAGCAAAATACAAACACCACTTTATTAAAGGTGTACACTGCCGACACGTTTAAATCGAGCAGGGCTAGTTCCGCAAGCCGGGGGATGCCCCGGCTTGGTAGCCCCACTCCCTCGGCGTGCCGCGCGTCACCGATGCGCGGTCACGCGTCATCGGGTGTCAGCGCCCCCTGCAAGCGCGTCCAGGGCTCCCCGAGGGAGCCCTGGTGTCCCGCGATCGCGGGACGGCGGCAGGGGGTTCCGGGGGACCCGGCGGACCCGGCAGCGGTAGGGAGAGCGCCCCAATCGGAGGGCGCTCCTTCCGCTGCTTCGGCGCGCGCCCGGCACCCTCCGGCGCGCGCCAGGTTACTGCTGCGGCAGAGAACGGGCAAATGCTCGAATAAACTCTGCCGCAGCAGTATGCACACATAAGACATGGTGAATCGTTAAAACAAGTTATAACACACACAAGATCACACAATGGAGCCATCTACTGTACACTGTCCAGACTTATATATATATATATATATATACAGCTAAACCCCGTTATAACGCGGTCCTCGGGGTCCACCCCGAGACCACCGCGTTAGTAACGGGGTCGCGCTAATTATTTTTAAAAAAAATGGCCGCTGCATGCCTGATCGGGAGGGAGGGAGTTAATTAAATAAATAAATAAAAAAAAAGTTTTAAAAAAATGGCGGCGATTCATCCCTCCTCCCTCTCCCTCTCAGCCCCCTCCCTCCCTCTCAACTCCCCCCCACCCCCTCCCCCCCACCCCCGAGGTATGCCCCCGCAGGGCAGTGCCCCTCTCTGGGTGCAGGAGGGTGGGTTACATGTCAGCCGCACGTTGTACTCACGGTCACAAGTACAACGCTGCAGAGGCTGCAAAATGGAGACGGAGCCCCCAGGAGGAAAGCTGGGACCGGAGCCAGATGCTGCTAGAAGCAAAGCATTCTGGGAGTGGACGGGGCTGCCTCTGTCCAGCCTCATCTGCCCCTCACAGGGAGGGGGGATCCCCCATAGAGACCTGCCCCCCTCACTCCCAGCCAGGGCACAGGGGTGACCCCAAAACAGAGACCAGCCCCCCTCCCTCTCCCTCCCAGCACCCCTCCCTCTCCCTCCCAGCCCCCCTCCCTTTCAGCCCCCCTCCCTCTCAGCCCCCCTCCCTCTTCCTCCCAGCCTCCTGGTTTTGCGGTGCGTGGCAACGTGTGTCTGTGTCCTCCCAGCCAGATCTGCTGCTGCAAGAGGGAGGGGGGGGTTGGGCTGCTGACATGTGAGTTCTGCTGACATGTGAGGGGGGGTGGGCTGCTGACATGTGAGGGGGGGGGTGGGCTGCTGACATGTGAGGGGGGGGATATGCTGCTGACATGTGAGGGGGGGGCTGCTGACATGTGAGGGGGGGGGGTGGGCTGCTGACATGTGAGGGGGGGGTGGGCTGCTGACATGTGAGGGGGGGGGTGGGCTGCTGACGTGAGGGGGGGGTGGGCTGCTGACATGTGAGAGGGGGGGGGGCTGCTGACGTGAGGGGGGGGTGGGCTGCTGACATGTGAGGGGGTGTGGGCTGCTGACATGTGAGTGTATTGTGAGGGCTGTGTGCAGTGAGTGTGTGCAGTGTGTGTGTCAGTGTGAGCAGTGTGTGTGCAGTGTGTGCAGTGTGAGCAATGAGCAGTGTGTGTCAGTGTGAGCAGTGTGTGTCAGTGTGAGCAGTGTGAGCAATTAGCAGTGTGTACAGTGTGTGGCAGTGTGAGCAGTGTGTGTGCAGTGTGCAGTGTGAGCAATGAGCAGTGTGTGCAGTGTGAGCAATGTGCAGTGTGTGGCAGTGTGCAGTGTGTGCAGTGTGAGCAATGAGCAGTGTGTCAGTGTGTGCAGTGTGAGCAATGAGCAGTGTGTGTGCAGTGTGTCAGTGTGTGCAGTGTGAGCAATGAGCAGTGTGTCAGTGTGCGCAGTGTGAGCAATGAGCAGTGTGTCAGTGTGTGCAGTGTGAGCAATGAGCAGTGTGTGTGCAGTGTGAGCAATGAGCAGTGTGTCAGTGTGTGCAGTGTGAGCAATGAGCAGTGTGTCAGTGTGTGCAGTGTGAGCAGTGTGCAGTGTGTGTCAGTGTGAGCAGTGTGTGTGCAGTGTGAGCAATGAGCAGTGTGTGTGCAGTGTGCAGTGTGTGTGCAGTGTGTCAGTGTGTGCAGTGTGAGCAATGAGCAGTGTGTGTGCAGTGTGCAGTGTGTGTGCAGTGTGTGTGCAGTGTGTCAGTGTGTGCAATGAGCAGTGTGTGTGCAGTGTGCAGTGTGTGTCAGTGTGAGCAGTGTGTGTGCAGTGTGAGCAATGAGCAGTGTGTGTGCAGTGTGCAGTGTGTGTGCAGTGTGAGCAATGAGCAGTGAGTGTGCAGTGTGTGTGCAGTGTGTGTGCAGTGTGTCAGTGTGTGCAATGAGCAGTGTGTGTGCAGTGTGCAGTGCAGTGTGCAGTGTGAGCAATGAGCAGTGTGTGTGCAGTGAGTGTGTGCAGTGCAGTGCAGAGGATACCGGCACCCCCTAAAGGGGCCTGTATCTCGGGGAGCAGGGGGTCCCCAGACCTAAAACCAAAGCGGTTCAGCTCCGGAGACCCCCTGCACATCTACACTATGAATAAAAATGTATTTTAAATGTATTTATATATATTCATGTATTTATTTATTTATTTATTTATATTTATTTATTAATTGTGCTGCTGCTGTGTGTGAATTTTTTTTATTGTGGGTAGCGGGGGGGTGTGAAGGGGGTAATACCCCCTTCACCCACCCCCACTACCCACAATAAAAAAAATTCACGCACAGCAGCCCCACAATTAATAAATAAATCTAAATAAATAAATAAATACATGAATATAAATAAATATATATATATGAATATATATATATATATATATATATATATATATATATATATATATATATATATATATATATATATACAGTATATACACACACATGATGAACCAATATATAAATAAATGTAGAAGGGTTATCAAAATCATACTGTACTACAAATAACACTTCTCCATACAGGCACACTACATTAAAATGAATTTCCTTTAATAATCCTAACTGATCTTAAAATCTAAATCATCAAATGCCAATGAAAAACCTCACATTCCAATCAATACATTGCATTTACATTGTATTTATGATGCATAAAATCTATGCACCATATACATTCTGCAAATGAATGTGAACAATATCATTGCAAGCAAAATACAAATACAGTACCTCCAAACAAGTAAACTATTTTAACCAATCAAGTAAACAAAATTCAATTAACAATCATTATTTACATCCCTAAACAATTGACAGTCCATCCCGAACAATGAAACAATTAACTAATTCACGCCTGGAGCAGAACAATTTAGCATGTGAAAAAATATAAGTACCAACCAGAATACAAACTTTAAAACCAAGGCTAACCCTGAACACAAGCACACAATACAATATCAACAATTACATCTATCTAATTTTAAAATACTTTAAACACACAATAAAGCATAGCAGCATAGACAAATTATTTTAAAACACATGAAAGAAAGCTTTTAAAACAACATAATTTCTTACCCTGTATATATATATATCTCTCTAGACATATATACATACATACATACAGTTGCAAGAAATGATATACAACAAAAAAAAATACACATGTTAAAAAAGCTTTTAAAAAAATTAACAAGTTAAATAAAATACATTTCTTTAGTTCACTTACCATTACTTGGCCCCACCGACTCCCGTTGCGCAGCTTACTCACGAACCAATCCACCAGGCACAGGAACCCATAAAATAATATACCATACAAAAAAATAAACATTAAACTAAAAATCCAAATCAATCCACGGGTCTTTTAATTGTAATCCATCTTCATCTTCATCTGTATTCTTCTTTCTTCTATCTTCTTCCGGGCAGGGCGGGGTCTTCTTTCCATCTGCGGCCACGCCCTGGTCTTCTTTCTTCTCCGGAGGTCCTTCCTCCTCGGCGTCTGGCTTCAAAATGAGACGACATAGGCTTTTAAAGGCCTATGACGTCACATTTTCATCATATGGTTCCCACGGCCCTGTTTGGGCCGTGAAAACCATGAGTTTTGGCAATGAAAGCACAGCCAATCAGAATGGTTTTGCTTCAATTGCCTTTAAGATGACGTCATTAAAAGAAACATGGCCGACCTCACATAGTACGGTAGCCAATCAGAGCGTGGGAACTCCATCCCTACTCTGATTGGGTCTAGTATACCATGTGACAGAGGCTTGGGGGGAGAAAGGATGTGACGTCATTGAAAGCTTGTCACATGGTACTAGAGCCAATCAGTGTGTGGGAATTCCATCCCTACTCTGATTGGCTGTGTGGCTTAACCCCTTAATTACCTTTGCGGTTATTATCCGATAAGGTGTTTAAGGGGTTAATTGATATCTGAATGTAATTGCAATGTATTGGCTTTGTTTTGGCAAATGTATTTTGTGGGCAAGACAAGAATGTTGCTGGCGACGGAGACTTCTTTTTGATGAGGTCAGTAGCACTTTATTATTTATTTGAATATGCTAGTTAATGTTTTTAATAATGGGCAATTAATCTATTATCCCTATCTGGATAATATTTATTTTGCACATTATTGTACTGTAGGTGTTGGGGGGGGGGGATGTATGTTTTGAATGTATAGGCCAGGTTTATTTTTTTTACATTCAGGGTTTGTTCCGTGGTTTCGCGTGAGACCTCTGGAGACCACCTGTGGTTTTCTCGGGTATCTCACGGGTATCAGGCTGGTGGTTCCACGGGTGACACATGCGGGGATGAAGCGGTGGCCTCACATCTGTGGGGGCACCGCGGACCCATAGTGAGCACCCGTGAGTTCCCCAGACCCCTGTGGGAACCACCCGAGGCCCCGCAGACACCTGTGGGTCTGACCCAGGGCTCCAAGACATCCTTGGGCCTACCGTGGGGACCCAATTGTGGCCCACGGTGACCCAAGGAGACCACCTGGGGGCCATGGTGCTGGCGGGACCAACCAGCAGGCCTCAAGAACCTGTTTGAAAAGGGTTGCTGGTACCCTGTAGGTCTGTCAGGTGCCCCGCCAGCCCACCGGGGACTCGCGTGGGGCTGCGTTATGAACCCTGTTTGTAAAAGGATAAATCTTGTATTTATGGGGGGGCACAGGTTGTGGGTAATGTATTTAATAAATATAATGATGTTTATTGTGGGTCACTGTATTGTTTTTATTGTGGGTACTGGGGGTGGGGGGGGTTCCCCAACGGTATGTGGGTAGGTCTCCCTTGTGGGTAGTGGGTGAGGGGAGTTAGGCCTCACGGGGTGGGGGGTTAGTGTGGGAGGTTATGTAGGCGTCCCGAGTGGTGGGTGAGGGTGGGTGAACCCCTTAATGACTGTAGCGGTTAATAACCGCTATGGTGATTAAGGGGTTAGGGGACATTACTTTGGATGTTTTAATTTTTGTGTCTGTTGTGCAGAAGCGGAGGGGCCATGGCCAGGATGGGGGGGGGTAACAGTATGTGGGTAGTGGGTGAGAGTGTTTAGACCTCACAGTATGTACATCGGGTCCCCCCCTCCCCACATTTACATAAACTGCACTCACAGCAACACAGGCAGGGAGATTTAAAAGACACATTAGGGGGAGGGGGCTTTACACAGATTACTCAAGGCAGGGAGATTTAACAGAAAAATTAGGGGGAGGGGGCCTTACACAGATTACACTCAAGGCAGGGAGATACAGGGGATATACTGTACTGTATGTTGTTTATTGCAATGCTTCAATGTGTGTACAGTATAATGTTTTTTACAATTAGATAGATGTAATCCTTGGTATTGTAAGGGTTAGCCTTGGTTTTAAATTTTGTATTCTGGTTGGTACTTATATATTGATTTTTGTTTACTTGATTGGTTAAAATAGTTTACTTGTTTGGAGGTACAGTATTTGTATTTTGCTTGCAATGATATTGTTCACATTCATTTGCAGAATGTATATGGTGCATAGATTTTATGCATCACAAATACAATGTAAATGCAATGTATTGATTAGAATGTGAGGTTTTTCATTGGCATTTGATGATTTAGATTTTAAGATCAGTTAGGATTATTAAAGGAAATTCATTTTAATGTAGTGTGCCTGTATGGAGAAGTGTTATTTGTTGTACAGTATGATTTTGATAATCCTTCTACATTTATTTGTATATTGGTTCATCATGTGTGTATATACTGTATATGTATGTATAGGGATTGTTGTTATATATATACTGTATATACCCTATGCCCTAGGTATAAGACTTCATGTCTCCCTGGTGAGGTTAGAGGGGGGCCCTTGGGGGATAACCCCGTTAATCCCGGGCCAAACCCTCACTACCATCACACCCAGTTCATAAGACTTCATCCCTACTAAGCACTTGGTGGGTTCTAAGGTGAGACCTGCCTCCCTAATCCTGGCTAGGGATGTATATATTTATTTATATTCATTTATTTATTTATATTTATTTATTAATTGTGGGGCTGCTGTGCGTGAATTTTTTTTATTGTGGGTAGCGGGGGTGGGTGAACGGGGTATTTGGCCCTTGGTGTGAGTTTAGGACTTGCGGGGGGGTTGCGGGTGCACTTAACCCCTTCACGACCATAGCAGTTAATACCGCTACAGTCGTGAAGGGGTTAAGTGCACCCGCTACCCCCCCCCACAAGCCCTAAACAACCACAGTTGGGGCTAATACCCCCTTCACCCACCCCCGCTACCCACAATAAAAAAAATTCACACACAGCAGCAGCACAATTAATAAATAAATCTAAATAAATAAATACATGAATATAAATAAATTTAAAATACATTTTTATTCATAGTGTAGATGTGCAGGGGGTCTCTGGAGCTGAACCGCTGTGGTTTTAGGTCCGGGGACCCCCTGCTTCCCGAGACACAGGCCCCTTTAGGGGGTGCCGGTATCCCTCTGCTTGGTTTACATGCCGCGGTCACGTGATCGGGACCTATAAATGCAGAGGGATACCGGCACCTCATAAAGGGGGCTGTATCTCGGGAAGCAGGGGGTCCCCGGACCTGAAACCAACGCGGTTCAGCTCCGGAGACCCCCTGCACATCTACACTATGAATAAAAATCTATTTTAAATAATTTTTAATGTGCCAATGTTTGCGCAGATAGAGCAGCGGATCTCTCTCTGCTGCAAACACATCTCGCCCCCGCCGGCCTATAGTATCATTGATGTGCATATATACTACTGTATGTGTACAGTACTGTATGTTAGGGGTTATAGGGGTTGTTGTTATACAGTATATATATATATATATATATATATATATATATATATATATATATATATATATATATATATATATATATATACTGTATATATATATACTGCATTACAATTCATGAATTTATGCCATCTGGCGGACACGCGAAGCATTGCAGCCTATTAAATCCTGAACCATTATCAATTAACACATCAACCGCGCGTCAGCCGGGCATGACCCCTGGCTGGGAATGCGGCATGCTCCGGGTGAACAGCGTCGCATTCCAGGAACAAGCCAGGGACAAACCGGTGATTTGTTAGAATAAAGTCTGCTGCAACAGTATTTTAGTTCAGAGCCAGGGACATGGATCGGGAGTGTCTGGAAAAAATATAGCAATCTAGGGAGTATATTCATCTTTACCGAGATCATTCTCCCGATCCATGAGATCTGGTAACCTTCCCATTTATCCAGATCTTTTTTAATTTTTCCGAACAAGGTCGGATAATTGTGTTGATATAATGAGTGGTAGTTTCCTGATACATTCATTCCCAAATATTTAATGTAGGAGGAGCTCCACCAATAATTGAAATTTAATTTAAGCAGTTTAGCTTCTGGCTCTGGTACATTTAGGTTTAGGGCTTCAGATTTATTTTTATTAATTTTATAGTCTAAAATTTTGCCGAAATCTAACAATTCTTTATGGAGATTGGGAAGGGATGTCTGGGAATGGGTTAGGGTTAGAATAATATCATCGGCAAATAGCGAGATTTTATAAATTGTTTTGCCAATTAATACGCCCTGGATATTTACACTATCACGGATTTTGGCCGCTAGGGGTTCGATAGTCAGAGAGAAGAGGAGCGGGGAGAGGTGGCTGTCATGGTAGCTTGTGACAGGGTATAATATACACCAAAATCTCTGGGTTGAATTGAACACGACTTAGATATAATAAATATAGTTAATTCCTTAAAGAAGGAAAACACACAAGGTGATACAAATAACAGACAAGAAATAGACACTTACTTAAGGGTTGGACAATGAAGCAATCAGGTACAGGATTGGCAATTCATTCAGCAATACAGGTTCAAATGAAGACATCACGAAAAGACAATGGGTATAGGGCTTACACTTGTTTATATGGAGTTTCAGCCCTATTCCCTAACATTTGGGCGCCTGAAAGTCTAACAGACTTCTTTGTAGTCAGGAAACCCTTTTGGCTGTAAGTGTGAATTATGACACTTACAGACCACTCAGGCTCTGCGTTTCTCCGCCCTATTGTACACAATCAGAGTGGCAAAGTCTTTGATCAGGAAGTCTGTTTGTAGACAAATGGTCGCCATCCTTAACATTAACATAACTCAGAGCCAGTAACTTTCCCGGGCTTTATCCCAGCCTCGAAAACCAGTATTTTCTTTAATAATTATATATATTAAAATAATCCGTTCTGTGGGTCTGAACGGGCTGATATTTGCAAGGCCCTCATGCTGGAGGATCCTTGCCATAGTGGCCAAATAACAGCCTTCCATGACCCCCAGAACTGGAGATACCAAAAACAAGTTAAAATCCCCTATTAACTTTAATGCAGGATTCTCCACTATAAGCTAAAAGAAATCTCTGCTTTTCACTCTCCCATTGAACTCAACGGGCTCCGCCGCTATAGGCTTTCAATGGAGCAACGGGAGAAGTCAATGGGAAAACCACAATTTTCACATTTGCCCATACTCCGTCTGGTTGATCGGAGAGGGCTGGAAATGGCCATGCAGTCATGCCGGAACAGTGACTACATGCGACCCAAAACCCAGCCCTCTGGTACTCACAGAACCGGAGATATAGGCTGACACTTTTACACTTTCGGACATAGCCATTTCAAAGCCTCGCGGCTTTCCTCCATTACAATCAATATAGCCGGCGCCTCCATAGGAAATGCATGGGCCTGTGCCGCCATAGGATTCAATGGGACCTCCGCTCCCATTAGAGTCAATGGCGTGACCCTCGTGGCGAGAATGACCCTTTACGGGGGTCCTTCAATCTCGGACCCGGTGGTGGTCGAGTATGGGGGTTCCTAGGGTCTAGGGACAAAAATAATTTTATTCCTGGGTACCCTAGAACCTAAGTTTCCCACGCCAATTGTGATTGAACTTGACCTAGTGTGATCAATGCTCTTTTTTAGATATTGTATCTGCTTCTTCGGTCTGCGGTTTGGATGGCTGCCAACCCGTTCCTGGAGGTCGACGTCGAGGAATCCCCATTGAAATGAATGGCTCCATTGACTTACAATGGGGAACCGCCGCTCCTCCTCTCGGGCGCCACCTGCAGGTCTTCTGATGAAAATGGGTCCAAATCGCCAGTTTCCCCATAGGATCGTATGGAGCTGCAACAGCGACCTATGGGGAGCTGCTAAATGGAGCCTGCAAAGGCGGGAAAATGGAACAAAGGGCTATATCACTGAATTAACATTAACCCTTTCCCTCCCGCATAGATCCCAGTGTATGTGTTGGTGCAGTCACTGGAATGGAAACAATACACATTTACAGTGAAATATACATTTGGGTGCTGAAGCAGGGTAAAAACAGATTACTGGACCGCAGTCCAGTTAACCCCTTGCTTCCCAAGTGAGAGCAGGGTGGGCCAAATGGGGTGTAACCCCTTTAATACCGGACCAATCCCCCTCTCCCATAACAGTGACACCCATGCCTTGTGCCATTCTTGATTTCAAACTTCTTTGCTATACCTCCTGAGAGTTTGATCGCCACAGATGGGTTGCGATATAGTACCCAGATCCCCTCGAGAAACGAGTCTCTGAAGCCAAATGTCTGCATACTGTAGTTTTATCAAGGAATAGCCAATTGATTCTGTCAAACGCCTTGGTGTTTATGAGGTTAATATGATCTACTATGTTTAATATTTTGCGGATGTTATCTGAGGCCTGACGGCCTGAGACAAACCAAACTTGGTCAATGTTTATAAGTCTGGGTAGGATGGGGTTTAATCTATTTTTCCAGTATTTTGCTGTACAGTTTGAGGTTGTTATTTAGCAAGGAGATTGGGCGATAACTCCCACATTGCATCGGGTCTGCCTTCCTTATGGATAATCGCAAGGTTGGCTATAGACATTGATGCTGATATAGGGTTGCCCTCCATAAAGGAATTAAACAGGTTCAGTAGGTGGACTGACAAGGTCGGAAGGAATCTCTTGTAATACACATTGGTGAAGCCATCGGGGCCAGGGTCTTTAGAAATTTAGAAATTTTTAATGCTTTTACTGTGTCCGTCAATTCTTCCTGTGTTATTTTTCCGTTAAGTATTTGGTTTTCCTCCTATTTTAAGGATGGGAGGCTACAGCTATCCAGATAATCTGAAATTGCTACAGACGCTGATGTCCTTCCTTTCTCCTCTTGGGTTCTGAGATTATGTAATTTAGTGTAGAATTTAGTAAATTCCTCCGCAATCTTTTTATCTTTATATATTGTCTTGCCAGACCTATTCTTGATCGCAGTGATTTGGGATCTTTTTTGTACTCCCCTTAGCTTGCTAGCCAAAAGTCTGTCAGCGTTATTGCCCTTGTCATAGTATCGCTGGTTAGTCCATTTAAGGGCTTTTTCTACATCCTCCAGTTGGATCATTTTCATCTCATTTCTGGCAGCGGTCAGGGTTTTGTAAATTTCCCCCGATGGGTTAGTTTTGTGTTGCTGCTCCAGTTTTATAATTTTCTCTGTCAAGTCTTTGTGTAGTTTTATCTTAACCTTCTTCCTATGGGATGCTATGGAGATGAAGTTGCCCCTAATAGCCACCTTATGGGCCTCCCAAAGTACCGCTGGTGATGTGACTGAACTTGAGTTGATACTAAAGTATTCAGAAAGGGCTATTCTGATTTCTCTCTCTATTTCTGGGTGATTCGATTTGCGGGTGCACTTAACCCCTTCATGACCTTAGCGGTTAATACCGCTACAGTCATGAAGGGGTTAAGCCCTCCCGCTACCCACCCGCAAGCCCTAAACAACCACTGTTGGGGCTAATACCCCCTTCACCCACCCCGCTAACCACAACAAGGTGTGTGAAACGCGTTGGAGGGTACTTACCTCCTTGTATGTCATGTCTGACGGAAAAATAAATCTTTTTCAATTTTTGTACACCTGTATCCCTGGGCAGTGCGCTTCTTTGTGCATTTATTTGCATTTTTCCTACAATATTCGGGTGCAACATTGCTCCCCATAACAGTCCCTGTGGTTTGAAGATAAAATGTGTTCACTAATCTAAAAA
Organism: Ascaphus truei; assembly: GCF_040206685.1. NCBI lineage: Eukaryota > Metazoa > Chordata > Amphibia > Anura > Ascaphidae > Ascaphus > Ascaphus truei. The sequence continues at coordinate 305,704,217 of NC_134485.1, read as the reverse complement.
AAAATCTTGCATAAAACAAAATGGAGTGGAGTAATCTATAATCCACTAGGGGGTTGGGGGTAATTTTATGATATTTAGTAAGCCTTTGTTTAATGACTGCCAGACCTTCTGTATGTGGAATGATGGTATATAAAATTGTGACAAAAGGTGTCTTTATATATGATGGGAACTTCAGTACCAGGGGCTATAAAAACGTGTCTATTAATACTGCCAATGGTTGATTCATGGAATTTGTGGCAGATATGATTGGTCTCCCTGGTGAATCATGGAGACTTTTATGGATTTTAGGTATTAGGTAAAACAGAGGGTGACAAGGATTTTTCATCACTATAAAGTCTGCCTCAGTTTCGTTAATCCTAATCCACACGTAGTTATACTCAATTGAATAATCCCCTTCAGTTCTTGTAGATAACCTAATGTGGGATCATTATCTAATGTGATATATATTTCTTTATTGTTCAACTGTTTTAGTACTTATCTTCTGTATTGTGTATCTCATTTTGAAACACTAGCGCACCTACCTTATCAGCCTTTTTAAAGATGATTTCATTGTTATATCATAAACATTTGATATTTTTTTTTCTCCTGGGTGGGTAGCAGGGGAGGGTTGTTAACCCTTTCATTACTATAGCAGTTAGAAATCACCAAGGAGATTAAGGGGTTAGTGACCAGTAGTTTGTTCTTTATTGTGATGTTGCTGCCCATGGAAAAGGAGGATGGTGATGAGGACGAGGGCGGCCTTAATCCTAGCAGGGGAAAATACACATTTAATTACCTTTATGCTGACTGGCTAATGTTTTATTTTTAAGGCACAAATGCGCTATTATCCAGATCCGGATAATAGGAATTTTGACCATTACAGTGTGTTTTGGGGTTGGGGATGGGAAAGGGGGAGGGGGGTTATATTGATTTCTCTTGTATTACTGTAATTATTTTTTGAATGGGGAAAAGTGCTATTAGCCATCTTTACCCACTCTGGTGTAGTGTTGTTGGTAGAGGGGGTATATGAAGGTAGTAGTTGCCCCAGGATGGTGTTTAGGCCTTGCGGGTGGGTAGCACGGGGGTTAACCCCTTCATTACCTTAGTAGTTTTAACCGATACGGTAATAGAGGTGTTAACTTCTTCTGTCACCATCCCGCAAGGCCTAAACACCCACCCTTGGGCAACTACAAGCTTTACCCACCCCCAATACAAACAACAAAGCAGTGCCTGCTATTTATCCCCTTCATTACCATAGTGGTTTGCCGCTAAGGTAATGAAACTGGCTGCAATTTAATTTTTACTGCATAGGATTGAATCTTGGGATCTCCAGAGCTGAAATAAATACAGTATACAGGTAAGCTCTGGAGGCCCTACAGGCACCCCCAGATACTCCTGGAGGCCCCTGGAACCACCTAGTATCAATCCTATGCAGTAAAAATAAAAGAAACTCCTTGTTATGCATATCCTAATTCTGGTCTTGCCACCCTTTAGCTGATGAGAAAATAATTCAAGTTTTTATAGTTCTATATGCATATCGGAGTTTAAGGAATAGTAGTTGCCGGCAAAAAATGCACGACTTGTTATAGCCAGAGTGTTATAGCTCGGTAAAAAGCTGTTTTAGTGCGATATTGCCCTGTTATCAGAGCTTTGTGAATAGCTACACATGCAATATCGCACTAAAAGGGCATTCATAGTGCATTAATATATGAAATATAGTGAATAACACCCATAGAGTATGAGTGTGCAGTGGTGTACCTACAGAAATATGTAGTAAAGAATGTAGAGGAGGGCACTGGGCTCTTGCTAAACAATTTTATGAAGCCAAAGAAAACCAACGTTTTGGTTGCTAAATGAAACCTTTTTCAAGGTTAGGGCTATTGCCTTCACCTTGACAAAGGTTGTACATCAAAATGATATTCGCCAACAATTTTAAACCTTTTAAATACCATTATTGAAAAGCATTCACAAATTGGTGCCAAGATATCTGCAGATTGAGATTTCTGGCAAAGTTTTGCCAACTGTTAATGTTCAGAAATAACTAAATTAATGAACTTCCAAAGAAATTATATTAATCACTAGATAAAAATACTTTTGTGGAATCACAAGTTCCCAGTAAGAGGAATGTGAGGTAAGCTTTCCCGTTTTAACATGTAAGAAAACAATGAGAGGTTTCAGAATATTTTTTTGACATACTGTAGGTAGCTTTTGTCCATCTCTTTCTGATTATAGTACATGCTGGGCCAAATACTGTATGTGAATGCACAAAAGGTTGTTACAAAAGATAAAATTACAAAGAAGAAAATGAATATAAATGTATTTGCTATATTTTCTATTTTATTACTTTCTGTGCTTTCAAATTGATCAGTAGTTGGCACACTTTTGGGAACCATTACTGCATGAAAACATGGTCTAAACAGGAAATATTTCTGTTGTCTCGCGGTGGAAGCAATGTAGACCTTACTTCCCACTTCACAATAAGACCAGGGTGGGTATCATTGCGACGGTAGGGAGTAACCAGGCTATACAATAAAGGTTAAGCCCTCTGGTTACCCCTGGAACCATGTGGTCCCTGGTAGCTCCATAAGCAAGGGACCAGGGACAATACATGTGGAAAATAAAGTGAACCCTGTTTTTTTCTGTTTTCATGTTCCCTTAGCCCTAGAATGGTGAGATTTCTTGTGTGTCAGTTTTAGGTGGGATATGTGGGTAAGATTGCAATTATTTTGTTTGCAGGAGTTCGGAGACCGGAGCTATCGGTAGTACAGTACCTTAATTCTACATGGCGAGCAGGCATGATTTGCTGGTAAGCAAGTGGGATTACACCGGGACTGCCCCATGTCCTATTGGTCGATTCATATGTTCCGCCCACGGGGCATCCCAAGCCGGCTTGACATGCCCTCCTCTGACGTTAGCCCATAGACGAGCCCCTGTTTCTATTGGCTCGTGGGAGGAATTCACACTCTCTGATTGTCGCTCCTCCTTCCTCCATGCTGAACATAGCTCAGCAGAGGGTATGTGAGGAGAAGACCCAGCCAGAAAACCAGAAAATGTTGTGGCTTGAGTCGATGAAGCTAGGGTGGGCATTTCAAAAATGCTCTGTCCCAAATAACAGATCAACCAGCTTCGTTTTGAAGCTAGGAAAGTCTGCCCTGCAGAGACTAAGTCAGACGCAATGACCAAGTTCTCATTTGAGAATGTAGCAGTCGCTATCAGGGGTTCCTGCCGAAAATTGTTCCAGTAGTACGTCCCGGTCTTGAATTTCTGTGGAATCTCAGTCCAGGGTAAGCCCTTGCAAGTGGGCGCCCTGCACCTAGGAAAGACTAGATCTCATACTGCAGAACCCATTAAGTGTGTATATTTCTGTATTTTGTGTTTTGTTGTATTTCCTAGCTTTTATCCAAATAAACCCAATTTATTTCACTGCCTTGTTTTGCCTATTGACTGATCCCTAAAATATAAATATGTTAAGAGACCCGGTCGACGTGACAATCATTTATAAAGTCATATAAGATTATTTGTTCATAGGTTTTATACCTGAGATGAAAACTTACATTGACAAATTAACCCTGCTTGTGAGTACAGCATATGTTGTTTTAAATACATAGACTGATCCAGTAGATATCAGATTTAAAATCACCAAAAAGTGACACTGCTCATTTATAGTAGGTCACTATTTATCAAAGTATGTTGGCTACAAACCTGGGGCATACCAGTGAAAAAAACATATTTATCAAAGCAAAATAATCTCAATGAAAGCAATCTGGGTTTTTCTTTTGATAATTCTGGAGCAAATTTCTGTGCCTTGATTTTGTCCCAATTTTGCAAATGATAAACTTTTGTAGAGTGAAACTTATGGAACTCTAATACAAAATTATATTCTTATTTTCTTTTTAGCAGTTGACATTTCCATCTTGCATATGTGATGCCATTCATAATACTGTAAACTTGCCATTCATTGACATTCATCCCTAAGGGCACTGGCTCTTGAGCCCCCTGGTACATCATAAAACTGTAATTTCCTCATATTTCATTCTGGTTATAAGTACTAGGGAGATATGGAGACAGGTTGCAATATTACAGAATAAGCAGAAGCCAGAGTGATTAGCAATGAATACATGGCAGTCACCCAGTATCACAAATTACACAATAAATAAAATATGACTATCTCATGATTTCAGAAATAAAAATGACAACATTTCAAATATTTAATTGTAGAGTAAAATTTTGTTTAGTATAGATTCAAAAATATCAAAGCACCTTTTAAACGTTTCCAAAAATATATAATAACATTGAATGTTTTTCTGTTTAAAACGAATTAAAAGAAAAAGAGGAAAAAGAAAATCTGCAATGCTTTGTCATGTGTAATATACAGTAACTACTGTAGATTTTGATTTAATGAGGAAAAGAGGAGGATGTTGCCTTGCTTCCATTGCATTGTTATGAATAAGCTTTTCTTAACCCACGATGTTAGTGTGTTTGTATGATTCCACAGAATTGTTGGCAATTATTGATTTGCCCGAGATCTACTTAAGGTTATGTTAGTTTCCTCTCATAAACAACTGGTTATGACATGTAGATGGTATCAATTGGCAGGCTGGTGATTGGAATATCAGTTAATCTGGAACTATAGTATGGTGGTGTAAAATTCTGGTAAAGTACTGCTAACTGCTTTAAAACTCTATCAATAAAATGTTGTTGCCATTTATTTAAAGCGTTAATTTTTCCCCTGTTTATTTTAATGTAGATTGCCGATGTAACAGAATTTGTATTACAAAGATAATATGCTATCCTCATTGAAATATACCCGAAGATAATTTGAATATACAGTGTATGGAAAAATGGTACATGTGTACCTTTCATTTTATACATATGTAATACTTCTATTGCCTTCCTACACTGTGACATAGTTTTAAAATATGCACTTTATTTTAACTGTTTAATGAATGTACTATTTGATCTTTTCCTTTATTTTTCAGTGACAATCTGATCAGAATATGACAGTTCGGAAAGTATTTGGATTGAGACAGTAATATCTTAATCCAAAACAGATTTGATAACTATAATGCCAGCATTAATGGGCAGGTTCCATTACAGTTGATTATTATAAATATTTTTTGATGAAGGCTGTATGATGTTGAAACAATATATCATCAACTGTAAATACTGGCCTCTAGGTCAATCAACATTGAAACAATTTTAATGTTAATATTGTGCTTACAATAGTTATACCAGGTATTGCAACAATAAGAAAATGTGTGAACCATCTATTACAGTTCTATGTGTCTCTGGAAAGCTTGGCAAGCTTTCATGTTTTGCATTTTCTTCTGTTGCCCTGTTTTGCTTCAGGTACTGTATGATCACTTTAGAAAGTTCCATTTAAGTTTTCTTATGAAGCATCACATTCACTGCAGGCCAATGCCTATATACAATTGTCAACATACTGTGGCAGAAATTTGTCCTTTGGTTTTCTCAGCGTGATTACAGCTATTGTCCTTTGGCATTGAAAGTTATTATTATATATTCTTATTTCCTGTAGTTTGTGTTTACAGTATACCATATATCAGCAACAGATGTAGCATAAGGTAATTATAAAGAAAAATAGCAAAAACTCTATTCTGTAAAATGAAATGTTAGGATATATTTGTTTAGCAAGTGTTTGCCTTTTTCAGGGCTCATGTTAATCAAAATGCATATTATTTTAAGCAAACTTACTGTATATAATTATATATTTATTTTCTTAAAAAATGCTAAATAAAACGTGAGTTGGACACTTATTTGTTATAAAATTGAGTGGGAACGCCTAATTGGTTATTGGTAAAATTATATTTTACGTGGTTAATTGGGAACTAAGATATCACTTCCAACTTTTTGGGGTTCAACTGTCAGCATACACTTTAAATTTGCTAAGCCACTATATGGACCAGGATTTAATGTGTGGTATGACCTGACATAATGGTGTCTTGTGTACAGATTTAATAAGACTTACTGTCTCTGGCACTACGATCAAAAAAGTCAAAGTCTGGCACCAGAGACAGTATGAAGGAGTTGTAAGGCGGTGCAGTTGCTTTCGGGAGAAAGTGTAAACCGAACTGCTCTGTATCAGTACAAAAACTTTTTATTGGCCCATAACAGCAAGAAGTTGGCTCTTACGCTTTTCATGTGGCACACACCATGCTTTATCAAAGAGTACTGAAACGCGTAAGAGCCAACTTCTTGCTCTTATGTGCCAATAAAAAGTTTTTGTACTGATACAGAGCAGCTCGGTTTACACTTTATTCCAAAAGCAGCTGCACCGCCTTACAACTCCATCTTCCTGTCATCTCGAAATCGGTAGGAGCACGCCAACAGCATCCGCATTCCCACGGCATATAAAGTGAGTACATTTTGCTTATATATACTCACCAGTGTATGGTACACAGAATATAGAATGGAATAATGGCATCATTGCAATCCCATATAAGACATACCTATTCAAAGGCTATTGAGTACGCAGTGTTACTAGTGTTCATATGTGACTACATGGGATAACATCAACAGATATGCTGTCTGGGAATTTATGAATGAAAATATATATGCAACAATTGTAAATCTTTTTGAGTAGCATCGCTGGGTTTTTTTTCCCCTCGCACCGGAGACAGTGTTTGCTGCGGTCACGCTGTGAGGGTTCAATGCTTCTGAATTAGACAACCTGCAGTGTTAATCCTCCGTCATTGTCGTTGCAATGGCTGTTTGTCTTCAGCTTGTTCCGGTGCCATGAACAGTTAGTTTTGTTACTGTACATCTGTACATCACACTAGCATATTATCTAATGTTTCTTAAAATATCCAATAGTAATAAATAATAATAATGATAATACAATAATAATTCATGACTTGTTTTATTCACAATTTGTGAAAGGTTATAAAATTTGAGCTGTAGCCATATTATGTCGATAGGTGTTGCTGTAAATAACTACAGTATTAACAAGCATTTCACCAAAAAGTTTCCACGTCTGAAATTTAAAGGCATCCAAATGGTCACCCCAAGTAGAAAGATGGGGTGATAGGCTTAAGGATATATCAAAACAGGAGAGCTTTTGGATCTGTAAGCTCAATATGCTTGCCCCATTGGGGCTTAATGAAGATATAGTTATTTGTTATCTCTACTGATAACCCTCCATTTTTTTGCACTTTTTTTTTCTGGCAATACTTTCTCTGGTTGTGTGATTTTTTTTGCCATGTATACTGTAGTTCCCCCTCCCACCCTGTGTCTCCATTGGCTACTGTATATCATACTACAGCAGTGCGATACATGTGTAACATGGTTAGTCTACTCTGCCTCTCTTTCCCCCTGTCACATAAGTCCTTAGCAGTCTAGGCTGTGACAGGCAGTCCTGTGGGCAATGGACTCCCCCACCCATGCTCCTCTCTGAGTGACAGAGTGGTGGTGGTGACTTATGATCTGTGTCTGTGTGTAGCCTATCAGGGTACAGACCGTGAGCCCTCCCCTTCTGGTTCCTCAGAGGGAAGTGCCAAATTTAGTTTGTTCTCTCCCACCCTTCCAACAGAGTGGAGGTGTATGGCCTGTCTCCTCTATGCAGGGAGGGAGAGGCCAGCCAGCCCATCAAGGGCTGGCTGGCTCAGCAACAACTAAAGCTGCGCTTATAGTGCCTTGCGATGGCGACGTTGCTCAAAAACAAATACATTAACACCATCACCAGCGCTTATAGTAAGCGCGGTGGCGATTGAGCGACGGAGCAACAAAAAATTTGGTAGACGGGTCTATTTGAATTTTAAGAGACTGTCCCCACATGTGACTGTCTCTAAACCAATCAGAGACTGAGGCCCACCCCCTGTGGTGATGTCATTGGCGACCATCGCTAAAAACCAAATGACAACTAATAATAATAATAGTATGTTCTTGTATAGCGCTGCTAGTTGTACACAGCACTTTACATAGACATTTTTGCAGGCACAGGTCCCTACCCCGTGGAGCTTACAATCTGTTTTTTTTTTGGTGCCTGAGGCACAGGGAGATAAAGTGACTTGCCTAAGGTCACAAGGAGCCGACACAAGGAATTGAACCAGGCTCCCCTGCAACAATCTCAGTGTCAGTCAGTGTCTTTACTCACTGAGCCACTCCTTCTCCCTTTTTGCGGGTGGTGACAGGGACGGTTGATGTCATTGGTCACGTCTTTGTCGCCAGCACTATAAGCGCTGCCTAAGGCTCCACACTAGGACAGCCAGCAGGCCTGGGATCCTCTGAGGACCTTGCACATGCTGTAACAATATCTACTGCAGTGACTGCAAATAAAGCCCTTGTTCATTGTACACCTGCCGGGATTCTGGTCTGTGAGCATGGGTGTAAGAAAGGTTGCTTCAGAGGGGACTGCCTCTAATATCCTTAGAGCCTACTGAAGCAGGAGGCGCTGAACACTGAGCACAGGACATCAGATGACACCAAAAGCCTGTCATGGTTTCCTTCCCATTGCAGGCAACTCAGCTCTCCTGGACCCTCACAAGTATGCACACCACCAACACCTGTAGCCGCAACACATATCTCCTAGAGGGTGGGGGTACCTGTGCTACACATGTATACAGCTTTTTGCCTTTTGCTTTTAGTGATATGACTACTGCTATATATTATAGTCCCTGCCACCTGTTTGCTCTCCCATACTATGTTTTTTACCCCTTTGCAAATTTGGGATCTGCGCCATACCCTTTATTTTGTTTTTTGTCTTAAATTCATTTGGCTGATCCATTTGCTTATGCTGTATCACTTTGAGTGCCGGGAACATTTGCTGTGTATTTATGTTTATTGGGAGGAATTAGGGTACTCCTGGTTCCCTTGAGCACCACCCAATTACATTCTCTTTTTCATTCATCACGAGTGCTGTCTAGTATATTTGTCTACTGTTTTTTATAACATGATTCTGTGACATGTTGATTATTTGTAGTATGTTGTTCTTTTATTTGTCAATAAACTTGTTTTTAGTAGGTCAGCTGTTTATTGCGATCAGCTGTGTTGAGCCCTTCGCTCCCATCTGATTGGCCAGGGGGGCTGCCTTGGCCAATCCACACGGACAAGGGAGGTTACATTTCTTTGCAAATGTTTGTGTAAAAAATAGCCATGATGAAGCAGTCTGCGAACTACGGAACGCTTTTGATATTTGTAGTTGTTTAATACTTTATAACTTGTTATATGTCCTAATTACTTTGCTTGTCATTACCACCAGTGCATGGCTCAAATAGGCTCCCCAACGCATGCTGTATGGTTACAACTCTGTGAAGCTATACACTAACGTCATCAGCTGCCACAACTACCAAGGAAAGATTCTGACTGGAGTTTCTTACTCTCTTGGATTACATTTTCCCTTACTGTTCCATCGGTGCATTCGGTCACTACTGCGGTCCTCCGACAGATACCATATGATCACTATTACGTGACGCTTTGTGGTTACACCAGAGGCCGCTGTTAGTAGACACTTTAAAAAATGTAGAAGTAATAACAAATAATCACGTCCGGGAACATTTGGGTAAAAGTGATTATAACAAGGTCTCATTTTAAATTAATTATTAAAAACACAGATTAATTGGGTTCAACAAAGACTTTAAACTTTAGAAAGGCAGATATTAATAAACTGGGGACTAATCTACAAGGAATAAATAGGATGATGTTTTTGCAAGCAAAAATGTGGAAGATAAATGGTCAGTCTTTAAAACATTAATAAATACAAAAAAATCCAACTAAACCAATGTGGCTAAATAAACAGGTAGGGGAGGAAATGGAAAAGAAGAGGCAGGCATTTAGATTCTTAGGGGCTTATTCACTAAACTTCGATAAGTGACTTGTAGCACTAAAAATGCCATTATAGTACGATATTGCCTGTGTTGCTAGTCATAAAGCTTCAATAATAACAGGGCTTTAATGTCTTTTTATATTACACTAAAATGTCTTTTTATATTACTATAACACTCTGGCTAAAACAAGACGTGTGGTAAGCCAACAAATGCCCGAATTTGATTTTTTTTTTGCCAGTAACTGCTATTCAATAAACTTTGATATGCATATACTGTAGTAGTATAAAAACTTGCAATCTTTTCTCACAAGCTAAAGGCTGGTGCTAAAGGGTTTGGAAGATGCATAACAGGGAGTTTCTTTTATTTTTACTGTTTAGAATTAATACTGGAGGCCCTTGGGTCTCTGGGAGTTCCTGTGGGCGCCCGCAGCTCCCTGGGGGCTTCCGGTATCAATCATATGCATTAAAAAGAAAATTGAGGTCAGTTTCATTACCTTAGCGGCTAACCACTATGGTAATGAAGGGGTTAAATATCACTGATTTGCTGTTGGTATAGTGGGTGGGTGAAGCTTATAGTTACCCCAGGGTGGGTGATTAGGCCTTGTGCGAGGGTGGCAGTAGAAGTTAACCCATTCTTTACCTTAGCGGTTTCAGCCGCTAACATAATAAAAGGGTTAACCCCTCGTGCTACCCACCAGCATGGCCTAAACACCATCCTGGGTCAACTACATGTTTCACCCAACACCTGTAGCCCCAACAGCACACCGGAATGGGTAAAAGTTCTATTAACCAAAGATGGCCAATAGCACTTTTTCCTGTTAAAAAAATAAAATAAAAATTACAGTGTGTAACAGGGGACTTATCCCTGTTCAGTAATGTGTCTTTAATCTAGCAGTGTGGTAGTTAATTACTAAACAACAAAACAGGTAGCGCTAACCGCAATGTGTGTGGTGTAGTAACTATTACCTTATATATTAAATAAAACTATACATAAGGGGCTGCCTAGGACACAAAGCCTGACCCCCTGGTCAGGAAAACAGTATGGACAGGGAATAGTTCCGTGGGCGCCTATAAACTTTACCACTATAAAGGATATATGAAAACCAAGCCTGTTGGTTGTGAAGATTGTTGATCCTCACGGTGGGCTTGAAAACAAAGAGAAAGCACAACACATAGCGTAATACTGTTGAAACATTAAACAAACAACATATAAGACAACATATAACAGCTGAATACTGAAATGGTATTTTTAGGACACTAAAATCATTTAATAACAATTAATATTTAATATAATGCACAATTTGCATGGACATATAGATTTAAGCAATTAAAAATCTGAATAGGTGGTTCAACTGCTCCGTAGCACCAATGTTGATGATAGCAATGCCTACTCACCAGATGGAATAGGTTTGCAGGCAGTGGATATTTTAGAGAGTATCCCCTCTCATCTGTGTGCTGCTCTCTGCTTAGCTGGCGTCTCTGTCGGCTCGTGGGTGCAGCTCATCAGCGGGGACTCCTGCAGCTCCAGGAAGCACGTCTGAGCAGATGGAACTCAGTTGCAGCTGATTCAGCACGATGTCAGCCACGGACCACCGTGAGCTCGTCTATCTGCTGCTCACTGCTAGCTGGCGTCTCTATCCGCTCGTGGACGCAACTTGTCAGCAGGTACTCCTGCAGGGCGCCAAGCAGGGCGCTTGAATAATGGGAAACCGCAACAGCTGGTTCAACTCGTTGGCGGCTATAAGAGATGGTTAGCTGGCAGCTCACGTTGATTCACCGATGTACGGGGGGTACTACACCAATGTGTGCGGGGCTTGAACCTCCACCCTACGCGTTTCAAGATACCCCTGAGGAAGAGAGCAGATCGCTCTTGAAACGCGTAGGGTGGAGGTTCAAGCCCCGCACACATTGGTGTAGTACCCCCCGTACATCGGTGAATCAACGTGAGCTGCCAGCTAACCATCTCTTATAGCCGCCAACGAGTTGAACCAGCTGTTGCGGTTTCCCATTATTCAAGCGCCCTGCTTGGCGCCCTGCAGGAGTACCTGCTGACAAGTTGCGTCCACGAGCGGATAGAGACGCCAGCTAGCAGTGAGCAGCAGATAGACGAGCTCACGGTGGTCCGTGGCTGACATCGTGCTGAATCAGCTGCAGCTGAGTTCCATCTGCTCAGACGTGCTTCCTGGAGCTGCAGGAGTCCCCGCTGATGAGCTGCACCCACGAGCCGACAGAGACGCCAGCTAAGCAGAGAGCAGCACACAGATGAGAGGGGATACTCTCTAAAATATCCACTGCCTGCAAACCTATTCCATCTGGTGAGTAGGCATTGCTATCATCAACATTGGTGCTACGGAGCAGTTGAACCACCTATTCAGATTTTTAATTGCTTAAATCTATATGTCCATGCAAATTGTGCATTATATTAAATATTAATTGTTATTAAATGATTTTATTGTCCTAAAAATACCATTTCAGTATTCAGCTGTTATATGTTGTCTTATATGTTGTTTGTTTAATGTTTCAACAGTATTACGCTATGTGTTGTGCTTTCTCTTTGTTTTCAAGCCCACCGTGAGGATCAACAATCTTCACAACCAACAGTTAATTACTAAATACAACCTACCTGATTAGATTGCTTACAAAAGCCTGCCTTTGAGACAGGAAGTGACTCTCCTTAGCTCTGACTGAGAGCTGACCTTTGGAGCTGACCGGTCTTGAGCTCTGCACAGCAGAGATGATTTCAAGACAGAGGGAAAACTACTACACCTGAAGCTGAACCAGGAAGTGAGAAGATTTTCCCTCCAAGAAACAGATAAGACTTTTATTCTTAAGAGACTGCTTATATCTGCTTATTTTCATGCTATATGTTTTGGTGCTGCGAGACATGCTTAACTAATGGAGATGTGAACTAATTCCATAGGATTTCACTAGAAATACTCCCAAGTGAATGGAAGCTTTGTCCCCCCCTGTGTTTGGATAATTTCCAGATGAAAAGGAACAGGCACAATAAAGCCTATTATAATTTCACATTATAAAGCCTCCTAATTGTGTACCTCTGTGAATGTCCGTTTACATTTGGTGTCCGAAGTGGGACGAGAGGTCGTCTTTGAAGTTAAAAAGGACCGGAGATTTTTATCTGAAATTTTTTTTATGCTTTTTGCCTACAAACAGTCTGAGAAAAAAAAAAAAAAAAAAAAAGCAGAGATCAGAGTTAAAGGGAAACACCACTGAAACTTACACTGCATTGAAACTTACAAAACCACAGATGGACTCTTTGCCCCAATCCCAAGAGGAGAGAGACTGCTGAAGCAGCTAAAACTTTATTTGCCTATCACAAAGCGTAATATGGTCATTGAAAAGGGGGTTTTGCCTTCCAGCCATAGTCAGGGTTCAAGAAGTGAGTCAGCCCTTAAAAGGGATAGGTGTTTGTTGTTTTCAAAAGTTTCGGTGAAGCAGTGAATACAGATGGTGACCCACGAGTGGTACTGATTTTGCAAATAAAGGTTGCCACACCGCATAGGGCTACCAGCTGTGAATGGAGTATATGCAGAAAAGTGTGAAAAAAGATACAAGTCTGTGCTGAAGCAGGGTAATTTTTAGCAAACAAATGCTGAGTGTAAAATTTCCCTATAAAGGAAAAGGTTTTTCAAAGCCAATTGCTGAGTGTTGAGTCCACTGCAAAGAATGGTTTTTTTTTTGCAAGTAAAAAATTATGCCTATTATCTTGGGAGCAAAACAGACAACCAAAGTGTGAAGTGTGAATGCCATAATACCCAAAGATGAGACTGAAAATTACTGAACTCAGGCAGAAAACCAAATTCTGTTGCTGAAGCGGAGGTATTGCACCTAGCAAGTAAATGGTGTATAGCAAATAGACTTTTTTACCTAGCAACTGCACATCTTGTATACCTGATAAAAGAAAATGCATGCACAGTACTGCTAATATTGAAAAAAAAATTACCCAAGAAAGAAAATTCTACAGAGATGCCTGTGAGAGCTACGACCTCTACAAGCAAAATATGCCCATCTGTAGGACTACCACAATTGGGGGTTCTAGCAAATACAGTGGCAACAGCTGCAATAGCGCCTCCTGAGGTCAGGAAGAAAAAAATTACACCTGATAGCCTAAAAATGGAGGACAAGATGCAGCGTTCCTGTAATGAACCCTACCCCATGGAAGAGTGGCCCTTTCAGTCCAATAAAGAGGAAGACATCTCTTACGGGGAACCCGAACCGAGTCACACCCACAAAACACCCCAAGAATGGTGGGGGTGCCTGAACTCGGCACGAACAGATAAGACCGCTCCCTTTGATGACGAATATGATCAGCAGGAGACAGAGCGGGAGCAGTGGATCACCGAATATTTCTGTTAGCTAAATCAGCTGCAAGAAAAGCCTAGCGTATATAATGAAGCTGCTAAAATTTCAAATGAAGATGGAGACCCCAATATCCCTGGAGGGACGGTGTCATCCAAATCAAAAAGGCGGAAAAAGAAAAAGAAAAGCAGTCCTTCACTTACCGTGGAAGGAACAGACACGTCCGCAGATCCTGTGGAGGAAAAGGGGGACCGAGTTGCCCTGCAGCCTAGAGAAAATGGAGAATTCGTCCCGCGGGTAACTGAATATCCAGAGGGCCCAAGGCAGAAGTCATGTACCCCAAAGAAGTGTCTGTCCGGTGCCAACAGTGAGGAACCCTCGGCCAACCATCCCAGGGAAGTGAAGTCGGAGTCAGTGAGTGACGATCCCTTGACCAGCCCTGAAGATGCACTGCAAGCTGCCAGGCATGACTGTGATCTACTCTGTGAAGAATTGGAAAGGGAGAGAAAAAATAATGCTGAGCTACAGAAAACTGTGCTCGCAATTTACTCTGCGGCCAAGACCGAATTGGAGGATCTCAAGACTGAGCTAGATACTGCAAAGGCTACTATTTCCGCCATGGAGGAAAAGCAGAGCCAATCTGATAAAATGGTGGCTACGCTAAAGCGGAAGTATGAGGGGGCACTAAAGCAGATGACAGTCTTCCAGCAAGAGGTTCACACTCTTCGCATAGAGCTGAATGCCTCACAACAGGAGGTCAACAGTGTCCGGATAGAGGTGGACGTATCTCAGAAAGAGGTTCAGACACTCCGCAGAGCACTGGATGCCTCACATCATGAGACCATCAGCTGCCGCACAGACCTGGAAGTTTCCAGAAAGGAACTACACAGTCTCACTGAGGAGCTGGACATTGCTAAAGAAACTATTGGTAATCTTAAAACAGATCTCAAAGTCTCTCAGAAGGAGCTTCAGACCCTCAACCTAGAGAAGGAAGTCTCACGCCAGGAGATGGTCTTTCTCAAAGCAGATGTGCGTAAATGGAAGGACGACTGCAAAGAGACCCTGAAGAATACAGAGACTGAAAAAGGAGAAAATTCAAGATTAAAAAGAGAAAACTTAAAACTGAAAGAAGAAAATTTTCAGTTAACAGAAGAAGTCAAGGAAAAATTTGATGCAGAGCACCGACTGCAGAACCAACTGCAAGGTCTGTGTACACACCTCCAGTATGCTGAGGAGAAGCAGCAAACGCTACAGCAAGAAAAACTGCAGGCTGCTAAAGAGGTACAAGTGCTGCAGGAACGTCTGAATACCCAGTACGTCCCCACAGAGCAGTATGAGGAGCTAATGGCCACGCTGCATGTCTTCAGAGCATTGTTGGAAGCGGAGCTTCGATACCAGGTGACTCTGTATGAGAGGGAGCGTGAGAAGGCTCAGAAACTGGAGCAAAAGCTGGAGAGACAGAGAGACTGTTCCAGTCCCTTGAGTCAGTACACCAAGGAGAAAACAGACGCAGCGGCAACCTTGACGACAAAAATTACAGAGCTCCAGAATATGAAGGAGACTCTGATACAGATTCCTCCAATACGGAAAAGGTATTGGCACTGCCCAAGCACCAGTATCCCACAGTAACTAATGCCCGTAAGAACAAGGGTACAGTGAGAGTTGGGGACTCCACGCAACTTCAAAACAAAATTACGAAGTTTGAGCCACCAAAGAAAGCACTAGCCAAACCTACAGCTGCCCAACAGGCAACAAACAGAGGTAGGAGTGCAGAATCAAAGCCAGAAGTATCCTTAGCTGAAGAAGCTGAACTGGCGACTCCGTGGTGTGGAGAAGCTGCAGAAAGACCACTTCAAGAGCAAAAAACTCTAAGGGCTAGTCCTAACTGCTCTACAACTGTTGCCATACACTTTGTCTTCAAAAAGAGGAGTGCCCGACGCAACAGAAATCTCAAGACCGCGCACGCGATAAAAATACTTTACGTGGAAAAAGTCCTCCTCGAGCGACTGAGGAGTGCTGATCTCAAGCATCTTTGGGAGGAGACAAAAATAAACTGGAGAAAGGGCTCCAATCCCAGCGGGACAGAGGGTTCTCTTCCTCCATCCACTCTCATGCAAGTCACAGAAAGATCTCGAATGAGAGTGGAAGGATGGGTTTTGGCTGTGGTAAGCCCGAGCTTCCCACAAACAGGGGAAGTATGTAACAGGGGACTTATCCCTGTTCAGTAATGTGCCTTTAATCTAGCAGTGTGGTAGTTAATTACTAAACACCACCTTTCTGATTAGATTGCTCACAAAAGCCTGCCTTTGAGACAGGAAGTGACTCTCCTTAGCTCTGACTGAGAGCTGACCTTTGGAGCTGACCGGTCTTGAGCTCTGCACAGCAGAGATGATTTCAAGACAGGGAAAACTACTACACCTGAAGCTGAACCAGGAAGTGAGAAGATTTTCCCTCCAAGAAACAGATAAGACTTTTATTCTTAAGAGACTGCTTATATCTGCTTATTTTCATGCTATATGTTTTGGTGCTGCGAGACATGCTTAACTAATGGAGATGTGAACTATTCCATAGGATTTCACTAGAAATACTCCCAAGTGAATGGAAGCTTTGTTCCCCCCCCCCCCTGTGTTTGGATAATTTCCTGATGAAAAGGAACAGGCACAATAAAGCCTACTATAATTTCACATTATAAAGCATCCTAATTGTGTACCTCTGTGAACGTCCGTCTACACATTACAATATATTGAAATAAATACAAGCCCCTCCCTTCGACACCCACTCCCCACTCCAACCCCAATACATACAGTACAGTAATGGGCAAAATTCCTATTAACCAGATATGGATAATAGTGCATTTGTCGATTAAAAATGCAACATTACCCAGCAAGCATAAAGGAAATAAAGGTTGCATTTACCCCTGCCAGGGTGAAGGCTATCCTCATCCTCCCCATCACCTTAGCGATTAGTAATCTCTATAGTAATTAAGGAGGTAACCCCCCTCCCCTGCTACCCACCCGGGATGCCTAACCACCCTCCCCAGGATAACTAAACCCACCCTCCCCCCCTGTACCCATTGATTGGCACAGTGATACACCATGCCCATAATATAGCCATGGTTTGCCACTGGAGCAATGAATGGGCAAGCTAAAAAAAATAGAACCACAAAATAAAACACATTATATTTTAAATAACAAATGCCAATAAATCAATTGATTATCCCCGGCTATATTTAAATTCTCCTGCATCACAGCCCACATGATCAGATGATTTAAACAAACCAGAGGGATACGGCCATCCCATAACAGGGCCTGTAACTCAGGAACCCGGGTATAGTATATATATATATATATGTATGTATGTATGTATGTATGTATATATATGTATATATGTATATACATATATACATACATACATACATATATATACTCACACAAAGAGTAGCGCTAAATAGTTAGTGATTAAAGTGATACATTTGAAAAATTATATGAATAAATGTTAATAAAGATATTTAAATAACTTACTAACTGTGATGATATTACTAATTACTCTAAATAAATAAACATAAATTCAATAGTGCCAAATCGTGATATTGCAATAGATATTAATATAAAAACACACACACACATATATATATATATATATATATATATATATGTGTGTGTGTTTTTATATTAATATCTATTGCAATATCACATATATATATATATATATATGTGTGTGTGAAGTCCAATTGATCAAACTTGATACAGTTCCAAAGATGTCCAGAGAAGGAAACCCAGCATTGAGATCCTAGGAGTATGATGCCGCTTCAAAACAAGTGGTATAGCCTCCCACTGATGAACCTATAAATAAAAAACAAAAAGAAACGCAAACTCCATAGCGTGTGACTGTACTGTCCCGGCCAGCTTTATTCTAAAGCTTGCCGGGTTTAATGCGGGCTAACCGCGGGGCTTTTCTCCGATTGAAACGGAGTTTCCCACGCGGCGGCCGCTTCAATAGATAAGCGCTAATGGCGCTTACTATTGAAAGCGCCCAAGGCGCGGGAAAACCGGCCGAAAATGGCCGAAGATTGCTGCGTGCCGTCCGCAGCTATTTTTATCCCGCGGAGGCAGCCGCCTTAGGTTAAAGCTGGCCGGGACAGTATAAAAAATATGGCAAATTTATTAAAACAATGATCCCAAGGAAATGCACTTACAGGGTCTTTTAAAAAGGAGAGAAATTTCTGTGGGAGTCAAACAGCATGGACGGAGAGATCCACAGTGGGTGTGTTGCACCTGGACATCAAATGGATGCAGCATACAGCTAATGCCTCAAGTGTCCCAGCTCCTCTCAGTGCTTCACAGGCACTTCTTGTGCATGTAGTAGAGCCCCGGTAACGATTGATTCAGCCGGCTGCACCTGCAGGGAATTGCAAGGCACCTCTCTCCAGTCCGATTGCTATGACGTCACCACGTCTCGTCTCAACGCGTTTTGTCACTCAACGTGACTTCGTCAGGAGTTGATTGGTAGGCATACAGAGATTATTTATATACTAACGTGTCCAGGTAAAAGTATCTTTTGTTTCTGGAATCAGCTGAATGCTGATTCAACACAAAAACGGCTTGCATATATTCTCAAATAACAAATGAAAAACTATTAATGTGTTCCAAATAGATATCAAACAAAAAATATTTAGCAAAAATAGCACATACAGTACGATCTAACTAATTATAAATAACCTGAATGATACATGTTAACCCATAAAACTAAAGAATTAACTGTTTCTATGCCAAACTCTGCACACATGGATGAAAGTTAAAAACTAAAATAATAACAATGCTAATATAACAAATAACTGAATATAAACTAATAAAATTCAAATTGTACTAACTTTAAAAATATAAATCAGATAAGATAATGATTGCCCAAATATAAAAAAAAAATTGATGCCAATAGTAAAGTGCTCTATATATTATCTCAGTCAGTGAATCTATCATTGCAAAACTACAGATGTTACAACAGGATTATAATAGAAAAAAATATATATATATATACATATATATAAAATCTCCAATACCGCATAGCAGCAAAAAGGAGACAGCACTCATGTGAATGAAAATGAATGTATTAAATACAGCACATAACTCCAACGTTTCAATCCCACAGGAGGATCTTCCTCAGGGTGGTGCAACAGACACAGGACAGTGAGTGACTTATATACCCCAACACCCAAGTGACATAAACATCTCCACATCATCAGAAAGCATCATCATCGGGCGACAAAACAGCTGTGCATAATACAATCTAATTAGTTCATGCTCCAACTCCATGTCTATACTCCTATTGGGGAATCCAAGTCACATGATCAAACCCAAGCTGTCAATGTGATTTCATGTAAACAAACTGATGCTGCATCAGCAGGCCCGGTTGTCAAGGCAACACAATGTGTGCTCAACTCTTTAAAGGCAGCAGACACCAGTGGTAGTCATGTGTACTGCACGTGTACAGATACACCACTGCAAATGTGTATGTGCTGTAGCAGTGATGAATTTAGTCCTAAACAGCACCTAAGAATAACAGATACTGGCATGCGTATATCTATAGAATCCTATGGCAGATGGAACCCGCTGTAATCCCAGTCGGGTAACCCATAATACACCTGTCGGCGTCACATACGGCATGGATATACATAGGTTGCTAGTTAACACCTAGTGTACCAGTACTACTGAAGGCACAAAGTGAGGTCAAATAAAGGAACATGCTGTCTGTAGGACTACATAAATATACAATATACGGACCAGCAAAAATGTGGAATAAAAAACACCCAATACACAGTGAAGGTAAAGTGAAGAGAACCGGGAGGGGAAAATAAAATCAATGGAAGAAGCTGAACGACAAGAATATGCAAGCTGTAATAAAATATACTCTATAATAAATGCATTTTAAACTAATAATTTTGAAGTACGCTGATCCATGTATACAGTACATACAGTTGATGTTGAACAGTAATAATTACAAAAAGTTACAAAAAACAACCCAAGTTCATGTCCTCATTCAGGCCTTTAGGGGCCATAGAATCCAGTCTGTGAATCTTCCTCGCCTCAAGCTGGAGCAAAAGCCTGTGTCTATTTCCTCCCCTGGCTGCAGTATGAGCTTCTACAATGGGCATACAATGAAAGGTGGCCAAGCTGTGCTGTGTAAGCTTAAAGCCGCCAAAGGCCTGAATGGGGACATGAACTTGGGTTGTTTTTTGTAGTTTTTTTGTAATTATTACTGTTCAACATCAACTGTATGTATACATGGATCAGCGTAGTTCAAAATTATTAGTTTAAAATGCATTTATTATAGAGTATATTTTATTACATCTTGCATATTCTTGTCGTTCAGCTTCTTCCATTGATTTTATTTTCCCCTCCCAGTTCTCTTCACTTTACCCTCACTGTGTATTGGGTGTACTTTATTCCACATTTTTGCAGGTCCGTATACTGTATATCTGTAGAGTCCTACAGACAGCATGTTCCTTTATTTGACCTCACTTTGTGCCTTCAGCAGTACTGGTACACTAGGGGTTAACTAGCAACCTATGTATATCCATGCCGCATGTGACGCCAACAGGTGTATTATGGATTACTCGACTGGGATTACAGCAGGTTCCATCTGCCATAGGATTCTATAGATATACGCATGCCAGTATCTGTTATTCTTAGGTGCTGTTTAGGACTAAATTCATCACTGCTACAGCACATACACATTTGCAGTGGTGTATCTGTACACGTGCAGTACACATGACTACCACTGGTGTCTGCTGCCTTTAAAGAGTTGAGCACACATGTGGTTGCCTTGACAACCGGGCCTGCTGATGCAGCATCAGTTTGTTTACATGCAATCACATTGACAGCTTGGGTTTGATCATGTGACTTGGATTCCCCAATAGGAGTATAGACATGGAGTTGGAGCATGATCTAATTAGATTGTATAATGCACAGCTGTTTTGTCGCCCGGTGATGATGCCTTTTGATGTTGTGGAGATGTTTATGTCACTTGGGTGTTGGGATGTATAAGTCACTCACTGTCCTGTGCCTGTTGCACCACCCTGAGGAAGATCCCCCTGTGGTATCGAAACGTTGGAGTTATGTGCTGTATTTAATACATTAATTTTCATTTACCTGAGTGCTGTCTCCTTTTTGCTGCTATGCGGTAATGTATACTTTTATTTGTTTATATGGGACATGCACCTATTCATTATTGAATTTTTATTGGAGTGCCAGTGATTTTTTTATCACATTTTTTATCACATATACACATATACACATATACACATATACACATATACACTGTGACAAACGCCCCTCTTTTGTAGTGCCGACGCCTGTCTGGGTTCTTCCCGACACAGTCTTCTAGGGTTATTTAATACAAAAACAGGATCATGCAAAGTATTAAGCTGCTTAACTCAGGCTTCTGCCTGCTTTATTTTCATCCAAGTAATGTACTGCAGCTTTAACATGTGAAGGTTAGAGGTACTCAGATACTTTCATTCAGCAGTTCACACATTTCAGTGTTACAGTATTTCCCACATTGTTATTTCAAGTAAAAAAGAAACCAAATTATATAAACAAAATCCTATCCCTTTCAGGGATCTAACTACACATAGAATCAGCCTCTAACTGCTGCTGGGCCAACTAACCTGGTTCCCCCAGTTTAAAACAATGCCCTCTCAATTAGGGTCACTAGATACAGCATAGTCCATTACAAACAGTAATACATCTTTGTTATGGCTTATCTGTTTTGTGGTGGGTACTCGGACCCAGGTGTCCGGCAAATCCTCTGGGACTGTGATACTTGGAGGGGCCGTCAACCCCGAAACTGGAAACAGGGGAGCAGCGATACCCCCAGCCTCCAGGCTCTAAGGAGAGAGAGTGAAATGCAAAACCTCTCTGCTCTAAATACCTGTGCATGTGATTAGAAGAGCAGGTGAGGGAGAACTAGAGCCATTGTAATCTGTGGTCTGGATTTTCCATCCAGCTGCCTGAGTTAATGTGAAGCTGTGGAACGGATCATTTTTAGCTATTCCTGCACTTTCTGCTCTAAAATGGGGCAGAAAGCTGCCTAACATCTTTGGACTATGTCACATATCCCCCTCCCCAGCTCACACCTCCTGGGGTGAGCGGCCATGGACCTCACTGGGGTGAGCGTCCTACCTGAAATACTTGAGCTAACTCCTCAGAACAACATTAAGTATTTACATGACACGAATATGAACTTCATTATAAATTTACCAACCGAAAAGGGCATTTTTTTTTTTTCCATATTGTAAGCTACCAATATTTTTTCTCTTATACTACAGCCTTGTAATCTTAAGGGCCATCAACCCTGTATATTAATTTGTAGTTTAGCTACATTTTCAACACAGAGAACCAATATAACATTGTAATATTGACAAAATGCTTATTTGCATAGTTAAGTGTCCGTGACATAGTCCACACGTGTAATAAAAAAATAAATCGGTCAGTTCCCCCAAACATTTTTTTTTTTTTTTGACTTCCAGTCTATTGCATCCTTTGACTTTATTTCATAGCCCGCTGCAACCTGCAAATGACTGGACTGTTTCTTTAGCTTCTGATGAGACCCTTGGACCAGATTCTCCTTGGCTCCACAGTGTGGTCCAGATTGGTGAGATATGGAACTATTCAGGCGCCGTGTTAACCTTCGTTGTTTTTTCTTTTCAATCTTTGATTTCCCTTTTGTGGCCATTACCAGGCCTTTGGGTTTTGGAGACCTAGTTGCCTCTGTACAAACGTAGTCCATATTAACCACGTCATCAGGATCTGTCAACAAGTTTGTGTTTTCAGGAACTGCCACCCACTTGGCTAAAACATCTTCTGTGGTGTCCTGGGTGTGTCCACTAGTTTGATAATCTTCTGGACAACGTAAATGAAATTGAGGATCTGGATTTTTGAATTCCAGATCAGGGAGTATATTCTCAGGAGGGTGCCTATCTGTTTCTGGAATAACAGCAGCACAATCAAAGTCAATTCTTTCTCCTTCCTCTTTGTCATCAGTGAGGGCATTGAGTTTACTTTCCCTGGTCTCCTTTTGTGACCGTGTCTCTTTTAGCCTTGGAATCTGTTTCTCCAACTTCATCTTTATAGCAAATCGTAATATTGCAACAGCATTGAAGATACACGTATAGGAACGTACAGCTTGCTTGGTTAGGAGGTAGGATTGATAGCCCGACTGAACCACTTTAGCCGCTTCTCCCATGTCCGTCATCTGTTTCAGAGCGAGGTTTAACTCTGTTTCATTTTCTCTATTCTTGACCTGCAGCTGCAGGTGCTCCTTCCGGGTCTTGTCCAGCTCCAGCTGCAGCCGGGCCCCCTCATTTGCCGTGTGGTCCAGCTGCTTGTAGATATCGGCCATCTCGCTTTTATAGCGCAGTGTCAGGCAAACCACCTGACGGACGGACACCTCCTCTCTCTTGGCGCACTGTATCTCGCGCTCAGCCATCTGCTTCTGCAGCTCTTCAACCTGATCGTGCCAGACCTCCCTCAGGGTCTTCACCTCTTTCTGGTGCTTGCTCTGGGTTTGCATCAGCGCCTCCATTTTTTGGAGCTCTGCAGTTTGTGTCGCCTGGATCGCCGCCGATTCTGTATTCTGCAGTGCTTCCTGCATTTCTAACTTTTCCTGGATCAATTGCTTCTCCACTTTTTCTGCTTGGTGAAGCTTCTCATCACCTTCACTGATCTGGTCAGTCAAGTCTGAATTTTTCTGTGTCAGACTTACATTCTCTCTTTTTACAGTCTCTAAATTACTCAGGGTATTCTCATAGGTTTCCTTTAATGTACACAGCTCTGTGCTGCGAGCGTAGACCTCATGGCGTGAGAGTTCCAGCTCTGCTTTAAGCGCGCTAGCCTCTTGCCGAGAAACCCCCAACTCTGTGATGAAGTTTTGCACATCTTTCTGGGACATCTCATAGCATAGTTTCCAGTCAGTTCTTGTTTTCTTTGATTCGCTTGGCTCTCTGCCTATGATGGTAGCAGTAGCCTTTGTCATCTCTAGGCGTGTCGTCATTCCTGGGACAATTGCACCAGGCCCTATGGGCTGTTGCTCATCTCGGCGCCTTTCTGACGCATGTCCTGACAGTGCAGGTTCAAGTGGCTCGGTCACTTCCCCTGTGACTTGAGGAACAGTTTTCTTTCTTTTTGCTTTATTAGCTCCAGAGATATCAGTGGTCCTGGGCACACACTCACTGTTATCAGCTTCCACATCTTGCTTGCACTCACAGGGCTTTGCTTGCTTTTGCAGCTGTTTGTCTTTGAAAATTTTGGGGCACACATCTTCCATGTGACCTACTTCACGACAGGCCCAGCATACTAAATTCATCTGTGGGTACGGCTCTCCTCCAGGGGCCACATACGAGTCATCATCATCATCATCGTATGGCCTGAAGGGACACTGTTTTGTATGGTTACGTACATTACACAACAAACATTTCACGTCGGCCATTTTAGAAACCCGGCAGGGACAATTTGCTAGCTGCAATTTCACTCACTTCAGCAACTTGCATACAGCACTTGCTAGCTGCAAATTCACTCACTTCAGCAAAAGGCATTAGCTTTACAAACAGCACTTGCTAGATGCAATTTTTTTTTTTTTTTCTCTTCCGCGAAACATTTTGGTTTTCTGTTTGGGTTCAGGGTGCTATTGCATCCACACCTCACACATTCTCTGTGTATGCTAGAAGCACAACTGATATACCCAGTGGGACAGACTTCACTCATAGCATCTGTACTTTAGTTCAGCTGGGCGGCCATTTTAAACCCCCGCATTTATTTGCAAACCCACAGACTTTTTAGTGTCGACCCGCATTCTCCACCATATGTGACAAACGCCCCTCTTTTGTAGTGCCGACGCCTGTCTGGGTTCTTCCCGACACAGTCTTCTAGGGTTATTTAATACAAAAACAGGATCATGCAAAGTATTAAGCTGCTTAACTCAGGCTTCTGCCTGCTTTATTTTCATCCAAGTAATGTACTGCAGCTTTAACATGTGAAGGTTAGAGGTACTCAGATACTTTCATTCAGCAGTTCACACATTTCAGTGTTACAGTATTTCCCACATTGTTATTTCAAGTAAAAAAGAAACCAAATGATATAAACAAAATCCTATCCCTTTCAGGGATCTAACTACACATAGAATCAGCCTCTAACTGCTGCTGGGCCAACTAACCTGGTTCCCCCAGTTTAAAACAATGCCCTCTCAATTAGGGTCACTAGATACAGCATAGTCCATTACAAACAGTAATACATCTTTGTTTGGCTTATCTGTTTTGTGGTGGGTACTCGGACCCAGGTGTCCGGCAAATCCTCTGGGACTGTGATACTTGGAGGGGCCGTCAACCCCGAAACTGGAAACAGGGGAGCAGCGATACCCCCAGCCTCCAGGCTCTAAGGAGAGAGAGTGAAATGCAAAACCTCTCTGCTCTAAATACCTGTGCATGTGATTAGAAGAGCAGGTGAGGGAGAACTAGAGCCATTGTAATCTGTGGTCTGGATTTTCCATCCAGCTGCCTGAGTTAATGTGAAGCTGTGGAACGGATCATTTTTAGCTATTCCTGCACTTTCTGCTCTAAAATGGGGCAGAAAGCTGCCTAACATCTTTGGACTATGTCACAACACATATACACATATACACATATACACATATACACATATACACATATACACATATACACATATACACATATACACATATACACATATACACATATACACATAATATAATACTGAGTTAAGTTATGGTGAGTAAAAAAAGTGACAAAATCCCTCCACAGGAAAGCAAATATGCAAATATAACTGTATGCTCATCTGCATGTCTTAGGCAGGTCTGCAACCCCGCCTTTCCCCATCATCACCCAGCATACAGCACTTACACTGCAGCAAGGGATTCTGGGAAATGACATGCAAATGAGCACACAGTGTCACCTTTTGCCTCAATAACCATTTTTAACATGGTTCCCTATAGGCTTAAGCTTGCTGCATGACCTGCCTAAGACATGCAGATGAGCATACAGTTATATTTGCATATTTGCTTTCCTGTGGAGGGTTTTTGTCACTTTTTTTACACACCATAACTTAACTCAGTATTATGGTTTAGCCTATCCCATAGCCTCTCTTGCATTCCCAGTAAAATCAACCCCACACTGATGAGACCCATCAAGGTTGAAACAGCGGTCTGTGGGTGGTTTTCTGGGTATGCACCTTAACCCTGGCTGTGCTCAAAGCTGTGACCATGCAGCAAGCTTAAGCCTATAGGGAACCATGTTAAAAATGGTTATTGAGGCAAAAAGTGACACTGTGTGCTCATTTGCATGTCATTTCCCAGAATCCCTTTCTGCAGTGTAAGTGCTGTATGCTGGGTGATGATGGGGAAAGGCGGGGTTGCAGACCTGCCTAAGACATGCAGATGAGCATACAGTTATATTTGCGCATATATATATATATATATATATATATATAACACAAACAGAAAGAAAAAATGGCGCCAACCTAAACCACTATATGAATAAACACATAAAAATTATGAAAAAAACCTATACTGTACAAAATGGGGGAATATAATAATACATACTGCTGCGGCCGAGTTTATTCGAGCATTTGCCCGTTCTCGGCCGCAGCAGTTACCTGGCGCGCGCCGGAGGGTGCCGGGCACGCGTCGAAGCAGCGGAGGAGAGGCCCGCCGATCGCGGCTTCCCCCTCTCCTCTCCAGGTCCGCCGGGTCCCCGGGAACCCCCTGCCGCCGTCCCCCACATCGCGGGACACCAGGGCTCCCTCGGGGAGCCCTGGACGCGCGTGCAGGGGGCGCAGGCACCCGATGACGCATGACCGCGCATCGGTGACGCGCGGCACGCCGAGGGGATGCCACTTGCAAGCCGGGAAATCTCCCGGCTTGCGGAACTGGCCACACTTCAATAAAGTGTGTCGCCAGTGTAAACAATGCACAAAATAAAAATAAAAATAACAGATGAAAAGTCCAGAAAAAGATATATATATATATATAAATACAAATCCTAAAAAATGCTCCAATTGCTATCCAAAAGAGTCTCTGCAGCCCGAATGAAGGGAACACCACTTCCTTGAAGATATCTATAGAAACACAGAAAAAACAGGCGCACTCATAGCGTAAAAAGGTATAACAATAAATTTATGGAGTCAAGGATTTAAAAATGCACACTCACAAACATAGCTCAATATAAAGCAATTTTGAGTAAAACTCAGCCAGCGAAACGCAGGAACCCGGTAACGGATGACTTCAGTGTAGTGTCCGGTGTAGATACACTGCAGCAGCCTCTATGGATGCTTCCGGAGCCCAGGAACCTCTCAATCCGGCGTCACACAGTGAGTTCTCAGCTCCAAGTAACGCGAGAACTCTGTGACATCAGAGGATTCGACCGGACAAAGTTCCCATGAATACAACGGGTTGACGGCTGAGATAAATACTTCCAAAGAAGCAATGAATTGCTATAGCAGGCCAGTGAGTGAAAATAGAATAAAACTGGACAGTACACCTCCACATAACACTCTCTACGCGTTTCGTCTCAAAGAGACTTCATCAGGACTAAACAGCATAGGTGTGGAACGTAGTATTATAGTAAGATGAACCAATCAGGACACAGAAAACTACTAATTGCTAATCAGGTACACAAGGTCAATGTAAGGATAATGTTAACCCCTATATGTTCCAAATACGGGCCACATAGACCAACAATACTAGAGAAAATGACCCAGTAAACAGATACATACAATTTAACAGAATGAATTAAAATACATTTAGGTACTACAGCAACATTTAATATAGCATAATATAGCATAATATAGCATCATCGGCTGAATCATGTAATAAACAGATGCTAGTTGAGAAATATCATTACTCCATATGATTGGGGTCAATAGATCTACAACTAGATGGTACATATATAGAGATAATGATATTGGTGTAAAGATTCAAAGAGACGAAAGTACAAAAAACAACAGAGTGAGAGAGGGGAGGGGAAGGAATAAAGAAAAGAGGGAAGGGGAAAGGAAAAAAGAAGAAAAAGGGAATAAAAATGGGGGGGGGGACAATGGGAAAGGGGAAAAGAAAGGGGAATAAAGGAATGGACAGATACAAAATGGCGTCATTGACCACACCCCCGATATGATGGGTCTACCAGGGGGATGTGTGGTGTCTCTGTGCAATTTGGGCAAATGATAAAAAACAGGTGTTATAGGGTGTCTAATAAACAAAAAAGTGCTCTCTGCTTTAGTGATAATGCCAATACTAAGTGCTTTGTGAATTAATTCTTGAAAGGCCAACTGAAAATCTTTGACCGGATCTTTATCCAGTATATGATAGGATGAACTGTCTGCTCTCTGTCCATCTTTGGTATCGAGGCCATTTCACCTTCCCTTTCGGAGGGTGATAGGTTCAAGAAACTATGTGTCAGGGAAACCTACTGGATATATGTACTTGGTACGCTGTGTCCAGGGGGTCTCAATGACACAATAGACATTAGTACAGTAGTTTAATGACACCATTCATGCCTGTTGTGGGATGCGGTGTCTTCACGGAGGTCTGGGTTGAGCGATGCACTTCGTTCCCTCCGTGGTGATACACGTATTACCGCACTGGCTCAGTGGTGTGTTTGATTGTCCCTTTTTTGACAATGGTTTAGATATGGTATATCTATTATAAGATCATATTGTGTATCTAGCTGTATCAGCTTTGCTTGCGTGACCACCATTGATCCTAAATCCTTCTCCGTCCATCCTTTTATTTTTTGACCATTTTGTATCTGTCCATTCCTTTATTCCCCTTTCTTTTCCCCTTTCCCATTGTCTCCCCTCCCCATTTTTATTCCCTTTTTCTTCTTTTTTCCTTTTTTCCTTTCCTTCCCCTTCCCTCTTTTTTTTATTCCTTCCCCTCCCCTCTCTCACTCTGTTGTTTTTTGTACTTTCGTCTCTTTGAATCTTTAAACCAATATCATTATCTCCATATATGTACCATCTAGTTGTAGATCTATTGACCCCAATCATTTGGAGTAATGATATTTCTCAACTAGCATCTGTTTATTACATGATTCAGCCGATGATGCCATATTATGCTATATTATGCTATATTAAATTTTGCTGTAGTACCTAAATGTATTTTAATTCATTCTGTTAAATTGTACAGTATGTTATCACATGTATCTGTTTACTGGGTCATTTTCTCTAGTATTGTTGGTCTATGTGGCCCGTATTTGGAACATATAGGGGTTAACATTATCCTTACATTGACCTTGTGTACCTGATTAGCAATTAGTAGTTTTCTGTGTCCTGATTGGTTCAACTTACTATAATACTACGTTCCACACCTATGCTGTTTACTCCTGATGAAGTCTCTTTGAGACGAAATGCGTAGAGAGTGTTATGTGGAGGTGTACTGTCCAGTTTTATTCTATTTTCACTCACTGGCCTGCTATAGCAATTCATTGCTTCTTTGGAAGTATTTATCTCAGCCGTCAACCCGTTGTATACATGGGAACTTTGTCCGGTCGAATCCTCTGACGTCACAGAGTTCTCGCGGTACCAGGAGCTGAGAACTCACTGTGTGACGCCGGATTGAGAGGACGGCAGCGTCCCTCGTGTTCCCCGGGCTCTGGAGGCGTCCACAGAGGCTGCTACAGTGTATCTACACCGGACACTACACTGAAGTCATCCGTTACCGGGTTCCTGCGTTTGGCTGGCTGAGTTTTACTCAAAATTGCTTTTTATTGAGCTATGTTTGTGAGTGTGCATTTTTAAATCCTTGACTCCATAAATTTATTGTTATACCTTTTTACGCTATGAGTGCGCCTGTTTTTTCTGTGTTTCTATATATATATAATCAAAAAATAAATAGATGATACCGTTCTGTGGCTAACGATAATTAGGCTAAACAGTGTCTAATTATAGTATAGCTTTTGCTTGCTTCATTCATTGTAACATCGCCGGAAGAAGAGATCAGTGTATCTCGAAAGCTCGCACAAATAAAAGCATTTCGTTAGCCACAGAACGGTATCATCTATTTATTTTTTGATTATTGAAGCTTGGCTGACACGGTACTGATACCTCTACATGTATATACATGTGTATATATATATATATATATATATATATATATATATATATATATATATATATATATATATATATATATATATATATATATATATATATGTAGAGGTATCAGTACCGTGTTAGCCGAGCTTCAATAATCAAAAAAATAAAAAAATAAATAGATGATACCGTTCTGTGGCTAACGAAATGCTTTTATTTGTGCGAGCTTTCGAGATACACTGATCTCTTCTTCCGGCGATGTTACAATGAATGAAGCAAACCTTTTGCTTCATTCATTGTAACATCGCCGGAAGAAGAGATCAGTGTATCTCGAAAGCTCGCACAAATAAAAGCATTTCGTTAGCCACAGAACGGTATCGTCTATTTATTTTTTTATTTTTTTGATATATATATATATATATATGTGTGTATATATATATATATATATATATATATATATATATAATTAAATAAATAAAATTAAGCTAAAGGAAAAATAATGCAATTGATATTACAATAGGTCGCTGTGACAGGGTAAATAAAAGCCACCAGCTATACTGCACCGACACACTTTATTCGAGCAAATACCCAGTATGTACCTGGCAGATACATGGAATGCGCCGCTCCTCACCTCTGACAAGCCCCGTTGTGTTTGCCTTCCCAGCCTGGGTTCATGCCTGGCTGACGGGCGGCTGATCTGTTAAATGATAATGATTAGGATTTAATAGGCTGCAATGCTTCGCGTGTCTACCAGATGGCATAAATTCATGAATTGTAATGCAGTATATATATATATACTGTGCAGTATTGCAGACAGCGGGAATAAAATGCTTCAATCCCTTCCTGGA
Source organism: Ascaphus truei (assembly GCF_040206685.1). Lineage (NCBI taxonomy): Eukaryota > Metazoa > Chordata > Amphibia > Anura > Ascaphidae > Ascaphus > Ascaphus truei. Next base: position 305,673,198 of record NC_134485.1, on the reverse strand, counting down.
AAATACCTCAATGCACTCGGGCAGAAAACAGTCACAAACCTCAATACACCCGGGTATACCCGAATTCGTGGGACTAGCCGAGCTCGAATAAAGTGTGTCGCCAGTGTATGCCTGGCAGACATATGTTTAGCCTGCAATGCAGCAGTGACTAGGTTAACTTCAGCTGGGAACCTCAGGACAATTAGTTGGATCCCAGCTGCCTAATCAAGGTGTGTTAAAACCCCAGGCTGTAGACACATGGTGCTGCCTGTTGAGGAGAGAGAGGTAAGCTACTGAAGAGATTACTGATACAAGGTCTGTGAGCTAAGTAGAGGAATTATGAACTGTCTGTCCCCTGCATAGAAAAGGGTAGCTGCCTTATTTTTAGACCGTCTGCTAAAGAGAACTGTTTTGGTTTGGTCTGCTAAAGAAAAAGCCATTTTTCTTTTGTTTGCTGATGAAAAGCCATTTTTTCCTTTTGGTTGCTGATGAAAAGCTATTTTTGTTTTGTGTGCTGTATATCTTTTGAGGCTAAATAAATAAGCCTTGTCAAGAAACTCGCGTGTGCAGTTGCATGTACCCTGCAACAGTCGCAAAGAAATTCATGCAAACCAACTTAAAAGTATCAATTGTATTGAGAACATAAACAAGTGAGAAAATTACTAGGAAGAACATTTACCAAAGTGAAAGAATATTCATTAAATAGTCTAACAAATGACTTCTAATAAGTCAAGCAGAAAATTGAATTCCAAAAACTCTAAAGAGGCCCAGATGACAGAACCAAGCAAAAAGACCAGCACAACCAAAAGAAGAACAGACCTAAACCAATATACTAGTATGTTTGCATCTATTTAATCCCATAGTGCAAGTGCGTTGAGGGAATATATCCAAAAGGATTCCCTCACACATAATGCTTTGAATCTATCACCTCCAAGTTTAGTATGAGGGACAGACTCAATCCCCATTATCCTAAGTTCACTTGGGTTATTAGAATGCACCTGAGAAAAATGTCTCGGGATACTGGGCACCAGAACCCCCTTAATAATGGCGCGTCAGTGCTCCAGGAATCTAACGCACAGTGCCCTTTTTGTGCGAACTATATATTGGAGGTTGCATGAACACGAAAGCAGATACTGTACACAATATAAGTTGATAAACAACTAATCGGACTCTTAAGTTTGTGAGGTAAATGTGTCTGAGATAGTAAGATAAAACCAAAAAAGTGGCGAATGAGAGATAAAACACAGACAAAATTGGGCAAGTAAACACAATTTATAAGTACACTAGAACCATGTACAACAGACTTAAATTAAGAATGGATCATATAATCCTAAAAACACACAACACTAAAGAGGACCAGCCTCAGAGGAGAGAGCCACTCATGACAAGTCCCAGTTGTTAAGGAACACATAGTAGCAAACAAGCATAGAACATCAGCCCAGATCAATCCTCCTGGGTATTGCCCTCGTGAGTGTGTGTGCACAGCTTCCGGGTTCCGTCGTCACGAATCCTTCGTCGCTGCCTGTGACATCACCGCGACGTGTTTCATGTCAGATGACACTTCTTCAGGGGACGGGTCTATCAGTTCCATGGCACTAGTTAAATAACCAGGCTGAGTATTCCCTCAGCCAATAGGAACCGCACTTCGCTAACAGCTGTCAAATCAGAGTTTAATACAGATACTTCTGCGAAAGACATGCTAATTAAAACATTAAAACGCTGACAGTATACACATATTACAAATGCATTTGTAATATCAGCTGTTAGCTGTTAGCTGTTAGCGAAGTGCGGTTCCTATTGGCTGAGGGAATACTCAACCTGGGTACTTAACTGGTGCCATGGAACTGATAGACGAACCCCCTGAAGAAGTGCTATCTGACATGAAATGCGTTGTGGTGAGGTCACAGGCAGCAACAAAGGATTCGTGACGACGGAACCCGGAAGCTGCGCACACATACAGTCACGAGGGCAATACCCAGGAGGATTGATCTGGGCTGATGTTCCATCACGTAAGCCGCTACTGTGTTTTCCTTAACATCTGTGATTTGTCACGAGTGGCTCTCTCCTCTGAGGCTGGCCCACTTTAGTGTTGTGTGTTTTTAGGATTATGTGATCTATTCTTAATTTAAGTGTGGTGTACATGGTTTTAGTGTACATATAAATTGTGTTTACTTGCCCAATTTTGTCTGTGTTTTATCTTTCATCCGCCCCTTTTTTGGTTTTATTTTCATGTGGATATTGCCCCGCTGATCACAGGACACTGGGAGCTACAGGGAGATCTGCATGGGCAATGAAGAGAGGGGAGACTGAGGACAGCGTACACTATTCTCTTTTTTGAGATAGTAAGATGTTTGCACATAGTGCATCTAGATCTACCACATCTCCTGTTTTCTGGTAATAATTGAAAACTACCTATGGATTGAAGAACCATACTAAGTTTACTGGGTGCTAATATATTTTTGATATTCATAGCCTTGTGAAAAACTATGGGTTCTGAAGAGGGAAGTAGAACTGTGAGATAAGGATCTGAAAGAAGAACCTTCCAGTGGCAATTAACAATGGACTTTATTTTGTTAGAATATCCGCTGTATTTTGTAATTAATTTAGCGCCTCTAGCATAGGCATCCTTACTTTGTGACAAGGTAAAATCTGCCAACTGTTTAGATTTAGATTTTGCAAACAGGTCTTTCCATTCAGAAGTTCTAACTATGCCTCCTGTATCATAAGATGATTATAGCCCTTTTGTCCAAAGTTGTCGATAAGACAGCCTGATTGTAATTCAAAGGTATTATCCGACAAGCAGTTTCGCCTGAGTCTATTAAATTGCCTCGGGGGGATGTTATGAAACCATTTAGGATTATGACAGCTCGTCTTTGAAGTGTACTTGTGTATTAATATTCAAATCTTCGTCTATCGACAACTCGCGATCAAGAAAGACTACACCTTTAAGACTACTCTGATGGATGAATCCGAGGCCCAGATGGTTATTATTGAACTCTACCAAGATCTGTTCGAGGTTGCCTCCATCTCCATCCCAAATTATAAGAATGTCATCAATATAGCGGCCATAGAACACCAGGCCTGCCACCAGCCGTGCATTGGACCAAATACATTTGGTTTCCCAATACCGCATAAAGAGGTTTGCATAGATGGGGGCAAACCTGGTGCCCATGGACGTACCACAGGTCTGGAGATGGATGAAATCACCGAACAAAAAATAATTATGTTCTAGTATAAAGCCGATAAGGGAGAGTAAAAATTGGCACTGTGTATCGTGCATCGTGCAAATTTCCACCACATCCCAAAAAGTGTATAATGATTAAACATCACAGGTGGCCCATTCATAAGTGTGTTTCCAAGTGATAGAAGAGAGGGAGTCTATGACGTGGAGCTTGTCTCTAATGACGTGGAGCGTGTTTCTAATGTACGACCGAAGCTCCTTGGAGCAGGAACTCCTCTTCCTAAATGTTATGTTTATGTCTGAAGCACTTATTCCCATGACCCGTTAGTTATATTATTTGTTATTTATATGATTGGCACGTGTATTAATACTGTGAAGGGCTATGTACATTAATGGAGCGATATAAATAAAGACATAAAATACATACATACGAGAAAACCACCAAAAGAAAAAAAGACCCTCACATAAGGCACTCAGACGTATCAAAAAATAATACCAAAGTAATTTTAATCCATTAAATAATCAAAAATAAATACAAACATGTAACCCTGTTTCCCCCACCCAGGGCCTCTCTGTGGGAAACTCACTCCGGTTGCATTACTTAGTGTGGTGCATACCTGCTGGTAACAGGGGGCCCTGAGTCTCCTGCATGGTGGTAAAGGGGAATAACAGGACAGGCTTCTGGGGTTTTGCCCGAATTCTACTCACAGGTGCAGCGCCTCCATCTCGTGCAGCCCCCAGCTGTCTGGGGTGAAGTCTCTGCAGAAGAATAATGTCGCCCTCCTCCCAATAGACTTCACTCTTAGGCAGGAGGTATTATAAAACTCAGGATGCTTTATTTGATCTTCCAGGATTCAGCAGCCACAGGTTACAGCAATAGAAGGGTCTTCACCCTCAGGATGTCCCTGGATCCACTCCAGCCAAAGGGCATCGAGAGTGGTCCTTGCTCTTCCCCTATCCCCTGGTGGGATAGGAGGTATGGTTCCCCACCTCTCCCCAAAGGGAGGACCTCAAGCCTGCCAGAGCCCTGACAACTTAGTACGGGTGAACATGTCTCTCTCAAAGGTAGATACCAACTGCCTAAATCAGGAAATACAATGCATTAAGTACAGCTCCAGTAAGCACCACCCCTGTGCCTCTAATTGGACACAAGGCCTGATGACACTACCTTCACTGACTCACTGCACTGCAAAGAGTAGGGAAAACATAATTACTCCTGGTAAACCTACCCTTACTAGGCTTTACTGCCAGGAGGAGGACAGAATAATAGCCCAAAATTACCCAGGTCTACACTCTCCGTCTTGTGGAATCCAATCGTCCCCACTTGGGCCAAATTTGCTGGACCATCCTGCAGGTGAACAACCTGTGCATGCACATAATGACATTTGATTATTTTACAGTGTCATACATTGCAGATGTACACGCACCCACATCGGATGGTGAAACTAAACAGGGATACTCGAAACATGGAGAACCCACTACTAATAATAGTGCCGCGGATCTGGCTTGCATACTTCCCTTCCATTATGATCTATTACTTTGATGAAATGGGACTGCAGAGGGCCATTTTCAGGGCGATACACCACCTTATGCATGAATATCCCTCTCACCACACTCCAAACTCTCATGAGGTAGCACATTTTCTCTTCTGTGTGATATACAGATTGACTATTTTTAGAACGCAAATATTCTTGTACTGCTTCTCGGAACCAGGATTCACGTTGCTCCTCTATTTCAAACATTAGGGGCTAAGGCACATATGGATAAGTGAACCCGTGTGATTGACGATAGCGGGCTACTATAGCTCTGTCTGCTCTACTCAGTTTAGTGAGCTTTCTATCTCCAGCTGCACCTGGCAGTACCCAGGACAATCAATAATATAGCCAATCAGGGCCGTGTGAACCATTTGATGAAAATGTGACGTCATAGGCCTATAAAAGCCTATGTCATCTCATTTGGAAGCCAGACGCCGAGGAGGACGGACCTCCTGGAAGAAGAAGAGGACCAGTGCGTGGCGCTAGAAGAGAAGAAGACCCGGAAGTAGACAGAAGAATACAGAATACAGATGAAGACACCCTTTGACGAAATGGATTACAAATAGAAGAAAGAAGATAGACACGTGGATTGTAAGGGTTTTTTATTTTATGGTTACCTGTGGATTGGTTCGAGAGCTTCCGGTTAACCTGGATTTCTGTGTGTGGGCCATCTAATGGTAAGTAAACAAAAGAAAAGTATATTTTTGTTACTTTTACATGTTTTTTTTATTTTTTTACATGTGTATTTTTTTATGTCCCTTTAATGCCCCTGAATTTATGTATGTCCCTATGATATAATTGGAGGCACAGAGTAGGTGAGCGCTAACTAGATAATTAATGCACAATATGTAAATACAACCTTGCAAAGTAGATTCTTTGCAGGGGCTGCCTAAATACTAAAACTGACCCCCTAGGTCAGAATGGAATACAAGGGAAAAAAATGTATTAAAGGCGCCAAAAGGATAAAGGATATATCACACCAAATGCAGGGCCAAGGTGAGGCTCAGGATGGATGAGTAGTGCTTGAAAGAAAAAAAGACAAAAATACAAAACATAGCGTAATACTGTAAATAAACAGGACAAACAACATACAAGGCTAAAAACTAGCAGCTGAGATCAAGGTGAAAATTATTAAAAAAACATTTAATAAAGCATATAATAGGATACTATGACAATGGACATAAAAAATATATAAAAAATACACAAAAATATAAAATGACCAATTGGTTAATGATCAATGGTTAGGACCAGCACACTGCGACACCGGGTGAAGTGCCCACTCACCGGACGAAAGATGTTAACAGGCGGTGGATAATTTGGAGAGTATCCCCTCTCTGCTGCTCAAACAGCTACTGCACCGGAACGGGTCTGCAGAGGAGGCGCTGCACACGCCAGCCGGCGTGTGTGTGTGTACTCCTGTTCTCTGGTCACGGGAAGAATGCCATGGAGGTGATGGTGATTTCTCAGCAGCAGATTCGTCTGCGGTGAACACCAGCTGATTCGCATCCGGATCGGCTCACAAGAGAGGCGGTGGGCTCGGCGTCGCTGTGGGGGTCCTTAAAAGCCACCCTACGCATTTCGAAAGCATGCTGCTTTCTTCCTCAGGGGTTCTGTACAAATGTCCGTTAGTGTCCTTTAAATAGGAGTCTCAATCAATCCTTTTTCACCTGTAGCACGCCCGCACATGCGCAGTGGATATTTCAGAAAGGTCAAACAAGTTCGAATTGCACATGCGCAGTGCTACTCATTATCGAAAGTAAATACCATTAATAATATATATAACATATGTTTGCATACTGATCTCAGCTGGACAAATTAATATAAAATAACAATGTATATAGCTATTCCTAAACAGAGTGGTGAATACACTAATGTGATCTAAATAATTGAAATCAAAATATACTTGTGATTTATGTGAAAATATTATCTATTAACATATTGTTAGATATATAAATTTATGAGTAAATAATCTAATGTGTATATGATATCTTAAATATATTATATAATTTAAATAATTAAGTTTATTAAATTTGTGTATTAATAAGTGTACTATTATTTTCTAGTGATGTGATTAGAATGTATAAAGTTATGATATATAAATGTACAAAAAACAAAGTGATGATTATGTGTGATATAGGATAATCTTTATTACTAGTTTATATCACACATAATCATCACTTTCTAATCACATCACAAGAAAATAATGTGTTTAAAGAGGGTGCAGTGCATCTAGTTACGCCCTACTTCACCAGCTTACCACGGGTTAACCAATTATCCTATTATGGGTTGCTAAGCAAAGGACTGGCTATAAATGTGCAGGACTTCATTCCATACACTATCAGCCCTTTGAGAAAGTCGCCCAGCGGTGACAAAACGCGCCAGGGACTCTGATAGCGCGATTACGTCACTACGACGCTGCGCACACGCGCACGAGGCCACATCCAACATTTATAGCCAGTCCTTTGCTTAGCAACCCATAATAGGATAATTGGTTAACCCGTGGTAAGCTGGTGAAGTAGGGTGTAACTAGATGCACTGCACCCTCTTTAAACACATGATTTAAATGACTGACTAAATAAATGGCAGATCATGGAGAGAGTATATATAAAAGTTAACACAAATTGTGGGAAGGATCTAAAAAACATTATACACATATATGTAACACAATAAATACTCAAATTCATTGCTGATATTATATAAAATACTTAAAAATGATTCAAATGGATGATCTGAACCAATAGATAAAACGAGAAAGCAAAGTTAAAAATGAAATTAAGTAAATTAACCCCTGTTGTATAATAAACATTAAATAATAAATATATACAAAAATATTTGAAATAAAATTACACACATAAAAATCACACACAGGGGTGGCAGTACATTGAGATCTAATAATCATATTATAAATAAAAGATAGTAAGAACTATTAATTCCTCATCATAACACCATGCATATATAGACAAAATTATGTACACATACATAATTAGCAACCGAAAATTCAATAGATCTACTGTACACTACTAGACAAGTAAAAGTTGCACGTGCTTATTGCTGGAAAGATAATATATATGTGTATATAGAACATGAGCTAAGAGCAACCTTATGACTCAAATGGGATTATATGCTCCCCAGATACTTGTACATACAGTAGATGAATATACTGATGTATATTAACCAATGTGTATCAAATAGTCGAACTATTATAAAGTGGGGTGTATATTTCCCTCATATAGATATATAGATAGAAATAAAAATAGAACATGATGAATCATGTAAATGTATATTCTCAGAGATATTGATGTGACTCAAGATGGAAATCTAGTGAACAGGGAGAGGAGAGAGAAAAAAAGTATCAAGGGCTATAACTAAATGAAAAGTGAATGATAGGGATGAATGATCAAATGAAACTATAATTCTAATTTAAGATTGATTATAAAACTTTTTATAATTTTTTTTTTTTTTTTATAAAAATTTTTTGGAATAAAAATGTATACATTAAATAAAAATGAAAATGTAATGAATAAATGTAGACAATACTGTCAATCATTTATGTGGAAATTAACCAGGGATGGAGGGGGACAGGATGGGGCTAGGGAGGGAGGGAAGGGGGGATCGGGAAAAAAGGAAGGAAAGGGATGGTGAGGTAGGGAATGGGGAGAGGGAAGATGGGATGGGGATACACTGCTTGCTGATGTGGGAGTGAAGGAAAAAGAGGATTATGGGGAATTGGCAGACACAACTGTTCTCCCTCGATTAGAGCGACGAGAGTCCAAGAGAGTAGGAGATCAGACTAGTGTACTAGCATCCAGACACTCATTGAGTCCTCCAGGGGTGAGGGTCCCCAACTGGTGGATCCAATAGGTCTCCTGTCTGCACAAGATCTTGCAACAATCGCCTCCCAGAGCACAGGGTGAAATATGTTCCAGGCCCATTACCGTCATACAATTAGGGTCCTGATTATGTATGTCTTTATAGTGTCGGGAAATACTATTAACAATCATTCCCTTTATGACACTCCTCCTGTGCTCCAGGAAACGGGTGCAGAGAGGTCTTGTGGTGAGTCCAATGTAGCGTAGCCCGCAACCACACTGGATGCAGTACACCACAAATGAATTTTGACAATTTATAAAATTCCTAACCTGATAGATAATATCTCTATTGGGAGAACTAAAATCGGACCGGGTTCTCAAATGTCTACAGGTAATACATCTACGTCGTCCACATCTGTGGTTCCCTTTAAGACCATTAAACGCTGATTTTTTGGAGACATTCCCTGATCTCATTTTGGTTGGAGCTATAATGCTCTTCATACTTCTGGCCTTTCTGTAGACAATCGAGGCCCGGTCCGGAAGAATGCCCATCAAATAAGGATCACATCTGAGAACTCCCCAGTGATTGCTTACAATCTTCTGAATGGCTCTAAAGGACTGGTTGTAGGTAGTTATAAATCTAAAACTAGAATTACCAGTACTCCCAGCAATCACTGATGAGTTGTATCCCAGACGAGATCCTACCGGTCTGTTCCTAGATGCCTGTATCCTTTTTGACCTATCTAAGGAGCTCACTTTCTTGAAAGATTCAGAGACTAGTTTATTGTCATAGCCCTTATGTATAAATTTAAGGCTGAGCTGTTCCGACTGCTGGACAAAGTCAATGTCTCTGGAGCAGTTTCTCCTAATCCGGTGAAACTGCCCGAGAGGAATATTGTGTAACCACTGCTTGTGGTGGTTGCTGGACGCATGTACGTAATTGTTCACAGAGACTTCTTTAAAATGAGTGGATGTAATAATGTTAAGATCTTTATCAGACGTGAGTAATAAATCTAGAAAGACTATGGAGGCTGCATCTATATTGAATGTAAATTTCAATCCCAAAAGATTGTCATCCAATGATTTAAGGATCTCAAATAATTCAGCCTCCTCTCCGTCCCAGATCAAAATGATATCATCTATGAAACAGCCATAGTACACGAGGCCCGCTCCAAGATGTTCATTTTGCCACACAAATCTCTCCTCCCAAAAAGCCATGAAGAGATTTGCATAGCTGGGAGCAAACCTCGTGCCCATGGCCGTTCCACAGATCTGCAGATAAAAAATCTCCTCAAACAAAAAATAATTGTGGTTTAAAATGAATTTAACACAATCCAAAATAAATTCTTTGTGTTTCTTAGGGATGCACAAGTCCTTGTCAAGCCAAAATGTCAGTGCTTCAATGCCCCTGGCATGGTCAATGCAAGTATACAATGAGGCCACATCACATGTGGCCCACAAATAGGTGGATTTCCATTTGATGTTTGAGCTGGAATCGATGACGTGGAGCTTATCCCTAATATGTGACCTGAGCTTAGCTACAAAGGGTTAAAGATGGTAATCTACATATTGGGATAAGCTCGACGTCATCGACTCCACCCCGGACACAATGGGCCTGCCAGGTGGATTGACCAAGGACTTGTGCACCTTCGGCAAATGATAAAAAATAGGTGTACGTGGATGAGGGTTAAACAAAAATTTAAACTCCGTTTTAGAAATAATACCTTGAGTGAGTGCTATGAGAAGAAGCTCGTTTAGATCATTCTGATAACCCATTACCGGGTCAGACTCAAGGGTTATATATATAAAAAATAAAAAAAATTATAAAAAGTTTTATAATCAATCTTAAATTAGAATTATAGTTTCATTTGATCATTCATCCCTATCATTCGGTGGAAAAGGTGGAATCCATACGGCAGAACATCCCCTCTGTTTCTTCCCCCCATCCTACACCTCTTCCTAACTCTCCTCCTGCCTTCCTTGACTCTTTTTCCACTGTCTCAGAGGAGGATGTGTCGCTGTTGATCGCCTCTTCTCCCTCTACCACTTGCCCTCTTGACCCCATTCCCTCCCATCTCCTAAAACCTCTAGCTCCTACTATAATCCCTACGCTTACACACATTTTTAACTCCTCCCTCTGCTCTGGAACCTTTCCATCCTCCTTCAAACATGCAACAGTCATACCATTACTCAAAAACAGCAAGCTTGACCCTACCTGTCTTTCTAACTATCGACCTGTCTCCCTCCTGCCTTTTGCCTCTAAACTCCTTGAACGTCTTGTATTCTCTCGCTTGCTCCATTTTCTCAACACCTATTCTCTCCTAGACCCTCTACAATCTGGCTTCCGCACTGCTCACTCCACCGAAACAGCCCTCACTAAAATAACTGACGACCTCCATGCTGCCAAAGACAGAGGTCATTACACTCTGCTCATATTACTCGACCTCTCTGCAGCATTTGACACAGTGGACCACCCTCTTCTTCTCCACATTCTCCATACTCTAGGTATTCGGAACAAAGCTCTATCCTGGATCTCATCCTACCTCTCCCATCGTACTTTTAGTGTCTCTTCTGCTAACACCTCCTCCTCCTCTATTGATCTCTCTGTGGGGGTACCCCAGGGCTCTGTCCTGGGACCTCTTCTCTTTTCTCTGTACACACTCTCTCTAGGTGACCTAATAACATCTTTTGGGTTTAATTATCACCTCTATTCCGACGACACACAAATATACTTTTCAACACCTGACCTTACACCTGCTGTACAAACCAACGTTTCTGAATGTCTCTCTGCTATATCATCCTGGATGGCCCTCCGACGCCTTAAACTCAACATGGCTAAAACAGAGCTCCTCATACTTCCTCCCAAACCTGGCCCTACTACCTCCTTCCACATTACTGTTGGAACTACAATCATTCACCCAGTAGCCCAAGCACGCTGCCTAGGGGTCACACTCGACTCCTCTCTCACATTCGCCCCTCACATTCAAAACATTTCTAAAACTTGTCGCTTTTTCCTCCGCAATATAACAAAGATACGCCCTTTCCTCTGTTGTTCGACTGCTAAAACTCTGACTCAGGCCCTCATTCTCTCCCGTCTTGATTACTGTAACCTCCTGCTGTCTGGCCTTCCTGCCTCTTACCTGTCTCCCCTACAATCTATCCTAAATGCTGCTGCCAGAATCACTCTACTCTTTCCTAGATCTGTCTCAGCATCTCCCCTCCTGAAATCCCTCTCCTGGCTTCCAATCAAATCCCGCATCTCACACTCCATTCTTCTCCTCACTTTTAAAGCTTTACATTCTTCTGCCCCTCCTTACATCTCATCCCTAATTTCTCGCTATGCACCATCCAGACTCTTGCGTTCTTCTCAAGGGTGTCTTCTTTCTACCCCCTTTGTATCTAAAGCCCTCTCCTGCCTTAAACCTTTTTCACTGACTGCCCCACACCTCTGGAATGCCCTTCCCCTCAGTACCCGACTAGCACCCTCTCTATCCACCTTTAAGACCCACCTTAAGACACACTTGCCTAAAGAAGCATATGAATAGCACTGTGGATATTCTGAACACAGGATACATAAAGATTGCCCCCCTGCAGACGCACTTACCAGAACTCCCTCCTACTGTCTCTGTACATTCTACCTACCTACCAATTAGACTGTAAGCTCCTCAGGGCAGGGACTCCTCTTCCGAAATGTTACTTTTATGTCTAAAGCACTTATTCCCATGATCTGTTATTTATATTATCTGTTATTTATTTGATTACCACATGTATTACTACTGTGAAGCGCTACGTACACTAATGGCGCTATATAAATAAAGACATACAATACAATACAATCATTCACTTTTCATTTAGTTATAGCCCTTGATACTTTTTTCTCTCTCCTCTCCCTGTTCACTAGATTTCCATCTTGAGTCACATCAATATCTCTGTGAATATACATTTACATGATTCATCATGTTCTATTTTTATTTCTATCTATATATCTATATGAGGGAAATATACACCCCACTTTATAATAGTTCGACTATTTGATACACATTGGTTAATATACATGTCTAAAGCACTTATTCCCATGATCTGTTATTTATATTATCTGTTATTTATTTGATTACCACATGTATTACTACAGTGAAGCGCTATGTACACTAATGGCGCTATATAAATAAAGACATACAATACAATACATCAGTATATTCATCTATGTACAAGTATCTTGGGAGCATATAATCCCATTTGAGTCATAAGGTTGCTCTTAGCTCATGTTCTATATACACATATATATTATCTTTCCAGCAATAAGCATGTGCAACTTTTACTTGTCTAGTAGTGTAGATCTATTGAATTTTCGGTTGCTAATTATGTATGTGTACATAATTTTGTCTATATATGCATGGTGTTATGATGAGGAATTAATAGTTCGTACTATCTTTTATTTATAATATGATTATTAGATCTCAATGCACTGCCACCCCTGTGTGTGATTTTTATGTGTGTAATTTTATTTCAAATATTTTTGTATATATTTATTATTTAATGTTTATTATACAACAGGGGTTAATTTACTTAATTTCATTTTTAACTTTGCTTTCTCGTTTTATCTATTGGTTCAGATCATCCATTTGAATCATTTTTAAGTATTTTATATAATATCAGCAATGAATTTGAGTATTTATTGTGTTACATATATGTGTATAATGTTTTTTAGATCCTTCCCACAATATGTGTTAACTTTTATATATACTCTCTCCATGATCTGCCATTTATTTAGTCAGTCGTTTAAATCATGTGTTTAAAGAGGGTGCAGTACATCTAGTTACGCCCTACTTCACCAGCTTACCACGGGTTAACCAATTATCCTATTATGGGTTGCTAAGCGATGGACTGGCTATAAATGTGCAGGACTTCATTCCATACACTATCAGCCCTTTGAGAAAGTCGCCCAGCGGTGATGAAACGCGTCAGGGACTCTGATTACGTCACTACGCACGAGGCCACATCCAGCGTGAGATCTATACGGCGGCCATTCGGAGTGGAGAGCTGTGTTCTTGGACGGCAATCTGACGGCAAACGGCACCCCAGGAATCCGGTGAGCGGTGACTTCTACTGGCAGTCCTGAAGGAGCCCACAGAGACGCAATTCCGCTGCACAGAACCGGATGGTGGTGATATAATCACAAATTGCCTTTTAACAATTTTTATCTTGTGAGTGTGATTCCTCCCCCCCCCCTTCCCCTTCCTTTTTTCATAATAAATACACAGTATTATGCTTTGGGGCGTGCGCTCTCTCTTTTTTTCTGTTTGTAGATATCCGTGGATGTAGTTTATCCCATGTGAGAGCAGCCGGAGACCACCTTGTCAGCATCATTTACCTCCATTCATGGACAAACATTTAAAGGACTGGTTGGACTTTATTTACTTTCTCTTTTTTGCACTTTTGCACCTCCTTTTTTCACTTAAGGTGTTTGTGTTTCACTATACAGTTTATTGATTATTATGTATTTTTCATTGCATTTTCTATTTTAATATTATCACATTTTGTAATATACATTTTTGCACTATATACACAAAATCTAATTTATTTATTCACTATAGTCTACCAATAGGTAAAACACTTGCAGTCCTACTCTGGTGCTACAATTTTTGTTCTCATATATATATATATATATATATATATATATATATATATATATATATATATATAATCAAAAAATAAATAGATGATACCGTTCTGTGGCTAACGAAATGCTTTTATTTGTGCAAGCTTTCGATATACACTGATCTCTTCTTCCGGAAGAAGAGATCAGTGTATCTCGAAATCTCGCACAAATAAAAGCATTTCGTTAGCCACGGAACCGTATCATCTATTTATTTTTTGATTATTGAAGCTTGGCTAACACGGTACTGATACCTGTATATATATATATATATATGCAAATATAGCTGTATGCTCATCTGCATGTCTTAGGCAGGTCTGCAACCCCGCCTTTCCCCATCATCACCCAGCATACAGCACTTCCACTGCAGCAAGGGATTCTGGGAAATGACATGCAAATGGGCACACAGTGTCACTTTTTGCCTCAATAACCATTTTTAACATGGTTCCCTATAGGCTTAAGCTTGCTGCATAGTCACAGCTTTGAGCACAGGTTGCAGACCTGCCTAAGACATGCAGATGAGCATACAGCTATATTTGCATATTTGCTTTCCTGTGGAGGGTTTTTGTCACTTTTTTTACTCACCATAACTTAACTCAGTATTATGGTTTATATATATATATATATATATATATATATATATATATATATATATATATATATATATATATATATATATATATATATATATATATATAGTGTTCAAACAATTATATACATTTACAAGCCCGGGGCATGTGGATTTAACCTCCGGGCGAGTAAATATTGGCCCAAGCAGCACACGTGTGTTTTTTAAATTTCCCCCACTCGCGCTGCTGTTTTTTCTGCGCTCGCGCTGGAGAAAGAAAACAAATAGCCGGAGGCGGGTTCATGTTGTTGGGGGAGATTACCCCGCCTCCGGCTCTCTGAGCACTGCCTTTGCTCCTCCCCTGCCTCTCAGCAACTTTCCCTCCTCGGCGCTTCAACTTCTCCCCCTTCCGGCAGCCAGCCCCTTCCACGCCTGTCTGCCTCAGGCCCCTGCAATGCAATCTGTCGCCCCCCCTCCCATCGGGCCATCCACCCCCCCCTCGCATCGGGCCATCCGCCCCCCCCTCCCATCGGGCCATCTGCCCCCCCCTCGCATCGGGCCATCCGCCCCCCCCCTCGCATCGGGCCATCCGCCCACCCTCGCATCGGGCCATCCGCCCCCCCCTCGCATCGGGCCATCCGCCCCCCCCTCGCATCGGGCCGTTCGTGCCCCCCTCGCATCGGGCCATCCGCCCCCCTTGCATCGAGCCATCTGCCACCCCCTCCCTCACACCAATCTCTCCCGGCCTCCGTGATACCCCCTCACCCCAATCTTTCCCGGCCTAGTGACGGTCGCCGAGGGCAACACCCAGCCTGCCCCCGCCTCTTCTCCCTCTATCCGTGGGATATGGCGCTCTCCGGGGGAGACCACAGCGATCCCAAGGTGTGTAGAGGGGGGGGGGGAAGTGTGTGTGTGTGTAGGGGGGAGAGAGAGTGAGTGCATGGGATTGTGTGTGTGTGTGTGTGTGTGTGTGTGTGTGTGTGTGTGTGTGTGTGTGTGTGTGTGTGTGTGTGTGTGTGTGTGTGTGTGTGTGTGTGTGTGTGTGTGTGTGTAGTGGGGGAGAGAGAATGTGTGTGTGTGTGCATGGGAGAGTGTGTGTGTGTGTGTGTAGGATACCATAAGTACAACAAAGAAAGGTAGCGCTAACCAACAAAGTATAATGTAATATATAATATGTAATACCCTATGTGGAAGTTGTTAAATACACAAAGGGGGCTGCCTAGGATACAAAAAACTGACCCCCTGGTCATAACTATAGCATGGGAAGAGATCGGTATCCAGAGGCGCCTAAACAGCTAATACAAGCAAAGGATATATGAAAGCCAAGCCTATTGGCCGATGGAAGGTAGCTCCTCACGGTGTGCTTTAAAGAAAAGAAAAAGCACAACACATAGCATAATACCGTAAAAATAGGACAAACAACATTTAAAACAACATATAATCAGCTGAAAACTGGACAGGTGAAATTACACAGTAAAACAATTTAATAACAATTAATAATACACCATATTTTACATAAACATATAAAAATAGGACAATAAAAATGGATTGAAGTGCTCCGCAGCACCGATGGTGACAGTAGTAATGCCTACTCACCAGATGGAATAGGTAAGCAGGCAGTGGATATTTTAGAGAGTATCCCCTCTCGTTTCTGTACGCTGGTTACTGCTGGCTGGCGTCTTCATCCACACGTGTGTGTTGGACTACACGCAGGGTCCCCCGCGGCACGCTGGGAATGGACGCCAAGTTGGTTTAGAACGGCAACAGCTGATTCGGCATGTAATATAAATGGTACCAATAAGCAAGCAATTGATTAGCTACACAATGTATATATTAAAAACCATGAAGCCAATGTATTTTGAATAACTCTTTAATTATTTGATTTTTTAAATTAATCAATTGCATAATGGAGGAGGGTATATAACCCTAGATGAGGGAGAGGGAGCATAATCAGCCCCTGACGAAGCCTAACGGAGAAACGCGTAGGGCGTGGTTTACAGTGAACGCATGATACGTAGTAGACTCAGTAGAAGAAGCAGACAGCAGCCAAGAGGTGCCGGTGGCCGCCAATCCCAGTATTTGACTGCGGTGAGATCGGCAGTGCAGAGGATCGAGGCCCTGCTCCCACAGCCTACCAGACGAACTCTCGCGAGAGGGAGTGATGTCACCGCGTCATCACGTGGTACGGTACGTCACGGAGCGTCCCCAGGAGCCGTGGGTGACCAAAGGAATACTGAGGACTCTTCGTGGGAATACAATAACAGCGCACTAAGTGTGAATCCGGACTGCACCTATATCAAAGTACCGTGAGTACTATGTGCACATTAGGTGCAGTGGGAAAGACCTAATTAGGTTGACAATAACGGAGAGAGACAACAAACATTAAGAGACTGTGTGGAGCAATAGAGACACCCAGTGTGTTTTCTATATATAACCAGGAGCATTTCCCTAATGGTTACTAATCTACATACCAAGGACTGTTGAAGAAATCTGCAAAGGGTTACTGAAAGGAAAATCCGTTATTTCCTCCCCTGGCTTCAGCACCGAGAGGAACCTTTCCCCTGCCAGGTACACTGAAGCTTTGTGACCGGATATACTATCTGCACCTGTTTGCAGCAGACTTCCCAGGAAGCTATCACGCCCTGCAACTGTTATCTTCGATCTTTGATGAACCTTATCAGGCCTGGGAGACGAACCAAATGAAACGTAACGCACGCCAGGTTTCAAATCCTTTGTCTCAATTTATTACTCATAGGGTAATGGTTTTTATACAGAATAAAAAAAGATATTGGTTAGAGGCGTATCATAGGCGTGTCCTGGGCGTATACTAGGTGTGTCTTGGGCATAGCTTTGATTAGAGGCGTGATTTAGGGGCAGGACATATTAGTGGCGTGACTTTTGAGACGTGTCTTTTTTCAATACAAGCAATTGTCTAAATACATAGCTTATTCATTGTCTGTTATCAAAAGAGACCTTGAGTCTTAGCAACTTTTTCACTACCTTGCTTCTTGCAGAGAACCATTCTATTATATTCTACTAAAACACCAGGAAATTGACCACACAAAAGTATCTAGTAATATTCTGGCCAGGAAGAAAGAAAATGCAATTTAGCAGAGAAACTGAGTGCATTTATGAATTATATTTCAGCAAAAAGGCTGACTACAGAATCTTAACTAGTTATGATCATACAAAATGGAAGCTTAACATGAGTGCAGACTCTGGCCTGACATACTGGTCCTAACAGTTACTATCCTTTTCTATTGAGTGTGAGATGCTCAGAATTCTCATAAGTTTTATGATATCTCACAGAATGTGAGTTTTTTACTTATAGTTATTTTTATTACCAATTTTAATAAACTGTGTTACACTATTTGTGTTTTACCTCTCTTCCTGCATGTGAATCTATGCTTGAGATTACAACTGCTGTGGATGACCAGCTGTTCCAGATTCATCACATAACTGTTCCAGATCCCAGAGTGGATACAAGGCTTGATTTTATCCTATACGCTGTGAGTGCATATCATACCTTCTGGCGGTTTATTTTGTCTGAACATACTACCCTATGTTTGTTTTTCTTGTCTCCATTTGCGCCTACGTCATTCTCTTTGCACATTTCGTTACCAGCCCGTGGAGCGGTAGACCTTTTAGCTGCAGACTGAGTCAGGGAAAGTTAAACTGTAAGGGTGTATACCCTCCATTATATGTGGTAATTATTTCATTTACTAATTTCAGTGTGGTTGCGCTTATTGTATTTCTGTCTCTTGTAATGTATATATGTATATGTATATATATATATATATATATATATATATATATATGTATATGTATGTATATATATATTATACCCACTGTACAAATGAATGGGTAAGGGTGGGTTAACTACTTAATGACTATAGAAGTTAATGACCGCTAAGGTGATTAAGGGGTTAGTGAACATTACATTGGCTATTTTTATTCTTTTGTATGTTTTGCAGCATCGGAGGGGACATGGGCAGGATGAAGATAAGGATGAAGTCGACCTTCATCGTGGGTGCATGGAAAAGGTACAGTAAGTGTAATAAGTATTTAAGAAAAAAAGAAAAAAGCACAGGTGCGCACCAAGGTAAGGGTATAATAATATAATGTAACAACAATAATATAGAAACTTACATATAATTAAAACTTAGTTCATCTCAAGGTCTAGGCGATATCTTAATCTGTTAGGCTCCACCGTGGATCAGGTAAGGGGGTGATATCCCATTCCTTACAGATGACAGTCCCGCGCGGTAGGGCTGACTCTGAGGCATTCACTGCAATTTCACCTCCGTGTGTATCGGCGTGGAGTATGATGCAGTGCGCATGCGTGGGAAAGAAGCCCCCCGTAGCTGTCCGAGGATGCCTGTTCATTGAGGGATCAAGACCGGAGTGAAAACACTTGAGTGTATGCCAGCCACCAAGATTAAGGTAAACTGGTTACACAATTCGCAACGCGTTTCATATAACTGGTATACTTCATCAGGCGCAACTTGGGCACAAGTAATATGTATTTACTGTATTTATTGTGATTAATGTATTTAAAATGGGCAAATGCATTATTATCCATATGTGGATAATAGTAATTTTGCCCATTGCTCTATTGCATGTGTTAGGGGGTGGGGGGAGGGGGGTGTATTTAGTTAGAAATATTGTTTATATTTTTGAGGCACACCATTGGTACCGCAGGCCCGCAGGGACCCCAGGACTCCTGAAGACACCCGCGGGGACCCCGGGATGGCCTAGGGGACCCCTGACTCCTGCAGGGCGCACCGGACACCTGCGGGACCCCCTTGCACTCTCTATAATCCCTGTGCAAACACAGATTTTTAACTCTTCCCTGTACTCTGGTATCTTTCCATCCTCCTTCAAGCATGCAACCGTTATACCATTACTCAAAAACAGCAAGCTTGACTCTACCTGTCCTTCTAACTATCGACCTGTCTCCCTCCTGCTTTTGCCTCCAAACTCCTTGAATGTCTTGTATTCTCTCGATTGCTACACTTTCTCAACACCTATTCTCTTCTAGACCCTCTACAATCAGGCTTCCGCACTGCTCACTCTACTTAACAGCCCTCACTAAAATAACCGACGATCTCCATGCTGCCAAAGACAGAGGTCATTACACTCTGCTCATATTACTCCACCTCTCTGCAGCATTTGACACCGTGGACCACCCTCTTCTCCTCCACATTCTCCATACTCTTGGTATTTCGGAATAAAGCTCTATCCTGGATCTCCTCTTACCTCTCCCATCGTACTTTCAGTGTCTCTTTTGCTAACACCTCCTCTTCCTCTATCGATCTCTCTGTGGAGGTACCCCAGGGCTCTGTCCTTGGACCCCTTCTCTTTTCTCTTTACACACTCTCTCTAGGTGACCTAATCACATCTTTTGGGTTTAAATATCACCTCTATGCTGACGACACACAAATATACTTTTCAACACCCGACCTTACACCTGCTATACAGACCAAAGTTTCTGAATGTCTCTCTGCTATATCATCCTGGATGGCCCTCCATCGCCTTAAACTCAACATGGCTAAAACAGAGCTCCTCATACTTCCTCCCAAACCTTGCCCTACTACCTCCTTCCACATTACTGTTGGAACTACGATCATTCACCCAGTAGCCCAAGCACGCTGCCTAGGGGTCACACTCGACTCCACTCTCACATTCGCCCCTCACATTCAAAAAATTTCTAAATCTTGTTGCTTTTTCCTCCGCAATATAACAAAGATACGCCCTTTCCTCTGTTTCTCGACTGCTAAAACTCTGACTCAGGCCCTCATTCTCTCCCGTCTTGATTACTGTAACCTCCTGCTGTCCGGCCTTCCTGCCTCTCACCTGTCTCCCCTACAATCTATCCTAAATGCTGCTGCCAGAATCACTCTACTCTTTCCTAGATCTGTCTCAGCATCTCCCCTCCTGAAATCCCTCTCCTGGCTTCCAATCAAATCCCGCATCTCACACTCCATTCTTCTCCTCAATTTTAATGCTTTACACTCTTTTGCCCCTCCTTACATCTCAGCACTAATTTCTCGCTATGCACCATCCCGACTCTTGCGTTCTGCTCAAGGATGTCTTCTTTCTACCCCCTTTTTATCTAAAGCCCTCTCCCACCTTAAATCTTTTTCACTGACTGCCCCACACCTCTGGAATGCCCTTCCCCTCGGTACCCGACTAGCACCCTCTCTATCCACCTTTAAGACCCACCTTAAGACACACTTGCTTAAAGAAGCATACGAATAGCACTGTGATCATTCTGAACACATGATACATAAAGCTTGGCCCCCTGCAGATGCACTTACCAGAACTCCCTCCTACTGTCTCTGTACGTTCTCCCTACCTACCAATTAGATTGTAAGATCCTCGGGGCAGGGACTCATCTTCCTTAATGTTATGTTTATGTCTAAAGCACTTATTCCCATGATCTGTTATTTATATTATCTGTAATTTATTCGATTACCACATGTATTATGACTGTGAAGCGCTATGTACATTAATGGTGTTATATAAATAAAGACATACAGTACAATACAATACAATACCATAAGAATTTATTATATATAGAAAACGCTCGCCGTCTTGGTCCACGGCAAGCCCGCTGGTCTTTGTTCTTTTCCAGATTTAATTTACAACTGTCATATATTCCTGGAACTAAAAATGTCAAAGCAGATGCTCTCTCAAGACAACATTCTTCCGAAGAGAAACCAGAAGATTCCATGGAGACCATTTTACCTCACGAGAAGATTTTCACCGCATCTTCCTTCAGAAGCTTTGACAAGATCGTCAAGTCACAAAGGTCCATTCCAAAGAACCTGAAGGTCCCCAGGGGCAAGCTCTTCGTAAGACCTAATTTCATACCCGAGGTTCTGGATTGGGGACATGCCTCGAGAGCAGCTGGTCATCCTGGCTACAAAAAGACTTTGAACCTTATACGTCGCAACTTTTGGTGGCCCAAGATGTCCAAAGAAATTTTCAAATATACGCACGCTTGTCCGGTCTGTGCGCAAAATCAAAGGCCTCACGGTCTTCTCCTTCCTCTGCCCATCCCAGAACATCCATGGTTACACATATCAATGGATTTTATTGTGGAGTTGCCAAGGTCCAAAGGGATGAATACGATTTTAGTAGTGGTGGATCGTTTTTCTAAGATGACTCACTTTATCCCGCTCAAAGGACTTCCCACCTCACCCGCCCTTGCTGATATCTTCACTGATCACATCTTTCGCATTCATGGTATTCCTTCGTCCATCGTGTCTGACAGAGGGTCACAGTTCTTATTCAGATTTTGGAGAACTTTTACCAAAAGACTAGGGATCTCTTCTTCTTTTTCCTCAGCTTACCATCCTCAGTCCAATGGTCAAACAGAAAGGGTCAATCAGTCCCTGGAAAAATACCTGAGGTGTTTAATTTCCAATTCTCAGGATGATTGGGCACAACTTTTCCATGGGCCGAATATGCTTTTAACTCCGCTACCAACGAGTCCACCCGAGAGTCGCCATTTTTCATCAATTACGGTTTTCATCCCCATGTCTTCCAGTCTCCAACATTCCTTCCGGAGTCCCGGCTCAAGATTCAGTCTGCTCTTCTTACCGCCTCTCAACGGGCCAAACATCAAGCAGATCGCCACCGCCGTCCGGCACCCAGATACAAGCCAGGGGATATGGTATGGCTGTCCTCAAGAAACATTTATTTGAAGGTACCTTTCCCAAAATTGGCGCCGAGGTTCCTGGGCCCTTTTCCGATAACTGAACAGATTAATCCGGTAGCATTCTGGCTTCAACTTCCCGACAGCATGAAGATACCAAACGTGTTTCACACATCTCTACTCAAGCCATTTGTATCCAGTCATTTCTTCCCCAACCATAACCGTAGGCCTGATCCGGTTATTACCCAGTATAGGGAAGAATATGAGGTCCAGTCCCTACTCAATTCTCGCATATCCAGGGGTCAACTGCAGTTCCTCGTGCACTGGAAGGGTTTCGGCCCAGAAGATAGGTCTTGGGTTCCACTTTGTGATATCCACGCTCCGGTTCTTCTGAAGACTTTCAGGAAGAAGTTTCCAAACAAACCATTTAAGGACCGTCCTGAGGCCCTTCCTGAAGGGGGGGTACTGTAAGGAATCTGGTGTCTAAGCGCCGTCAGCGTGACCATTACTCACCTCCCGTCGATACTCAGGCGCCCAAGCGTCTGCAGCGCAATTCCCACATACCTCCGTTGTCTGCCACTGGCACTCTGGCTCTTCGCCATCACAGGATTGCACCAACCGAAGAGGTGCCTGTTGAACCGCAGCCTCTGTGTGTGTCCCCAGCTCAGCGCTCTATGCGCACCTGTGCATCTGTCTCTGTCCCCATGCGCATACGCGCGTCAGTCACCGAATCCACGCACACACGCATGCCAGCCCCAGACGTTATGTGCATGCATTCCCAGCTTACAGAGCACACGTCTAACAGAGCACTTTTAACCACTGCTCCTGCAGTGAAGCGTCGCCCCCAAGCATCACACAGTTCCATGCAAATCAATGATTACACTCAGCTGGGCTGTAAAACCTCCCTCCTATCAGGGAGGACTCCTTGCAGTCCTCCAGGCCTGCCCCCTTTTCCCATTGGCCTGCCCAGCTTTATTATGCCTGTGCTTCCCATCACTCGTCGCTCGACATAGTTCTGTATGGAAGCATTTAACTACTCTCTCAGTGACTCCTCAGGTATTGACGCGGATTGGACGACTACCCCTTCTGGCTCTCGACTTCGGCTCTACTTGGACTTCGTGACTTCTGGCATCCCTGTAACACGGCTTATACCTTCAACCATCCGCAACTCTCCAATCCCTGATCTTGGCAACGGCAATATCTACTCCTCCTCTACTACCGGTACCAGCAAGTATTGTCTTCCTTACTATACCTGGCCTGGCAACACTAACACAACACTCCGGACGTGCTCATTTTGCTGCGGATGCGTGTATCCCTACATCCCACCTCAGCACAGGGGACGGGTCTGGTCTGTGGGCAGCACCAGCGTAACAGCTGCCTATGGGTCACACTCGATTCCTCTCTCACATTCTCCTCTCACATTCAAAAAGTTTCTAAAACTTGTCGCTTTTTCCTCCGCAATATCACAAAGATACGCCCTTTCCTCTGTTACTCGATTGCTAAAACTCTGACTCAGGCCCTCAGTCTCTCCTGTCTCGATTACTGCAACCTCCTGCTGTCCAGCTTTCCTGCCTCTCACCTGTCTCCAATACAATCTAACCTAAACGCTGCTGCCAGAATCACTCTACTCTTTCCTAAATCTTTCTCAGCGTCTCCCCGCCTGATATACTTCTCCTGGCTTCCGATCAAATCCCGCATCTCACACTCAATTCTCCTCCTCACTTTTAAAGCTTTACACTCTTCTGCCCCTCCTTACATTTCAGCCCTAATTTCTCGCCATGCACCATCCCGGCTCTTGCGTTGTTCTCAAGGATGTCTTCTTTCTACCCACTTTGTATCTAAAGCCCTCTCCCACCTTAAACCTTTCTCACTGGCTGCCCCTCACCTCTGGAATGCCCTTCCCTGTCACGGTAGCTTGTGACAGGGTATAATATACACCAAATATCTGGTTTGAATTGAACAAGACTTAGATATAATAAATATAGTTTATTCCTTAAAGAAGGAGAACACACAAGATGATACAAATAACAGACAAGAAATAGACACTTACTTAAGGGTTGGACAATGAAGCAATCAGGTACAGGATTGGCAATTCATTCAGCAATACAGGTTCAAATGAAGACATCACGAAAAGACACAAAAGACCCTGGGTATAGGGCTGACACTGGTTTATATGTGATTTCAATCCTATACCCGGGCATTGAGTCCAAGTCATTGGAGGACAATTATCTGCACCCAATCCTTCCTTGCCACCTCACTTGAGAGGCAAAGTAATACCTGCCCACTGGGTGGACATTATTCTAATCAGGGGCTTATTTCCCTAGCCCCCCTCCCACAAGACTGGCGTCGCCCAGTCTGCTTGGGATAGGAAACACTTTGTTTCAAGGTGTGAAACACAACACTTATCCCAAGTACCCACGTCCTGCTCTGCTTTGTTGTAGCACACACAAGCAGGGTGGGGGAGCCTTTGATCAGGGGTTTATTGTAGACCACTTGTCTCCCCCTTGAGCATTAACATACCATATGGGCTCTAGCTTTCCCGGGCTTTTACCCTGGACCCAAAATACAATACATTCTTTAATATCTACTCATATTAAAATAATCCGTTCTGTGGGTCTGAGCGGGCTGAAATTTGCCAGGTCCTCATGCCGGAGGACCCTTGCCATAGTGGCCTTCCACGACCCCCAGAACCGTAGATACAAAAATACAGTTTAAAAGCACATTACAAAAGTGGCTTTTTTCTGCCATGCAAGTCAATAGCAGAAACCCAAACTTTACCATTACCCTGACTCCGTTCTGTTGCCCCGAGAGGGTCTCTATTTGCCATGCAATCCTGCAGGAACTAGGAATACATGGTGACTGAATCTCAGCCCTCCAGGTTGAAAAGAACCAGAGTTATGGGTTCCAGGTTTCTGCTCATTCTGACTTAGCCATTTTTTCACGCGGCTTCCCTCCATTCAAATCAATAGGGCCGGCACCTCCATAGGAAATGCATGGGCCGGCGCCGCCATAGGATTCAATGGTAGGACCCTCCTGGTTGGCGCGACCCTTTCTCGCCGCCATTAATTGTCGGACACTGTTGGGGTCAAGTGAGGGGGTTCCTAACATCTAGGGGCAAAAGGAATTTTATTTCTGGGTGCCCTAGAACAAAAGTTCCCACGTCCATTGGCCGTGAACTTGACCGAGGCCCTAGTTCCCACGCCAATTGCGCGATCAAAGCTCTTTTTTGACAAGTTAGCCGCTCTTGCGGTTTTGCGGTCTGGCAGGCTGCCATCTCGTCTCCGGAGGTCGGCTTCCAGGCATCCCCATTGAAATGCATTACTCCATTCACTTTCAATGGTTAACCGCCGCTCCTCCTCTCGAGCGCCACCTGCAGGTCTTCTACGGAAATGGGTCCAAATCGCCGGAATCTCCATAGGATTGTATTGAGCCCCAATGGCGACCTATGGAGAAACTGCAAAATGGAGCCTGCAAAGGCGGGAAAAGGGACAAAGGGCCATAAACACTGAATTAACATTGACCCTTTCCCTCCTGCATAGATCCCAGGGTATGTGTTGGTGCAGACACTAGAAGGGGAACAATACATATTCACAGGGGGATACACAGTTGGTGCTGAAGCAGGGGCATAATTACAGTACTGGACATCATTCCAGTTAACCCCCCGCCTCCCAGGTGAGAGCAGGGGGTGGCCAAATGGGGTGTAACCCCTTTAATAACGGGCCAAACCCCCTCTCCCATGACACCTCCCCTGCTCAATGGGTGCCTTGTGACCCAGCTGCCCACCCTGGCACTGGGACACTACTGGCATCCTTGAAGCACTTAATAAGTCCTGAGGGGTTGGCCTGGCAAAATTGTCCTCTGGCATTGTCCAGTACACTGTCCTGGCCACATTGGATTGTGAAGTCCAGATCCTGCTGAGCAGGGCTCCAACGATGCCACCAGGCATTTTCCTTTGCCCCCCTCTGCCCCCCACCCAGTGCATGGTGAAGAAAGACCACTGCATGTTGCCCAAAGACTCGCATGTCTCTGTACCAGGGAGAGACCAGCTAACAAGCACAGACCGTCGCTTCTCTGTCAAACCAGTCTGGGAAAGAGCTATGTCACTATCCTGTAGGGACCCTACCTGCCCTGGCCCTGTGCCCACCCATAGCTGCTCCTCTATACCATTGCCCTTCCTCTCTGGCTCTTGGGCAGTTCCCACCCTGGGTGGCATCACTTCTGGATTCCAGAAACCACCTGGGATGCTGACTTCTAACCTCTCCTTTGCCTCCTGGGACAAGGCAATCCCCCAGTAACCTGTACT
This sequence comes from Ascaphus truei, assembly GCF_040206685.1. NCBI lineage: Eukaryota > Metazoa > Chordata > Amphibia > Anura > Ascaphidae > Ascaphus > Ascaphus truei. The sequence continues at coordinate 305,646,504 of NC_134485.1, read as the reverse complement.
TGGGTTCCTGGTACCCAGATGCTTTGCTCCTGCCCTCTCAAACCTGAAGGCCAGGAGATAAGCACCTGCTACCACCACTGCTGCTAGGGCTAGCATCAATCATCTACCCTCCACTATGCTGCCCTTCCTCTCTGTAGCTACCCCTGGCTGACCTGGGGACAGAACCCTCTGTTGTACCCCCCCAGCCCTGGCTACTGCACCTGGCTGCCTACCTACCCACAGCCCTACCTCTGGGAACCCTGGGGAATCTGTCATGGGGGTCACTCCTGTCAAGTCAGAACAAGGGACCTCCTGGCTTCCTAGCCCATCCCTAGCTTCTACCAGCTGCCTGACACCCCACTGACCTCCTATCTCCCCCTGCTCCACAGTGCCCCCCTGCATAGCCTCCCCAAGGCTTAGCATCTCAGCCACTGCTGATGACTCCTGCTGCCTACTTCCCTGCAGCCCACCTTCACTCTGCTTCCCCCTAGGCAATACTAACCCAGACACAGGGACTACCTGAGTGCACCTACCTCCCTGAACTTGTCTCCCCCTTACCAGGGATGAGCTCAGGGGCATCTCTTCAGATGCAACCGCCTTAGCTCTTGGCTGGCACGTATCCCTGGGGTGGCACAAGCTTGCACTGTCCATGATACCTCCAGCCCCTAGCCAGGCTGCAACAGGGGGTTGCTGATCTGAGAGACCCCCTGAGGCTCCGGCAGGGTAATAGGGAACTCTAGCTGCCATACCTGCTGCTTTTCCTCCCCGGCTACCACTAGCCCATCTTCTCCTACTGAGACCTTGTGCTGGCTACCTACCTGCAGCCTTCCCTCACTCCACTTCTCCCTAGCTAGTCCTAACCTGGATACTAAGGATACCTGAGTGAGGTCATCTCCCTGATACTGCCTCCCCATTACCGGAGAGGAGCCCAGGGGCACTGGTGCAGAAGCACCTGCCTTGGCTCCTGGTTGGCAGGTAATCCGGGGGTGGTCCAACTTTGCCACTGCCCCTGATACCTCCAGCCCATAGCCAGGCGACAACAGTGGGGCTCTAAACCGAGAGACCCTCTGATGCTCTGCCAGGGTAATGGGGAAATCTAGCTGGCTCACTTGCTGCCTTTCCTCCCCGGTTCCCACTGGCCTACCCAACCCTCTCCCAGGCAAGATACCCTAGAGCTGGGTGCTAATGGGGCTAGCCCCTCTCCCTGAAGCTGTGCTCCCATTACGGAGATGAGCTCAGGGTTGCTGGTGCGGATGCACCCGCCTTAGCTCCTGGCTGGTAGGTAACCCTGGGGAGGTCTAACTTTGCCACAAACCCTGATACCTCCAGCCCATAGCAAGGCTGCAACAGTGGGGCTCTTAACTGAGAGCCCCCTTAATGCTCCACCAGGGTAATGGGAAAGCCTAGCTGCCCTACCAGCTGCCCTACCTTCCCCTCCCCTAGCCCAATCTCCTGCCACCCACCGGTCACTCCTACAGGGGAATAACAGGGTACAGTTATAGGTAACAATAAGTCAGGGTCAGTCTGGCTTACCTCGCTGGGTTCCACAGAGACCGCCGCCTTCATAGGTCCCGATTGCAGGGGGACTGGAGTGACCGCCGCCGGCGTCATCTTGGCCGGTGAGCTCCGGACGACTGCCGCAACAGCTCCTGGTTTCAGCACAGGGAAAACGGTGCAGGACATGGGTCCCAGGTCCTCGTGGAGAAACTCGGCTCCATTCAAACCAGGTAAAACAGCCCCCTCCCGCAAACCCTTTCCCTCCCCACTCACATAAAAGGCTCCAGCACTTTGCTGGAATCGCGGCTCTTCCGACCCCGCCACCGCTACGGGCGAGCTCCGGGTGACTGCCGCAACAGCACCCGGCTTCGGCAAAGGGTCACCGGCGTAGATTGTGGGGCTTCGGTTGCTTCTGAGGAGCGTCGACTCCTCCAAACATGGCAAAACACCCACCTCCCGCACACCCCGACCCTCCCCCCAAATCAAATCATCTCCGGCATCTTGCCGGAATCGCAGCTTTTCCTCCGCCGCTGCTGCCACCTGCATCCCGTGTCTGGGGAGCACTTCCACTGGCCCGACCATATCAGGTCGGGCCAGGGTACTACAGCATCTTGCTGCAGCCGACCACTTGCCGAGCACCGCTGCTGATGGCCGGGAAAGATCTGCTCCGGCTGCTTCGCTGGGAGCAGAAGGATGGCTGCCGCTCTTCGCCACTGTTGCCGATGCAGCCCGTCCAGATTCTCCGGGAGACATCCCGCGAAGGGTTGTCGCCCCGGCTAGGCGGGAGCCATCGGAGGATGCCGTTAAATGGGTTACCGCAGCTTGTGAATGTTGGCCCTGAGGGGCTACGGAAACGGGCCCAAATCGCCGGAATCTCCATAGGATTGATTTGAGCCCCAATGGCGACCAATGGAGAAACTGCCAAATGGAGCCTGCAAAGGCGGGAAAAGGGACAAAGGGCCATAAACACAGAATTAACATTAACCCTTTCCCTCCCGCATAGATCCCAGTGTATGTGTTGGTGCAGACACTGGAATGGGAACAATACATATTCACAGGGGGATACACAGTTGGTGCTGAAGCAAGGGCATAACTACAGTACTGGAAATCATTCCAGTTAACCCCTCGCCTCCCAGGTGAGAGCAGGGGTGGCTAAATGGGGTGTAACCCCTTTAATACTGAGCTAAACCTCCTCTCCCATGACATTCCCCTCAATACCGACTAGCACCCTCTCTATCCACCTTTAAGACCCACCTAAAGACACACTTACTTAAAGAAGCATATGAATAGCACTGTGGATATTCCTGGACACATGATACATAAAGCTTAGCATCCTGCAAACACACTTACTAGAATTCCCTCCTACTGTCTCTATACGTTCCCCTACCTACCATTTAGATTGTAAGCTCATCGGAGCAGGGACTCCTCTTCCTTAATGTTACTTTTATGTCTGAAGCACTTATTCCCATGACCTGTTATTTATATTATTTGTTATTTATATGATTACAACATGTATTTCTTGTGAGGACTAGAGGATCTCGGCAGCCGCAGCGCGTATCTCCCTTACTCCTGCTGCTCCTGCTGCCGTAAGACATCCCACTCGCTGGTGCCAGCCACCTCCCTTTGCCTTGGGGTGTCCCCGCTGTCTCCAGTGGCCCGCCTCTGCTCCGCAGTCTCTTCCCACTCACGTGGCTACCATTAGTCCCAGGAGCGTGCGTGGACAGTGCGCGCCGGGTGAAGATAATTTATTCACTGCACTAGCAGTGAAACCACGCCCCCAACTAACATACAGGCTATTTCCCCAGACCAAACTTGCTCACCTGCCTGCCAATCAAGGGGACCTATCCAGGACAGCTCCACACACTCCTCCAGGCCTGCCCCCACTTCCAATTGGTCAGCCGCACTATATATTGCCTGTCTTGCCACTCACTCATTGCTCGACATTGTTTCTTCTAGCGGATGTCTATGCTGGTTCTCTCTCTCTTCTCTTCGTTATTCAGGTTACGACCCGGCTTGGCGGACTTCACTCTCTGGCTCTGGACCTCGGCTCTCATTTGACCTCGCTGCTTCTCACGCCCCTCGACCTCAGCTTGGACATCGACCTTCCGGATCGCTCCTCTCCCTGACCTTGGCAAACGGCTACACGATGTCTCTTCTTGTACCTGTACCGGCAAGTATTGCAACAGCTATTTTCACTTGGCCTGGCAACGCCAAAACACCACAATCCGGACATGCTTCTTCTGCTGCGGGTGCGTGTATATCTATGTCCCCACCTCAGTATAAGGGACAGATCTGGTCTGCGGGCAGCACCGGTGTAACATTATGTCGAGCCTACAAGACGCAGACCAGACTGATCTGGCCTCTATGATGACGGCCATGTATCAACAATCCAGGCCTTAACTGATCAGATGGCTCTCCTCACTCAACAGGTACAGGAATTTTCATTTCAGGCACCACCTTTGGCCACACCTCTGGCGCAGGTAGAACCAGTGCCCGCCGCGTATACAGGCCCGAAGATTCTGGCACTCAAGCCGTATGTGGGGGGTCCGAATGCCTGTCATGGATTTCTTAATCAATGCGAGATCCTGTTTGAGATGGCCCCGCAGCAGTATTCCACTGGTCGTAAGGAGGTGGCATATGTTTACAGCATGCTCACTGGAAATGCGCTGGCATGGGCCTCCCCGATCTGGAAATTACGTCCTGAAATCACCCGAGATTATGCTGCATTTAGACAAGACTTTCGACAGGTATTCGACACCCCCGCACGCCAAGAAACTGCTTCTGACATTTTGCTTCAGCTTTCACAGGGACGTCGGTCCGTGTCCCAGTACGCCTTGGAGTTCAGGACCATAGCGGCCTAGACACGATGGGACCAGGAGGCCTTAGTCTCAGTCTTCTGGCATGGATTAACGAATTCTGTGAAGGACGAACTCGACTCACAACCCAGGCCAGGAATTCTGGAAGAACTCATCTCCCAGGCCACTCGAGTGGATCAACGTCTTCAGGTACGCCACGCTGAACGCCAACACCCCCAGCTCATGCCTTTTCATGCCCCTTTTCCCAGGTTCTCTTCTACCATGGGACCTGCCGTCTCCCCGCTCCCCGCTCTGAAGGCTCCGGAGCCGATGCAACTTGGAGTCCAGCGTTCCCAGGCATCGATGCAAAAGTTTCGCCATGCCGGTGGCTCATGTTACTACTGCGTATCCTCCGAGCATCTGGTCCGTGAATGTCTGGGAAACGACCAAGCCAGTGAGTACGAAGGGGCCCTCCCTGGGTGCTAAATCTTCTTGTCCCCTTTACAGGAAGGAACTACCCAAGAAATTGACCATTCCCGTCTCTCTCGCTGGCCCTACCTTCCACACCTCCACAGTGGCATTTATCGATTCCGGCGCAAGAGGAAATTTCATGGACCAGACGTTCTCTGAACAGAACCAGATTCCACACGTTATAAAGAAGTCTCCTTTTGCCTTGGTCGAGATTGACAACCTTCCGCTCACCCCGGCATATATCTCCTTGGAGACTTTGCCCCCTCACCCTTTTTTCTCATTCCCACAAGGAAACCCTGGTCTTTCATGTAATCCATGCTCCTGGAACTCCAGTCACCCTTGGCTTACCTTGGTTGCAGAAACACAATCCGCACATTAATTGGACATTCCAATATCCCATTGTCTGGAGGTTGAGGTCAGAGGAGTCTTCTCAACCAGCTCTACTTTCGCCTCAACTGCTGGCTAATACATTCAACCCTAAGGGAGGTAAACCCGCCCGTACGCAGATTTTCTGGATGTCTTCAGCAAAACTCAATCCGAGCTACTACCTCCACACCGATCATACGATTGTCCGATAGACTTGGTAACTGGATACACATTGCCCAAGTCTAAATCCTACCCCCTCTCTCTGCCTGAGATTGAAGCCATGGACGAATATATTCTCGAGAATTTGAAATGAGGCTTCATACGGCACTCCAATTCGCCCACGGGGGCTGGATTCTTTTTCGTTAAAAAGAAAGACGGTACTCTCAGACTGTGTATAGACTACCGGGGACTAAACGCATTACAGTGAAGAACCGCTACCCACTCCCACTCATCTCTGAACTTTTCGAGAGACTTCAAGGCGCTAACCTGTTTTCCAAGCTCAATCTTCGCGGTGCTTATATTCTCATTCGCATCCGGAAGGGCGACGAGTAGAAGACCGCCTTCAACACCCATAGCGGCCACTACGTAGCGGCCATTTCTCGTGATGCCCTTCGGCTTATGCAATGCTCCAGCGGTCTTTCAGGACTTTATCAATGACATTTTTCGGGATGTCCTTAACCGTTTTATAATTTTTTACCTGGACGACATTCTTATTTTTTCTAAGAATCTATAGGACCATGTTATCCATACGAAGTCTGTGCTCTCCCGCCTCCGAGAGAACCGCTTGTTTGCTAAGATGGAGAAGTGCCTCTTTCATCAGTCTACCACCTCCCTTCTTGGATATATTATTTCCAACAGGGGATTGGCCATGGATCCTGAGAAACTGAAAGACGTAGTGGATTGGCCGCAACACGATTCCCTCAAATCTATTCAGCGGTTTCTAGGATTTCCAATTATTATCGGAAATTTATTCGCAACTTTTCCACCATCATCGCAACGATCACGGCGCTGACCCAAAAAGGGGCTGATCCTTCGTCTTGGTCACCTGAGGCAGTCATGGCTTTCAAGACATTGAAACAAGCATTTGTCTCAGCTCCCATCCTCCGACACCCGAAAACCAATTTTCCATTCACCCTAGAGGTAGACGCTTCGGACGGCGGGGCCAGTGCAGTCCTATCCCAGAGATTTTCTCCTCAGGATAAACTTCACCCTTGTGATTTTTTCTCTAAGAAGTTTTCTCCAGCTGAGAGAAACTATGACGTGGGCAATGGGAACTTTTGGCCATCAAGTTGGCTCTTCAGGAATGGAGGCATCTAATGGAGGGGTCAAAAGAGCAATTCACGATTGGCCCGGACCATAAAAATCTGTTATACATCGAGAGTGCCCGCCCCTTAGGTCCCCGCCAAGCCCGCTGGTCGTTATTTTTCTCCAGGTTTAATTTTATTTTGTCCTACATTCCCAGGACCAAGAACGTCAAGGCGGATGTCCTCTCTAGGCAATATTCTTCTGAAGAGAGAACAGAGAAGACTACCGAGTTCATCCTTCCCAAGCAGAAGATCCTCGCTGCATTCAAAAATATTCAAATACAAACAAAGTATACAGCTTACTAAAGTAATAGTGTTATGTTTAAGTGGATGTGCCCGTAAACGCCTAGTGTGACGTTGGGTGCAGTTGATGAGCTGATTTTAATGGATTAACAGAAAAATTGGAGAGCAGAAGCATATTAGTGCCTCCGCTATCCAACTAGTAGCTCATTTTTCAAATGCACTCCTGGGCAGTTAATACTTATGTTTAATACATTTCTTGCTAAAATAAATTCTACATACAGAGTAATTATTATATACACACAATGTACTTATAAAGGAAGGGTGGTGGGGAGGTAGGGTTGGGCTTGGGGTGTATAGCGCAATTACAGTTAACCTAGATAAATTAAAGGAAAATGGGCTAATTAACACCTGGGGTTGCCTATTATTATAGAACATAGGATCTCTAAATTACCACCACTAGCAAGACTATAGTACCTATATTGACATATATGTGTTGTGCGGCTTCAAGCGTAGCATACCGATCAAGCCAACCTGTAATTGTGGAATGTAGCACCAAACAGTGTTATAGCTAGATTAATATACTGCTATTCTTAACAGATGAAACATAATATTAGCACTGTAAGTACAACACAATCCCAGGTTGGTGGTACGTGGATTGATTCTATGCCTGATGACGATAACATACACAGCACATGAGTCAATAACAAATATAGCTAATAAAAAATGTAGTTGCACGAGATCTGCTGCTACTAAACACTCTGCTGAAATGAATTAAAGCAGCACTAAGTTAAGTTGTGGTATATGGACATGCGGTCTAAATCTTATAGTGCTAATGAAACAATGTCTTCTATATAGCAATCTGCATCATACAATGCTAGTAAATCAAAGTATCTGCTGCAAAACACTGTGCCTTCATATGTATATAATAGCACTGAGTTTGCAGTGTATGGTGCATAGAGCCCTCAATATCAAAGTCAGTATTTAATGAGTCAATGTATCCAATACATAACATTGAACCGTCTAGCATACATAATAGATAGCACTGAGACCGCAACAGCCATAAACAAAACCCACAGTGTGGAAGCCAACAGTAGAACCAAGACAAAGTAGCTAATAAAATAAGTCTGTAGCAGAGACAAGAGATACAGTGTACCAACGATACCCGGCTCCCACCAGTCCCTCCCTGATGACGTCACCACGCCGAACACCCTACACGTTTCCCTCCTACACGGAGATTCTTCAGGGGCGAGTGAATGACAGCTGAGGTGAGAAGCGTGTATTTATAGCGTCGCGGGTTGCCGTGGCAACCCGTGACCAATCGGAAGATCGCATAATACAATTGCAGGCTAGCAACAACACTGTCCACACCTCAGGAATACAGACTGTAGTAGAAAACAGTGTGTAAGAAGTACACAAAAAAATTAAAATCGGGAGATTTGAAAGGTAATATTAAAGGTAAAAGTCAAACAGAAACAGGGACAGAGTTCACGGAGTGGTGGCTAAATAACAAAATAAAGAGTGTACAAAAGCACTGCATGGTAGCACTGTGATGCGTGGCACAAGGAAGGGCTGATAGTATAATCACATACTCATAGTTGTACAAGTCAAAGATCCCTTGGAACACAATGTTGTGGTGTTGGAAGCTTGACTGCCAAAAATAATAATATATGTATAACAGTGAATCACAACGAATAATATCTCACAATACATTAATAAATGTGATGATGGAGGTAGGATATATATAAAACTCCTTGAAGGTCAAATAAAGGGTGTATAAGTAAAACCCTCATTAAGGCCATGAGGTTCAAAGTTTTTAATTTATATATCCATTCCGCTTCGCGTTTCAACAATCTGTTATTAATGTCTCCACCACGAATGCTGTTCTTAACATGGTCGATACCAATAAAAGAGAGACATTTGATATCACCTTGGTGGATATTATTAATATGGCGGGCTACAGGGGTGTCAGGTTGGTTATGAACAGAATTGATATGCTCGAGTACTCGTCGTCTAAATTCCCTTATAGTTTTGCCTACGTATCTTTGGCCACAACTGCAACTGATAAGGTAGATTACATTGATGAACCACAAACTAACTTATAACGCTCTCTATCAACGCTTGATCCAACTGGGCTATTGTGATATGAATATCAAACAAAATGTGCGAAATATAACAAATATGTGAAACAGCTGCCAAGGGGACAGCAAACAATAGACAGTTCCAAATCTAACATACCATATGAAAATACAAAAAGCTAGGTCCCCGGCGCTAATGAGTTAAAGTCCACAATATCATGATCCAAGATACAGTCCTTGATGGAAAAGACAGTCCTGGCAATGGGTGGATTAACCAATGCAATTCAGAGTGGCTTTGATGGTCTTCAGAATGACCCTAGATGTTCTCTGCAATGAATAAAAAAGAGACACATCAATTGCGCAGTATATAAAGAACCACAGCACCAACTGAGATGAAAATAACCCTAACTTACAAGATAATTTCTTGCACTTTCAGGGGAGAGAATCTGTGCTGTGTCGCGTTCCAACCTCAATATCCACGAACCCCACGTGGTTACAGTCGGATGGTTTCTCTTGTGCTTGGTAGTGCCCTCAGGGATTCAGCATAGGCCCCCACAGCAAGCGTGTAGAGAAATGAATACAGCCTAGTGTAAAAACGTACTTCCACTTTTGTTACATAAAAACAAACATACTACCAACACTTACAATTTGTAATGGTAGCAAATGCGACCAACGGATGCCGTCCGCAACCTGCTGCAGTCCGGCTGGAACAAGGGACCCACGCAGTCGTGCACTACTCGCCGATCGATGAGGTCAGCGGCGCGGGTCAGTCTTAAGCGCTGGAAGGTACAGCAGTGGAGAGGCATACACGTGGGATACTAAGCTCCTCCTCCCTACGTGTTTCGTGACGCAGTGTCACTTCCTCAGGGGCTTTCATTGATGGTTTTACAACTTATATGGTGTCTAATGTCAAATGATTTAGAATGACCGCTGGTGGTAAATGATTTACCAGGTGTGATGTACTGACACGCCTTACAGCTCTTCCATTGGTAAGTACTTTTTGGTGGTAATGCCAACCACGATGGTGTAACTTGACGTCGAAAATGGCTGTGCACTAGTCCGTCGTATAGGTTAACAGATCTTCTGCTTGTAATACTGGGAGTTTCTTTAAGAACACTAGTTAGATCATCATCCGACTTTAGGATGTACCAATGCTTGGAGAAGAATCGGTCTTTAGCCTGTAGGTGGAATTCTTTAAATGGCTCGACATTTAAAGAATTCCACCTACAGGCTAAAGACCTCAAAGACCGATTCTTAAATCGGGGATACTCAATTGCGACACTTAAACATGCTTCTCATCGAGCAAGAGACAGTGACAGAGACAAACTGCTAGGACCAACTATCAAACCGCATAACACTGAAGTCCGCTGTATAGGTACTTACAATTACAGATGGAAAGAGATCAAGTCGATCTTCTCCAAGCATTGGCACATCCTAAAGTCGGATGATGATCTAACTAGTGTTCTTAAAGGAAGAGAAAGAGAAAGAAAAAGGTTAGACCAAGGGAGAGATTGGTAAAAAGCAATGTGTTTAATATTAGTGATATTCCTCTGAAACAGGTAGAATTGGATGTTTTATCCTGGGGCCTTAATTTTGCCCCTGAAAATGGACCCAACATGTTTAACACCTTTGTTGACGTCCATAGGTTTTTGAGAAAGATCACTCTTAAAAAATACTATATGAAGGATGCAGTGAGCCGATCGGTTATATTGCCTAGTGTAATCAATCCGGCAATCAAATCCCCACTCACGCTCTTTAAAAAGCCATCTACCTTTTATCCTAAAGGAATGAAGGGCAGCTTTGTAGACACCTTTGCCGAGATGGTAATCTCAGACCTAGAAGCAGCTAGTATAGATTTTAAATGTCATAGACAAAATCTCAGCAGGGAAGAAAAAGAGGCTGTAAAATCCCTTGAGTCAAATACCAAAATAGTGATTAAGGCGGGCGACAAGGGGGGAGGTGTGGTTGTGATGAATTCCTCCTATTATGAGGAGGATTCACTCAGAATTTTGGGAGACAACACAATGTATTCAAAACTAGATACCAACCCCACCATCCCTTTTAAGAAAGAAATGTTGGCCTTTTTGGATCAGGGTCTTCGGGATGAGATTATTACCACTCGGGAACTGGAGTTCTTAACAATTGATCAACCCAGGATTCCGGTGTTCTATTTCATCCCGAAGATACATAAGAATCTTATGAGGCCCCCCGGTCGGCCTATCATATCGGGGATACGTTCCCTTACTGCGAACCTTTCCCAATTTTTAGACTATCTCCTTCAAAAACATGTAGTCCAAGTCCCATCGTACTTGAGAGACACTTCGCATGTGTTAACCCTTGTACAAGATCTCGTCTGGATGGATGAGTTCTGTTGGGTAACATGCGACGTAGTCTCATTATATACTGTGATTGACCATCAAATGGGACTGGATGCTATTAGGAGAGTCCTTGAGAAAGATATAGAGATAGATGACAAATTGAGACAGTTCATATTGGATGGGATCCACTTTATTCTGACCCACAATTTTTTTAGTTATGACCACGAGTTCTACCTCCAGACATGCGGCACTGCCATGGGAACCAAGTTTGCACCTAGTTATGCAAATGTGTTCATGTCCATCTGGGAGGAGGACCATATTTGGTCCTCCAACCCATTTAGTGCAAACCTGGTGCTCTGGAAGAGATATATCGATGATGTGCTGTGTGTCTGGAGGGGGTCATCTGATGAGCTGGAACAATTTAAGTCATACCTTAATACTAATACGGGGAATTTAAAATTCACATTCAATCATAGTAGATCTGATATAAATTTCCTTGATCTTTCCCTTTACGTTGTTAATAACACCATTCATACTAAGACCTACCATAAAGAGGTGGATGCCTATACCTATTTATTGGCATCAAGCCACCACCACCCTAAGTGGCTCCAGAATATTCCCAAAGGCCAACCACTGCGAATAAAGAGGAACTGTTCCGAAAACACAATTTACCAACAACAGGTTAAGGAATTAAAAAATAGGTTTTTAGAGCGGGAATATAATGGCCGCGAATTGGATTTGGCTATTTCTGAGGTCAATAAAATAGACAGAGTTGCTTTAATTTCTAAAAGGGATCCTGTCCCTGTTCTTCCAGCACAGGCTCAGTTTCCATTTTTCATTACCCAATATAGTGGTTTGGCCCCTGTCATATCTCAGATGATCAATAAGCATTGGAGTATTCTCCAAAGAGATCCGATTCTTAAAACCTGCCTCCTTAATAAACCCAAAATTGTGTATAGAACGGCTAGGAATTTAAAGTCCACCTTATCTCCCAGTTGTCCAATTGATGGCCTTAGGGATCGCCATGTGACTTGGCTTAATGATCTCAAAGGTTACTATACATGCAATAATTGTATTGGATGTAAATATGGTAAAAAGAGTAAATCCTTCCAATCCAATGTCACAGGGGTTAGTTTCGATATTGGTACTTTTATAAACTGTAAAACTAATTTCTGTGTATATTTGTTAGAAAGCCCGTGCGGGCTACAGTATGTGGGCCGCATTGGGAGGCCCCTCAAGCGACGGTTCGCGGAACATGTCTACAATATCAAGAGGGGCCTCGAGACTCATAGTGTCTCTAATCATTTTAAACTGAAACATGATCAAAATCCCGAGGGCCTATTATGCATGAGAATTGATAATCCTAAGGGCAATTGGCGTGGGGGGGACAGATTAAACACAGTTTCCAGATGCGAAAGCTATTGGATATATGTGTTAAAAACTCTGTCTCCCCTAGGTCTTAACATAGAATTTGATCTAGCAGCATTTTTAAAAGATTCTTGATAAGTACAATACATTGTTTGATTCGTTCAATTTTATGTTTATTCCTTTATTTTATTGTGCATCATTTTTTAAAGTCATCTGTTTTTTATTATGATTGATATTCAGCTTGTTTAGTTTATTTAGTGTTGCATAATGTGAATCCATTAGCCTTCTATTACTAGAGTGCCGATTTATGTATACATTATTAGCTGTCAATCAAGTATTAGCACCTCCCCTGTGGAGGAGGGCTTTTTCACATGGGCCTGTATTTAAAGTTTGTAGTCTCTAAGCTCCGATATCCCCTGAGGAAGTGACGTAGGGTCATGAAACGCGTAGGGAGGATCTTAGTGATTTGAGCCGGTTCAGCTTCCTTAGTATCGCTAGGAGAGTTTCCTGTATCGCTGACATCACCCGATTCGCTGGAAGTGGGTGTTGCGTTCAGTGAGCCTCTAGACTGCTGACTGGTTGCTTTCAAGTTGCGGACGGCATCCGTGAGTCTTGTCACTCACCCACATACATTGTAAGTGTGGGGAATTTGTGTTTTAATTGTTTTATTAAAGTGTGTTACGTACTACACTATCGTGTATTATTCCCCATTTCCTTACCCATGGGGGCGCTGCACCGGATACATCTGTGAGTACACCGCCAACTGAGGGAAGGAGCAACACGCCAGACCGTGTGGGGTCCGTGGAAAATCGTGTGCAGATGGGATGCAAGTACAGATTCTCTCCCATGTACTAACAAGGTAACATCCTGTGAGTAGGGTTTCTAGAGTTTTTAGATAGGGAATTGTGGATGTTACATACTGCGCAGTTGGTGTGTCCTTGTGTTTCTGTTATTTCAGAACCAGTGAGGATTTCATCTTAAGGACACCCTTCCCCATCAGGAACTTTTATCCACTAGTCCATCAACCCATTCAGAGAAGTCCTGTATCTCAGACTGTCTTTATTGGATCACTGTATCTTGGACTGTTCACATTAGCGCCGGGGACTCTTATTTTGTGTTTGTATATTGTGTATCAGATTTGGAATGATCTGTGATTTGTAGTTCCCCTAGGCTGCTTTAATCATCACTATTCACTATATGGTTGATAATTATATTTATCCACTTTTATTTTCATTATTTTCCTTAAATGTAGGTTAGCGCTTGTAGTAGGTTATCATTTGTTTGTTTGCTTAGTATATTAATCTAGCTATAACACTGTTTGGTGCTACATTCCACAATTACAGGTTGGCTTGATCGGTATGCTACGCTTGATGCCGCACAACACATATATGTCAATATAGGTACTATAGTCTTGCTAGTGGTGGTAATTTAGAGATCCTATGTTCTATAATAATAGGCAACCCCAGGTGTTAATTAGCCCATTTTTCCTTTAATTTATCTAGGTTAACAGTAATTGCGCTATACACCCCAAGCCCAACCCTACCTCCCCACCACCCTTCCTTTATAAGTACATTGTTCGGCAGGACATCCGGGGTACAAAAAACCTTTGGATCTCATCCGTCGCACTTTTTGGTGGCCCAATATGGCCAAGTCCATCCTTGAATTTACTCGGGCTTGTCCGGTATGTGCATGCAATAAGATTCCTCGTCAGAGACCCCATGGTCTTCTTTTGCCTTTACCCATTCCGGAGCGCCCCTGGTCCCACATATCCATGGACTTTATTGTAGAATTGCCTAGGTCGAAGGGCATGAACACCATTCTAGTAGTGGTGGATCGGTTTTCCAAGATGGCACATTTTGTTCCTCTCAAAGGATTACCCTCCTCAACCGCCCTTGCCGATATTTTTTCCAGAGAGATTTTCCAGATCCATGGCATTCCCACATCCATCGTATCGGACAGAGGCTAATTACAATTTGTTTCATGATTTTGGAGGACCTTCACCAGAAGACTGGTCATTTCTTCTTCCTTTTCGTCAGGATATCACCCTCAATCCAATGGGCAGACTGAGAGGGTTAATCAATCTCTCGAGAAGTACTTGAGGTGTTTCATCTCTGACTCCCAGGACGACGGGTCGGAATTACTCCCCTGGGCTGAGTATGCCTTTAATTCCTCCAAGAATTAATCCACTCGGGAAACACCTTTTTTATTAATTATGGATTCCACCCGGCTCGCCTGCCTATTTCCAATATCTCCTCTGGAGTACCAGCCGTGGGTGAACGCATCTCCCTCCTATAGGACTCTTGGACTAGAATTCAATCGGCACTTCAAAAGGCCTCCCTGACTTCGAAAATCCAGGCTGACCGTCGTCGCCGACCTGCACCCAATTACAAGCCAGGGTATAGGGTTTGGTTGTCTTCCAAGAATATCCACCTCAAAACCCCTCCCCTAAATTGGCACCTAGGTTTCTGGGCCCTTTTCCTATCATGGAGCAGGTAAACCCGGTGGCCTTCCGTCTTCAATTACCTCAAAGCATGAGAATTCCTAATTTTTTCACACATCACGTCTCAAGCCGTTCATCTCCAGTCCTCTCTTTCAGGACCACACTCTTAAACCAGACCCTGTGATTATACAGGGCAACAAAGAGTACGAGGTCCAAGCAATACTGGATTCCCACGTCTCGAGAGGTAAAGCTCAATTATTGGTCCATTGGAAGGGCTTTGGACCCGAAGAGAGGTCATGGGTACCTCTTAAAGACATTCATGCACCAGGGCTTCTTAAACGCTTCCGAAAGAAGTTTCCATCCAAACCATGGGAGGATCGTCTTGAGGCCGACCCTGAAGGGGGGGTACTGTGAGGACTAGGGGGTCTTGGCAGCTGCAGCGTGTATCTCCCTTACATCCTGGTGCTCCCGCTGCCGTAAGACGTCCCCCTCACCGGCGCCAGCCACCTCCCTTTGCCTTTGGGTGTCCCTGCTGTCTACGGCGGCCCGCCTCTGTTCCACAGTCTTTTCCCTCTCACGTGGCTACCATTAGTCCCTGGCGCGTGTGTGGACAGTGCGCGCTGGGTGAAGATAATTTATTCACTGCACTAGCAGTGAAACCACGCCCCCAACAAATGTACAGGCTATTTCAACAGACCAAACTTGCTCACCTGCCTGCCAATCAAGGGGACCTGTCCAGGACAGCTCCACGCACTCCTCCAGGCCTATCCCCGCTTCCGATTGGTCAGCTGCACTATATATTGCCTGTCTTGCCACTCATTCATTGCTCAACATAGTTTCTTCTAGCGGATGTCTATGCTTGCACTCTCTCTCTTCTCTTCGTTATTCAGGTTACGACCCGGCTTGGCAGACTTTACTCTCTGGCTCTGGACCTCGGCTCTCACTTGACCTCGCTGCTTCTCATGCCCCTCGACCTCAGCTTGGACATCGACCTTCCGGATATCTCCTCTCCCTGACCTTGGCTCACGGCTACACAACGTCTCTTCTTGTACCAGTACCGGCAAGTATTGCAACAGCTATTTTCACCTGGCCTGGCAACGCCAAAACACCACACTCCGGACACGCTCCTTCTGCTGCGGGTGCGTGTATATCTACGTCCCCACCTCAGTAAAACGGACGGGTCTGGTCTGTGGGCAGCACCGGCCTAACATTACTACTGTGAAGCACTATGTACATTTATGTCGCTGTATAAATAAATGTTTCAGACAGTCTAGGGGGAGCACATGTGGGAAACAAAAGACAAAATAAAAAACAATTTAAGTGCAGAAGTTTTGAATAAGGAGATCAATGATGTGTTGAGAATCTTGGCTCTAAAGGTGAATCTACTCACAAGATGTTTGTGGTTTTAAATGCAGTTAGCAGATAGGGCTGCTACCCATAAGGATATACTGGTGTGTGGGATTCCCTCCAGGCACATCTCATCAGTTAGGAGATGGTATATGTAGAGGAGAAAAACAGCACTACATAGCGCAATCTGATATAAACTTTATGTAAAAATTGATTAACATATAAAATGTGCACTTACAATGTGCTAGTTAAAAGTAAGCATTTATCACAATCAATGTGAAATCTGTGGGTACTGTGCAGCTCTCACCGCCTCCCCTCGCTGTTCCGGAGCTCCTTCGCCTGCACCTCAAGAGTCCAGCTTCTCTCAGTGTTTCCTCCGGCTGCGTGTGACGTCACGGCTCTGTGGGTGGTGAAGCTACGGGTCCCTCACTGATCCAAAAAGCCACTCTACGCATTTCGCCCAGCTCTTGGAAGCAGTGTATGGCTTGGGGTTAATAGGTATCTATATATACCCTATTCCTAATACAAATTGTCAATTATCAGAGCGCTATGGTTGGCAATCATCTAATCTGTCTTTTGTTTCCCACATGTGCTCCCCCTGGACTGTCTGAAACATATCTTTCTCCCTGGAACCCGTGAAACAGGTTCCACCAGAGGGTCTGAGCAGGTTTTTATAATATTTGTTTACCATTTTTGTTTTTATTTTATTTAGCTCACTGTTTCACTGCACTGAATTTTGCATTTATTGTCACTTAATGTTAAGTAGCTAGCGCCTTTATTCACTTTAATTCACAATACACTCTTGGTTTTTTTGGTGATTGCGCAGCACACTTAAGTTAATATGGATGTATCAGAAATGAATATCAATGTGTTTGCTAAAAGATTACAGAGGAAAATTAATTTTGATAAAGTGTTGGACGAGGAGGAAGAGATTAAGGATTATAATATAGAAAATATAATTAATAATGAAATCATTAAGCTGGAGAAACTAATGATTAGAGACACAAAAAAATGGTTAGATGTAGTTTTTTTACAACGTTATAAAGAGTGTGGAATAATCCCAAGGGGTTTAAGAGTCCGTAAAAAGCCATCTTTTGATTTGGAAGATGAAGTGTTTTTAAAAAATTGGAATGAACTGTTAGATAGATGTTCATATGGGTTAATTGATTTAATTCTAGACCAACAAAAAAACACATCTTAAACATCTAGATGAAGAAATAAATGAGATTAAAGAAAAATTAACCCCCCTGGAAAACACAAAGGAATTTAAGGAAAAGGATATACAATTGCAGAAAAAACTTGACAACTTAGAAAGGGACACAGATAACAACAAAACCAAAAAACTGCATAGGGATGAGGAGGATTACAGAAAAGGGGAACAAAGAAATTGGACTATTAATAGAACATATAAGAAAAATTACAGAAATCCCTATAGAGATAACAGTCTTTTTCAAGATAGATCTACATCAGGAGAAACATCTAGAAAAGAAAGGCATGACAATAGACAGAGAGAGTACTCTAACAAAAGGACTGAAAAATTTCTTACAAGAGACTCAGATAGAGGTAGAGCCAATTATACACCAATTAACCAAAAGAAAAAAGAAAAAAGAGAGGAAGAGAGATTGAATAAAAAATCAAATAGAACCAAATCGCTGGACTCTAGAGAAAGAGATGATAAGAGCTCTAATACAGATAAACAATCAAGCATTGATTCCTCTTTTTTAGGCGTGGGGGAGGGCCCTTCCAGTTTGTGAGAAGGGAAAAACTCAAATCAGCAGAAGCAGGAGAAAGGGGCAAAAGGCCACTCCAAAAGAGGAAGACTGTCAGAGGAAAGAGAGGCAGACGAAAAAGGGAGAGAAAAAAGGAGTGCCAAATAAAAATAGACAATGTCTTCATTTGAGCAGTATTGCATTAACAGAACCAAAAAAAAGTATCCTCTCTAAAGGTTTATCCTTTGCACCTATGAAAGGGCACAGTCAATTTGACTTGTTTATAGATGCTAATCGCTATCTCAGAAAACTAACAGTAAAGAGGTATTTTTTAGGTAGGCATGTTGAACCAAAATTGAATGTTGTAGTGCCCCCTATCGTTGAACAGGAACGACAATTTATCCATACAGGCCTGAAGCAAAAATCTACTTTTTTCCCCCATTTTGCCTCTGGGAACCACCTGGAGGTTTTCTTTCAGATGGTTACCAAGGACTTCGAAGATTTGGCAAAAAATGATAATACACAACCCCAAAAAAGAAAAATTGAAAATCTGACAAAAATTGAGAAAGAAGGTTTAAAACAACTAATGGATGAGGACAATTTAATTATAAAACAGGCAGACAAGGGAGGGGGCGTTGTCCTTATGGATAAACCAGATTACGAAAGGGAAGCACTAAGACTTTTGGGAGATAGCAATACATATAAGAAGTTACCATCTAATCCTATTAAAGAATATACAGAGGAACTTAAAAAACTATTGGATGGGGGAAGGGAGACCGGCATACTAGATGAGAAGGAATACAAATTCCTCTATCAGGATAAAGCTAGGATGCCGGTCTTCTATTTCCTTCCTAAAGTCCATAAAAGTGTAGCCAATCCCCCAGGTAGACCAATAGTCTCGGGGATTGACTCACTATCAGCTAAACTCTCTATGTATATTGATACCTTTTTGCAAAAATACGTAGTTCAACAGAAATCGTATCTGAGGGACACATTAGACTTATTGAATCTGTTAAATGAGATAACACGGGAAGATCATTACATCCTAGCGACATGCGACGTTGCATCTTTATATACAGTAATTCAGCACACACAGGGATGCGCAGCCACAAAGAGATTTTTAGAGGAGGACGCCACATTACAAGCATCACAGGTTGATTTTATAATTGTTAGTTTAAATTTTATTTTACATCACAATTATTTTTGGTTTGGGGACACCTTTTATTTGCAACAGTGTGGGACGGCGATGGGGACGAGATTCGCGCCAAGCTACGCCAATCTGTTTGTAGCGGATTGGGAGAAGGATAACATCTGGAGTGGTAGTGAGCTTGGCGCGAACCTCGTCCTCTATCGCCGTTACATCGATGACGTGTTTATTATTTGGAGAGGTGGAGAGGAGAATTTAGTTACATTTCTAGATAAGATGAATATCAACACATATAACCTCAACTTCACTAATGAATGGAGCCATTCTGCAGTAAACTATTTGGATTTGAACATTTATGTTGACAACAATGTGTTAAAAATGAGAACTCACTTTAAGGACACAGATAAAAACAATTTCATTAGGAGAGATAGCTGCCATCTAGACAAATGGATGGACAATGTGCCAGTTAGCCAATTGATCCGAATCAAAAGAAACTGTACTGATGAGGATCAATGTGACACACAGTCAGAAAGGATCCAAAATAAGTTCTTGGAGAAGAATTATAATAGGGAACTGATAAAAAATGCAAGAGAAAATGTTGAAAATATAGACAGAAAAGATTTGCTAAAAGTGAAAAAAAGGAAAAATAATGATAACAGAGATTTTGAATTTGCCTTTTTCACTGGATACAACAGGGAGGCAGGAGACATCAAAAAGATCCTTTTTAGGCACTGGGACATTTTGAAGAATGATCCCAATCTATGCCCAGTTATACCAGATAGACCTAACATAATGTTTAAGAAAGCTAACAACCTAAAAAACAAACTCGCGCCAAGCGCAATGAGAAGCACTAAAAAATGTATGGATAACAGTTGGCTTAACATGAAAGGATTTTTTGGTTGCAAGAAATGCACAGCATGTAGATATAAATCACCTGAACAAACCCGCTTTTGCTCTAACGTAACAGGTGAAAGCTTTAACATAAAGAGTTTCATGACCTGCAGGACAGACCATGTAGTATATCTTCTGGAATGTTCCTGCAGGTTACAGTACATAGGAAAGACTATCAGACCTGTGCGGACAAGAATAATAGAGCATCTGAGTGGAATACACAGAAAACCTGTGAATCATAGCATACCAAAACACTTTCTAGAATGTCACACGGGTGAACCAACAAGCTTGCAGTTCAAAGCAATAGAGCATGTATTGCCACACTGGAGGGGAGGTGATAGGGGATCAGAATTGCTTAAGAGAGAAGCATTCTGGATCCACCGTTTAAAAACCATGACAGCAAAAGGCTTAAATGCCGAAATTGATCTGGCACCTTTCCTTACATGAATGTTATCTAATAATGCGTTTTTTTGTCCTACCTGCCTTATCTATGTTGTTTCAGCCTTCAACGTCATGTTATGTACATCGGATGTCATTAGAAAACTCTTGCATAGATTTTCATAATAGTATCTGTCCCTTAGAATAGTTTTTTTGAATATCTATTGGATTGTGTAATTATTCTATATATTTGAGCCCACTGGCATATGTGATCCTGTTTTATTCTATCTTTCACATTGTGTTAAACGTGTTACCATGATTATATGAACATATTATGCTGCACAATGATGAATAATATTATGTGATGTAAATGAAACGTCATTCTCTACTCAATATTATAGCACAGATGATTAATTTGATTGCACTCAGTTGCATGTATGTAACTTTAAATACATTTATTATATTGTATATAGTTACACTGAATTATGTATACTGAAGTCCCCTACTAATTATCTATAATTAGATATTAATTTACTTGGCTATAATTAATAGAAACACAACTATTGCCGCTATATAACATGTGTCATAGAGAGAATAACAGATGCAATATGTTTGTATGATGAATAGCTTTATATAAATTGCTGCATGCATCCTAAGTGCAATTCACTGAAGTTTATGTGAATTAAACAAGTCTCCCCCCCTTTCTGATCAAATGCAGTTCGTAGTTAAACCTGCAACAGTAATGTGTGCAATAACAGCTCTGTTGATTCTATTTAATTAATTAATTCTTTGGAGTTTACCCCCCCCCTTTTTTTACAAACACTACTTATACACTCTATTGCCATTTAACTATCACTTGTAATTACACATTGTATTGTCATATAATTATAGCGAAACCTCCCTTTTTTGGAATGATGTTTCATATTTCTCTAAAGATGTTAAGATTACTAAAATGATATGATCTGTTCTGTGTTAAATTTCTGATTAGATGATTGCCAACCATAGCGCTCTCATAATTGACAATTTTTATTAGGAATAGGGTATATCATAGGGTATAAAATCATCACGAGTAGATTAAACTGAGCGGGCATTGCTAAAGTAATGAAGCTGCTTACATTTTTAATTTTTATTTATTGTGTGCGTGAGCAGTGGGTCTCCTGAGCTCAAAAAAGTTTATTTCAGCCTTGGAGACCCCCTACTTCCCGAGTTACAGGCCCAGTTATGGGGTTTTCTTTGCTTGGAGGTGAGGAGGAGCGCAAGATGATTCAGTGGTATATGTAAAAGAAAATAAACATATATAGTGCAGACTGTAAAGACTAATAATGTCACCATGTAGTCTGTAAGAAGAGAACTCACAAAATACGTCGTATAATATCACATGTCAGAGATCCATCTTTCTCTGACTGGAGCCCTTTCAACCGCAAATGCCAGGATATCCCCCAGTGGGTAAGTGTGGTATATATGCAAAAAAAGGGAAACCACAATAGTGCATACTATTCAACCAGGTATATTAAAAATCATCACGAGTAGATTAAACTCACATTTTCCAAAAAATAATCAGGTATGGGAGAGAACCGCCGATTAGTCTGAAGGACCCCGTCTGCAAGCAGCTTTCCAGCGTCTCACTTGCTTCTCACTGTTGGCTTCCGCGTACGTTACTGCCCGCAAGTACATTGTAATAAATAGATCACAAAATCTGATTTGCAGTTGATGTAACTCTCTACTTTAAATAATTCTCCTGTTGCTTTAGATATAAATTTTAGTTTTTCATTTTCTTTGTACTTACATGCTGTGCATGAGTAACAGCCAAAGAAACCCATTGGTTTCTCCAACCAAGTATTTGGTCTCACTTTTTGTATTACTTTAAAAGTTGTAGGTGCCAACTTATTTTTTAAATTTGGGGCTCTTTTGAATAAAACGTTTGGAATGTCGGGAATATGATCCTTAAGAACAGGGTAATTTTTTAAAATGTGCCAATGATTGCAAATGACTTTTTTAATTTCATTTGCGTCCTTATTATAAGGTGTAAGGAAAGACATATTGAATGTATTGTTGGTATTTAAATCTTTAACTTTATCCACCAAAAGGTCCTTTCTCTGAACAGAATTGGCTTTCTCCACAGCTTTATTGAGAGTGTGTTGGTTATAATTTCTTTCTTTGAATCGGTTTAGGAGGATTTTGGATTGTTGCTGATACATACTATCATCGCTGCAATTTCTTTTTAGTCTTCTCAATTGGACGTAAGGAATGTTCTTAATCCATTGCGGGTTATGACAGCTATTTTCTAATATAAAATTATTACTGTCTACCTTCTTTTAGAAGGTTTTAGTTTTTAACTCCCTATTATCTATGAAGATCACTAAATCTAAAAACACAATTTCATACTTGCTCCATTTATGAGTTAATTTAATATTACGATCATTATCTTCTAAGGCCACGCAAATTCTATCAGCTGTTCCTCACTCCCTTTCCAGATGAACACCACATCATCGATAAATCTATGCCAGGAGACTAGATTTGCACCGAGATCATGGGGGGGCTCAACAAAATCCTCTTCCCACACCCCCATGAAAATGTTCGCATAACTCGGTGCAAATCTCATCCCCATGGCTGTACCACACTTTTGTAGATAATGCTTGTTGTTAAACCAGAAAAAAAAAATTCCAGGATAAAGCGAATAGCCTATAATATAAATTCTACCTGTTCTTTCTTAATTTCTACATCCCTTTCTAAGATTTTCCTCACCGACTTTATCCCATCAGTATGGTTTATTGATGTATATAAGGCTGATACATCAGCCGTGGCCAAAATATAATGGTCCTCCCATTTTATATCATTTAAAATTCTTATAATATCGGTGGTGTCTTTAATATAAGATTTAAAAGTTGACACAAATTTTGATAAAAAGCAATCGATATACTGGGATAAATTATTAGTTAGCGAATCAATGCCTGATATGATAGGTCTACCAGGGGGATTTAAAACATCTTTATGAATCTTAGGTAGAAAGTAAAAAAGTGGTAATCTTGGTTTTTCCTTACATAAAAATTTAAATTCATTCTCGTTCAATATTCCCTAATTTTTCCCTTTTATTAAAAATTATTTTAGCTTCTTAAAAAAGGGATTAGTAGGGTTGCTGTCTAGGATCTGATATGTCTTATCATCACTCAATATCCTGTTGGCTTCATTCAAATACCAAGACCGATCCATCACTACAACCCCACCTCTCTTATCAGCTTGTTTGATGATTATGTCATCATTGGTCATTAGACTCTCAAGAGCCTCCCTTTCGCTTCTTGTCAAATTTTGTTTAAAAGTAGTGCTGTTATTTGTTAATTTTTTTAAATCTGCTACAACAATTTGGTAAAAAACTTCTAAAAAATGTCCTTTATTATGACTGGGATAAAATGTGGATCTTAATTTTAAATCAGTGTGTTTAAAATCATTATTTGTCCGATTTAATGGCAACAGATCATCAGCATTTTTGGAGTTTCTATTAACAGATGATTGATGTAAAAAATGCCTTTGGATTGTCAATTTTCTCAAAAAGAGATTTGCGTCTATAAACAATTGAAAATTGTTAAACTTTATGGTAGGTGCAAAGGTTAGACCTTTCGAAATCACTCTCTTTTGAGATTCTGTTAGTTCCAATGAACTCAAATTAAAAATATTGTCATAATTGGACGAATTGATATTGTTAACTGTGTTAGTTAGTATGTTTCGTCTTCCTCTTCTTCCTCCTCTTTTTCCTCTATCCTACTTTTTTTCTGGCTCATGTTAAAATCTAGTTTTTCTAACGGGGTAAATCGATTTGAGATCTCCCAAAGATCTAGGAACTGGCCTGACTCTAAAAAACTAGTCTGGATGGATGGTTTAGTTAAATCTTTAGAAATCTCTCTATTTTGTTTAAAAACATTTTCCCTGTGTGGAATGTGGTTGGATGGTACATCTCTCTTATGTGTAGATTTATGATGTTTGGTAGTATGCTGTGGTTGCATATGTGTTGATGGATTCCCTCAAATACTTTCTGGGCAAGCTACTCAGCTACCTGAACAAGCTCCTCACCCCTACCACATGCAGCACCTATCACCTGAGATCAGACTCCAAAAGACTATTCATGGTCCCAAGGCTCAACAAAGTATCCGGACGTTCCTCCTTCTCCTTCCGTGCACCCCAAAACTGGAATAACCTACCAGACACTCTCATATCCACCACCGGCTTAAGTTCTTTCAAATCTAAGGCTGTCTCACACTTTAATCTGGTCTGTAACTGTTTCATACGCTCATAATATATATTTTCTTTAACTGTGCACGCAATGTCTTGTATATAATGTATACCTTGTTCATTTATGTAACTGTACTTGTAACCATGTATTATTTGTTTTACTCTGTGCCCAGGACATACTTGAAAACGAGAGGTAACTCTCAATGTATTACTTCCTGGTAAAATATTTTATAAAATAAAATTAAAAAAAATCATTTTTGGTATTGCGCCATTCTTGGAGAAATGGTTATAATCCCTTCTAGGAATTTCTTTTTGGATGGTATTGGAATCATTACGTTTGCCGCTACCTGTATTCATGGCCCAAGTTTTACTGTTCCCTGTAGCGTAATCTTCCACATCACGTTCATATTTCCTATCCTTATTATCCTTTAGATTGGTTTCCAAATTTTCCAATCTTTTTTGAAGCATTTTATCATTTTCCTTAAAAACAGGGTGGCCCATTAGGGGTTCTATTGTTTCTTTAATATTATTAATTTCTTTATCCATAATGGCCATTCTCTTCTTATGTTGTAGTATTATAAGTTTCATTAGTTCGGATGAAGCGTGATCCACGATGCCTTCCCAGGCCTTCATGAATACCACATCATCCAAATCAAATGAAGGAAGCTTCTTTATTCTTAAACCTCTTGGGATTATTTTATTAGTTAAATACTTATTCAAGTAAAGCATATCAAACCATTTTCTAGTATCTTTAAACAGAAGGGCTTCTAATTTTGCGAATTCTCTATTCAAAATCTCTCTCTCACTTAGTGGAGCAGACTCCATCCTATGAGCAGAGAAACGTAGATCATTATTTCTTAACTGTCTTCTAGTGAAGACATTTGAACCAGAATGTTCCATAATTGATTACAGTGGATGCAGCCTTTAATCCCAGAACTAATGCCAGAACTAATTATGACAATATTTTTAATTTGAGTTCATTGGAACTAACAGAATCTCAAAAGAGAGTGATTTCGAAAGGTCTAACATTTGCACCTACCATAAAGTCTAACAATTTTCAATTGTTTATAGACGCAAATCTCTTTTTGAGAAAATTGACAATCCAAAGGCATTTTTTACATCAATCATCTGTTAATAGAAACTCCAAAAATGCTGACGATCTGTTGCCATTAAATCGGACAAATAATGATTTTAAACACACTGATTTAAAATTAAGATCCACATTTTATCCTAGTCATAATAAAGGACATTTTTTAGAAGTTTTTTACCAAATGGTTGTAGCAGATTTAAAAAAATGAACAAATAACAGCACTACTTTTAAACAAAATTTCACAAGAAGCGAAAGGGAGGCTCTTGAGAGTCTAATGATCAATGATGACATAATCATCAAACAAGCTGATAAGAGAGGTGGGGTTGTAGTGATGGATCGGTCTTGGTATTTGAATGAAGCCAAAAGGATATTGAGTGATGATAAGACATATCAGATCCTAGACAGCAACCCCACTAATCCCTTTTTTAAGCAGCTAAAATAATTTTTAATAAAAGGGAAAAATTAGGGAATATTGAACGAGAATGAATTTAAATTTTTATGTAAGGAAAAACCAAGATTACCACTTTTTTACTTTCTACCTAAGATTCATAAAGATGTTTTAAATCCCCCTGGTAGACCTATCATATCAGGCATTGATTCGCTAACTAATAATTTATCCCAGTATATCGATTGCTTTTTATCAAAATTTGTGTCAACTTTTAAATCTTATATTAAAGACACCACCGATATTATAAGAATTTTAAATGATATAAAATGGGAGGATCATTATATTTTGGCCACGGCTGATGTATCAGCCTTATATACTTCAATAAACCATACTGATGGGATAAAGTCGGTGAGGAAAATCTTAGAAAGGGATGTAGAAATTAAGAAAGAACAGGTAGAATTTATATTATAGGCTATTCGCTTTATCCTGGAATTTTTTTTTTCTGGTTTAACAACAAGCATTATCTACAAAAGTGTGGTACAGCCATGGGGATGAGATTTGCACCGAGTTATGCGAACATTTTCATGGGGGTGTGGGAAGAGGATTTTGTTGAGCCCCCCCATGATCTCGGTGCAAATCTAGTCTCCTGGCATAGATTTATCGATGATGTGGTGTTCATCTGGAAAGGGAGTGAGGAACAGCTGATAGAATTTGCGTGGCCTTAGAAGATAATGATCGTAATATTAAA
Source organism: Ascaphus truei (assembly GCF_040206685.1). Classification (NCBI taxonomy): domain Eukaryota; kingdom Metazoa; phylum Chordata; class Amphibia; order Anura; family Ascaphidae; genus Ascaphus; species Ascaphus truei. The sequence goes on along the minus strand of NC_134485.1, from coordinate 305,619,726 downwards.
TTAACTCATAAATGGAGCAAGTATGAAATTGTGTTTTTAGATTTAGTGATCTTCATAGAAAATAGGGAGTTAAAAACTAAAACCTTCTAAAAGAAGGTAGACAGTAATAATTTTATATTAGAAAATAGCTGTCATAACCCGCAATGGATTAAGAACATTCCTTACGTCCAATTGAGAAGACTCAAAAGAAATTGCAGCGATGATAGTATGTATCAGCAACAATCCAAAATCCTCCTAAACCGATTCAAAGAAAGAAATTATAACCAACACACTCTCAATAAAGCTGTGGAGAAAGCCAATTCTGTTCAGAGAAAGGACCTTTTGGTGGATAAAGTTAAAGATTTAAATACCAACAATACATTCAATATGTCTTTCCTTACACCTTATAATAAGGACGCAAATGAAATTAAAAAAGTCATTTGCAATCATTGGCACATTTTAAAAAATGACCCTGTTCTTAAGGATCATATTCCCGGCATTCCAAACGTTTTATTCAAAAGAGCCCCAAATTTAAAAAATAAGTTGGCACCTACAACTTTTAAAGTAATACAAAAAGTGAGACCAAATACTAGGTTGGAGAAACCAATGGGTTTCTTTGGCTGTTATTCATGCACAGCATGTAAGTACAAAGAAAATGAAAAACTAAAATGTATATCTAAAGCAACAGGAGAATTATTTAAAGTAGAGAGTTACATCAACTGCAAATCAGATTTTGTGATCTATTTATTACAATGTACTTGCGGGTTGCAATATATAGGGCATACATCAAGACCACTACGCACCCGCATTTTAGAGCATGTGGGGAACATTAAAAAAGGTCTCATCACCCACAATTTGTCAAAACACTTTTTAACCTTTCATAATTCTGATCCTAAATATTTAAGCTTTATGGGTATAGAACAGGTGACCACACATTGGAGGGGGGGCAATAGGATGAACAGTCTAGCAAAAAGAGAAACTTACTGGATCCATAAAATGCAGACTCTGGCCCCCCATGGTCTAAACGTGGATATAGATATAGGTGCTTTTTTCACTTAGAGGTGCTTTTATCTTAAAGGTTTTTTACTTTTTAAGGTGTTTTTAATGTATGTACTGCACAATCCATTCTGGGATTATAATTTAGATATTTACACATGTGTTTTATAATTCATGTGTTTATTATATTTTTATACCTCTATTTTAATAGTAACTAACGTCTTATCTCTTCTCTTCCTCTAGTTATCTCTTAATTCATATATATGAATATGTATATTTTTAGAATTAAGTATATTTATTGTTCAGTATTTAATAAAAATTTACTATTGAAATGTATTCCCAGCCATTAACTGGGTTTTGGACTTCGCGCTAAGTATGAGCGACGAGGGGGTTAATATAATATTTTATTCTCTGATTGATGGTCTATATATAGTAACTGGATAGTCCCATGCTAATACAACTCCTGACGAAGCAATTTGCGAAACGCGTAGAGTTGACGCTGTGAACCAAAGATCTGAGGGACTGGCAAGATAAGAGCTGATACCAGACACAGATTGAACTTCCGCCCTCAGCTGTGACGCGACCGGGGAAGTGACGCGACGGCAGTGACGTACGCGGAAGCCAACAGTGAGGAGCAAGTGAGACGCTGGAAAGCTGCTTGCAGACGGGGTCCTTCAGACTAATCGGCGGTTCTCTCCCATACCTGATTATTTTTTGGAAAATGTGAGTTTAATCTACTCGTGATGATTTTTAATATACCTGGTTGAATAGTATGCACTATTGTGGTTTCCCTTTTTTTGCACCCTTTTTTTTATCCCACTGGGGGATATCCTGGCATTTGCGGTTGAAAGGGCTCCAGTCAGAGAAAGATGGATCTCTGACATGTGATATTATACGACGTATTTTGTGAGTTCTCTTCTTACAGACTACATGGTGACATTATTACAGTAGTCTTTACAGTCTGCACTATATATGTTTATTTTCTTTTACATATACCACTGAATCATCTTGCGCTCCTCCTCACCTCCAAGCAAAGAAAACCCCATAACTGGGCCTGTAACTCGGGAAGTAGGGGGTCTCCAAGGCTGAAATAAACTTTTTTGAGCTCAGGAGACCCACTGCTCACGCACACAATAAATAAAAATTAAAAATGTAAGCAGCTTCATTACTTTAGCAATGCCCGCTCAGGCAATGAAGGGGTTAAGGCACAGGTGCCAACCCTGTGTGTAAAAAACCTAAAACATGGCCTACACAGTACAGTACATTTAAATAAATCCCCCCCCCCCGTACCACCAATCACACATACTGTACAGTACATTACATTAATGGGCCAAATAACTATTATCCAGATATGGATAATAGATTATTTGGCCCATTATTAAACACATTAACTACAGTAGCATAATAAAATAAATACAGTTCTACTGTACTTACTACCACCGCAATAAAGTACTAGTACATTCTGACAAATACAACACTACAGTACTGTGTGCCAAGCAATGCTCGAAATAAAATAAAATAAATAAATTACCATAAATCAATCCATTCACAAATCGATTACAATACAATCCAAATCAATTACTGTACACAATTCACTATTCAAATCCTAGAAACAAAACAAGGAATCAGAAATAAATTACCATCAATCAACTAAATCTTACCAACAATAAGCCACTATTAAAAAGCAAGCCCCCCCCTGAAATAAACCATAGCAAACACATTTGCACACCAAACTGCAAAATACAGTTAAAAATGCATCAAAAAAAAGCAAGCAAACATGAGCAATACGAGCTTTTATTTGCTCTGTATTATGTATATCCATAGGGACATAAATAAATACAGAGGCAATAAATGGGCAGAAAAAAAAATCAATCACATTAAAAAAAAAAAAAATCAAAACCTGTAAAAGCTAAATAAAATACATTTCTTTTGTAAACTTACCATTACTTGTCCCACTCACCGACTCCCGTTGATACTGCTTACTCTCGAACCAATCCACGCACAGGAACCCATAAAATAAAAAACCATAAAGTAATAAACCATAAAAAAATAAACCATATCAATCCAGGGGTCTGTGTCTTCTATTTGTAATCCATTCCGTCTGTGGAGTGTCTTCATCTGTATTCTTTATCCGCTCTTTTTCTGTTCCGCGGCCACGCCCCGGACTTCTTCTTTGAGGGGAGGTCCTCCCTCCACACCGACTGGCTCTAAAATGAGACGACATAGGCTTTTAAAGGCCCATGACATCACATTTTCGTCATATGTTTCCCACGGCCCTGATTGGGCCATGAAAACCATGTGAAAAAAAAATTAATAAAAAATTGATGACGTCATTTAAAGGCAATGATGCCAGCCAATCAGAATGGCTGTGCTGCAATTGCCTTTAAGACGACGTCTTCAAAAGAAAGATGGCCACCCTCACATGGTACAGTACTCCAGACAATCAGAAGTGGGTTACTATATAAGTACAGCTTTCATCCAAATTTATACCCATTATATGTACCCAGCAGTATTATCCATCCTAATCCTTACAGTCATTTGTGTGACAGTTTTTGGGGGAGCAGGGGTGGGGGGGAGGATATGGGGGGATGGGGAGATGGTATGGGGGAGGGGGTAGGGGAACAGTTTGGGAGGGGGTGGGGGGAGGAGGGGGTGTAGATAGATTATTGTCCACTGTAACTACTTTAACAACATTAACTTTTATAACTGGGAGAACTGGTGTCACTCTCGGCAATAGTCTGATTCTGGGAACAATGTTTTCCTGAAGGCATAACAGATGTTTACCGTTGCTCACAGTCTATGTTCTTGGCCGTCGCATAGGCTCTAGAAAAGTCAGAGGCTGTTTTATTTGGGAGCCTTCTCTTTTAGCAATAGAGGCCATGCTTACAGGGGTAATGTACTCACATTTCCACTGGGGTTCCCATCCGGTACCTGGTGTAGCCAGTCTCGGTGGCCCTTCTCGGTCCAAGCAGTCTTTACCCCAATTCCGTCTGCCGTGGGTGCCTGGCAAATGCTGCATCAACTGGGGGGGGGGGGGAGAAAGAGGAAGGAGGGCAACGGCGCCTTCTCTGCCGAAATCTCGCTCTTTATTTCGTCGGCCCTTGCCTCCCATCTACCCCCCCCTGTGTCGGTGTGATCTGATCAGCTGTTCCGGGGCTTTAGTTGGGGCTCGGTTGTGTTGATAGCTCTCTCCTCTTCTTTCTTTAGTGCGGCGGGGTACTCCTGGGTGCTGACGTCTGTAGAGTTGGGAGCGGAGGAGGTCAGGCTTCTTTACCGGCGGTTGAGCAGATTCCCTCTTCCTTGCCTGCTTTGTAGAACCTCTATGGTGTTGGACTTTTGCCTCCTTCTTGCTGTAGCTGGTTTTCACTGTGCCCACAGGGTATTTTCAGTCAAAGTGACTGGGCCCTCTCGAGTGCACCGACATAACAACTTGGAACTGAAAACAGGATCACACAGGTGAGTTAAATTTTCTCTCTTTGTTTTTCTTTGCTGTTTTTGGCCTGCCAATTGTTCCGAGGCCCTGATCGGAGGGCCCTCAGTCTCTTGGCCCTGGGAATTGGGAAAGTCCGAGTTCCACGTTGGGGGGACGGACATACCCACCGCCCTGGCTAGCCGGGACATCTCCGCAGGGTATCTAATAACGTGGAACTTTCCTTTCCTGTTCACAATTAATTTAAATACAAATCCCCATTTATATTTGATGCCGTTGTCTCTTAGCATTGTGGTCAGCGGCTTCAGCTCCTTCCTTCTGTTGACCGTGAGCTTTGCCAGGTCGTTGTAGACCTGCAGATGGTCGTCTTGGAACGTGAGGGGTTCTTTCTTCCTGCAGGTCGCCATTAATTTTTCTTTGACCGTGTATCTGTGGAGGCGAACTATGACATCTCTGGTTCTATTTGGATCGTCTTTGAAGGTGCGCATCCAAGAACATATACGTAACATTAAAATTAGATTTATTAAACATAGTCTCTCTTAACACTATGCTCTGCACCACAATGGAGATCCCTCCTCTTTGCTCTTTAAAGGCATCAAATATGTCCCTAGAAATAGAAGGGGTGGAGATAGGGTTAAGGAGCTATCTGTCCAAGAGACCTTCTGGATACATAAGTTGAGGACTCTGTATCCGGGGGGTCTAAATGAGGACATTGATATCTGGTCCCTCTATTGATCATTTGTCTTTATTGTTATGATCCTCTGACTGAGTCTAGGGTTAAAATTCCATGCTACTTATTTGCTCCTCTTTAGTGCCTATGTGTCCTTTATTCTTTTTAATATATTTATTTTTTAATATTACATGCTTCGTGCTTCTTTTTCAAGATCTAACTGTTTTTTTGTATTTCATGCTTAGCTGAGTCAGCAGGCATCTCCAATGTCATGTGTATATACTCTAACACTCTTTTTCTTTTTATTTTAGAGCCGTTCTTTGTATTTGTCTTATTGCATTCTTGTCTGTTTCATTAAAGCTTGTTTTGTTGTTAATTGTTGCCTGTAGCAACCATTTTTGCTGTAACACATGGAGTCATTGACTCCTCCCCGCTTTCTCTGTATTGGCTGGAACATCTGATTGATGGGCCAATCAGATGTAAGCGTGGGGTATTTCAATGCTACGTGGATTAATCATTTATTATTCCCTGATGAAGAGACTGTAAGGTTTCGAAACGCGTTGGAAAAGGTTCGATCTGTTGTATCTCATTGGACTCTCTACTCCACCACTGCGGGCTTACTCGGCGACTGGAGAAAAAGATCGCGACGCGAGTTGCAGTGTCGCTCCCCAGTGACGTCACAAACCCGGAAGTGCTTGATCGGCGGGCTGAGAAGCGTGTATCCAGCCAGTGTATGAACTTAACCGATTTCGTGATACCACTCGTGTAAATCACGAGTTTATTGGACTTTCTAACCTTGCAAGTGGGACTATCCAGGTTCTACTTAATCTGATGTGGGACCGAGAGACCGAGAGACGGGGAACTGCTTACACCATCGCTGATAACATCTGATTTGGCGTTCTGTCTGGTGCATGGGTAACATTAACCCTTGCCTGCTTAATTTTGTTTTGATGTACGCACAATACTTACCCTTATTTGTTGGTTATTTTTAATATATCTTTTAATACACTATGAGCGTTGTGCGCTGTGTTTTTTGTGTAATTACCCCTTGAGCGGGCTGCGCTTTTTGTTTGCTAGCCATGCCTGCTTATCTGGTCCGTTGGAGTCAACACTTTTGGGGCCAGAAATTGGGGGGGAAGGGGCTTTTAGGTAAGTTTATACGCGAGGGTCGGCGGAGCTCTCCTCTCACACGACCATCCTCGTTGGCATCCTGGACACGCCCCCTGAGTGTTTGTATTCATAAGGGATTGTTTTCAGACCGTCCTGGGTTGTGATAAATATTTTTTGTTGTCTGAGCAAGACGGGGTCCCTGATTGTACATTTGCTCTGTCTTGTCATTAACATACCAAGTGAGTTTATTCATGGATATGTTTAGAAGGTCTTATCTGTATCCATGTTATAAAAGTATAAGGTTTATCAGGACTGGGTTGGACCCGCTGAATTAATTCAAGTATTTTCTTTGGTATAGTTGTGGTGAAAAAAAAATATGATTGGGGAACAGTCTCGTGACAGGTCCTTATTTGCATATTTACACTATTCAGAACAATAACATGCCAAAAGAGTTGTACGTAATCAGCTTGCGCTGATTATTGTATCAGGAGTATTGTACAGGTCAATTAAATTTGATTACTGTAGCAGGAGAATAATGGAAAACCAAAGTTCTCAAAATTTGCCGTTAGAGGCTGTGTGTCTGCAGACAAAAATAATAAAGAATGGATACAGAGAACAAGAAGAGACAATATAAGTATGTTTTGTTGGCCAATGAAAGTATACATGCAAGTTTAAGTGAAAAAACATATGCAAGTCCCAGTGAAAAACACGCCACCCCAAGGTAAAAAAGTTTGTCTGCAAGAAATTACTATGGAAAGAAGCGTGAACCTATGGGCAGCCACACCGGTTTTCTTATTTGTAAGAGTGCGAACGCAAGGGCTCATAGTGGAACCTTCTAACTTTCAGTAATCCCTGTGTGTCTGTGGCAGTATAAATCTTTGGATTTTATGAGGTTTTTGTGGCTAAAGTCAAGCATGGCAGGACCGGCTGACTGAAGCGGCCGAAATCAGGTGTGCACGTATCAGCTTTTCCTTTCATTTCCCCACAAGCAATAAGTGGTTATAAATAATTTCCTGATATAAACTCAAGTTTCGGTGCCGGCAAGTAAAATTGTTGTGCCCTTAATGGAGAGTTGCCAGATGGATTTGATACCCTAATGAATTTTTCCTGAATGATTACCTGTGTGAAAGATAAACCATGCTAAGTATCACATGTGTATACAAATCACCATCCAAGAACTTGCAAGTACTTACAAAAACATGAATATTATTTGCTCACAATTAAGTCTAAATTTTTAAAAGATACGTAAAAGGTGTACATCAAGTATAGAAGGATTAAAGAATGCGGGAAAGGGAGGGCATATATTCAGCTTTGTTACTGGTGATAGTTTGAAAGGTTTATTCGTTTTGGCCATGCGGATAAGTGTTTTAAAACCAGGAGATACAGTATTCGTTTTTCCTTCTGCTCAAATGTCTGCAAGAAAGAGAATCAGAACAGCAGCAGCACAGATCGTGCCCCCACCTTTTCTCCAGCTCAAGGAATGTGCAAAGATAAGACAGTTAACTCAAAAGTTCCGGAGCATCAAAGTAGTTTTAAATTCAGGTTATTTATGAGAATGAAGAAAGAGAAGGGAACTTTTAATAATTTAGTTGCAGGATGAAATTGTTTGGTAAATAGGGGAGAAATATTTTTCTTTTATTTGTTCATTATTTTTGTGATGTTGTTTGGCTGTGTATGAGAGAAGTTTTTGTATTGTGGTGTTCTGTCTTTGTGTGTAACCAGTAAAAACACATTTCAATTTTATTTCTATAGGATTAGGATATGTTTGGGAATATTTTGTGTTTAAATGTGCGGGTAAAAGCTCAGAAGCATTGTTTGAATTATATATTGTATTGTATGTCTTTATGTCTAGAACGCCATTAATGTGCATAGCGCTTCACAGGAGTGGTGCACGTCGTAATCATATAGGTAGCAAATGGTAAAGGTAATAGGTCATGGAATAAGTAATCCAGACATAAAAGTAACATTAAGGAAGAGAAGTCCCTGCACTGAGGATTTTATAATCTAATTGGTATGTAGGGAGAGCGTACAGAGCCAGTAGGATTTGATTATAAGCCAGGAGAGGAATTTCAGGAGGGGAAACGCAGAATCAGAGTTTAAAGAGTAGAGTGATTCTGGCAGCAGCGTTTAGGATAGATTGTAGGGAAGACAGGTGAGAGGCAGGAAGGCGGGATAGCAGAGGATTACAGTTATCAAGATGGGAGAGAATGAGGGCCTGAATCAGAGTTTTAACAGTTGAGCAACAGAGGAACAGGTGTATCTTTGTGATATTGTGGAGGAAAAAGTGACAGGTTATAGAAATGTTTTGAATGAGAGAGGAGAATATGAGAGAGGAGTTGAGTGTAACCCCTAAGCAGCGTACTTGGGCTACTGGATAAAAGATTGTACTTCAAGAGTAATGTGGAAGGAGATAATAGGGTCAGGTTTGGGAGGAAGTATGAGGAACTCTGTTTTTGCCATGTTAAGTTTAAGGCAAAGGAGGGCCATCCAGGATGAGATAACAAAAAGACATTCAGAAACTTAGGTTTGTACGGCAGGTGTAAGGTCAGGGGTTGAAAATGAAATGTGTGTGTCGTCAGCATAGAGGTGATATTTAAACCCAAGAGATGTTATTAGGTCACCTAGAGAGAGGGTGTACAGAGAAAAAAGAAGAGTGTGGTCAGAGAGAGTGAGTAATATGAGCAGAGTGTAATGACCTCTGTCTTTGGCAGCATATAGGACATCAGTTATTTTAGTGAGAATTGTCTCTGTGGAGGGAGCAGTGAACAAGTCAGATTGTAGAGGGTTAAGGAGAGAATGGGTGTTGAGAAAATGGAGCAAGCAAGAGAATACAAGACAAGTTCAGTAGTTAGAAAGACAGGTAGGGTTAAGCTTGCTATTTTTGAGTCATGGTATAACTGTTACATGTTTGAAGGAGAATGGAAAGGTATCAGAGTAGAGGGAAAAGAGGAGATCAACAGTGATGGTGACATTCTCTTCTGATACAGTGGAAAAAGAGTCAAGGAAAGCAGGAAGCGAAGTAGGATAGGAGGAAAAAGAGGGAATTTTCTGATGTATGGATTCAACCTTTTCTTTAAAATAGTCAGCAAAGTCCTGAGATGAGATGAAAGAAGAGTTAGTGTGGGTTAGACTTGTGAGTGTTGATTAATGGAGAGAAGTAGGTTTGTTTAGCTTGAGAAAGGGCAGAATTGAAACAGGATAGCATAAATTTGTAGTGAAGGAAGTCTGTGAAAGTATGAAAGTTCAAACAGGAGGCATTAAAAGGAACGAGTGGAGGGAGATAGCATGAGTGTGTGGGAGATATAACCTCCTCTAAATAAAAGTCCCGTTATTTAATTTTTGAGAGGCCATAAAAAATGTAGTTCTTAGGGCTCTGGATAAAGCTCCAGGTTTCTAAACTTTAAGCAAAAGTTCCAATCCAATAATTGTTGTTTTGTTTATGAAAATGCCATTGTGCCGTTATCTTATATGTTCAGGGTCAACTGGCGAAATGCCTAGAAACAAGATGGCTTTTTGCCCGGAATAAACAAACTCTGAAATTATTTTGTAGTCAAATAAATAATAATGCGGAGTGTCTTTAAAAATATAAAGCTGACCGTGTACTCAGCACTGTGCAAAGAGATTATATAAAGCAAGAAATTAGTGTGAAGTCTTATACAAAATCATTTGTCTATTAACTGAATATGTGATGTATTTTATAACTTGTAACCATTTATTTTTCCCAAAGGTGTCCATAAGCAGAAGTTATTGTCAAAATTGCTGTGTAATCTAGAATGGTTTGCCAGGAAGGGGTGAATTGGGAGTTGCCTCACATTTGTGGGTGTGTCTTGTGCATATGGTTAAATACAGGGGATACATAGTTGAAAAAGCAGTTACATAAGTGAACAGGGTATACATTATATACAAGGCATTTCAAATTTTTAGCAGAATAGTTACAGTGGAGTGTTTGGGTAAAAGCCAGATTGGGATTGGCTAGGGAAATTTGTATTGGTACAATAATTGCTTAATTAGGAGTGATTATTTTTTCCATGACTGTGGATAATATTGGGAGAAGAGAGATTGGCCTGTAGTTTGAGACAGTGTTTTTTGTCCCCACTTTTGAAGATTGGGACAAACTCTGGCAGTTTTCCAGGTCTTAGGGATATGGCCTGCAGACAGGATAGAATTAACAATGGAAGCAATTAGTTTGGCAATGGCTGGGGCATCAAGTCTTAGGAACTTAGATTGTAGCAAAGCCAGGTTCACATTGGCTATTTAGTTTTAATTTGAGGAACATTAATAGGGAATACCTCTGTCTATATGCGGATGCTAAGACAGGAGTAAACACATTGATACAAGAATTTATTCCTAGGTATAAATTATCTCCCTATGAGACACTTATGGGATGACTTATGACTATCAGCAGTCCAAAGGAACGAATTAAGGACCATGTTATTGGTAATAAAACAATAAGTCTTGTATGTAACTAATACATTGTTTGAGTCTCTCTAGGCAAAGTTGAAAGTGCAGTGGACAAAAGGGTGAAAGTGCGCAGCTAAAACATGATTCAACAGTGTATATAGAAACAGTGCAAGTGAAAGTTTTAATAAACAATAAATACACCTTGTGGGAAATAACACTAATGTGACGTCTGCAGCCTTTCTTGAAGGGTGGCTCGACACCCCTAGGACTATAGAAAAAACAAAAAGACAGGGCGCACAACGCACATAGTGAAGCACAATTAAAAGATAATTTTACTAAAAAATTAAAGGTTTTGTGTACATCAATATAATGAAAATCAAGCAGTGGGTTAGTGGGGTTACCACACGGAAGAAATGATCACAGCTCTCCACTGGAACGGACGCGAGGCACTGGATACCAGCAGACCACATCCAAGGCAGCAGCTTCCATGAGACCTTCAGTCAGGGTAACCAGATGTTGGGGACTGGTGAAGAGTCCCTTGTAAAAGTCCCGTTATGAGGCTCAGAAGCCTCCATCAGTCCTACAGCAATACAGCTCCAACAGCACGCCGCTCAGACCCGTGGTGCGCCTTCTGATGTCATCATGACACTCTCCTTCTCACATGGAGCGGGGGAGAGAGCGCATCGGCGAACAACACACAGGGCAGGCAGGGTAGCAATAGTAAACACCCATACCGACAGGCAGTGAGGCAGGGGACCGGGAGGCACAAGCCAAGAATATGATGAAGTACATCTGATGAAGTAACCGTGTGTTACGAAACTAGTTGGATTGTTGGATTGTTCATCTATCTGACCATACTGTTTGTCAAGTATATACTTGGCTTGTGCCTCCCGGTCCCCTGCCTCACTGCCTGTCGGTACGGGTGTTTACTATTGCTACCCTGCCTGCCCTGTGTGTTGTTCGCCGATGCGCTCTCTCCCCCGCTATATGTGAGGAGAGTGTCGTGATGACATCAGAAGGCGCACCATGGGTCTGAGCAGCGTGCTGTTGGAGCTGCATTGCTGTAGGACTGACGGAGGCTTCTGAGCCTCATAACGGGACTTTTACACGGGACTCTTCACCGGTCCCCAACATCTGGTTACCCTGACTGAAGGTTTTGTTTTTTCTAAAGTTGAAAGTGCACCTACTCGAGACGGGGTTAATAGTCACATATTTCCTACACAAGCATGCTCTTCATCCCAGATGAAAAGGCCTATACTAACCACCAATACAGCCATTAAAGTGGCAGAGTTCTTTTCCTGGACCCAAAGCACGTAAAGCTCATTCCAGCTCCACCAAAAACCAAAGTCGCCTAAAGCACAGCCGCATCAAGTTAACGTTTTCAAGGATAAAGAAACTCCCTGACAGTTAACCCCCAAGGAAAATAAGACACCAGGTTAAGGCCTGGTCTTAATCAGAACATTTATTTTCACCTTTCTTCTTTCAAAGACTCAATATTTTTATTTTTAGAGTGTGTTTAAGTTAGAAATTTAAGGTGTATGTACAATTGGGCCTTGATGGGAGGATTGGTTTCCTGGAAGCGTGGCTTGTGAAAGCACTTGTATGTGTTTTGGCAGTACTCATCACTCTCTATGTATGTGTCATGTGCAGGAAAACTTTGATCCAGAAGTGTGTTGCACCTCAACCGAAAGGAGGGGGTCACCCAGGGGCGTGTGTCAGCCACAAGGAAAGGATCATAAGTAAGCCATTTTTGACCATTGCAGACATTTTTGTTCTGTTTTTCTGAGTGAATGATGTATATAATACGTGCAGGGGGGATCATCATGCATTCGCTTCCACAGATACCAACCCCCTTCAATTCTCAGTGCCCGTGCCTGTGTTTTAGTTGTTTTTATTACCTACTGATTCATTGCGTCGTGACAATGTGCGTCTATATATATGTTTAATAAAAGTTTTTTGTTTTGCCCATAGGGCATTTTAGGTAATTGCTCTATCCTATTTTTGGGTGCAATTACCAGGATCCTCCCCTCAGTCTACTCCCTTTAGCAATACAAGCACTATATTCCTGCTATATATTTTATTAGCCTGTGTGCAGTGTTACTAGGGATCTGTGGAAGATTAACCTATTGTCTTCCTGTTTACTTGCTATGTCAGTACCATCCCTTTGCACCGGCTATATTATCTGCTATCTGGTGAGCGGTGTACTATTAGTTATTCTATATAACGTTTTTGGACATTGTTAGTGTCCTTTCTGTACTACCTGCTCCCCGAGGGGTTATTTACCCACCTGTACACCTGTGGTACAGGTGTGCTTGATTATTGTGACTATTGACGCTAAACCCACTCCTGTGACTTATACACGGTTGGGCCGCTATACCTTATACAATATATCTAATACTATCTACATCTATCTATACGGTGTTATATATGATGACAGGTTTCCTATCAACCCAGCAAGATCTAGGTCTATGGCAGGCAGAGGCACAAAGTCTATTTTCAAATAAAGAACCTATACCAGCAACCACAACACCCAAGGACATTAATAGATTTTTTAATGACCTAGAGAGACTTTACTGTACAAGGGCTAAAATCTGGTGGGAAACAGCGAGTCTTGAGAACTATCTTAAACTTGACATAGTACCAAGGGGCTTGAGACCAAATGTAGCTCCATCCCACCAGATTTCAGACGAAAGCTTCCATGAACAATGGAAAAAATTCTACTAAGATGCTCTGCAGACCTGATGAAACTTCTGGTTAGATTTGAAACCAAGAGGTTTGAGTCAGTTCAAACTGAGATTACCAAACAACTACCTATAATCGAATCCTGGAGAGACACCCAAAACTTTGACAAATATGAATCTAAATTAAAATCACGTGTTGATGGTTTTATAGCAGACATCAAGGAGAGGAAGCACAACAAATACATTAGAGATAGAACTGACTTTGATGCTAACCGTATCTTCAAATACAAAATCTTCAAAAACAGACGCCAGTATAGGAATACACGCCGCCAAGAGACCAATAATTCATCCACTGAATGGGAGGGTTCCACTAGTGACTTAGAACACGATAAGGGCAGTGAGCCAGGACCCTCCAACATAACCCCCAAACCTGTTAATACCGATATCAATTTTTTAGATCTAGAGGGGCCCTCCTACCTCAGCAACATAGGAGGAAAACCAGGAGGGGATCGGGGAAACTATCTAAGGGACAGGAAAGTTTGGGGATACAAGGACACAGAACGCAGAGGGACCTACAAGAAAAAGAGCAAACAAAAACACAGGTCATAAATTTATCCTCTAAGGATCTGAATACACACCATTTGAAAGTCCTTTCAAAAGGACTGTCCTTTTGTCCCACCAGTAGAATGAATCTATTTGAAACTGTCAAAGATCTTAATCTCTTCTCGAGGAAACTCTTGCTACACAAATTTTTCACAAGGAAGAAACAGAGAGATATACTCAATACCTCCCTTGAATTCCTAAACCCCACTGATTTAGAGAATGTAGAAACCTTAGAAGAACTCCTGGAAGAAAGTAACAGACCTCCAGGGGAGGGCCCCTTCACCCAATTTAGAGTAAAGTCTAATTTCACACCACCATCTGAGATTAGTGCCCAAGTGAAGGTATTCACAGATTGTGTGACTCATGATCTAGAAAAACTTAGCAACAAGACCAGTAAATTTAACCTTACGATGCAGGAGTACGCTGCCCTAAAGTAGATTAGGGATGATGACACACTGACCGTTAAGCCCTCAGACAAAGGAGGCAACGTGGTTGTGATGGATAGTACCATGTATGTTACTGAATGCCTCAGATTACTATCAGATCGCAACTGCTACCGCATACTAGACAGTGACCCCACTCTGACTTTTCAGAAGGATCTACTGAATATCTTGGAGGTAGGGAAAACAAATAAAGTCATCACACAAAAAGAGGCAGACTTCCTATACATTAAGAGACCTAGGATATCTACCTTTTACCACCTACCAAAGGTACACAAAGGTAGGCTCCCACCTCCTGGCAGACCAATAGTGTCTGGCATTGGAAATCTAACGTCCAATGCCAGCATCTATGTTGACCAACTACTTCGTCCATTTGTCAGCGCATTGCCTTTTTATCTCTGTGATACGAAGGATGCGCTTCGGAAACTAGATGATGTCACAACTGACCCTAATACACTACTGGTCAGCCTAGATGTCGAGGGTCTCTATACGAGCATACCCCATGCGGTAGGCATGCGAGCAGTGGCACATTTCCTTATGTCTAGAGGCCAAGACTTAGTGATGCACAATGATTTTATTCTTCAGCTATTGGACCTTACCCTGACTAAAAACTACTTTGTATTTAACAACAAATATTACCATCAGATCCAGGGCACTGCTATGGGGACCATGTGTGCTCCCACCTACGCCAATCTATATCTAGGCTGGTGGGAGGAAACAGTGGTCTTCACGGAGGCCCTGGACGATTATACTAACTTTGTTGAGTTATGGGTAAGGTTCATTGATGATATCATGGTCCTATGGACAGGCACATTGGCATCCCTAAGAGAATTCGTGGACATTTTGAATTCCAATCACCACAATCTCAAACTGACTTTAGTTTCAAGTGAATCTCAACTTGACTTCCTTGACATTACAATCACTAAAGATAGTACTGGGAAACTAGACACCACCATCTTTAGGAAACCGACAGCCACTAACAGTTTACTGAGAGCTGACAGTCAGCACCCCAAACATGTGGTGAAGGCAATCCCTACAGGCCAGTATCTCCGCTTGAGACGTAATTGTTCTACTCTTAGCGAATACAAGGATAAAGCCAAAGATATGACGCAACGTTTTATTGAACGAGGACATTCCAAAACAAATCTGAAAAGAGCTTACAATCGAGCCATTGAGACAAGCAGGACACAACTCCTAGCTGACACTAAACGTAATGATGGGACAAACGAGTACAAACCGATTCGCTTTATCGGTACCTTCAGCGACCAATGGGGCTCTATTTATAAGATTTTCAATAAATACTGGCACATATTATTAGATGATCAAGATCTACAAGGGGCTATATCACACACACCTAAGCTTACCAGCAGAAGAAGCCGTAACTTGAAAGATATTCTCGTTAGAAGTCACTACCAAGCCAAACCAAACACCACTTGGCTAGCCAAAAAACCAACTGGATCGTACGCATGCGGCCGATGCAAGGCCTGCAGGTACGTACCAAAGAGAACAGACTTTATGGACTCTCATAAACAACGAACATTCAAAATTAATGAGTTCATAAACTGTGTTACTGAGGAGGTGATATATCTGATAGTCTGTGGCTGTGGCAAGCTATATGTAGGCAAAACGTTTAGGCAGTTCAAAAAGAGAATCCTTGAACATCTGGGTCCCATTCGGAACACCGCAGACACTCCTGTGGCACGTCACGTAATAAGTGAACACAACGGGAACAGTGACCAACTAATCTTTATTGGTATCCAACATATCCCATGGGGCCAACGTAAGGGTGATTGGGACAAGGCACTACTACAGACTGAGTGTAAATGGATATACATGCTCAGTACACTCAGTCCCATCGGCCTCAATGAGGGGTTTATTTACAAGTCATACCTGTAACCTCTGCAGCACATTACACCGGATTGGGATCCAGGTATACAGTTAACTTTAGAGTCTGTTTTGACCTACGGGGCGGACGCCATAGGTTAGAACAGTCCTACACCCTTTACCTACTTACCACCATGCCCAGCTCCACAGCCCATTTACATTCATATCTATATTTATAGTTACAAGTTGGCCCTAAGTCAGTATCCACGGAGGGACTATACCTATATCCATCTGGTTATCTATTCCTCCTCCTACATATATTATAGCTCTAGATGTTTAGTACACTGTCTCATATAACCACCTTATGTATCAGTATTTAGGCACTTTTTGCCATACTTACCATCCATTGAGCGCTGTACTAAGTGCACACTGAGTAAATAACACGCCTGGTGAGTGACATGCTTATGTAGCCGATGCCCTGCTATCCGGTAATTCACCTACCTGGCAAGCATGTACCACCTTAGGGTTATACTACAAGAGAGACAGAGACAGCCATACCAATGCACATGTTGTACTTTATTTTATTTTATCTGTTTCCTTTGCCCAGCCGCCATATGACTCACAGCATATCAAGGGTTAAAGCATTAATAGTCCTTCAATACCCCTCGAGCGCTACGATACGCTCTTCAGACTGTCTATCACTATAGTGGAGCGTGATTGGGGAGTTCTCCAGTAACGCCCTCTCAAATGTATACAAATAAGCTCTACCATGACTCAGTAGGGACCTCCTACCTTGAGAAAGCGCCAGCCCCCGAGCGCGAAACGTACGTCGGGATGACGTCATCGCGTTGACGTCGGAGGTCACGGGTGAGATCGCTCCTTTACAGGGAAGGGAGGGTGCCAGTTATTGTACCGGATGCTCCTAACCGCAGCTACATTGCCAGTTTCTGAGCACTATATCGGCCTTTGCCGCTGCCTGAGAGACTGGAGAGTAGGGGCTGCATTGGCTGCACGGGGTGACATTGTAACCACCAGAATATTGTGCTGCACAGCCACATTGATCTGCAGCTCTCACGACCATTATTGAGTGAGGCTCATTCTTCCGGTACTACTATACTATTAGCATAATAGACACCCATTACACCCTCCCAGGTTTCAGGTGATTCACTAGCATCTATTGCTATCTGCATTAGGTATATTTACCTCCACCGTATACCACCCCCATCGGAGCTATCAAAGGAGGTATTCATTTAAGTAGTGGTATAATTGATATTTATCTTACCACCACCTCCTTATATACCCGTGCCTGTGTTTTAGTTGTTTTTATTACCTACTGATTCATTGCGTCGTGACAATGTGCGTCTATATATATGTTTAATAAAAGTTTTTTGTTTTGCCCATAGGGCATTTTAGGTAATTGCTCTATCCTATTTTTGGGTGCAATTACCAGGATCCTCCCCTCAGTCTACTCCCTTTAGCAATACAAGCACTATATTCCTGCTATATATTTTATTAGCCTGTGTGCAGTGTTACTAGGGATCTGTGGAAGATTAACCTATTGTCTTCCTGTTTACTTGCTATGTCAGTACCATCCCTTTGCACCGGCTATATTATCTGCTATCTGGTGAGCGGTGTACTATTAGTTATTCTATAAGGCCTATACTAACCACCAATACAGCCATTAAAGTGGCAGAGTTCTTTTCCTGGACCCAAAGCACGTAAAGCTCATTCCAGCTCCACCAAAAACCAAAGTCGCCTAAAGCACAGCCGCATCAAGTTAACGTTTTCAAGGATAAAGAAACACCCTGACAGTTAACCCCCAAGGAAAAAAAGACACCAGGTTAAGGCCTGGTCTTAATCAGAACATTTATTTTAACCTTTCTTCTTTCAAAGACTCAATATTTTTATTTTTAGAGTGTGTTTAAGTTAGAAATTTAAGGTGTATGTACAATTGGGCCTTGATGGGAGGATTGGTTTCCTGGAAGCGTGGCTTGTGAAAGCACTTGTATGTGTTTTGGCAGTACTCATCACTCTCTATGTATGTGTCATGTGCAGGAAAACTTTGATCCAGAAGTGTGTTGCACCTCAACCGAAAGGAGGGGGTCACCCAGGGGCGTGTGTCAGCCACAAGGAAAGGATCATAAGTCAGCCATTTTTGACCATCGCAGACATTTTTGTTCTGTTTTTCTGAGTGAATGATGTATATAATGCGTGAAGGGGGATCATCATGCATTCGCTTCCACAGATACCAACCCCCTTCAATTCTCAGTAATAGAATGTTGTGATGATTCTGAAAATATATGATGATAGAGATAGATGCCATTTCCTTTATCTAGCAACTGCATACCGAAAGAAAGGTTGCTTGCATAAAATATGTATAATTGCTGTATTTTCCCATTTTCCCAAGAAGCAATTTATGGGTCAAGTGTCTCCACCAACCAATGAAACCTGTGTAAAAATGTATGTTCAGTCAGATAACAATTTACAGGAAGGATGTGGCCTTAATTTTGCAGTTTTTCATTTCATCATTAAACCAAGAACAGGTTCAGACTAGACTTATGGCCTTACAAAACAGAATTGCTTTAGACTATGTTTAGCTTCAAAAGGAGGGGTATGTGCCCTAATTAAGGAACAATGTTGTGTTTTCATTCAAGATAGAGTAGCAATGTGCAGCATGAAAATAGACGAGATGAAATAGAAGAGATTCAATGAGGCTTAGAAAGGGAAGTCACAGAATATCACCCATTGGCGTAAGGTGAATGGCTTAGATCACTTGGAGCAAAAACGTATGAATGCTTTGGTGTGTGTGTTGGTGTTACTTGTTGTCGTGTATATGTGTGTCACGTGTTGCAGAGGTATGATCCACAAATGTGCTACCCCCTCCTCCAATCTGATGCCACTTTTTGCAGATGCCAGAAATAGCAGACCCTTGAAGAAAGAAGATGCCGATCACAGTTATTCAACTCCAAAAGACATGTTGGGGCCACAGCGCCTTACGAGACTATGACAGTGAAGGGCACACGCCCTTGTCCTCTTAGTTATACTAATGAGCAGTATCAGATGATGGAGCACCCCAGTATACAATACTAGTCTGTCTATGTGTCCCTGGACTAACATCATGACCTTAATTCTCAAAAGCAATGTTTTTAGAATAAAAAAGGAGGGAACTGACAAAGTGAAAATATGATGCAAGGAGGGGGGAGGTCTGACAAACAGCACTGGGATCTAAGCAGCCATTTTATGTCAGCATCCATCTTAGGTGCCTCATATTGTCATCCATTTTGCCTATTGTCTGTATGAAAGTTGGAATGGAAGTTTAGTTTAAAGACACATTTTTTCTTTTTTCTGCTCCTAAAGTTTTAAGTGATAGTAAGCTGTTCAGCTAAGCCACAAGACCTTGAAGATGGGAGAAAAGCGCCAATGTTATGAAAATAAAAGATAGATAACAAGCACGTCTCGCATTCCGAGGGAGGTTCCGATGGTTATGTACACCCGTTCTCAGAAATCTCGTATATAGAGAAAAGGTCACCGGCCTGTATAAGGAGTAATAGCTGAGTCATTTCATTTTTAATATGAATCTCATTGTTATGCTATTAACTCAATGTGTCCATATTCATATTTTGTTTATCTTATATGCTTACGTAATGATGCACACGCCACTCCGTTTAGGGGTCGTGGGCTTAGTATTTTGGGTATAAATAGGGCCTGTAAGCCAGTATGTCATTGGGGGAGTTTTATTTTGAAACTTCCTTCTATGTGTGCACACGTACACTGAAATAAACTTATTTGTTATTCTGCAAATAATCCTCAGATGTGGTTTCTTTATTCACACTTTTCACAGAATATATATATATTTACATACATACATACATACATATATACATACAGACAGTACAGTTGTGTGTAAAAGAAAGTACACTACCGACACACTTTATTAAAGTGTGGCCGGTACCGCAAGCCGGGAGATTTCCCGGCTTGCTAGTGGCGCCCCTCGGCGGTCACGCGTCTTCGGGAGCCTGCGCCCCCTGCACGTGCGTCCAGGGCTCCCCGAGGGAGCCCTGGTGTCTCGCGATCGCGGGACGGCGGCAGGGGGTTCCGGGGGACCCGGCGGACCCGGCAGCGGTAGGGAGAGCGCCCCGATCGGAGGGCGCTCTTCCGCTGCTTCGGCGCGCGCCCGTCACCCTCGGGCGCGCGCCAGGCTACTGCTGCGGCCAAGGACGGGCAAATGCTCGAATAAACTTGGCCGCAGCAGTACACCCTCTTTGAATTCTACGGTTTTACATATCAGGACATAATAACAATCATCTGTTCCTTAGCAGGTCTAAAACTTAGGTAAATACAAACTCAGATGAACAACAACACATGACATATTTTATTTAACAAAAATAAAGCCACAATGGAGAAGACATGTGTGAAAAACGAAGTATAACTTATGATTCAATAGCTTGTAAAACCACCTTTAGCAGCATTAACTTGAAGTAATCGTTTTCTGATTGACTTTATCAGTCTCTCACATCGTTGTTGAGGAATTTTGGCCCACTCTTCTTTACAACACTGCTTCTGATCATTGAGGTTTGTGGGCATTTGTTTATGCACAGCTCTCTTAATGTCCAGCCACAGCATTTCAATCGGGTTGAGGTCTGGACTTTGACTGGGCCATTGCAAAACCTTGATTCTTTACTTTTTCAGCCATTCTGTTGTAGATTTGCTGGTGTGCTTGGGATCATTGGATTTGCTGGTGTGCTTGGGATCAATTGCATGACCCAATTTCAGCCAAGCCTTACCTGACGGACAGATGGCCTCACATTTGACTCTAGAATACTTTGGTATAGAGAGGAGTCCATGGTCGACTCAATGACTGCAAGGTTCCCAGGTCCTCTGGCTGCAAAACAAGCCCAAATCATCACCCCTCCACCACCGTGCTTGACAGTTGGTATGAGGTGTTTGTGCTGATATGCTGTGTTTGGTTTTCACCAAAAGTGGCGCTGTGCATTATGGCCAAACATCTCCACTTTGGTCTCGCCTGTCCAAAGGTCATTGTTCCAGAAGTCTTGTGGTTTGTTCAGATGCAACTTTGCAAACCTAAGCCGTGCTGCCATGTTCTTTTTAGAGAGAAGAGGCTTTCTCCTGGCAACCCTTCAAAACAATGTAATGCCTTGTGGAATCAACACTCTACATTTATCAAATTATTTAAAACAGCAATCACGAAATGGCTATCAAATCTCAGACAAATAGGAAGAAGTCACATTTTGCAGCTTCCTATTGGACAGTCATTTAAATGCCCAGCAGAAACTAAAGTATTGGGGTAACCATGGGGTCACAAGAGCTACAAATCATATGGTTTAGCACAGAGTGATCTAGAAAATACAGAACAAAAGGTAAATAAGGGCCTCATGCAGAAAGCGTTGATAAGGGAATTATCACCATTTTATAGCCAAAATTGGGTTTGAGATTCAGAAAGCGCCGATAAGTGCTTGATTTCGCCAGGTTTCGGAGCCGATTATTTTGTTATGGCCAGTCGGCTGCCGATAAGCCTGTTTTCGCCACTGATCGCCACTTTTTTAAATCGGCTGGATTCAACAAAAAAAAACAGCTTATCGGGCCTGATCGGCACTACGAAATTGAGATGTTATGGCCAATTTCTCCCGCCAACTAAAGTTGGCAGTTTGGAGGGGAGAACGATCGCTAAGGCTGCCGCAACGGCACTTAGAAAAAAAAAAACTTCTGTACATCAATGGAGTCAATGGAGCGGGGACGTATAACAGTATAGTACTGTTTACGTTTCATTGCTCACAATACAAACGTCATTTGCATTACAGTGTGGGGGCATTCCCTGCATTGTGTCACAGCTGACGTGTATTATTTGCATAACATTATACTTTTACATGTTTGCAGCATTTGCGGGTCACATTACTCATCATGTGATGATGTGCCAAGGGAAAATACTATACTCAACTCTTAAAGGAGAACCTCACATCATATCACACATTTTAATGAACTGAGCGACAATTATTTACATGATTTTACACATGTCACACATGTCACACATACACCGTATATTCATCTTCCTTTACATTACACAATGCTAGTAATGTGTCACGCATCTTTAAACGTTCATGTACATCTGTATTCTCATGTTTACATATACTTTTGGGTCCTCCCTATTTTCATGACGTCACTTATTGGACGCTCAATCACATTGCATGTTTACATTGTAACCGTAGCATTACAAGCACTTCAACCTAACTTATACACACATGTACAGTAATTCAGCATTGGGACACCTTGTTAACTCATTCTATACCAACTATCCTCCTTACAGAAATGCATGCATATGCACACGACTATTCATGGTTGTCAACATGTCACAATAACATGGCTAATTACACATGTTACACAAAACTTTTCCCACGTCAATCTCAGCCTTTTTGCCTAATTACATGACTGACTGTTGCGTTCAGAAGTTTTACATGCATTGCACATGCAACTATTTATTTGCAAGCAATGTTTCTACAAAGCTTCACGTCACATCATTGGCAAATATCATCATTCCCTGCAGAATACACACAACAAATACTTATAACAAGAACTGCACACAGCTTGCCACAGAAGTACTTTATTATGTTAATGTAACACCTTGCATTTTACTATGTCACCTGACATCATCACATACCTATTTAAAGGACGCCCATTACCTGATCATTCCCAGCTACTCATTTCAAAATGTTGAGATTGTTTAGGAGACGGAGGAACATTCTTTTCTATGACATGCTTGATGATGAAGACAATCATATAGGGCAAGGGAGGGACACACCGAGGGACAGTGACAGGGACAGTCACGCGGATACGACAGAGACAGGGAGAGGGACAGGAGATCAGAGGAGAAGACAGAGGAGACAAGTTGTGCCTCGTCCGCGTCTGTACAGGGAGAGAACCCTGTTAGATGGGATGAGTGAGGAGGAGATTGTAAGTCGCTATCGTTTGAGTTCAGCAGCAATCTTATCTCTTTATCAGGAGATAAGGGGAGATTTAGATTTTTTCACAGCCAGAGGTCGTGCAGTCCCTGGGCTTGTTAAAATGCTGTGCTCATTACATTATCTTGCTTCCGCGTCATACCAGACAACTGTGGGTATAGTGGGCGGGGTCTCGCAATCTACATTCTCGCGGGCCTTGACCCAGTATCTCTATGCACTCAATAGACGCGCTAGGAATTATATTCATTTTCCTACAGAGGCGACAGAGTGGCTGGAAGTCAGGACTGGCTTTTATAATATAGCAGGGATACCATGTGTGCTGGGTGCAATCGATTGCACACATGTTGCTTTGATTGCACCTAGTCAGAGTGAGCATGTGTACCGCAATCGTAAGCACTACCATTCACTCAATGTACAGGTGGTATGTGATGCGACGATGAGGATAATGCATGTGGTACCCAAATTCCCTGGTTCCAGTCACGATTCCTCCATCCTGAGGAACTCTTCAGTCTTCCATGCGTTCGAAGAGGGACATTTTGAACATGGTTGGCTGCTGGGTGAGTACACATTTACATGTTCTAACACAAAACACATTTTTATTTAGGAATGTTGGCATTGTACAATTTGATCACTAATGTCAGCTTATGTGTGCTCCATTCATTATAGGTGACTCAGGATACGGAATTAGGCCGTGGCTCTTGACTCCGGTGCTAAACCCTCAAACTGAAGCAGAGGACAGGTACAATGCAGCCCATATATCTACAAGATCTGTTATAGAGAGGACATTTGGCCTACTCAAGACCAGATTTAGGTGTCTGGACAGAACTGGTGGAGCTCTTCTATACAAGCCTCAAAAAGTGTCTGATATTATCCTTGCCTGTTGCATTTTGCACAATGTTGCACTGAGGCACAATGTACAGTCAGACCTAGCTGAGCCTGTGGTAGACGAGCATCCCACCCATGTAGCTGCTGAAAATGAACAAACAGCCAGTGGTGGCCAGACACGCCAGAATCTCATCAATTCATTTTTTTCTTGTAAGTACAAACATATATGTTCCAAGTTCTAGTTTTATACTTACATTATGTTATCTTAACAATAATGTTTTTTTATATACCCTTCTGGTAGGACACAGATGAATATGGGTTGCACACCTTTCTTCTCTCTGCTGTGTGCACAAAGGGATGTGGCACCGGTATGTTATTGTTGCACAGGTTATATAATCCCTCTTCAATTTTACTTTAGTTGTGTGTATGTGAATACAACTGGGGTAACAAAGCACTAATATTTTAGCATTGTGTTGTTCCTTATGCTAACACAATACACATATTATGCCCATACTCATTCATGCTTCTAGTATGCTTACATACAATGTTATTGGTGCAGTGTAACATGTACATCCATATGATGTGTACACCAGCCTGATTTACATTTTGAATGTCATGAAATATACATGGTGTTGCACATTTAACACCAAATACACACTTTGCTGTGTTGTTTACGGTACTGAAGATGGCATGTCAATGTTTGCAATTTATATATTGTTCCTTTGCATTATAGGTATATCTCCAGTATGACTGATCATGGTATGTATATTTGCTGACATCTCTCATAAGATGTGCCTACATCAATCTTCCTATAATTATTTGAAGTCAAAACCCAACATATTGGTTTAAACACAAATGTTACATATATGTACTTTCTGTATCATGTATATGCATTTAGCTACTCTTGAGCTTTCATGTGCATTGTATTAGAAAATGATTACTCCCATTTCATCACATTTTATGTATGTTTCCTTATATATTCCATTAATGTAATATAGAGGTGTTTGGAGACAAGGGGATAACTGTACTTATTTCTTTACTTACGGGAGATCATTCATCACGGATGAAATTGACTGATCATAAAACTCCATGCATGAATGCCTGCAATCACAACAATGCGTACTACATCTTATATTTAGCAATGTTGGTGTTTTGTAATGCTAGGAATTAATAGTCAACATTAATTTAAATTTGTGACATGTGTATGTATAAGTCACACGTGTGTGGATGTGTCCTACATGTACCAAGTGTTAAACTGTTAACAGAGAAGACAAATTTGTCACTAATGTTACTGTCATTTAGCATTTATAATTTACCAATATGACAATGTTGGTAATATTTTTGCAATATAAATCACGTCACTTCATCATTATCATGATGATAATTATCAAGTATTGTCACAATTGTAACATCAATCACGTGCACATTAGCATAGACACACTTTGTAAGACAACTGTTTGTGTCTGTATCAATTTGTATAGGATCCATGTATAACACCGACAAATGATAACACCAGCTTTATTATGGTAGCTTATATCATCATATTGACTATACTATGTATTTTTAGAACGTTAATAAACACAGTAAACTATAGTTAGTTAGGTTAATGAAATATACACAGAAACGTACTTCATTACATGATGTTGATGTCATAATCAGAACATCATGCATTGTAGGGGACCACAACATCTGGCCAATAACATTATTTGCTACAGTCCCAAACCATTTTATCAACATACCCATGTAACAAGAGATTTTTAACAAGAAATGGCTAGTTGGTTGTAAGTGTCCTTTACATTGGGAGAAGGAGTGGCTCAGTGAGTAAAGACACACACTGACACTGAGATTTTGAAGCAGGGGAGTCTGGTTCAATTCCCGGAGTCGGCTCCTTGTGACCTTGGGCAAGTCACTTTATCTCCCTGTGCCTCAGGCGGCAAAAAATAAATTGTAAGTTCCACGGGCCAGGGACCTCAGCCTGAAAAATGTGTCTGTAAAGCGCTGTGTACAACTAGCAGCGCTATACATGAACATGCTCATATTATAATTATTATTATTATTATTATTATTATTGTTACATAGTTTCGACAGTCATACGTTCCATTACACAATAGAATTCACAAATGTGTTAGCAGAGTGGGAATGGTTGTTATATATAAAACACACCATGCCATAAAATGATAGTAGTCATTAAAGAACACTCAATAAAAATTCATGAGGCACTATTTTGCAACATCATTATGTTAATTAAGTGCTTATGCAATATAGGCATAAGGGTATCACATTTTTAATTGTTTGTTAATAAGCGCTGCAAGCAATATAAAATTAGTTCCATATGTAGTATAGTAGTCGGTGGCTCCTCCTCACAATCAACTCATATAAAGGTAGACTCTTCTGAAATCATACATTGATCCGATTGTATCTTCCCCGACATCTCTGAAATACAGCAAACACATGATGGTCAAATATGGCACCTTACTATATATGTATCCGTGACAACGCATTACACAGCTCTATATGATTGTGTACATACACACGTCACTCACTTATATGTTAGAAGTACAAGTGTACATCAGTATGTAATGTTTCTTTAAATTTGTAGCAGGCATAACTATGTATATGATGTGAACGTTGCCTGTATACTGAAAATTGTGCGCGCACATCTTAGTGTGCGCACGCACTTCACGCTTGGCTGCACTAACTGTTAGCGCATGCGCAAAACAAAGCGTACGTTGTGCGTTCAATACATCTTGAAAATACCATTAAACATAAAATCTTTATTTCAAATACAATGAATACGAAACTACATTCGTTCTAAACGAGTACATCTGTATTCTTTTTAAACAGACGTGTTTGGACAGAAAGGACGGCCGATAACACAATGCGCAAATGCAATACGTGTGACGTCATGTTAAACCAGCGTGAAACGCACGCTAACACTCCTCCCACTCAATTAACATTCGGCTAACGCCCAGTGTACGCCCCCACTGTATGACACACTGCAGTTACCATTACTATAACAAAACATGACAGCCAATAGGCTTTGAGGCGCGCACGTCGCTTGGGGGCGGGACTTACATCCGTAATCCTTTTTAAGGACGCCTTGGGCCATGACAAGGGTCCCACGTCATACGTGGTGGACCCGCTTTTAAATGTTGTAGATGTAGCATGATAACAAAACAGGTATGTGTTAGAGTTATGGTAAAATGTTGCTAATATGTTTAAAGTGATAGGAAAGTACGTATATTTATTCCGTCAGCAATGTGTACTACTCTTTCAGGTTCTACTATATTGTATTCGGAAACAATTTGTTTGTGATCGCTACATGTTATGCAGTCTGCTATGTTACGCTGTATCCACGCATTGAAAGGGAAAATGGTGGTTAAAAAAAAATATATATATTTAAACGCAGAGTCAACTCATAACGGTTGTTATATTTACCATTCTTCTAGAATTAACTCTTCGTCTGGCTGCAACTGGTCGCTCCAGAAATGCAAGGCTTTTTCATCCACGCTTGACCCACCCGCTGAATCCAGTATGACACACATCTCCTCCATGAAGCGCTCATAGGAATCGCCACTGCTTTCTTCAAACAATTGGTCGGGAGGTATGTTCATTTCTTCGGGTACCCATTCCAATGCATTTTCAGCTGAAAGGCTTGGTACATAATCATAGTAGTTATGTTCTTGTACAATGTGGGTTTCAGGAATGGAGGGTGCAGATATTGCAGCAGGTATCGATTCACACGGAACAGTAGTAGCGGATCCATTGCTATTGGCATTAGGAATAAATATGCCTTTAACCACAATATATGTGCCTTCTTTCACGGTGAAATGTTTTTCTTTGGCAATCTTCCAGAAACCATAGTTGTGTTCTAGCTTATCCTGCACACGTTCAAAAAAGTCATTAGTTGATAAAGTGAATGTTATTGAGGAATTAAAATTGCGCGCATGCCGACGGTTTTGGTAATAAGGATATTTTGCTCGAATCAAATCATAGATTTGGCGTGTGCTTGCTTGGTGTCCGCAAGTTGATAAAATTGCTTCTGAAATCATGTATTTATAACCTAAATTCGGATTCATAATTGTCACCAATTCATCAGCCATTGCAGAGTAGCACAAAAGATGTGTGCAGGTATCTGTTCTTTGCTCATCAAAATGAAACTGCTCAATGGCTAACAAATTGCTGTGTTTCCTTTTCAAGGTCAACAAAAGTATAAACTGTAACTCCTTATTTCAAACACCAATTGGATTTCTAGTTATAATTGCTTGAACATTTGTGGTTTGTGATAGCCGCATGTGGGACAAACATGTATCCTTTTTTTATCTCGTTTCTGAAAACATTACTACACTTTTCATTCAGTAACATTGAGTTTTCTTGCAAAATAACAAAGAGCACTGTGTGAAAATAGTGCTTAGACAGCCATATCAGTAAATACACACACCTGCAAAATGAAATGTTTTGTTCCCACATACATTTCTGTGTGTATTTGAAAGTCTGGTTAAGTCCCTATCTGCATGAGTTTAAATACGTGTGTATCTATATATATATAAATATATCTCTCTCATAAATATATATATATATAAAGTGTATATTGTACTATATGTATATTGTGTGTATGTGTATGTGTATGTGTATGTGTATATGTGTATATATATATATATATATATATATATATATATATATATATATAAAAAATTAAAAAAAATTTTTTTTTATATATATATTATATATATATATAAAAAAAATGTTTTTTTTTTTTTTTTTTTTAAATATTGCTGGAGTACACACAACATATTGATGGCAGTAAGTAGGCCTTGTATGAAACCTATTTAAATGGTGATAAACATGAGTGAATTAAGTAATAAACATTTGTTTGCACCCAATAATGTTAGAGGCTCACACTTAGTATAGTTGTCAAACATTAGGCCTGTATTATTAAAATAGTGTGTTTTCACAAGGAAGCATGAAGTGTATGTTTTTTGTAAATACATCTATACCAGTTTAGATAGTACTATATATACACACACACACACACAGTGTGTGTCTGTGTGTGTGTGTGTGTGTGCATATATCAATACATACTACATATATATTAGTATCAATTCAGAGATGTTCTTGAAACAAGAACACATAAATGATTAAAGGACAACATTACAATGGCCACCAAAGGTAAGTAATATTTAACACAAAATCCTGCTGTACACGTACAAGAAAGATGTTTGCAGTTAAATAGGTGCTTTTATAATTGCATGAAAATAATATGCACATGCAATGATTACATCAATTAACACACCCAAATGCAATGTTTTGCTGCAAAGTCAATGGCAGCTTCTCTAAACTTAGCAACTGGCTCCTGGTGGACCATTACTGAACAGACGATTAAAACATAAATATTTATAACACTATTCATTAATTAGGAGTGTTAACATTTCCAAAACTTCATGTGTACAAGAACATACTTGAAAGTTTGGAAACAACACAGTCTTCAGCATACATACAATAGTAATTAGATAATCTGAAGTCAACAAAACAAGGCCAAAGACATATTTTCTGAATTATAACATTTATTTTTTTTGTTCCTTTTGCGAGCGAGTAACAGGCCTGCTTGTTGTCTCTTGAATTTTCCTTTTTCTTTTGCCACCAACTTTAGGCACAACAGAGCCACTTTGAGTGGCCTCTGGCACTTCACGGGCAGGGCTTGTGGCCAGTGACTCACCTACAGGGCTTTTGGGCAGTGACTGTTCACCTACGGGGCTTGTGGCCAGTGACTCACCTACAGGGCTTGTGGCCAGTGACTCACCTACAGGGCTTTTGGGCAGCGATTCACCTACAGGGCTTTTGGGCAGCGATTCACCTACAGGGCTTTTGGGCAGCGATTCACCTACAGGGCTTTTGGGCAGTGACTCACCTACAGGGCTTTTGGGTAGTGACTGTTCATGGACAGGGCTTGTGCCCACTGACACATGTGAGCAAGTTGGTAGACACTGCACAAGTGATGGTTGGTCTGTTTCATGTGTGTCTTGTTTTGTTTTTGTCGCCTCCTTTGTAGGTGTCTGCTGCTGAATTTGTACAGATGGCAGCGGTAGGATGTCATCAGGAACCTGCACAGCAATGTCTGCTACTTGACCGGTAACATTTGGGCCTGGTGAATGAATATCAGATGAATGTGGTGAAAACTGACCTGCATGAACAGATCCTGGCTGTGAGGTGTTGAATTGTGGTACATTAGTCATTCTCCAGTAATTAGCTTGTGTTTGCTGAACAACTAATGCTTCGAATGAGGTGTTGATTTTTTGCAACTGTTTAGGCACTTCAATGAAGACTCTGTGGAGATGTGCCAATTGTGAAACTGTTTCTTCCTGCAGTGCAATCATCCTTTCCAGCACTGTCATCAGGTCAGAATGGCGACGATTTTCTGCTTCCACAATTTTTCCCTCAGAAGCTACAATTGCATCATATGTGGTATTTGCTGGACGTTTTGGCGGTAAAACAGTTTCAATTGGAACCTCTTCGTGGTCACTTGCTTGTATTTGTGTGTCTATGGCGGCGTCGGCGGCATCATCATCATCATCATCATCATCATCATCATCATCAAAATCCTCTTCATCATGTTCTACAAATAAATGTACACATTATTAAATGGCATGTTAATCTCTGCTGTGTTACTATGTAATTGTACTGTGTCATAAGTAACAACTAACATGTTTCCATACGTTTTATAACCTCACATTAAAAACTACCTTGACTTAAGAATAATGTTTGGACTCAGTATGAAATATGAGTGAATGAAAACTTGCTGTAAACTCACAACTCCTACATGATAGTTAACATCACTAACACAATACAAGTTGGCTTACACTTCATTTTCACTGACACTAAGTAATCCTATTTAAAGAAGATGTGCAAAACAAATAATGAACATGACAACATAACATATAGAAGAGCACATATTATATGGCCACCAACTGATACACTCACCTTCTAGGTGTGTTGAGCTGGCTGACCCAGGTGAAGACACTTGTTCAGTCTCAGGTGACACATGTCCTTCAGGGGCAACTATATATAACAATAACATAAGTTTTACATTTACATGTGTAAATATTGAACAAACAGTTATTGTATGTTCTGTATTTATGAGTACCTAACAGCATCATTTCCTTAACCCAAAATGTGTGTGTGAAAGTGAACATAAATAGTTGTAATAACAATGTACATGCCTGTGTACTTAGAACTTTTGAGTTCCCTAACATAAAACATACTATGTTCCTGCAGTAATGCGTGAGGATAAATAGATTAAATTTGAACATAAAAATCATATGTTGTGTAGTGATATCAGTATCATAATGTACATAACTATCATGAGATGACCATTCACAATGGTTATCATGAAGGTGGTCATATTGCACAAAGTGTTGTTTTTGGTAGAGGATATGTGTGGTACATTAATATAAGATGTGGCACACATGGATGTGGCTGTGACTAAACAAGACAACACATGCAGTGTGTGATAATGTGTCGTTGATAGTAGTAGTTCAACTATAGATATGAGTGAACTAATGTGTGACGTACGGTTTGATAAGTAATGAGTTGTTGGGGCATTTAGTAGCTAAAGTGAAGCTTTCAAATGAGTGTGATTAACTTCAGTTGTGCTAGTCAGGTTGTAAGAACGGTATTCCCTTCCCCAAAAAGCCTAATCAGCCACACCTTTCAATTACTTGAAACAGGTGAAAATGGTGTGAACTAAGTTGACCCTAAAATGAGGCTGTAATTAGTGTGTGTGCTGAACCCCACCCCCTCTGTTGAAGTGTATGCTGTGATGAGATATTAATTGCAGCTGCTTTAACACAATGGTAGATGAGCTAAATAGTCGTGTGCAGTTTTTAAGTTATGAAAACAATGACATAAAATATGATACGTGTGCCTCATTATGCTGTCTGTATATGAGTTAAAGTAAAAATGGACCTTTTCATAAACAACTATAGATGTGTTAGTGCAAGTGATGTTTGTAGGCCGTTGCATGCAATATATTTGATGCATGCTTAAAATAGGCAGTAATGTCATGTTTGTCGGAGTAAAATAAATAAAATACACAATAATATTATACATATTTCTGTTCTGTACCTGTAGCTAGTAATAATTTCTCATTAACATGTGTTACACATGTGTACTACCCTGTTGTTTCCCATCTTCGCCCACCATCAATTGCTTCCACTGCAGCAATGCATTTTGGGAATTCACATGTAAATGAGCACGCAATGGCACGTGCTATATTAGTTACTGCTTTTAGTAGGACTACAACATATATGTCTATTTTGAGATATATATATATACAGAATCAGACATATACATATATAGATGCAGGTATGCTTATATTGTGAAGACAGTATAAAAAGCAGTGTAACTATGCAAAATAACTGTAAGCAACGACACGCCTAGTACAGTAATATTTCTCACCTGGTGGAAATTGTGAGGGGTAAATTCCTATATCACGGTCACCAGGTAAGCCTTCCACGACGACGGGAAGTAATTTTGCCCGAAGCAGCTCCTCCAATGGACTTAATATGAGACGTTGTGGTGTGGGCCCACCTCCAGTGCCAGTAGCATGCACGCGTTGGTGTTGTATTTTCTTTTTCAATTTGGACCTAATATCATCAAATCTCTTGTGACAATTCCGCTTGTCCCTCACATGATTCCCACACGCATTGACACCAATGACTATTGTGTCCCACATTTCTTTTCTGCTTGCTGAACTTGTCCGCCCTTGAAAAACATATAAAATATATGAGGTAAATGATTAATAATAGAAGCACCAGTTTCCTACACTGCTAGCTGTTCCAAGAGATAGCAAACATGCTGTTTTATGTGTAACATGAGCATTCACTACTAAACCTATACATGTAAGCAAGGTTGCATTCATATTGTATGCAGTTATGGCAAATTGACCGCCTGTGTTTAGTTGTCCTTGTAAGGCATGATAAAAAGCTGTGTTTCCAGACTAATTAACATAGAAAGATATTCTGAACCCATATTTGCATATGAACAAAACTCAGATGACCTAGGATCACATGTATTTGAATAATAAATGTAAAGGTACACTTACCTAGTAAATGTCCATATATACTGTCATAGTGCTCCAGAATGCCAGTGACAAGAGCTGTATTTTCCTGGTCATTGAAGCGAGGATTACGTGGCTTCTCCACACGTTTCTTCCGAGCAGGTTTAGGGTCAGAGCTTGGCTGGTGCTGACTGGACTCTCCTTCTTCCAATGGAAGAGCCTCCAAAAGCTGCCCACCAGCAAGCACGCCACCACCATCCACCCCATCAGCAACTGCGCCACCAGCAGCACTCCCAGCACCAGCACTCCCACTCCTAGCACCAGCACTCCCACTCCTAGCACCAGCACTCCCACTCCTAGCACCAGCACTCACACTCCTAGCAACAGCACTCACACTCCTAGCACCAGCACTCCCAGCACTCCCACTCCCAGCAACAGCACTCCCACTCCCAGCAACAGCACTCCCACTCCCAGCAACAGCACTCCCACTCCCAGCAACACCACTCGCAGCACCAGCACTCCCACTCCCTGCAACACCACTCTCACTCTCAGCAACATCACTCCCCTGAACAGTACGTTCACTCCGACGCGTACTCGCACGAGTAGCACTCCCACTCCCACCGGCATCACTCTTCCCACGCTTTGCGGGCATACTTCCAGCACTCACAAAAAACAGACAAGAAATGTACAGGCAATCACACGAAACACTTCCACATATAAAACAAGACAAAGATGTAAACAAAACAACAAAGGACAAAGCTCACCCAATACACAACAAGTCTCTCAGTCAATATGCAAATCTTCAAACAGCCAGCTCTGTGCGTCTCTCTCTCTCTCACTCCCAACAACACAGAGAATGATTAGCAGTACACGTTGCCTTTAAATATGGCGCGCAATCCAAAACATGCTTGTTTCGCCTGATTCAGCAAGATTTGTGATTGTGCAACCTAACAGCACCGCGCCACGCACGCCGATACACCTGTGTGTGATCGGCTAATCATCGTGAGAGTGGGCGGATTTGTTTTCGGGTTGATTTTGAATGTATTCGGCACTTACTGCATACGGAGAGGAAAAATCGCCAATAACATGACTAATCGGTAAGATTGCCGATTTCACATAATCGACGCTTACTGCATGAGGCCCTAAGTCTGGATTGCTACTTTATGAAAAAAAGGAATTGACAATATTGTAAATTGTGAAAGTACCCACTGTAACATTAATAAAAGTAATCTCTTTGACTCCAAATGCTAAAAAGTACATTGATTGGCACCTTATAAATTACAGAACTTAATAATCACAAAGCTTGAAATCATAAATTCATATACAGTACTATTCCTTCAACCAAGATATATCTATCTTGCAACTTTGAATACGAAATTCTAACTTTGAAAAGCACGATAAAAATATCAAAGAACATAATTAGGACTTTCAATTACAGTACAGTATATTCAGTTTTTAAACAGTTTTGGGGAAATTTAAGTGGCGATCTTCTTTAATGGGCCATGGAGAAAATTATTTTTCATCCCAATTTCGGCAATGCAGATAAATAGTCAATGATTTACAAAGAGGTATATGGCCAGGATGGAATTATAAAACAAAGACTAAAGTTTGACTTGTCACATGTAACTTCTTACCTTCGGTCTACTTTATTAGCAGATTTAGTCTAAGAGGGCATTAAAGTGAATACAGTAACAAAAAAAAATGTTCCTTCTCTCATGATTCCATAACATCTATCTGGTTTGCAGCCACAACCAGCTTCACAATGCAGGCCAGTAACCATCTTCGCAATAATAAAACCCAAAAAGTCGAAACAGCTGCCTGTGTGTAGGTTTACTGGCCATGCACTACTTTACTTTGTACGGTAAGCTGTGTAAAATAGCAGACAAGCTAAAAGGGATACATTTTCAAGTGGATAATAAGTAAAAAGTGACACAATGGTAGTGCATGTCATTTCCCCAGAATCCAATGCTGCCGTGGAATCATATTATACCATGTGATTATTGGATAAGGCCTGTTTCTGGACACGTATGAGACACGTGAGATGTGTCCTTTATCATTGGTTTTAATTAGCAAATATGTATTGTCCTTTTATACTGTTTGTAACACTGTTTTACAAAAATGTTTTATGTATGTTAAAAAAAATGTATGTCAATTGTATAAGGATAAATATATTGTAGCTGTATATCTTCGGCTAAGTGGAGGTTGCAAATGCACAACGTTTTGGGAATCTCCCTTCCTCAAATGAATATTTACATAAATCTGTGACAAAGTGAATACATTTATATACCCCTGTTCCTGCCTCCTGTTTCTGTTCTTTTTGGCACCATTTGTTAATAGAATGGCTTCACTCATGACATGTAACTCATGATAGTGACGTCATTATCTAGAGTGTATGCATCTACTGTGTCATACATTTTTTCAGTATGTGTATATTCTTATATACATACACACATACACAAATGGGATTAATTGCCTTTCTCTTTTCTAGGTACATTTGCATGTGTAGTTGGAAACAATGTAATAAATTACCACATTGACACATGATTAGACACATTTACAGTATTAACAGATTATACTATTTGTATGCATTCTAATATGTGACAGCTTTGAGTAGATAGCTGGATCAAGATTCATCAACAGTAGCTCATGTTTGAAAGAGCAAAAAAATAGCAATTTAACCCATATTTTAATCTTGTAAGACAAGATTGTAAATTTGGAAGAAGAGGCGACTTTGTATTTTTGTATTATGCTTGTTTCCTTTTTTATCCAAATAAATTAAATCTTTCATTCTTTACATATATTTTTTTGGTATGTTCATGTTTTACTGTTTACACACTTACAGTAGTACAGGTACAGTAGTACACCGTACTGTACATAAAGTTGTAAAGGCATTTAAATATATATAAATATCTGACATAAAGTACAGTACTATATAAAGTATATCAATTTTGCTATTAAGTTGCTTTAAGTGCTTAAATATGCTATTAAAAAAATGAAGTACTGATGTACAGTTATTTAAATTTAGTATATTTAAATACTATTAATCTTTGACATACTATAAAAAAAATCCAGTACATACTGTAATTTAAGGTTCTAAACGTATTTAAATATATAAAAATGTTTCATTGAGATACTAATTGAGATAATATGCAGCATACTACAGTATATAACTACTGTATACTGTAGCACATAATGAACAGAAAAACTGCCATGCGCTCCTGGGTATAGGAAAAGAATATATATATATAAATATATATATTTATATATATATATATATATATATATATATATATATATATATATATATATATATTGTGACAGAAACCAGGGGTTGGTAATAAACTCCATATACAGGGCTCCCAGGATACTGAACAGTTTCTGTCCTGTCTAAGCTGAACAGGGCAGCCTCGTGGTACAGGCACTCCATTCCACAGTTTGTCTGCTGCCTGTTTTCTGTCACCTGTCATGCTGATTAGAGTTCAGGTATATAAGACCTGTTTCCTGTTTCCTCTGAGCCCCGCCCAAGAGCCTGGAAGGCTGCTGAACTGCAGAGGGGTGAGAAAGCCTCTTTCCCAAATCGCTTCATTCATTCTGTTAGTTTGTCTAAAGACTGCAAAGGTACTTATTTTGTTGGTGGAAGTGGACAAGCCACTTCCAACTCTGAGTCAGGGACATCTAAGTTTAAGTTATCGCTCAGACGAGCAGCTTTTTGTTTGGCTTTGTTTTCTGTTTAAACTGTGGCAGTCTCAGTGCCTGGGACTGAATAAACCAGGCATAGCCTGTTTAAAGGAACAGTACGTGACGTCTCATCATTTAACCTACCCTAAAAGACCGTGTTCTAACAGTCCCGGACAGACGGCGGAGCCCCGGAGTAAGCCGTTTGTCACATATGGTGGAGAATGCGGGCAGAACACTGAAAGGTCTGGGGGTTAAAGAACTTTAAAAAAAAAAAAAAAAAAAAAAAAGGTTTTTTTTTCTCTCTCTCCAAACAAGATGGAAGACGTGGTGAGTGCGCTGGTACGCAATGTCGCTGTCCAGAAAGACGCGAATGAAGCCCAGCAACAGGCGAGTGAAACCCAGCGACAGCTGTTAATAGCCCAGCAAGAGACTAATGCAAACCAGCAAGAGACAAACCGCCTGCTGAGAGAGGAGCAAAAGCGGTTCGCTCAGGGCTTACAGCAGGAACTCGAGATCCTGAGGGGGACTATCAGTAACCTTCCACTGGCAGAGGCAGCCCCAGTTCCGAAAATGACCAGGGCAAGCCACTACCTTCAGAAGATGGGACCCTCGGATGATGTGGAAGCCTATCTTCTCACGTTTGAACGCACGGCACAGAGAGAGGGATGGCCAGAAGCTGAGTGGGCTGGTCTAATCGCACCCTTCCTAAGCGGCGAACCCCAGAAGGCTTACTTTGATCTAGAGCCCGCCGAAGCTAACGTCTATGCAAAATTGAAGTTCGAGATCCTCGCCCGCCTCGGCGTAACCACGGCTGTTCGTGCCCAAAGGTTTCACGCATGGTCCTTCACGATGGATAAAGCCACCCGAAGCCAGATGTATGACCTCATCCACCTCGCCCGGAAGTGGCTACAACCCGAGATCAACTCAGCAAGCCACATCGTGGAACGGTTGGTCATGGACCAGTTCTTGAGGAAACTTCCCTCTGCCTTACGCCGTTGGGTCAGTCGGAGTGACCCCCACAATGCGGATGAGCTTGTGGCCCTTGTAGAAAGGTACAGTGCAGCAGAAGAGCACCCGCAACCCACAGTCGTGGAGCAACCCCACT
This sequence comes from Ascaphus truei, assembly GCF_040206685.1. NCBI lineage: Eukaryota > Metazoa > Chordata > Amphibia > Anura > Ascaphidae > Ascaphus > Ascaphus truei. Next base: position 305,581,955 of record NC_134485.1, on the reverse strand, counting down.
ATCCGAGGTTCCAGGACTCTTCCAGAGACGGTAAAAGGGTACCGGGGTTAAGGGGCGCTGAAGAGCGGCGACCACCTTCACGCCGCTCCAGCAACAGTGGTTCGCACACTAAGGGCAATAGCCAACATGGGGAGCCGGGAAAAGGCTCTAAGTGGGACACAGACTATGTACCTAAATGTGTAAATTGTCATGAGAGGGGCCACACAGCAAAAATCTGCCCACTAAATGATGAGCCCATGCAATGCAACAGCGTGGAACCTTATTCGCTGTTGTCCCAATGTATGGGCCCTAGCCCAGAGGACCCCTTGAATAACCATCTGTGGGCATTTGTAAAGGTTAATGGTAAGAGGGTTCGGGCACTTCTTGACTCTGGGAGTATGGTCACACTAGTGTCCGAATACCTATTGCCCATTAAGAAGAAACAGGTAAACAGTTCACAAAGAGTGGCAATTTGTTGTATACATGGGGATAATCATGAATATTCCACTGTTGATGTTTTTTTTGAAACAGAATTTGGTTCTTTAGATTTCAAGGTGGGTGTTGTACCCAAACTGGCACATGATGTGTTAATAGGGACCGACTTTCCCCATTTTCTAAAAATGTGGTCCCCAGCTCAGAATAGCGCCCAGAGTTCAAAAGCAGACCATAACGAAGTGTTAGAAGAAACAAATCCTTTCCCTTTTTCAGAAATGGAGGTTGACGAGGGCCCAAATAAGAAGGGGGAAAAGGAGGAGTGCTGTGAAATTCCCTTCCCCATCACTACTTTGGTAGGGAATACCCCAAATCAAGATGTTGATCAGGCACTTACCACCCCAGTACAGGATAAGACCCTCGCTGACCTAGAGGTCAGTCCTGGGAGTTTTAAGAAGGCCCAGTGGGAGGACCCCACATTAGCGGTAGCAAGGGGAAATATACGGGACCAGAATAGTACTCATGGCCAACCAGATAGGTCACTTGCTTACCCCTACTTCGAGGTAGAGAACGACCTAGTATATCGGGTTGATAAAAGAAAATCAGTTACAACTAAACAATTGTTGGTACCACGGACATTCCGTAACGTAGTATTACACCTCGCACATAGTCATCCATTGGGGGGACACCTAGGGGTGGAAAAGACAAAAGAAAAGGTTCTCCGAAGCTTTTATTGGCCTGGGGTTCTGGCAGAAATTACAAACTATTGTTCCTCATGCCCAGAATGTCAGATCACCGCCCCGTTCAAAGCATACCGCAGCCCATTGGTACCCCTTCCCATAATAGAGGTACCATTTGACCGGATTGCTATGGATCTAGTAGGACCCCTAATAAAGTCTGCTAGGGGACATCAGCATATATTGGTAATATTAGATTATGCTACCCGATATCCGGAGGCAGTTCCCCTACGTAGCACCTCTGCTAAAAACATAGCAAAAGAGTTAGTACTTCTGTTTTCCCGGGTTGGAATTCCTAAAGAGATCTTATCTGACCAGGGAACACCATTTATGTCCCAAGTAACAAAAGAGCTATGTAAACTCCTAAAAATCAAGCATCTCAGAACCTCAGTCTATCATCCACAAACAGATGGTTTAGTGGAAAGGTTCAATAAAACCTTAAAGAGCATGTTACGCCGGGCGGTCGATAAGGATGGGAAAAACTGGGACTGTTTGTTACCATACCTGTTATTTGCCATTAGGGAAGTTCCCCAGTCATCCACAGGCTTCTCCCCGTTTGAACTATTGTATGGCCGACATCCAAGGGGCTTACTGGATATAGCCAAAGAAACTTGGGAACACGAGGTTACCCCTTACAGAAGTGTAATAGAGCATGTTGCCCAAATGCAGGACCGCATTGCTGCAGTCCTACCCATAGTGAGGGAACACATGGAGAAAGCTCAAGAAGCACAAAGGAATACGTATAATAAGGGTGCTAGGGTCAGAATTTTTTTTCCAGGTGATAGGGTACTAGTTCTGGTTCCCACCGTGGAGAGTAAATTCCTTGCTAAATGGCATGGGCCATATGAGGTCTTGGAAAGAGTGGGAGAAGTAAATTATAGGGTAAGGCAGCCAGGTAGGAGGAAACCTGAGCAAATTTACCATATAAACCTACTCAAGCCCTGGAAAGATAGAGAGGTCTTGTTAACCCTAGTACCCCCAGGTCCGTCAGAGAATCAAGAAACTGACCCAGAGGTTAGCATAGCTGAAACACTGTCCGTGCATCAGAAACGAGAGGTCCAGAGTTTAGTGAGAAGGAACAAAGAAATCTTCTCTACACAGCCAGGTAAAACTAACGTAATTAAACATGACATAGTCTCTGAACCAGGGGTCCGAGTTAACCTTAAACCGTACCGAATCCCAGAGGCCAAGAGAGAGGCTATAAGTTTAGAGGTTAAAAAAATGCTAAAACTAGGCGTAATTGAGGAATCCCAAAGTGGGTGGAACAGCCCTATAGTTTTAGTCCCAAAGCCAGACGGTACAACAAGGTTTTGTAATGACTACCGGAAACTAAACGCGGTGTCAAAATTTGATACTTATCCTATGCCCAGGGTGGATGAACTTGTAGAGAGACTGGGCAAAGCCCGATATCTCACAACCCTAGACCTAACAAAAGGGTACTGGCAGGTTCCCCTCACAGAAAGGGCAAAAGAAAAAACAGCCTTCTCAACCCCAGACGGCCTCTTTCAATATAAGGTGCTGCCTTTTGGCTTACATGGAGCTCCCGCCACATTCCAAAGAATGATGGATAAAATTTTAAAACCACATGTTCGGTACGCTGCCGCCTACCTGGATGATGTGGTAATCCATAGTGAAGATTGGCAGTCCCACCTTCCAAAGGTCCAAGCTGTGCTCGACGCAGTTCGGTCTGCTGGACTAACTGCTAACCCCGCTAAATGCACTATTGGTCTGGAGGAGGCCAAGTATCTGGGGTATTCTATTGGTAGAGGGTTACTCAAACCACAAACACTCAAAGTAGAGGCGATACAAAATTGGCCAAGGCCAGTCACAAAAAAACAAGTAAGGACCTTTTTGGGGTTAATTGGCTACTATAGGAGGTTTATTCCCAATTTTGCAACTAAGGCAACCCCACTAACCGACCTCACAAAAGCAAGAGGACCGCTAATGGTAAAGTGGTCCCCCGAAGCCGAACAGGCCTTTAGAAGCCTGAAAGAAGCTCTCTGTGCCCAACCAGTGTTGGTCACACCTGACTTCTCCAAAGAATTCGTAGTCCAAACCGACGCATCTGAGGTAGGGCTGGGGGCGGTACTCTCCCAGGAGTCTCAAGGGGAGGAGCACCCCATCCTTTATTTAAGTAGGAAACTAAATCCCCAGGAGAAAAATTACTCCATAGTCGAGAAAGAGTGTCTCGCAATAAAGTGGGCTGTAGAGACACTCAAGTATTATCTGTTGGGGAGAAAGTTCCGATTGGTCACAGATCATGCACCCCTTACCTGGATGTGTCAAAATAGGGAGAAGAACGCTAGGGTGACCAGGTGGTTCCTAAGCCTACAGCCCTTTAAATTTTCTGTGGAACACAGGTCGGGGCACAAACATGGCAATGCCGACGGGTTGTCAAGGATGCACTCCCTAATATCCATGGTCGCTCACACCTCGAGGTCTGAGCTGGGGGGGAGGATATGTGACAGAAACCAGGGGTTGGTAATAAACTCCATATACAGGGCTCCCAGGATACTGAACAGTTTCTGTCCTGTCTAAGCTGAACAGGGCAGCCTCGTGGTACAGGCACTCCATTCCACAGTTTGTCTGCTGCCTGTTTTCTGTCACCTGTCATGCTGATTAGAGTTCAGGTATATAAGACCTGTTTCCTGTTTCCTCTGAGCCCCGCCCAAGAGCCTGGAAGGCTGCTGAACTGCAGAGGGGTGAGAAAGCCTCTTTCCCAAATCGCTTCATTCATTCTGTTAGTTTGTCTAAAGACTGCAAAGGTACTTATTTTGTTGGTGGAAGTGGACAAGCCACTTCCAACTCTGAGTCAGGGACATCTAAGTTTAAGTTATCGCTCAGACGAGCAGCTTTTTGTTTGGCTTTGTTTTCTGTTTAAACTGTGGCAGTCTCAGTGCCTGGGACTGAATAAACCAGGCATAGCCTGTTTAAAGGAACAGTACGTGACGTCTCATCATTTAACCTACCCTAAAAGACCGTGTTCTAACAGTCCCGGACAGACGGCGGAGCCCCGGAGTAAGCCGTTTGTCACAATATATATATATATATATATATATACAGTAGAGGCAACTCTTATTCTAACAAAAACCAGTGGCAATTCCCAAAAATACCCAGGTTACACCCAGGTACATTCTGATTACATGCCTTAAACTTTCCTTAAACTAGCCCCAGCATTTCTGCATTGATTAATGGCCTATCAGATTAACAGCGGGGGTCCCTGGCAGTCCCATTCAAACTGAATTGGACTGCCAGGGATCCCTGCTGTGTTAATCCTATGGGTCGTTAGTCAATGCAGAAATGCCTTAAACGTGCCTCAAACTAGCCCAGAACATACCCAGCACATACCCAGCACATACCCAGAATGTAACCCGGCTAGTTTACAGCAAATGTTAGAATAAACGTTGCCTCTACTGTATATATATATATATATATATATATATATATATATATATATATATATATATATATATATATATATATATATATATATATATATATATATATATATAACGTGGGGTCCCACAATTGGAGAAGGGGCTCAAATGGAGGGAGTAAGCACTGAAAATCCACAGAGTCCAAACCAAGGAGGTGGGGTAGGAAAGAAAAACAATTAAAGTCCTCTAATCCCCACTTAAAACATCCTCTGCTGTCCTCCTTAGGACTAAATGATGGGAAAAGTGCAGCTGGCTTGACAGAAGCAGAGATAAGCTATGTGGCTAGAGCTGCAGAAAAAAACACACCATCTGCTAGTACTCACATATGCCACATCGAACTGTGCTGCGTGCTGGAATGGCTCTCACTTGCAGAGATGAAATCTCCCCTTTCAGTAACAGGCTGGGCTGATCTGCCTCACAAACACACTGCACCGGGCTCCTGCTGTCGCCCTCTCCCACGCACAGATGCTCCACAGGGAACTCCCTCTGTCAGCCAGAAAAGCTCTTGCTTGTGAGCTACACCTGCACACTGCATCAATTGCTCCACAGCACTCCACACCAGGGTTCCTGCTGCTGATCTTCCACAGCATCAGGTCATGCTGCACGTCTGCACACCTGAGGTATAGGCACCTCCCTCCTCCTTGTAAGGGTGCCTCCAGAGGCCAAAGCCAAATCGAATAGAAAAAACAGTCTCCAGGGCACACCTAAGCCAAACAGGATCCCAACTGAATGAATAATAAATGCTGGTCTCAAAAACTGAATGAAGTGAAAATTGAATTTATTGCAACATACAGACGAGACCACGAGTATTCTAAATTTTGCCTTAAACTAGCCCTGTTACATTCTGGGTATGTGCTGGGTATAACCTGGCTAGTCTAAGGCTAGTTTAAGGCATTTCTGCATTGACTAATGACCCATAGGATTAACACAACAGGGGTCCCTGGCAGTCCCATTCAGTTTGAATGGGACTGCCAGGGACCCCCGCTGTTAATCTGATGGGCCATTAATCAATGCAGAAATGCTGGGTCTAGTTTAAGGCAAGTTTAAGGCATGTATCCAGCATGTACCTGGATGTACCTGGGTCTTTTTGGCGATTGCCACTGGTTTGTGTTAGAATAACCGTGGGCACTACAGTAGGTGAACAACAATAGGTGAACAATTTTTTTTTATTGTTCACCTAACCTTTCCTGTCACCTAACCTTTATTGTTCCCCTAACCTTTCCTGTCTTGCTTTGAAATACTTTCTGGGCAAGCTACCCACCTATCTGACATGCTCCTCACCCCTACCACATGCAGCACTTATCATCTGAGATCTGACTCCAAAAGACTGTTCATGGTACCAAGGCTCAACAAAGTATCCTCCTTCTCTTACTGTGCACCCCAAAACTGGAACAACCTACCAGAGACTCTCACATAAACCACCAGTATAAGTTCTTTCAAAACTAAGGCTGTCTCACATTTTAATCTGGTCTGTTACTGTTACATAAGCCTATAATATACATCTTCTCTAACTGTGCATGCAATGTATTGTATATAATGTATACCCTGTTCATTTATGTAACTGTATTTGTAACCATGTATTATTTGTCATATTAATTATGTCCAGGACATACTTGAAAACGAGAGGTAACTCTCAATGTATTACTTCCTGGTAAAACATTTTATAAATAAATAAATAATAAATCTGGATAGAACCTACCCCTATTCTTATTACCAGTCAGAATAAATTCTATACTCAAAAGTTTCATAGTAAATCAGTGGGGTCCTTATTGTGAATTTAACTGAAATTTCCAGAAACACTTTGTTGTGAAAAAAACTTTGATTTATTTTCTAAAAATGAAGCTTCAGTGTTCCAGTGGCAAGCACACATTTTTGAAACCAGCAGCTGCACTCACACTTGTATATCACATATGATAAACACGAATGTTTAACATGTCTGATGTCAAAAGTTTTTACCATTGATGTGAGAAAAACAATTATTTATACTGTAGCCCCCTGTAAACAGCACCGGCTATACCTATCTCCTTCCTACTGTGGTAAGTCCTGTTAAGGGCAGGCACCAGTAGTGATCATGGGTTTCCCCCGCTTCAAGCCCTGACTTGATTGGTGGAGGTAGGCCTCCTAACTCTGTGTGCAGGCAGAGACACAGGGGAGGGGCCTGCTGACATCATGATAGGCGGGGCTGTCTCTATTTAGTGGGCTGCTCCTGGGAGTCTGGGGGCTCAGTACGGCCCAGTACGGCTCAGTACGGCTCAGTACGGCTCAGTACGGCTCAGTACGGCTCAGTACGGTTCAGTACAGCTCAGTGCCGTGGAGTACAGTTCAGTAGTGCTGGAGTTAGAGCTGAAGAGAGTCTGAGCTTGGAGCATGCCAGTGAGAGGAGAGGAGAGGCTCAACCACCTTGAGTAGAGCTGATAGCACCATAGTCCAGGTGGACCAATGGCTCTCACCCCGATGCTGGGGTGATGGGAGAATCCATCCCCCACCCAGAGGATATCCTCTGAGGTGGGAAGTGGGGTATTGATGCCCCCGGCCAGACCATCCTGTCGGAGGATAAACTTGGAGGGAAGGAGAGGAGGAAGGACTTGTACAGAGCGGAGGGTCGAGTGATAAGCGGGACATTGCTGTTGTTGTTGTGGCTGCTTGTCGCCACTTCTGCTGGAGGCGCAGATCCGACCAATAAAGAGAGACATTACTTCTTATATCAAAGACTGTTGTGTGATTCTGGAGCATCCACCCTGGGACCAGGGTTCACTTTTCTATACAGGTCCTATCCCACATCCCTGGGAGTATAGAGGATGGAGGCGCTGCACCACTAAAGCATGGAGGCTGTTACCCCAGAAGCCAGGTCCTGTGATCCCCCACACCACCGCGGGAGACTCAGGCCATCCTGTTCCACACAGGTACGCACCACTAAGTACATGTAATCCGCCCTCACACACCCTAGAGATGTCAGATGAGTCTAGGGGGGGGGGGGGGGGAATATGGGTTACATTTGGAGGCGCTGCTGAGATAAACAGGACAGGCTTACAGCAAGGCAGAACAGAAAGAGTGATGTGCACTCTCCGGTCAAGTGCTGAGGAACATAAGGTGCAATTGCACACCGGGGGTAGTCAGGGGAGCGTGGATCGCCGCTCCCGAACAGTACACCTTGGGCGCCCTAAGCAGGTGGCGTAAGAGGGGTGCACAGCTATCGCTGCCCGAGTTCCTTGAGGCAGGTAGTGTGAGGCAACTGGGGGGGTCAGCCTGCTAACTAGTCCAGGGATCATGGCCCAGGGCCCGCACTATGAGTGGCCAATAGAGGGACGACCGTACTTAGGGAGATGCCCGGTACTCTAGCTAGCACCCACAGAACGCACCACAGAGAACTTGACGGAACGAACATCGAGCACAGTACACACACAGAAGGAGTTCTGCTGAGCTTGGGGTATGCCACCTCATATTAGTGGGTACCACATTAAGCATGAGGAGAGAAGTAGGAAGTGTCCAGGAAATCAGTTCGGGTCTAGGAGCAGATCGCACCCTAGACACCGAGAGTAGTACACGATTACATGTGGTGGGCGCATCGAAGATGGCTGCCGTTCCTACATGTGCTCTGCGGAGCGAAGGACAATCTAAAATGGCGACAAACGCGCCATCAACGGCCCAGCAGTTCGCAGCCGATCTAAAATGGCGTTTCCCACCAGTCCTGGAGTGAGCACGTGAGTTGTGCAAAAGAACTGTGCGAGAAATGTGGTGGAAATGTGTAGGGGTTGGTGCCAAACCCAGATTCCCTGCAAGAGGATTGGAGCGGCGCGAAAGCCGAAAGCCCACCCACCTGTGCTGTGACTGGTCAACAAACCAAGTCGCGTCACACTGAAAGTAGGAGGGCCCCGCCTCTGGATTCCACCAGAGGGAGGGGGCCTAAGGAGAGCCAATCAGGAGCGTCCTCAGCGAAGGGAGGGGCAGGAAGCGAGAGCAGAGAACTTCACTTCTGTCTGGCATTCGAGGAGCAAGGAGCTGAACCCCTGACCTGTTCAACCCCTGAGCTAACCATGTCGGAGATGAGCACTACTATTTACCAACTGCCAGGAGGCCTACTGGTAATGGAGGTAGCTGAGCATGAATACCTCCGGTGTTTGTGTGTTCACTGTGGGATACCGGGCACGGTACCAAGCACCAAGGCCCGATTTCCTCAATGTGGCACGTTTTATCTATGGCCGAAGGAGCCGTGGCCTTTGATCGAGACCCCGCGGGGTGCCTCTCCGGGAACATTGATGGAGGTGGTGGAAGGTAAAGACAAGATTGCCCTGGTTCCCCGTTACACCCAAGTGGGAGGAACCAAGGCCCAGCCAGCTACAGCACCGAGCGAGCTGTCGACGGAGAAGAGCGCAACCGCAGTGGAGGTACCTGAGAGAGACTGTTTTGTACCTATACCCACTGGTTCTATCGCCGAAGAACCCGGTGACTCCCTAGCAGAGGAACCGATCCTGATATCCTCAGAGGAAGAGGTTGGAGCACTATCGGTGGCGATGCGCCTACCGGCGAACCACCCCAGATGTACCAAGAAGGAGCAGACGAGTCAGGAAACCTTCCGACGGTGAGCGCTGGTGCGGCCGGAGGCCCGTAAGAGTCCCACGGCCGTGGTGACTCCCAGTGCGGTGGAAACGGAGACTGAGATGACCCCGGAGGATCCCAAGATCATCACGCAGCAGCGGAGCGGGAAGGAGACTCCACCACCCCCTTACTCCCGCCAGGCGACAGCAGCGACCACGGAGGACGAGAAGGAGAGGCTTGCGGCCTACTTGTCCATCCGTGAACCGGATGCTCCGCCAACGCCCATGCCGGTCCCCGACGCACTTCCGGTGCGTGATGACGGAGCAGAGGGAGATTCTAAGGGCCCAGCTGATGACGTCATTTCCAGTTCCACCGGAAAACGAGGCTCGGAAGTGCTGTTCTCCTCATGGAGAGTAGCCATGGCCGCTGCACTGGCCACCCTGAAGAGCCAAGTTCCATCGAGAGAGGCGCGACACATGGTGGAAAACGCACCCAAGAAAGCGACCCTTGGTCGCGGTATCACCCGCTTGCTGGACAATGACATGAACGTTGCCCCTGCTCCAGCCCATAGCTTCATCGCCCCGGCCACTGCCCCTGCCCAGTAAGGAGTATTGCCACCGGGACCTAGCAGGGATAAATTAAGCAAATACCCGAAGTATTCCAAGGACTTGCGGGATTGGGAGTTGAGCAATGAGGGGTCGGATGGGGAAATACCTTACTCGAGTGTAATACCTGTGTCTAACCCTGTGCCATTTTCTCCTAGCACTAGAGGGAGAGCCCAAGGGTCACATACTCCAGCAGAGTTTGGGCCCGTTCCGGAAGTGGTTCAAAAGATGAACCCTACCAGGTACTTTAATGCCAAAGGAAGGAGGGATTGCTCACGCTCTACGGAGGCGGGGACGTCTGGTGTTTCCTCGCAGGCAGAATCTGAGGTAGAGCACACTAGTCAGTCTACAGAATACGAGCACCGTGACAAATGGTGGGCGCCCTTATTTACTGGGTACCATGCCGGAATGGACCGTACACAGTTCCTGCTCATTAAGAGTAATATCATAGACCATTGGTGGGCAACAGGTGCTTTTACTCCACAGGAGGTGGAGGATGAGAAAGATCATAGGTTCCGGGAGATCGAGCAGAAACTCATTAAACCCAAGGGCCCTAGTATTCTATATGATGAAATTCTCCGTAAGAGCCAGAGTTTTGGGTACTGCCGAGCAGGGCGGGGCACCGCAAACTCACTAAATTGAGCCGTGCCGACAGAGCCATAGTGGCTAGGTAAAGGCAGTCACATGGATATGAGTACCCTTATGTGCCTGAGCCCATCATGAGGGAGATAGAAGAGAATCGGGATAGTAGGCTCAGGGAGGCTGTGCAGGAATATCTTCGGACCAAGTTTGGTCAGGGAGGTTATCATAACGAGGATAAAATAAGCGAGTTGGTTAGGATCTGGAGCATAGAGAGGTGCATCTACATGCACAGCGTGATGTATCGACCGGAGCATGGGTCGGTGCAAGCTTTCTATGTGACCATCACTGATCATAATGGCCGAAGAATAAGAAAGCCAGATCCAAAACATTATTTGTAGTGTTCTCCACGTTGGGAGTACCCGGTTGTATTATTAAACTACCTCATATGCAATGTATAATGATATGCCATATATGTGCTGTTTCCCAGGTTGTTCGCCGCAGGATGGTGCTACTAAACCTAGGTCCAAGTGGGGACCATTGGATTCCACCAGAGGGAGAGTGTAGCCCCCTGTAAACAGCATCGGCTATACCTATCTCCTTCCTACTGTGGTAAGTCCTGTTAAGGGCAGGCTCCAGTAGTGATCATGGGTTTCCTCCGCTTCAAGCCCTGACTTGATTGGTGGAGGTAGGCCCCTGACTCTGTGTGCAGGCAGAGACACAGGGGAGGGGCCTGCTGACATCATGATAGGCGGGGCTGTCTCTATTTAGTGGGATGCTCCTGGGAGTCTGGGGGATCAGTACGGCTCAGAATGGCTCAGTACGGTTCACTACAGCTCAGTGCCGTGGAGTACAGTTCAGTAGTGCTGGACTTAGAGCTGAAGAGAGTCTGAGCTTGGAGCATGTCAGTGAGAGGAGAGGCTCAACCACCTTGAGTTGAGCTGATAGCACCATAGTCGAGGTGGACCAATGCCCCTCACCCCGATGCTGGGGTGATGGGGAGAATCCATCCCCCACCCAGAGGATATCCTCTGAGGTGGGCAGTGGGGTATTGACGCCCCCGGCCAGACCATCCTGTCGGAGGATAAACTTGGAGGGAAGGAGAGGAGGAAGGACTTGTACAGAGCGGAGGGTCGAGTGATAAGCGGGACATTGCTGTTGTTGTTGTGGCTGCTTGTCGCAACTTCTGCTGGAGGCGCAGATCCGACCAATAAAGAGAGACATTACTTCTTATATCAAAGACTGTTGTGTGATTCTGGAGCATCCACCCTGGGACCAGGGTTCACTCATCTATACAGGTCCTATCCCACATCCCTGGGAGTATAGAGGATGGAGGCGCTGCACCACTAAAGCATGGAGGCTGTTACCCCAGAAGCCAGGTCCTGTGATCCCCCACACCACCGTGGGAGACTCAGGCCCTCCTGTTCCACACAGGTACGCACCACTAAGTACATGTAATCCGCCCTCACACACCCTAGAGATGTCAGATGAGTCTAGTGGGGGGGGGGGGATATGGGTTACAATACTATTACAAATATATTTACAATTTGTATAGATGGATATCCCATACTTGTAGATGCATTGGTAATAGGGTTAGTAGTAGCCCCATGTATAACAAACTACATTTCAGAATAAAGAAAACAAATGCTTTGTCATACTGTAGGTGGCATAATGGCTAATGGTTACATTGATTTTTTTATAAGTCACTCTATTGCAGGGAAAGTGCCATATTTTTTTGTTTCTCAAAACCACTGAAAACGTTTGTGAAAAAAGGGTATGCAAAAAGTTGAGGATTTGTATTGTATTGTATTGTATGTCTTTATTTATATAGCGCCAAAAGTGTACTCAGCGCTTCACAAAGAATACAGTACAGGAAATTTTAAAAATACAATAAGTGCAGCAAAAATCAGACAATGGGAAAGGAAATCCCTGCCCCGAAGAGCTCACAATCTAAGAGATTTGAGGGGAAACTTACAGAGACAGCAGGTGAGGGAGTAAGTGCTGTAGATGGGTGTTAAATGAAAAGGTTAACACCATTTAAAGGTGAAGATATGGCAGGGAGGCGTGGGTAAGAGCAGGTGTGTATATCTGGCTTCAGGCTTAGGGGAGATCCCCAGCAGCAGGAAGGAGTAGATAGAGGGTATGAATAGAGGATTTGTGTGGGTGTTTTATATTGAGGGATAAAGAAGATGGAGATATATGAATAGAGTTGGAGACATTGGGCTGGTAGAAAGAAATATGTATTTTGAAAAGAAGCGAGGTCAGAGCAAATATAAATAGTAGCAGCATCATAGCAGCAATAGTTTAGTGCTGAGATGTGTGGTCTGGGATAGAAAATGTCCACCTTTCCAATGTAGTTCACATCCAGGATTGAGGGTCCGTAGTTGTTCTGTAGTCCCCTTGTTTTCAACCTGTTGAACTCCCTGTTAAACTCGACCATGACACTTAAAACTGGGCCACTTTGAATCTTGGGCTGCTTTTCATTTTAAAATTAATATTTTAATTGGGCATCATACTGGAAAACCTTGCACTGTCTCAAAATTATTTAGCTTAATGTTTTTGGACAGCTCATTGTAAGTAGAAACAAAAGGGATGCTACTCGAAGCACTGTCTTCACCACGTTGTTTGGCCAGGAGGGATTGGCAATCCTTAGTGCGTAGCCTGTGTTTAGCATTCATTAATATTTTATTTGGGTAGCCTGTTGCCTGAAATGTTATCAACATCTCATCAATTCTGTGGTCATATTGTACTGATCACTCACCAAATGTGATTGTTGCATGGTACTATTTATTTTTTCCCCACAGTTTGTTTGACAGATTTGGTAGAAGCCTTACTTGTGCAATAGCACCTTTATATGATACTGTACCTACAGTATACAGTATAAAGCACTGTAAGCATTGTTCAAGCTATATTGTGATGCACTCAATGCTTTACATTAATATTCATTCCATTGAACAATTATACAAATCTGAAAGATACATTTGTATCTTAAAATGTGATTAATACTGAACAATTCTAAAAACAAACAATGTCGTCATACAAAGATGCAAACAAATGTATTATTTTCAGTTTAAATTTCACATAAAAAATAGAAGAAGAAAAACCTTTTAGGATTATGTGTATTAAAGATCTGATTACAGAATCAATCATTAAATATTTCTTTATTTTTGTAAATACTGTTTTAATGATATACATGTGAATCAAACAGCAATTTCAGTTTTAATACACTGCTTAATAATAAAATGACAGTTTATTACAGATTTCTTAGGAACACTTTTCTACCTTACTGTATTTTCTGATTGTACAATGAGCAAAGAACATAGTAATCTGAAAAGAAATTAGAACAGATTTTAGTTTATAATCTTCCTTTGAATTTTTTTATCGTTAATCCTCTTGCAAGCTGTTCGTCTATCAGGGAAACATCATCTGATGTTGTTTTGTTCTGTTCTACTGTATAAATGTTCTCTTGCATGTTTCATGTGAACCTACCCCTATTTTTTTTCAAGTATTGGTAACTTAATTGTTTTCTATTGTCTGTGTAGATACAATATAAATAATGACAAATATGTGGGTATATGAACAAGAAGTGAGAAGTTGTATTGTCTGTATACAGACAACAATTGGTATCCCAGGCTATTTTAGCTATTATAATTACTTTGAGTGCAGCCAACTGGGTTCTTTTCGTTATCCTAGAGTTAACGTGATGTGTTATATATATTGATTAACCCTTTGCACCTCAGTGTAAAATTCACATGGTATTAGGTTGAGCGTTGAGTTACCTCTTTAGTTGATTTCTTGTCTGTATACAGAACTACTAAGTTTAACTCCTTAGTTACAATCCTAGATGGATTTACATATTAAAAAGAAAACTAATTCCTTCTAACTAGTAACATTACTTTGGGTCTCCATGCATCTCAATCTTATTTACTGTGAGATCTGTATTGTTGTTAGTTTTCATTGTATGCTACAGTGTATACAGTGTATACAGGGCTGCCGACGGGGGGGGGGGGAGGGGGAGAGCCAAGGTCACTGTACTGGGCTTGGCGACTGCAGGTGGCCATGGTGGCACTGAATTCCCAGAGTCACATGACGCGGGACTTTTAAATGTGTAGGAGATACCGGCATCCCATAAATGGGCCTGTATCTCGGGAAGCAGTGGTCCCCGGACCTAAAATCAACAAGGTTCTGCTCCGAAGACACCCTGTTACAATACACTAGTAATAAAATGCTAATTAAACATTTTACACATTCCTTACCGTAGCAGCTCTCTGCTATGGTAAAGGATGCTCCTTTAATGTAATTTGTATTAATAGTGTGCTTAGCAGGGGGTCTCCTGCTTCCCGAGTTACAGGAAGAGAGGCATAATCCAGGCCCAGATATCATGAGCCCTCACCTTGACAAAGACTGCATGGCAGTCAAAACTTTGGTTTCCTTGCTGAATAAATTCCTTATAGAGAAGACTGCGTGCCAGGATTATTCCTCTCTTAATATGACTCCTTTGGGATTTTTCAGGAGAATCCCTTTTATTCATGAGCACCGGCAGTTGAGATTTCTTAATATACAGAGGAAATGTGTGCCTGACAGACACTCTATATGACTTTCCCTAGTTACAGGCCCTGGTATGGGGCATCGGGTGCCAGTAAAATAATTTAATTGATTTGTTGGTTAGTGCTTTTATTAATTGAATGTGTTGTTTAGTGTTTTTATTTATTGTATTGTGGTGTTTAGATAGATGCTTGTGTATGTTTTATTATTGTGTATTTTGGGACTATATGTATATTTATTAGGGTGACTATTGACTGCTATAGTGGCTTATCATCCCCATATTATATGGGTATGATGTACCACTATGTAATTCTAGCATAGCCACCCGGCTGCAATGCCTTTTCCTGGGTCTTAACAGTGTAAGACCTGTTAGGTGCAGGCAGTGGATGGGTTAATTCCTTCTCTAAGGCTTTGTATGCTTTTTGCAGACTTGGATACAATTAAAGGTATCAAAGGGCAGGCCTTAGCATTTGCCAGAAAGTGTCAGCCTGAGGCAAGGATACTGATTGGGTCACACATAGGATGTGATGACATATCAATATTCAACCTGCTTTATTAAGGGGCAGGGTTACAAACACAAACTCAAGGCTATATATACTGGCACCTTCCTATAGTGGGTGTCTCGCTTTCCTCCCCCTGCAGAGTGAATACAGTTACCCTCTGTCTCACTGGGAGGCAGAGGAGGAGTCCACCAGGCTGATCTGAACCTAAAACCTGAATCAGGGCACTGTCCTGAAGGAAGCTGGGAAAATGAATACATCTGCTGTATATGTCAGCTCTAATGAAATAAAGACCATGAAAATACAAAGGAGTGGGATTCACTGGCTGCTAATGGCTGAAAGAAAGGTGTCAGTCTGGGCCATCCTGCTGCTATACAGAGGATCCAAGCTGATTGGAAGCGCTGCACCGATGAAAAACTAAGGTACCCTGAAAACCTGTCCTGCCTGTTATCCCCACACCATTGCGGAGTGCTGAGCCCTCCTGTTTACCAACAGGTACAGCCCAACCCCCAGAGAAGTAGTCAGAGAAGCATACCCACCCAATCTAACTAGGGGGGGGGGGGTACTAGGGCTACATTTGGAGGTGCTGCTAAGATCATGGTTCCTTATGCAACAGGACAGGTTTACCAGCAGAATTAACCAAAGATGAGAAAGGGCAGTTCCAGTAGTGAGGATGAGAGAGAGACAAGTGTGGTGTAAAGGGGATAATCATATCTGCCAAGAAAACTGCAGCCTGTACTGCCCTAAAGGATTTTTTATTTGAGACAAGAAGCTACAGGTTCTGTTATAAGTCACTCTGATGACTGATAGGGGCTATAGGATGCCTGGAGGGGGACCTTGTTAACGGAAATATCAGGGGCTTATGAAGGGGCCTGCATTGTCAGTACCAAAGCAGGGAGGTGTAAGAGTAATGCTGGGTGTTGTCTGATGAAGGGGGGCTGAGCTTGGAGGTCAAGGTTACCCAGGAAATTTCCATTGGAGGAGTTACCACATTACTAGTAGCAGTTTCAAGCACAAGATATCGCAGAGAACTGGACTGTGTGTTTCAAGTAAAATGTGCTTAAAATTGGGTTTTGCCTGCCAGGGGAAGCTTCCCTACAGAAAAATGTTTATTACAATGTGAACCATGTGGATTATTTACCAAATGCAAAATTGATTTTTGCAAGTTTGCTATGGAATTATTTATTTATTTATTTATAAAATATTTTACCAGGAAGTAATACATTGAAAGTTACCTCTCGTTTTCAAGTATGTCCTGGGCACAGAGTTAAGACAAATAATACATGGTTACAAATACAGTTACATAAATGAATAGGGTATACATTATATACAAGACATTACATGTACAGTTAAAGAAAATATATATTATGGGAGTATGAAACAGTTACAGACAAGATTAAAATGTGAGACAGCCTTAGATTTGAAAGAACTTAAACTGGTGATGGATGTGAGAGTCTCTGGTAGGTTGTTCCAGTTTTGGGGTGCACAATAAGAGAAGGAGGAACTGCCGGAAACTTTGTTGAGCCTTGGGACCATGAACAGTCATTTGGAGTCTGATCTCAGGTGATAAGTGCTGCAGGTGGTAGAAGTGAGGAGCTTGTTCAGATAGATGGGTAGCTTGCCCATAAAAAAATTAAAGGCAAGACAGGAAAGGTGAACTTTGCGCCTAGACTCGAGTGATGACCAATCTAGTCCTTTGAGCATTTCGCAGTGATGTGTGTTTTAGTTGCATTGGAGAACAAAATGACAAATTGAATTGTAGAGGGTGTCAAGTTTGCTAGGTGGGTTTGAGGTGCAGAGCCATATACTATTTCTCCATAGTCAATAATTGGCATTAGCATCTGCTGTGCGATACGCTTTCTGACCAGGAGACTTAGGGAGGATTTGTTCCTGTAAAGTACCCCTAGTTTGGCATAGGTCTTGGTTGTCAGGGTATCAATGTGCATTCCGAATGTTAAGTGGGAGTCAAACCATAAGCCCAGCTATTTAAAACTAGTGACAGGGGTTAGGGTGGTGTTAGCGTTGGTTCTGATCTGGAGCTCAGTCGCTGGAAGCTTTAAAAATTTAGTCTTGGTCTCAAATACCATTGTTACAGTCTTGTCTGTGTTTAAAAACAGTTTGTTTTGGGAAATCCAGTTTTCGAGCCTCAAAAAGTCAGACTGAAGTATGTGTTGAAGGTCAGAGAGGCTATGGCTGTGTGCATATAGGATTGTGTCATCTGCATACATGTGTATTGAGGCTTCCTTACAAGCTGTGGGAAGATCATTAATGAACACTGAGAAGAGTAGGGGCCCCAGAACATCGCCTTGCGGGACACCACAGGTGATATCAAGGGGGTTGGAGTTAGAGCCTGAGATGGACACATGTTGGGATCTACAGTACCTGATAGGTAGGACTGAAACCAGTTTAAAGCATGCTTCCCTATTCCAGAGCTCTGGAGTTTGTTTAGCAGGATAGCATGATCAACTGTATCAAAAGCCTTTGCGAAATCTAGGAATACTGCACCAGTGAGTTGTCCTCGTTCCATTCGACACAGGATTTCATTGCAAACTTTTAGCAGGGTAGTTACGGTGGAGTGTTTGGGATGAAACCAAGATTGGAATTGGCTAGGGAAATTTTTCTTGGTATAGTAATCGCTTAATTGGGAGTGGACACATTTTCCATGACTTTGGATAGACTTGGGAGAAGTGAGATTGGCCTGTAGTTTGAGACAGTGTTTTTGTCCCCACTTTTGAAGATTGGGACAACTCTGGCAGTTTTCCAGGTCTTAGGGATATGGCCTGCAGACAGGATAGAGTTGACTATGGACGCAATTGGTTTGGCAATGGCTGGAGCACCAAGTCGTAGGAACCTAGATTGTAGTAAGTCGGGTCTGCATTGGCTGCATAGTTTTAGTTTGAGGAGCGCTTGTATAATCTCCTCTTCAGATACTGGGCCAAATTGAAAATTGTGGGCAGTGTTGGGAGGGGGTGGGACTGTAGGGATACTCCCAGGATGAGATTCATGTTTGGGGTTTGTGCTGCGTTTCGCTAATAAGTTAGTGGCACACCCCACAAAGTAATCATTGAATGCATTTGCAATGTCAGTGGTGTTTGTCAGAGTAATATCCCCCTTAGTGATATTACTTGGTTGTTGATGGTTAGGAGGCTGGAATATATTGTTGACAACCTTCCAGAAGTTAGCTGGGTTTGATGTATTCTGGTGGAGATTGTCAGAGTAATATTGTGCTTTTGCATGCCTTGTTTGCCTTGTGCACATGTTCCGCATGCATCTGCAGTGATTGAGATCCTTGGTAGTGCCAGTTACTTTGTAGCTTTTCCACAAGGTATCCCCTGAGCTGGTAGAGTGCAATAAGGTCAGTTGTAACCCATGGAAGGTGGGCCCCCCGTACCCTTATTTTACGTAGTGTAGCATGGGTATCGCAGAGTTTTAAGAACTCTGATTGGAAATAGTCGAGCGCAGAATCATGGTCGGGAATTAAATCGATTCTGTGCCATGGGCAGTTGGTAAGGTCATCCAGAAACTGTTGTGGGTTAAAGTTTTTAAATGTTTTAGTGAGGAAAACTTTAGGGCTTGAATGGGGCGTTTTAATTTTCCTTACACAGTACACTATTGCATGGTCACTGAAAATATCAGGAAGGATTTTAGAGGATTGGTTTCTGCTGGGGTTTGAGGAAAGAATCCAGTCTAGCAAGGAATGGTTATGCGATTTCAGGTTTGTCCGTGTGGGTTGGTAAATGAGTTTTGATAGGTTAAGTGACTTGAGTTGTTTCTGGATTTTGTGTTTTTTAGGGTCAAGCCAATTGAAGTTTAAATCCCCAAGAACTAGCAGCTCACTCTTCTCATTCAGAGAGGAAATGGAGCCAAGAAACTGGGTGACATCAGTCAGGGATTGTAGAGGGGCTTTAGAGGGGCAGTAGATACCAGCGAGCAAGATGGGCTTAGAAAAGAGGAGGCAGATTTTGCTACCTAGAATTTCAAAAAAGCGTGGGCTTGGGGGGCAATTTAACAGTGTAAATTGTAAAGTGTCTGCAATATAAAATAACACCCCTCCTCCTCTCTTTGACCTATCTCTCCTAAAAATGGAGTATCCCTGAATGGCGATATTTGCATCAGGGGTTTTAGGGGTTAGCCATGTTTCTCTAAGAATGATAGCTTTGGGTTTGGAATGGCACAGAAGCCATAACGGCACCATTTCTGTGCTGCATAGGACATCTGGTTTCACCGGGGTGAGAAGACAGTGAGGACATTACGATTATGTGTGGGGCTGCAGATGATGTGCCTGCTCTCCAGCCTGTGATAACTAACCAAGTTAGACCTGTACTGGGAGTGGACTGCAGTTCAATCCAAAATGTCAGTTCCCGCCGACGTGGGAGACCGCATGGATAGTTTGCAGAAAGTTGTATGCTCTTATCTGCAAAACCTGTGCGTGGCTTGGCGCGAAATCCAGAACCCCACCCCCATGATGTGAGTGGCTCAACGCTGATCCAGAACCACTCCTTGCTACGGTGTGCCCCTCTAAACTCTGTGAGGATTCGCCAACCTGATGGCCGAAACTCACCTCCTCATCCTGTCACATCTGGCAATCGGAAATTACGATCCTATGGCAGTTCCACTGCGTGCGCACAGGTGACATGCGATCAACCTGCCTTACCGGATACGCCCTTAGTCTCCGCCCCTGCTCCGAAGATGGACATGCACGGTGCACGAGTGGCATGCGATCGGGTTGCCACCTCCTGACGTCAGTGACGCTTGCGGGACAGGCTCCTTCTGGACCCGCCACAAGGCTCCGTTCCCATTCATGTGATGGGCATGCACCGTGCGCGAGTGGCACGCGATCGGGTCGCCACCCCATGACATCAGTGATGCATGTGGGACGAAGCTCCTCCCCTAGACCTAATCGGGCTGCACACTAGGGCGCACCTGTGCGACCCAGCAACCTATCCATTCGTCCCTTCTTGTTCCGCCCCCACTTCCCATTGGAGGGAAGCTCCTTTATATACCTGCTCAGCCCAGACACACATCGCTGAGCATTACCTTATGTTACGCTGTTCCTTGCTGCAATCCTGCCTTGTGCCTTGCTGCAATCTGTCTTGTACTTTGCTGCATCCTGCCTTGTTGCTGCTGCTGCCTGACCCCTTCTTCGTATCTGGACTCTGCATCTCTCCTCTCCTGACCCGGCTTACGTTCGACCATTCAAAACTCTCCAAAGCAAAGTATCCCACCGATCCACTACTCTCCAATCTAGACCCGGCAAGTATATACTACTACTCTACCTTCTATACTCCTGACCGGCTTGCAAAACCAATTTGCACTCTAGGCACACCCTCGCGGTTGTGGATTGGTGTTTATACAATTCCCTACCTCAACATCGCATGTGGTGAGGGGAGGGTTAATCAGGCCTAAATAAAGGTATTATACCCAGCTGATTAACCCCAACTCACATTGGGAATGAATGGGGTTAAAAGTATTTGCACTGCACTGCTGTATTTGCCCTGTCCCAGCCTTCTTAACCCCCATTTGCAGGCTATTCTCTGCCTACTGTAATAGAAGTAAATGTAATGTGTGCTATATTCTTTTGAGGCACAAGATGGCGTTGTGAGCATTGAAGCCAGTGCTGATTGAAGAAGCGAGGCTGCGGTTTAGAGGTCTGTTTGAAGTATGGGTATCCATTTCTATGTATTCGACCTCATAACCATAAGTCAATTACTGTAGATTTGAAGTTGTTTACAGATAAAATGAATCCGTACCTTGTTAGCCTCGTAACTTTAAAGGCAGAAAGTCTATTGCCGTTGGAAGTGTGTCAATTGACATGGGAAGTAGGTGAACTTGGCTTCCCACAAGCAAGCATTTCAATTAAGGGGGCTAACTCGCTAACGGAGGCACCCAGCACCATGATTTTTGGTGTGCAAGTATAAATAAATAAAACATGCACATACATATAAAAATAGCAGTTGTAGTACAACAAGAACATGATGGTTTAATAAAGTGTGTAACACTGTGAATTTAAAATGTTCAGGCAGGAACTGTTTCTGTAAGCCCGGGAAGAAATCCTGTGGCATGTAAATATGCTGAGAGTGCATAAGCTGAGGGTATTTTATTTCCTGCCTTTCAAAGAGGTCCCACTAAGTGGGATTGCAGTAGAAAAGAGAAATGGCAGTGCACAACCGGAATCGTCCAAAAAAGAGAATTAGGAGGAAAGTGCGTTATCTATTAAAAGATTTAATAGTCATGGAAGGAAAAAAGGCAAGGCATTACCCTACCAACATGTTTTGTGCTACACAGAGCACTTTATCAAGGCATACACATCCTATCATCATTAACATATTAAAAGAGTAAAAAATAATTGGCTTACCAATCCTGAACCATATCTGGAATCCTCCCTGTAATCTGGCCAATGAGATTCTGGTGTGGGGTCACAAGAGCACGCAGACGTGCCCCCACATGCAGCCCCCACCTCCCATATGCAATCCTGGGCCAGCAGAGAGAAGAAAACCCGAGCTGAAACGTGCTTGTGCAGAGCCAGCAAGGGCTTCATCACCATGGTAGCCATGGAGCGTGTCTAAGGGGCGGGGGAGCGCGCCAAACACGTGGGCTCCCCGTGATCCCCGCAGTGAGCGCGGCCCGAGGGAGGGGGAGAGAAAGAGAGAAAGGAGGAGAGGAGAAAGAGAAATAAAGAAAGGAAAGGAGGGTGGGAGGGAGGGGGAAGGGGAGAAGAGGAAGGGAAAGAAAAAGAATAGGATAGAAAAAAATGTCTTCTCTTTCTTGGATAAATCTGAACTTTCACAAGCACAGAGCACGTTTATTATAGATTGTATTCATTATTTACTTACTCACAATTATTTTTTGTTTGACGGCATATTTTATCTCCAGACACGTGGAACAGCTTTGGTCACAAGTTTTGCCCCATCATATGCGAACTTGTTTCTTGGCTGGTGTGAATCGTTCCATGTGTTTGGAGATGAAAATCCATTCAGACATCACATATTATTCTATAAGCGGTATATAGATGACCTTATTTTTATTTGGAAAGGGGGAGCACAAGCACTTTTATTGTTTATAGATCACTTAAATGATATAATTTAAATTTATACTTCACGCACAATTATGAATTTCACCATATTCACTATCTGGATTTGCTTTTATTCATTGATCTAGACAAATCCATACAAAGTGATGTATATAGAAAGGTTAATTCCCGCAACACATTCTTAAGAGCTGACAGCTGCCACCCCAGGTCCCTTATACAAGGAATTCCAAAGGGACAATTCATTCGTATCAGGCGAAATTGTTCAAATTATGAAGACTTTGAAAGACAATCAAAAGATATCATTGACAGATTCCAAGATAGAGGATACAACAAAAAAGATCTTCATAGGGCCTTCGAGGAGGTACTGCACCGACACACTTTATTCGAGCAAATACCCAGTATGTACCTGGCAGATACCTGGAATGCGCCGCTCCTCACCTCTGACAAGCCCCGTTGTGTTTGCCTTCCCAGCCTGGGTTCATGCCTGGCTGACGGGCGGCTGATCTGTTAAATGATAATGATTAGGATTTAATAGGCTGCAATGCTTCGCGTGTCTACCAGATGGCATAAATTCATGAATTGTAATGCAGTATATATATATATATATATATATACTGTGCAGTATTGCAGCCAGCGGGAATAAAATGCTTCAATCCCTGCATGGAAAATACCTCAATGCACTCGGGCAGAAAACAGTCACAAACCTCAATACACCCGGGTATACCCGAATTCGTGGGACTAGCCGAGCTCGAATAAAGTGTGTCGCCAGTGTAGCACTTATGGACAGATCATCTCTGTTTAAAAACAGTAGTGTATCAAATACTGAAAAAACAACTAGACACCAAGTGAAATCGACACCACAACATTCTCCAATGTTTATAACTAAACACAGTACTCAATCTGAACAAATAAAAAATATTGTCAAACGACATTGTAGTGTGTTGTCAGTGGATCCAGCATTAAAAACTATATATCACTTTCGCTTTGTTTAACTTGTGTAAAAAAAACCCAATAAAATAAAATACAAGTTTCAAAAAAATTCGCATTTAGACGAGCAAAGACAATTTCTAATTTTGTATCGCCTAGCTTATTTCAGTCAGTACATACAACCTGCTCATTATTTCCAGCAGGAAGTTTTAGATGTTCCAATTGCAAAATTTGCAAATACATGAAAATTGGTTCTAGTTTCTCATCCACAGCGACAGGTCGGAAGTATGGAGCCAGAGCGTTCATTAATTGTAATACGCGCTTTGTGGTCTATCTGCTGACCTGTGGCTGTGGCAAACAATATGTGGGTCGCACAATTAGAGCTTTAAAAACAAGAATTATGGAACATGTGCGACTCATAGAGAGGGGTGATCTGACTCATCCAGTGTCAAATCATTTTTCCTGTTGTAGCTCTGGGGGTGTGGGGGCCTTTTCCTTTTCAGGAATAGAACATGTACCACAGTCCACCAGAGGCGGCAACAGGGTTAATGCTTTAGACCGCCAGGAACTATTTTGGATATTCACCATGAAGACGAGCGTTCCTTTTGGGTTGAACTCATTTTGGGACTTGGGTCCCTTTTTAGAGAACTAAATCTATATGTATGGATTCCAGTTATTCATATGGTCATTGTGATCCTACACATATTTATATGGGTACTCTCTGCTTCACCTTGTGAGTACACATTGATTTAGATTTAAACATAGGATCAACCAATCCAATATTTCCCTGCCCTCTGATTATCGAATTGCTCTTCCCTTTCCTTCCTCAATTATGTTGTTGTAACCTTGTACATTTTTGTAAATTCACCATATCCGTTTCCTTAATCAGAAACTTCATAATGTCAGAATTAGAGAGTTCATGATAATTTGTCAGTATAGTAAAAAGAAAAAGAGAAAAAGGATCAATAAATGATTATAAATATTCTGAAAGACAAATTTAAAAATGGGCATTTATACTTACCTTATGGTATATCCTTAAAACAGTACCCTTGGACTTATGGTTTGTATTACTCAGTTTATTGATATTTTTTTAAACATCCAATCGAGTAGATTAAATACAATAAAATACATTATACATGTATATATATATTATTTACCATCTTCATCTAAGCCATGTCACGTTGGTATTTATTTTTTCCTCACATTCATGCAACTGGATATGTACGTGATCATTTATTTACTAAAATCCTATATTGATCTTTTTATGTCATTTTTTATGTCATCTTTTCCAGCATGTCCTGCATGAAGGTATTGTGAACTAGCTACCTCTAGGTATTTGGTTCTGGGCATTATAGCATACATACTTAAAGTTATGTTTTTATATACAGATTATTCCCTCTTTGATATTATGATTTCTTTCATATATCAGAGACAGGAATTACTGTTGTGTTAGTGTGTTCGTCATTATGTATTTTCTTAATTAAGTTTATTTTAATTTACTTAATGGTACTGTAAGGGATCCTTCCCTGATTGGTCCTGTGATGGTTTTCATGCTGATGCTTATGCACCCCCTCATTTTTTTTTTCTGTACTATTCTTTTTCTTTTCCTTCCTCTTCTCCCCTTCCCCCTCCCTCCCTCCCCCCTCCTTTCCTTTCTTACTTTCTCTTTCTCCTCTCCTCCCTTCCTTTCTCTCTTTCCCTCCCCCTCCCTAGGGCCGCGCTCACTGCGGGGATCAGAGGGAGCCTACTGCGCAAGCGCGTTCACCCGGGGCTCCTTTGTACATCCCGCTATGCGCGCGGCAACGAGGAGGGATTTAGGGCTTCTCCTCTCTTCTGGGAGGGGTGCGTGCACACCAGGGTGACATGGATGGTGGTGCCGACGGGCGCGTGCACGTCTGGCGCGATCCCCCGCCCCTTAGACATGCTCCATGGCTGCCATGGTGATGAAGCCCTTGCTGGCTCTGCGCAAGCACGTTTCAGCTCGGGTTTTCTTCTCTGTGCTGGCCCAGGATTGCATGTGGGAGGTGGGGGCTGCATGTGGGGGTGCGTGTGCGCGTTCTGGTGACCCCACACCAGAATCTCATCGGCCAGATTACAGGGAGGATCCCAGATATGATTCAGGATTGGTAAGCCAATTATTTTTTACTCTTTAAATATGTTAATGATATAGGATGTGTATGCCTTGATAAAGTGCTCTGTGTAGCACGAAACATGTTGGTAGGGTAATGCCTTGCCTTTTTTCCTTCCATGACTATTACATCTTTTTATGGATACCACACTTTCCTCCTAATTCTCTTTTTTTGGATGATTCCGGTTGTGCTCTGCCATTTCTCTCTTCTACTGCAATCTATCTCCAAGGACGGAGGCACACCTAGAAGGTCTAGTGGGATCAACATGGACTCTGCAGCGGATTCGTGAGTTTTCTTTCTTGCTACATGGGCATATTATTCTACAAAGTATTAGGGTACTGTTTATTGGGGTGATCATTAGTCTTTGGGTTCCTGGAAAATTTGAGTGCCATCGATGGTGGTTTACCAACAAGGATACCACACCCAGTACCCCCCTACACTCAAGATTACATCCCAGACCTCATATAGGATCCATCATCTTTATACCATTATCATCATAGCTGTACACAGTTCTTAGCACCACGCATTATACTCCTCCCCACTAAGTGGGAGCCTTTAAGACTAGGGAAAATGCAAGGATGCAAAGCCTCAGAGACCCAAGGTGTGAAAGTGGCTGGGATGTTGCAGAGTGCCAGATCCCGGCACCCAGCATGAAACCTTCACATCTTGGGGACAAACTCCAGACCCAGGGTCACCAGGGATGAGTTGTATTCCAGGTATGCTAAACCGCATGGGTGTCAAGTGAGCACATGCGCTTTGCAGACCGGAATGCCTTTTTTGCCCACTTTGCAAACTGCGGGCAGATCGGGGATTGGTGGGTTAAATGTTCCCACGGAGGGGATTGGCTGTACATGTTAAGGATAGACTGGAGAACCCTATAACTGTGCCCGCCGGACTCTCCCCAGTGTGATCCAGATACGATTCATGATGTGACTAAGCTTTACGCAGGATTTCGTTCAAGTACAGCGGTAGCGGTTCCCAAGCGCAAGGGGTTAATAACATCGCAACCAAGAATTTACCCCAAACTTCGGAATACGTTAGCCCTGGTGACGCCTCAAACGAATTCCTACGAACTTTAACTAAATACTTTGATTTGGCCAAGTTATTAGATCGGCAATTTGCGATCTAGCCAACGGGACTTTAAACAGAGACTGCATTTCTTGCGCTTTCTCGCAAAGGACAATTTATTTTGTTTTCCCATCCCAGTAATTGTTGTTTTAAGTGTATTCTGAAGTTGTCGTGTGTTGGTCTAGCAAGGAAATAAATCACATTTTATTTTGCCTCCTTGTCGTGTTCAATCTAGAATCCCAAAATATAAAAAGTGTTGATAAGTTCTGGTCCACCGTGACATACGACCACTCTGAACTGTCCAATCCTGACCTTGGCAAAGTACCCCAGCGATCCGCTACTCTACAATCCAGACCCGGTAAGTATATACTACTACTCTACCTTCTATACTCCTGACCCGGCTTGCAAGACCAATCTACACTAGGCGCGCCCTCGCGGTTGTGGATTGGCGTTTATACAATTCCCTACCTCAGCCTTGCGTCACGTCTGGTTTGTGGTGAGTTACATGTTACAGTATGCTCAGCCATACAAACTTCGACACCGCTGAGGTAGGAAGAGTCCTGAGCACGCACACCAACATCTTGTCTAGCATTGAGGAGAAATTAGTGGCTTATGACCAACATATGCGCACCCTCCAGGAGAACTTCAGATCCCTCTCTCTCTCTATACATGAGTCTCGGCCTGTTCCTAATCCTGTCGTGCCTGGTGTAGTGCCTCCTGTCATGTCTGTCTCCCGTCCGCTTCATGAACCCCGGCTACCTGCACCCAACCATTTTGGAGTGGATTTCCACGAATGCTGGGGGTTCCTGAATCAATGCTTTATTCAGTTCGAGATAAACTCCTCCCGCTTCACCTCTTCACACGTAAACGTGGCGTACATTATCTCTCTTCTTACAGATAACGCACTTGCCTGGGCTTCTGTGAGGATTCGCCATCCTGGCGGCTGGAGACCATCTCCTTACCTGAAGACCCCTACCACGACAGACACTCAGGATGCACAATCCCATGGTTGAGTTACCTGCGTGCGGACCATGCGCGGTCTGTCTGCCCTCCCACGAGCTCCGCCTCCGGCCCACACCCTCGCACTGGTGTGCGGCAGGTTTGCTCATCCAGCCTCCCCTCTGACGCTTGTCCCAGTCTACGCTCCCGCCCCTGTGATGGGCAGGTCCGGCGTGGGAGTGACTTGCAAACCAAGCTTCTCCCCCTAACTTCTGTGATGCGCGCGGGTCAGCGAGCGCTCGATCCTGCCTCCAGAACCCAGACACGCTCAGCAGAGGGACATGCGTGGTGAGAAAGTGGCGCACGACCGGATCGCCAGTCTTCCACGTTGGTGACGTGTGGGACACTTAGCTCCACCTCCACTCCCAATTTGGCTGTGTCATAGGACACACCTGGGTGTCCCAGCAGCCTATGGGATTTGATTCTTCCGCTCCTCCCTGGCTCTCCATTGGCTGTAGGTTCCTTAAATACCTATTCAGCCCAGACCTCATTGCTGAGCATAATCTCGTGTGACGCCGTGCCTTGCTGCATTCAGTTCCTGTTTATCCTGCCTTGCCTTGCCTGTTGATCCTGTCACTGCCTGACCCTGCTACATTATCTGGACTCCACACCTCTCTACTTCTGACCCGGCTGCTGTACGGCCATTCAATCTTCTCCAGTCCTGACTTTGGCTAGTACCCAATGATCCGCTACCCTCCAATCCTGACCTTGGCTCCGTACCCAATGATCTGCTACTCTCCGATCCTGACCCGGCAAGTACCCTCAACTATTTTACACTCTATACTCCTGACCTGGCTTATACAACCAATCTGCATCCGAGGCGCGCCCGCTTGGCTGTGGGTTGGCTTTACTCAATTCCCTACCTCAGCACCGTGGTCGCGCTTTGTTTGTGGTGAGCTACGCGTTACAGTATGTCCAGCCACACAAACTTCGACCCCGCTGAGGTAGGAAGAGTCCAGAGCACACACGCAAGCTACCTGTCCAGTATTGAGGAAAAATCAGTGGCTAGTGATCAAAACATGCGTTGCCTTCAGGAAAACTTCAGGTCTCTCACTCTCTCTCTTCAAGAGCCTCACTCCTCTCTCGCTCCTACCGCCCCTGAGTCTACCACTATGTCCTCTTCTCACATCTCAGAGGATGAGACACGCACTCAATATCAATGGTAATAGAGGTGGGGTACTTAGCTGCCGGTGCCAGAGCCCCGGTTACCTACACCAAACCGCTATGGGGGGACCCCCACGAGTGCCGGGGATTTCTTAACCAGTGCTTTATTCAATTCGAAATGAATTCGTCCCATTTCACATCCTCACGCACCACAGTGGCATACATTGTCTCTCTTCTTACAGACGACGCACTTGCCTGGGCTTCTCCAATGTGGGAGAGAAGATCCAACCTCACGTAGGACATCAGAGCCTTCACCAGGGAGTTCCGGAGTGTGTTCGATACACCCGGCCGGAAGGTATCTGCTGCTTCTGCTCTATTCCATATCACTCATCGTAATTGACCCGTTGCAAGGTATGCACTCGAATTTTGGACTATTGCTGCAGAAACTGATTGGAATTACGAAGCCCTGTCCGCTGCCTTCTGGCAGGATCTATTTGAAGCTCTGAAGGATGACATGGCGACCTATGATCGTCCCACCAATCTGGAAGATGTAATTGCCATTTGCATCAGTGTGGATCATTGTCTTCAGGAAAGGAAAGCAAAGAGGGTTCATTGTCGTGTCACCCCATCTCGAATCACTCCTGGTCAGGTGAGCCCATCTGAGATTCCGCCCCCGGATACATCTGAACCTATGCAACTGGGGGGTACAATTCTTTCTAAATCCGAGAAGCAACTACGCAAGAATGCCGGATTACTGCTGCAGCCAGCTTTATTCTTACATTTACCCGTGGCGCGCCGAACTTGGCCGCGCGCCAGCCGCATCTTCCCCGCATCTTCCCCTCCTCCGGTCCGACCCCCTGGCTGCTCCGCCTCTGCTTCTGCCTTCTCCCTTCAACCTGCCTTCTGCCTTCAACCTGCCTTCTGCTTCCGCTTCTGCTTCTGCCTTCAACCTCCATCCATCTTCGGGATGCCGTCAGAACCCTGGCACGCACCCTGGCACGCGTGACCGGTGCACCAGTGACCTGCGGCACACATCAGAAAAAAAAACAAATCAGCCGCATCTGCCCGCACATTGCAGTGGTGGCCGCAGGAGAATAAAGGCAGCTGCCACTGTATGCCTTTACTGTGGTACATCTGGACACTTTGCCTATTTTTGTCCCCAAAAGTCGGGAAATGCAAAGTTCCCATGAGACCCGGGGGGTCTCATTGGGAACGCTTTCTCTTTCCCCTATTTCTGCTGGCAACCCTTCTCACATTGTTCTCCTTATCATTCTCTTTGGGGAGGGCTTCCAAGTTTCTACGCTTGCTTTTCTTGATTCAGGTTCTGGCGGTAATTTCATAGATCAAGGATTCGCGAAACGCCTTCTGGTTCCTATCAGGCATAAAAGAAGTCCCATTGCCCTTGAAGCCATTGATGGAAGACCTCTTCAGCCGGCTTTTATCTCACTTGAGACGGAGATACTTCATCTTAAAACTGAGAGTAATCACTTGGAGAATGTACAACTCAACGTTATTCACACACCAGCCATTAGCGTGATCCTCGGCCTTCCCTGGTTACAGATTCACAATCCCCGGGTGGACTGGCTCAACAAGGAACCCATTTAATGGAGCTCTTTCTGCACTAAGAACTGCATCATGGAAGCAAGTAGGATTGGGTGTACCACCGTGTCTGAGGAAAAGGCCAGGGTACAATTGCCAGAGGAATATGCCGAGTTCCGGGACGTATTTGATAAGGTTAAATTGGAGGTTCTTCCTCCACATCGTCCGTTCGATTGTCCCATTGATCTGCTTCCGGGTACTACTCCACCCAGGGGAACCTCCTACCCGTTGCCTAGCCTAAACCAAGGCTATGAGGGAATATATTGCTGAGAATTTACAGAAAGGATTTATACGTAAGTCCACCTCTCCTGCTGGCGCTGGATTCTTCTTCGTGAAGAAGGACGGAACTTTACGGCAATGCATTGACTACCGGTGACCCAACAAAATCATCATGAAAAATCACTATCCCCTTCCTCTCATTTCTGACATTTACGATCGATTACAAGGAGCCATTATCTTTTCTAAATTGGATTTACGAGGTGCCTACAATCTTGTCAGGATCCGTCAATAACAGAGATGGACATGCTCCATGCCTTTTTGTCTGTGCAACGCCCTAGCCATGTTTCAGGACTTCGTCAATGATGTTTTTAGGAATCTTCTCAACTCCTTTGTAATCATCTATCTTGACATCTTGATCTTTTCTAAATCCAAACAAGAACACGTTAATCATGTTAAACAAGTACTCCTTCGCTTACGAGAGAATCGACTTTTTGCCAAATTTGAGAAATGTCATTTTCATCAAGTATCTACTATTTTTCTTGGATACATCATTTCTGATAATGGTCTCACCATGAACCCCGCCAAAGTCAAAGCGGTACCGGATTGGCCTCAACCCACCATACTTAAAGC
Source organism: Ascaphus truei (assembly GCF_040206685.1). Lineage (NCBI taxonomy): Eukaryota > Metazoa > Chordata > Amphibia > Anura > Ascaphidae > Ascaphus > Ascaphus truei. The sequence continues at coordinate 305,550,900 of NC_134485.1, read as the reverse complement.
AGTGCAGAGATTTCTTGGATTCTCGAATTGTTATCGCAGATTTATCCAGAATTGTTCTTCTTTAGTGGCCCTGCTCATGGCATTGACCAAGAAAGGAGTGGAACCTGCTTCTTGGTCCCCTTCTGCACTTCAGTCTTTCGCGCTTCTCAAGAAGGCGTTTGTGTCTGCCCCTGTTCTTACTCATCCTGATCCTAAACTTCCTTTTACCCATGAAGTTGATGCTTTGGACGTCAGAGTGGGTGCTATCCTGTCCCAGAGAAAAAATTCCCTGTCCAGGTTGCATTTGCTTTCTTTTAAAAAAAAAATTATCCGGCCAAATGCAAATCGGGAATTGTGAAATCCTGGCCATGAAATTAGCTCTCAAGGAATGGAGACATCTCCTGGAGGGTACAGAGGATCCCATAACTATCCTGAATGACCACAATAATTTGTTATACATTGTGGGAGCACGTCGCCTGGGAGCCCGTCAAGCCAGATGGTCACTATTCTTCTCTAGATTTAATTTTATAATTTCCTATCTCCCTAGATCCAAGAATGTCATGGCTGACACTCTATCTCGTTAATTCTCTCTGGACGACAAGTCAGAGGACCAGCAAAAGCCCATTCTTACTCCTAAATGTATCCTTTCGGCCGCTTCTTTCAGAGGCCTCAAAGACATTATCCGCCAACAAAGTCACATTCCTCCCGGCATCTCGCCTCCTCAGGATCATCTCTTCCCTTCATCTCTGCACCGCAAGAAGGTTCTCGAGTGGTGTCACTCCTCCAAGTCAGCAGGACATCCTGACACCAGAAGGACCCTGGATCTCATTGCTCGTACATTTTAGTGGCCTGGGATGCAAAGAGACGTAAAACATTTCGTATCTGCATGCCCAACGTGTGCCAGGACTAAAACTACTAGAATCCTTCCCTCGGGTCTTCTGCAACCTCTGCCTGTTCCCGACTGGCCATGGACACACCTGTTCATGGATTTCATTGTTTATTTGCCTATATCTAAGGGTATGAACACGATCCTCGTGGTGGTGGACTGTTTCTCGAAACTTTATACCCCTCAAGGGTCTCCCCAATTCTCCTAAACTTGCTGATATCTTCATCAGGGAGATCTTCCGCCTACATGGAGTACCTATGGTTATAGTATCAGACAGAGGTTAACAGTTTATTTCTCGTTTCTGCCGCTCTTTTTGCCTCCAACTGGGCATCGCTCTTCACTTTTCCTCAGGATATCACCCGCAGACTAATGGTCAGACGGAAAGGACCAACCAGCCGAACTCTTACCCTGGGCAGAATTTGCCCACAACAATGCACAAAATGGTTCTACCTTTGAGTCTCCTTTCTTCATGAACTACGGGTTCAACCTGTCTACTCTTCCTCTCTCTCTACCTTCATCAGGGGTCAAAGCGGCTGATGACAGGATCAGGGAACTTCAAGACTTTTGGAAAAGGATTCAGGGCAACATCCGGACATCTGTCAACAGGAACAAGACTCAGGCTGATTGCTTCCGCAGACCTGCCTTGAACCTCAAACCTGGCGATTAAGTCTGGCTGTCATCCAGGAATATCAGGGTGAAGGTCCCCTCTATGAAGTTTGCACCCAGATTTCTCGGTCCCTTCCCTATCGCCGAGAGGATCAATCTGGTTGCTTATCGCCACTCTCTTCCTTCTTCCATGAGGATTCCATCTGTGTTTCATGTTTCACTTCTCAAACCCGTGGTCCAGAACACATTGTGGCAGAAGGGGGTTAACCAGGCCAATAATAAAGGTATTATACCCGGCTGGTTAACCCTAATACCTGCTGGAACTGAAGGGGTTAAACTGTATTGTCCCTATCATATCATGGTTTCCCCTACACTATCTTTTTTTGTCCCTGGTTTGCAGCTGGGAAACTAGATGCAGTTACACTGAATTAATGAAAATTTGCTAACTGTGTTTGTGACACAAGGGGCTAGTGCAGAACCAAGCTCTAAGTGAAGAAGCGTGCCTATGAATCGGTGGCCGCTTTGAAGTATAGGGATCACTTCCTAAGCCGTAGAACTCTAAACCGTAAAGTCAATTGGATAAGTGGTTTGCGGTCTAGCTGAAGTGCCTTCTTGTCAAAATGTATCCACCAGGCTCGTTAATCACTTACAATAAGCTGGAATTGTTGGCACGTGTCTGCGGTTATGGATCAAAGCCAGCACGGATACATTATATGCCGGCTCGTAACCCAGACCGATTATATGTCAAACCTCAACCCACATCAGAGAGCCCATTAAATTAAGTGGATAACTTGCGTTAGGAAAGAGCTAGCAGCTAGGTAAAAAGAAACCATAAACATACTGTACATATAAAGTTTATGATTGTTGCACAAGCAGAACATACATTTATGAATAAACTGTATTGCAATGGTGTTTTATAATGTACAGGCAGAAAACCTTTCCTGTCCTGACTCCATTAACATGCACATATGTTATGGATGAATGAGCTGAGGGATTTTTCATCTCTGGACGTCAAAAGGCACTCTGCTGAGGTATGGAAACAAAAAACAGTGCAAAACGCAAATAGTGAAGTAAATCAAAATATTGATGTATAAAAAGTAGGGATAAATATTCTGCGTACATCAAACAGCTAGGTCATAAGCATTGAGTGTGCACAGCACACAAGTTACCACTCGACAAGTAGGGGTTCAGGAGTCAGGAACTGGTCTCTCTGGCAGGCATCTACGATGGTGTCTGTGGGATTCCTCCACAGTACAAACAACCGGAGATGATGACACCGCCTCTGTAAAAACCCTCCCTTCGGTCAGATGGTGTTGAAAATGTCCAGAGTATTTCCAATGGTTTAGGCACGCCATTTCCCTGATGAAGTAGTGTCATAATACGAAACGCGCGTAGGATTTTATTAACAACTGTGTCTAGTAGGTTTTTGCTGCAATATTTTTTGGCATTATTGCGAATTATTCCATTCCTGTGCCTTGTTTTTTGTGACTGTGACATCATCATACGAGGCACTACGACGGAGCGACGGCATTTCTAACCAGAGAGACTCTTGTGTGAGTGACTGCTCCCGGCTTTTGCTGTGCCGGTTTCAGAGCACACTCTGTATGGTTAGGGTCCCCCTTACTGTTCAATCTGGGGACCGCTGCCGTGCCTAAACCATTGGATATACTCTGGACATTTTCAACACCATCTGACCGAAGGGAGGGTTTCTACAGAGGCGGTGTCATCATCTCTGGTTGTATGTACTGAGGAGTAATCCCACAGACAACATCGTAGATGCCTGCCAGAGAGACCAGTTCATGACTCCTGAACCCTACTTGTCGAGTGGTAACTTGTGTGCTGAGCAAACCGGGAAGCAACTTCTGCCCTCTTTGCAAGGTACTGGCAAGTCGGGGATAAGTGTGAAAAATTATTCCCATGAGAGGATTGGGTGTATATGTTAGGTATAGGACTCTTTACCCTATAAAAATGCCTGCAGCCCAGTCCCAGGCAGATTCATCTCAGATTTTACCAAGAAGCGTCCAAGTACAGCGTCAGCGGTTCCGGGGTGTGAGGGGTTAACTACACCGTAACGAAGAATTGCACTCCTCTTCCAGAATTCATTTGAGCTAAGGATTCCCGAACGAATCCTTTAAGGACATTACGAAAGATTTCCTTTTGGCGGAGATAGCAGGCTGGCAATTTGCGCCACTAGCCGAGGACTGTCGCAGGATTCAAACCGCGCACCCACTTGCATGCGTGCAGGGGTGCCTAAAGACTTTGATTCATTATGTGGACATTTTATTTTGTTTCCCCATCCCAGTATGTGTATAATGACTGTATTTGTGAAGTATTGGGTGTTTGTCTTAAAAGGAAATAAATTACAAATTATTTTACTAATCTTGTGTGCTCAGTCCAAAATCCCGGTATTATTTGTTGATAAGCCCTGGTCTACCGTGACACACATACTCGGTTCCTGTTCCACCTAATTCTTCTCACATGGTTCAAGGCCAACCCGAGTATGAGATACAGTCCATCCTGGATTCCAAGATTTCCAGAGGTTCGCTACACTATCTGGTGCACTGTAGAGTTTTCGGTCCGAAAGAAAGGTTCTGGATTCTGAGTCATCGGGTTCACGCAGCCAGATTGGAGTCATCTGGAGGTCGCTCTTAGAGGGGGGGTGGAGTATTGTGAGGATTTGCCATCCTGGCGGCTGGAGACCATCTCCTTACCCGAAGACCCCTGCAACGACACACACTCAGGATGCGCAATCCCACGGTCCCATTACGCATGCGCAGACCATGCGCCACGGTCTGTCTGCCCTACCACGGGCTCCACCTCTGACCCCCGCCCCCATACTGGCATGCGGCGGGTTCGCTAATCCAGCCTCTCCTCTGACACTCGTCCCAGTCTCCGCTCCCACCCCCATGAAGGATAGGTCCGGCGTGGGAGTGACACGCATACCAGGCTCCAACCCCTAACCTCTGTGATGCATGCGAGTCGGCACTCGCTCGGTCTCGCCTCCAGAACTCGGAGCGTGTACACGCTCCAGATATAGGCCTTCCCAGAGCTCTGGCTCCGCCTCCCATAGCGTACAAGCCATATCCCTGTGTGATTCTCCTGTCTCCTCCCTTGCTCTTTCTGACATATTCCTGCAAACTCTCACTCAACCCTCTGCTCCTCCTTCCTCTCCCATTGGTGCTCCCTCCTTTATAATCCCTGTCTGTCCTTTAGCTCATTGCTCTGCATAACTTCTTGTGACCCCTGTGTGTGCAGTCTCTTTGGGGACAATCTCGCTTGCCGTGGATTCCTAAACCAATGCGAGGTTCAATTTGAAATGTCTCCCTCTCTTTTTCCTACTGGCCGTACCAAGGTGGCCTACATTTACGCCTTACTCACTGGTGACGCCCTCGCTTGGGCTTCTCCCCTCTGGGAGCACAAACCTGAGTTGACCCAAGACTATCCTAAATTTAGGCATGAATTCCAACAGGTGTTTGACACTCCCGCACGTAGGGAGACGGACGCTTTTTCTTTGTTTAATATACAGGCTCGAAGATCTGCTGCTATATACGCAAAGAGTTCTGCACCCTCGCCGCTGAAACTCAATGAAACGACGAGGCACTTGCCGCAGCATATTGGCACGGTCTGTCTGATACTTCAAAAGATGATCTCGCAGCTCACGCCCGGCCGTCCTCTCTAGAACAACTAATTACACTCAGCATACGTATGGATCAACGTACCCAAGAACGACATCACGAGCGACACTGTTCCAATTCTCTTCCCCTCCCGTCTGTCTCTCATAGGTCTTCTTCTTCTCCCTTCCTGGCGTTAGACGCTCCTGAGCCAATACAAATCGGTAGCCAAAAACCATGGGCTGCGGAGAGAATGCGACGTCCTCAGAAGGGAATCTGTTACTTTTGTGGTTCCCCAGAACATCGGCTCCAGAACTGTCCCCTGAAGCCGGGAAACGGGAACACTCAGTAAAGGTTGAGGGGCTTTTACTGGGTACAATCTCTTCTTGCCCCTCTCTCCCTAAGGACCTCCCAAAGAAACTCATGCTTCCTGTAATGCTGGCGGGCCCTGACCTTCTATTAGAAGTAAAAGCTTTCATTGACTCCGGGTCTGGTGGTACAATAGCGACATACTTTATTAAAGTAAATGCCGGCGGCATGCCGGGATCTACCCCAGCTGCCGCCAGTCAGAAACGCGCGCCGCCGCGTTTCCCCCACGCACCCCCCCTCCACATCGCGCGCAATTACCCCCCCAAAGACACCCCGAACCCGGCTTCTACTCTGCCCCTCTGCTTCCCCGCACCCCCGCTTACCTAGATTTGAACTCCAGGGGTGTCGGGGAAGCCTGGGGAAGCCGGGGAAGACGGGGAAGCCGGGCGCGCTTGTGACCGTGACGTCACAGTGCGCCGCCACGCGCCGCGGCTACCCGCTTCCCAGCCTCATTCAGCCAGCGGCATTTGCTCGAATAAGAGCTGCCGCTGCTGTAACTTTCTGGATCCCACCTTCGCCTCTGAGAATCAAATCCCTCTGGTCAAGAGAAAAGCGCCCATTGGTATTGAAGCTATCGATGGACGTCCGCTTCAGCCAGCCTTCATCATCTGGGAGTCCATCCCACTTACGTTGACCACGGCGGATGGTCATAAGGAGGTAAGAGTTTTTGATATCTTCCATTCTCCTACCGTCCAGGTTATACTAGGATTTCCTTGGCTACAGCTCCACAATCCGCGCATAGATTGGACCGATGTCTTGCCTATCCAATGGCCTACCACCTCTGAGGAAGTCTCTACCACTCCTCCTGCTGCTGTGCTCGCTGGTTTGGATACCAACCCTTCCAACCTGTCCATTCTGCCGACGGTGTATCACGAGTTCCTGGATGTCTTCAATAAAGTACAAGCTGAGGTACTACCTCCCCATCGTCCCTACGATTGTCCTATTGATTTAATTCCAGGAACCATCCTCCTGAAGTCGAAGTTGTATCCCTTATCCGTTCCTGAAACCGAAGCTATGACGTCTTACATCCAAGAAAATTTGGAGAAGGGATTCATCCGCAACTCCACCTCCCCCGCTGGGGCAGGCTTCTTCTTCGTGAAGAAGAATGATGGATCCCTAAGACCCTGTATCGACTTTCGCGGACTCAACAAAATTACGGTAAAAAAACAATATCCTCTTCCCCTAATTTCTGAACTATTCGACCGTCTACAAGGAGCTTCTATCTTCTCCAAACTCGATTTAAGAGGGGCTTATAACCTCATTCGTATAAGGGATGGGGATGAATGGAATACCGCGTTTAATACGCGATCTGGACATTATGAGTATTTAGTGATGCCCTTTGGGCTATGCAATGCTCTTTCCGTTTTCCAAGAGTTCATGAACGATATCTTCCAGGATGTGTTGGGAACATTTGTTATTGTATATTTGGATGACATCCTCATTTTCTCTAAGGATTCAGAGGAGCACATTCGCCAAACCAAACTGGTACTCTCTAGGCTTTGTGCTAATCGCCTCTACGCTAAAATGAGAAATGTTTGTTCCACCAGATGTTCACAGCCTTCCTAGGCTATATTATCTCTAACCAAGGTTTTTCTATGGATCCAGAGAAATTGAAGTCTGTCCTCGACTGGACGCTGCCGAATTCTCTCAAGGCCATGCAGCGCTTCCTTGGCTTTGCCAATTATTACCGGAAGTTCATCCGTAATTTCTCTACCATTGCTTTACCCATAACCGCCTTGACTAAAAAGGGTGCTGATCCTACGACTTGGTCTCCCAAAGCCATTGACGCCTTCGAATTTCTCAAGAAAGCCTTCGTCTCTGCACCCATCCTACGACATCCAGATACTTCGCTTCCCTTCACATTAGAAGTTGACGCCTCTGATGTGGGAGCCGGTGCAGTACTCTCTCAGAGATCCATCCTTGTGGTTTTTTTTCTCGAATGTTCTCGTCAGCCGAGAGAAATTATGATGTTGGGAATCGTGAGCTATTGGCCATTAAATTGGCTATTCAGGAATGGAGGCATCTTCTCGAAGGCACCAAGGAGCCTATTGCCATCCTCACCGATCACAAACATTTACTGTATATTGAGGGGGCTCGACGATTAGGATCTTGTCAGGCTCGTTGGTCACTATTTTTTTCTCGTTTCAACTATACCATTTCTTATATTCCCGGTACCAAAATATCAAAGCAGATGCTCTCTCTCGCCAGTTTGCTACGGAGAACGACTCCTCTGAATCTATTCTCCCCGCCAAGTGCATAATTTCTGCCAATAATTTTGAATGTTTTGGATGAAATCAACAAATCCCAGGTTCACATTCCCAGGAGATTTAGGGTGCCAGAGGGACGCTTATACGCAGCTCCACGTTTTCGCCACAAGATTCTACTTTGGGGACATTCTTCTAGATCGGCCGGTCATTCAGGCTTCAAGAGGACAGCAGATCTTATTAAACGGAACTTATGGTGGCCTAAAATGAACAAGGACATTTTTGATTTCACCAGAGCTTGTCCGATCTGTGCCCAGAGTAAATCTACCCATCACAAACCTTCTGGTCTCCTCATGCCTCTTCCCATTCCGGAGCAACCTTGGAAACACATCTCTATGGACTTTATTGTCGAGCTTCCCAATTCTAAAGGAATGAATACCATTCTTGTTGTAGTAGATAGATTTTCCAAGCAATCACACTTTATACCCCTCAAGGGCCTCCCTAATTCTGCTACTTTGGCCGATATTTTTTCTAAGGAAATTTTCAGATTACACGGTGTTCCTATTTCAATTGTTTCTGACAGCGGTTCACAATTCATCTCTAAATTTTGGCGTGCGTTTTCCCAGAGACTTGGGATTTCCCTTCTATTTTCTTCTGGATACCACCCTCAGACCCACGGTCAAATGGAAAGAATGAATCAGACCTTAGAGCAGAATCTCAGATGTTTAATCTCCGAATCTCAAGACAACTGTGTGGATCTATTACCTTGGGCCGAGTTTGCAATTAACTCTCTTTAAAATGAATCTACGCAAGAGTCTCCTTTCTTCATTATTTTTGGATTCCACCCTAGCAATCTTCCCCTCTCCTCTCTCCTTTCTGGTGTTCCCGCAGCGGATTCTCATGTCTCTACTCTTCAAAACTCTTGAAGGAAGATTCTGAAGACTCTACAAACTGCGGTCCCAAGACAAAAGACAAAGGCAGATTGACGACGCCAACCAGGCCCTTCATTTAAACCCAGAGACAGAGTGTGGTTGTCCTCAAAAAATATAAGGCTCAAGACTCCATCTCTGAAATTAGCCCTGAGATTCTTGTGTCCCTTTAAGATCCTTGAGAGGATCAATCTGGTCGCATAACGTTTGGCACTTCCTCCCACCATGAGGATTCCTTCAGTGTTCTATGTTTCATTACTCAAACCGGTTATCCAAAGTGCTCACTTCCCGGATCATTCCCAAAAACCCAACCCTGCGACCATTCACGTACAGCAGGAATATGAGGTTCACTCCATCATTGATTCCCGTTGGTCCAGAAACAAGTTACAGTTCCTTGTTCACTGGAAGGGGTATGGACCAGAGGAATGTTCCTGGATCCCTTCTCGCCATATTCACACTCCCAAACTCCTCTGGCAATTTCATCGGAAATTCCCCCAGCAGCCATGGCAGGATCATCCGGAGATCGATCCTCAAAGGGGGATACTGTGACGGTTCAGGGGATTCATGCTTCCCAATGTGTCCCTGTCACCCCTGCTCCCTCTGCCTCTGACCTTCCCCCCTCGCCTCCTCATCCATCTGTCCCTTCCTCTTCCCACACCCGTTCCTCTGCGGCGTGTCCGGACGCACATCCAGCTGTCACACGCGTTCCCCGCAAGGTGCGCACACATCTCCAAACACCCTATCCCCTCCGTGGCACTCACAGCTCGCGGCATCTCTCTGTTTCCCCACCTGTCACATTACCTCCTTCTGCCGCTTCTCCTGCTCTCTCGTCTTCCTTGGTGAGCGCCCCCACGGCGCGGCACTCCTCGCGCTCCCTGGAACACACGGTGCATGCGCATCCAACCCTTACAGAGGGTGCGCGCACATGCTCCAGATATAGGCCTTCGCAGAGCTCTGGCTCCGCCTCCCATAGCGTACAAGCCATATCCCTGTGTGATTCTCCTGTCTCCTCCCTTGCTCTTTGTGACCTATCCCTGCAACCTCTCACTCAACCCTCTGCGCCTCCTTCCTCTCCCATTGGTGCTCCCTCCTTTATAATCCCTGTCTGAATGCTTTGAATTGGATTACCCTTCTTTCTCCTGCCCTTGAACCCAGCATTCGGATACGACTACGCTGCCTTCTCCTATCCTTGAACACTGGCTTAAGGTCATCACCACGCTGCTCTCTATTACCCCTGAACTCTAGCACACGGACATTACCATCCAAACTCTGGTATCGTGGACGTTGCAAGTATACGTTAACCCTTTCTCAACAGGCCTGGCAATGCATTACCACACTCCGGGCACGCCCTCACTGCTGTGGGTGCGTGTTATAACATTACTCACCTCAGTACTGGGGACTGGCCAGGTCTGCGGGCATACAGGCATTACAGCTACGTACCCCAACGTTCCACTACTCTCCGATCCTGACCCAGCAAGTACCCTCAACTACTCTACACTCTATACTCCTGACCCAGCTTAAACGACCAATCTACATCCTAGGCGCGCCCGCATGGCTGTGGGTTGGCGTTACTCAGTTCCCTACCTCAGCACCGTGTTCGCATTCATTTGTGGTGAGCTACGCATTGCAGCTTGTCCCATCTGGGAACAGAGGTCTGATCTCACTCAAGACATCAGCGCCTTTACCAGGGAGTTCTGTAGGGTGTTTGATATACCCCGGCCATAAGGAATCTGCTGCTTCCACTTTGTTCTATATTTCACAAGGTAACCGTCCAGTTGCAAAATATGCACTAGAATTCAGGACTATTGCCGCAGAGACTGATTGGAATAATGAATCCTTGTCGGCTGCTTTCTGGAGGGGGCTCTCCGAAACCCTAAAAGATGAATTGGCTACTTACAACCGTCCCACCGATCTGGAGGACCTTATCGCCATCTGCATCAAAGTGGACCACCGTCTTCAGGAAAGGAGGTCAGAGAGAGCTCATCACCGGGGCCTCACGTCTAGGATCACTCCTGTTCAGGTGAGCACAACCGACCTACCACCAATGAACACTTCTGAACCCATGCAACTGGGAGTTACTTGTATCTCTAATTCTGAGAAGCAACATCACAAGAATTCGGGTCTATGGGGGCTATGCACTAAGCTCTGTGCTTTTGCGTCTGTTTGAAATCAAAAATCACGTTCGATGCAAAGTGAAGCCGGAGACGCGATTCACAAAGGCCTTGAGGCCATTTTCTCTCGCGTTCTTAAACTTCACTTATGCTAGCTGATAGAAAAAAAGCTGCATGTAACATTTGCATGGAGATTTGCCATCTCGTTGCAAGGCTGTTACAGGCGATCGTACACTTAATAAATACATTTGAATAATAGTGTCCATGAGCAGGGGGTCTCCGGTGCTGAACAGCGTTGGTTTCAGGTCCGAGGACCCCTTACTTCAGGAGATACAGGACCCGTTATGGGGTGCCGGTATCCCCTGCAGAATATCAATGTCCCGGTCACGTGACGCGGACACTTGAAAGTGCAGGAGATACCGGCACCCCATAACGGGGCCTGTATCTCCTGAAGTAGGGGGTCCTCGGACCTGAAACCAATGCTGTTCAGCTCCGGAGACCCCCTGCACATCAACACTATGAAACACATGTATATTAAAAAAAGATTTAACAAACATCAATACACGACCCCCCCCCTCCACCCTAACACATAAAGTACAATAATGTGCAAAATTACTATTATCCAGATATAGATAATAGATTATTTGCCCATTATTAAACACTGCATTAGCATACCTAAATAAAGTAAATAAAAACAGTAGCCAGCTAATCCAATGAATACAAGCAAAAACAACATCAACAATGAATTAATTAAATCATTAACCAATGAAACTTAGTCATAAACCAACTCAAAATGAATAGTAACACTAACTAATCAAAACAATGAATTACTACAACATTAATGAATGTAAACATTAAAAGACAAATAAATAAATTCAAACAATATCTGAAATAACCATAAAACGCATTAGCTAACATAATACAACATTAACTACAAACGAACAAATTAAGCAGGAAAAAAACAAACAATCACATCACAAAAGAAACTGACATTAAAAAAACCAACAGCAATACCAAGCCACAAATGCCCCCCAAATATTGTCATAATAATGTTTTCATCTGTACCCTAAAGTGGTACAGATTAATATATTATCAGTCAATGTGCCTCCCCCAAAAAATCAAAAAACACATCCAATGAAAAAACCTGTAAAAAGAGATATTTACAAACATTCAATATATTACTTATCATTAGAAGCGGTGGCCCTCTGACTCCCGGGGTAACAGGAAGCTCACGTACCTTGAAGGCCTCCAACATCATCCGATGCCATCCGCCATGAAGATCCAGATCAGGTACCCACATCTTCTTTTTTCTTTCTTTAATCACCTCTTCTATCTTCATCTGTCACCATTTCTTGATCTTCTTTATCTTCTATCTTCATCTGTCAATCCAAAAAACCCCATGGTAAATCCCAACTGATGTTATCTCGTCGTCTTCTTGGGCTCAAATGAGGCGTCACTGCCTTAAATAGGGCTTGTGACGTCACATTTAGCCTCAAAATGGTTAACAGCCACCGTGTTCAAACCACGTTCCGATTTTAATTTTTTTTTTACATGACGTCTCTTACAGGGAATGATGCCAGCCAATCAGAATTCTAACATTAGGAATTCTCATGCTTGGAGGCAGTTGAAGGCGGAAGGCCACCGGGTTAACCTGCTCCACGATAGGAAATGGACCCAGAAACCTAGGTGCCAATTTTTGGGAAGGAGTTTTGAGGTGGATGTTCTTGGTACCAAACCTTTTCCCTGGCTTGTAACTGGGCGCAGGTCGGCGATGACGGTCAGCCTGGCCTTTCGAAGTCAGGGAGGCATTTTGAAGAACTGATTGAATTTTTACCTCATGAGTCCTGTAGGCGGGAGATGTGTTCATCTACGACTGGTACTCCAGAGGAGGCATTGGAAATAGGCAGGTGAGCCGGGTGGAATCCAGAATTAATAAAGAAAGGCGTCTCACGAGTAGATTCGTTCCTGGAGGAATTAAAGGCATACTCAGCCCAGGGAAGTAATTCCGACCAATCATCCTGGGAGTTAGAGACGAAGCACCTTAAATATTTCTCGAGGGATTGATTAACCCTCTCGGTCTTCCCGTTAGATTGAGGGTGATATCCAGAAGAAAAAGAAGAAATGCCCAGTCTCTTGGTGAAGTTCCTCCAGAATCTGGAAACAAATTGAGAACCTCTGTCTGATACGATGGATGTGGGAATACAATGTATCCGGAAAATTTCCCTGGAAAAAATATCAGCTAGGGCGGGTGAGGAGGGTAATCCTTTGAGAGGAAGGAAATGTGCCATCTTGGAAAACCGATCCACCACTACTACAATAGTGTTCATGCCATTCAACCTAGGCAATTCGACAATAAAGTCCATGGATATGTGAGACCAGGGGCGCTCCGGGATGGCTAAAGGCATAAGAAGACCCTGGGGTTTCTGACGAGGTGTTTTTTTGCGAGCACATACCGGACAGGCCGAGTGAATTCAAGGATGGTTTTGGCCATATTGGGCCACCAGAAGGTGCGACGGATGAGGTCCAATGTCTTCGTGAATCCCGGATGTCCTGCCGAACGGGAGGTGTGCCCCCAATCCAGAATCTCAGGAATAAACTTGGGTTCTACGGGAATCTCAGGAATAAACTTGGGGACACTTTGTAAAGTATCCTTCGGTACCTCAAGATCTCTAGGCAGGTGTTCTTGAGACTTGATGAACGTTTCAAGATTTTTGAACGCAGCGACCGCGAGGATCTCTTGCTTGGGAAGAATGGACTCGGTTGTCTTTTCTGGTCTTTCTTCTGAAGAATACTGTCTAGAGAGGGCACCTGCCTTGACTTTCTTGGTACCGGGAATGTAGGACAAAATAAAATTAAACCTAGAGAAAAATAATGACCAGTAGCTTGGCGGGAGCCTAAGCGGCAGGCACTCTCGATATACAAAAGGTTTTTATGATCCATGAGAATTGTAAAGGGCTCTTTTGACCCTTCCAGAAGATGCCTCCATTCCTGAAGAGCCAACTTGACGGCCAAAAGTTCCCTATTGCCCAAGTCATAGTTCCTCTAAGCTGGAGAAAATTTCTTAGAGAAAAAACCACAGGGGTGGAGTTTATCCTGGGGAGAAAATCTCTGGGATAGAACCGCGCCGGCCCCGCAGTCTGAAGCATCTACCTCCAGAGTGAATGGAAAATTGGTGTCTGGGTGATGGAGGATGGGAGCTGAGACAAATGCTTGCTTCAAAGTTTCGAAAGCCCTGAGTGCTTCAGATGACCAAGTTGAAGAATCCGCTCCTTTTCGGGTCAGTGGAGTGATCGGGGCGATAATGGAGGAAAAATTGTGAATAAATTTACGGTAATAATTGGAGAACCCCAGAAAGCGCTGAATAGACTTGAGGGAATCGGGTTGTGGCCAGTCGGCTACAGCTTTAAGTTTCTCTGGGTCCATGGCAAATCCCCTGTTGGAAATAATATACCCAGGGCAGCGGAGAGATGGCAGGTCTCGTGGGTGAAGAGAACCTGGGAAAGGGGGCATGAAAAGGCACAAATCGAAAGTGTTGGCGTTCGGAGCGGCGTACCTGGAGACGTTGGTCCACCTGAATGGTCTGGGAGATCAGTTCCTCCAGAAGTCCTGGCCTGGGTTGTGAGGCGAGCTCGTCCTTTACGGAATTCATAAGTCCTCGCCAGAAAACTGCGACTAAAGCCTCCTGACCCCACGAATCTCAGCTGCTAGGGTCCTGAATTCCAAGGTGTACTGGGCCATGGGCCGACGTCCCTGGGTAAGCTGAAGCAAAGAGTCACAAGCAGTCTCCTGTCGTGCGGGGGTATCGAAGACCTGACGAAAGTCTCGTCTAAATGCTGCATAATCCCTAGTAATTTCGGGGCGTAATTCCCATATTGGGGAGGCCCAGGCCAGGGCATTTCCCATGAGTAGGCTGTAGACATACGCCACCTTCTTACATCCGGTGGAGTACTGCTGCGGAGCCATCTCAAACTGGATCTCACATTGATTAAGAAATCCGCGGCAAGCGTGCGGGTCCCCATCGTACGGCTTGGGTGCTGGGATCTTCGGGCCCGGTATCGCGGCGCCCACTGGTTCCACGGGTGCCAGAGGAGGAACCACAGAGGGTGTCTGTAAGGAGAGATATTCTACCTGTTGGGTAAGAAGAACCAGCTGATCGGTCATGACCTGGATTTGCTGGTACATGGCCGACAACATGCTACCACGTTCAGTCTGATCTGCGTCTTGTGGGCTCGACATAATGTTACGCCGGTGCTGCCCGCAGACCAGACCCATCCCTTATACTGAGGTGGGGACGTATATATGCACACACCCACAGCAGAAGGAGCGTGTCCGGAGTGTGGTGTTTGGGGTTGCCTGGCCAGGTGGGAATAGCAGTAGCAATACTTGCCGGTACCGGAAGCAGAGTAGAAGTAGTTGCAGTTAGCCAAGGCCAGGGATAGGTGAGGTCCGGAAGGTAGGGGTCCGAGCAGGGGTCCAGGGGAGAAAGAAGCTGCATCGTCAGGGGGATCCGGGGTCGAGAGCCAAAGAGAGAAGTCCACCGAACCGAGTCGTAACCTGAGTATGGGGGGCGTGGCTTCACTGCAAGAGCAGTGAATAATTTAACTTGAGTGGACACACGCTCTGTAACGGGAGGGGATGCGCACGCAGGGGCAATGGCAGGCGCCCGAGCACAAGCCGCACACGGAGCAGTGGCAGCCCGATGGAGAGGACCGGGGATCCCCCCCACCACGGAGGTCAGGTGGGAGCGGCAACAATGGAGCTCCACAGCAGCGGGATCCGAAAGAGGTGAGGGGGGGTCATGCTGCGACCGCCGTGACCCCCGAGTCCTCACAAACACGAAGTTCCTATGAGAACATACTGTATTCTCTCTCCACTATCTCTGTGGATAACCCCCCTAGGATTCTCCTTTCCATTACTCTTTCAGGGGACAGGTTCCTTGTTTCTACCCTTGCCTTCCTCGATTCAGGCTTAGGGGGCAATTTTATAGATCAAGGTTTGTGGAACTTCACCATATTCCCCTCAGACGTAAGAAGAACCCTGTAACAGGGGACTTATCCCTGTTCACAAATGTGCCTCTAATCCAGCAGTATGGTGGTTAACTGCTGGTAGCAAATTAACTAACACCACCTGCCTGATTACAGGTGGTAGAAAAAGCCTGCCTTTGAGACAGGAAGTGACTCCTTAGCTCACGTGTGAGCTGAACTTTGGAGACAGAGCAGAGGTTCTTGAGTCTCCCAGGAGAGACTGAACAAGAGAACACAGATCTCTGGAGCTGACAAATAAGACTTCTAAACCTGGATGCTGACATTTTCTGTGCAAAAACACGGGTGCGGTTCCAGGAGAGCAGAGAAGCTTACTCTACAGCAGCTAACAGATAAGACTTTTATTACAAGACTTTTTATATCTGTTCATTTCATGCTATGTGTTTGGGGCTGGGAGATATGCTTATCTAAGGGAGTTGTGAATTGCATAGTATTTCACTAGAAATACTCCCAAGTGAATAGAAGCTTTGTTTCCCCCTTGTTTGGATGGTTTCCTGATGTTAAGGAAAAGGCACAATAAAGCCTTGTTATAATTTCACCTTAAAAAAGTCTCCAATTGTGTACCTCTGTGAGCGTCCGTCTACAAGCCCCATAGGTCTTGAGGCCATTGATGGAAGACAACTTTAACCAGCATTCATCTCATTGGAGACCAAGGTTCTTCACCTTAAGACGGGAAGCGATCACCTGGAGAAGATTAAATTCAATGTGATACACACACCTTCCGTAGGAGTAATTCTCTGCCATCCCTGGTTACAGATGCATAATCCCCAGGTGGATTGGCTGAACAATGATCCCATCCTATGGAGCCCCTTCTGTACCAAGAACTGTATCATAGAATCCAGTAGCAATTGTGGAACCACCACGTCCGAAGCGAAGGAAAGGGTACTATTACCTGAGGAGTATGCCGAAGCGAGCTACGACTTTGATAAGGTCAAGTCTGAAGTATTACCTCCACATCGTCCTTTTGACTGACCCATTGAATTACTCCCAGGTACATCTCCGCCAGAAGGGCCTCCTACCCATTATCCATGCCAGAGACCAAGACCATGAGGGAATACATTGCAGAGAATCTACAGAAAGGATTCATTCGTAACTCTACCTCCCCTGCTGGTGCCGGATTCTTCTTTGTGAAGAAGAAGGACGGGTCGTTACGACCATGCATTGACTATCGAGGTCTCAATAAAATCACCATTACAAATCGTTATCCACTTCCTCGAACTCTTCGACCGCCTACAAGGCGCTAACATTTTCTCCAAATTAGACTTACATGGGGCCTATAATCTTATCAGAATTCGTCAAGGCGACGAATGGAAAACTGCATTCAATACCAGAGATGGACACTATAGGGGTCATCCACTAAGCAGAGAAAAATTGTATTTGCCAGGGGTTTGAACTCACCATGTTTGGTGTGTGTTCCCCTCACAGTATGCAGGAAGGGCCGAATCCCTGGAAAATCACTGCGAGATCAACATTTCAAAACATGGCGATTAGCCAGTGGCGAGACAGTCTGTCTGCCGATAAGCTGCCGATAAGCCATCCCCTGATGAGATGTGTCTGCAGCAGAGAGAGATCTGCCACTCTCTCGGCGCAAACCTCGGCCCAAATAAAAATATTTGTAATAAAATTTTATTCATAGTGTACATGTGCAGGGGGTCTAGAAAGCTGAACCGCATTGGTCTCAGGTCCGGGGACCCCCTGCTTCCCGAGATACAGGTCCCATTATGAGGTGCTTGTATCCCGCTGCATTTAAATGTCCCGATCACGTAACCGCAGAATGTAAACAAAGCAGAGAGATACCGTCACCCCATAAAGGGGCCTGTATCTCTGGAAGCAGGGGGTCCCTGGACCTAAAACCAAAGTGGTTAAGCTCCACATCTACACTATGAGTAAAACAGCCATATCAATAAACAATAATTCATTACCATAGCGGCTATCCGCTGGTAAATATGTTATTTGTGATTTATGTATTTTTTTGGCAACGGAGGACAGAGGGCTTTTGCTGGCGAAGGGGCTTCATATTGATGAGGTAAGTAGAACTGTATTAATTTTATTATCCTAGTTAATGTGTTTAATGATAATACAGAGAACAAAGTCCTTGGCGCACTTCCAAGTGTGTGAACCTGATAAATGTTCCTGATTCTGTGTTTGAAGAAAAAGTTTGTGGATTTTCACAGATTTTCACAGATTTTCCTCTTGATTTTCTTCCGATATTGGATATATATCTGTAATTAAAGAGGACAGAAGACCATTGCGCAGTACCCTCTAGTCATGGGAACCTCATCCACACAGCTGCTAGCTACTTACATCTAAATAGATGAAGGCAGGTCTTGAAAGGTATCTTTAAGCTGGGGGTCTGAATCACTCACAGGGTTAACTTGGAACCTCCAAGTGTAATACTTCCGCTCCACAATAAGCCGAAATGCCCAATTACATATAAGAGAATAAAAATGTAGTACAGTACGATTTAATAAAACATTTAAAGATCAAACAGTCAATGCACTCACATGCTTTATGACCTTACTGCGCGGATTACAGCGTGCCATCCGCAGGCTTGAGGGGCTGCACCGTGGTGTGTGTGGAGGCTGGATCCTGCGTGTACCTCTTCCTTGCGGCCGCAACTCAGAGCACCAGGTCCACCTCAGATGACGTCACCGTCCACTGCAACCTCCTCAGCT
Organism: Ascaphus truei; assembly: GCF_040206685.1. Lineage (NCBI taxonomy): Eukaryota > Metazoa > Chordata > Amphibia > Anura > Ascaphidae > Ascaphus > Ascaphus truei. Next base: position 305,532,488 of record NC_134485.1, on the reverse strand, counting down.
GGTACAAGCACGCAGCAATGCGTGCAGTCTAAGCTCCACCCTACGCGCGTTTCGTGACTCCTGACGTCACTTCCTCAGGGGTAATGGAGCTTGGGTGCCAGAGAGTGCTATTTAAGCAAACTGAATACCAGATCTACAGCCCTGATAGGATAATTGATTCTTAAAGGGGCATCTGGCAAAATTGGAATAACTAAAGTGCTAGTGGTGATATTACATACTTATGACCATTGTAACAGCTTATCACAGGATTAATATAACATCTAAGGAAGTGCAATATTTCCGCAGTGTGGTATACAATGATACAAAAAGCACAGAAAATACAGTTAAAACATACAGAAATATAAAAATACAATATATTTAATAATTAATTTTTGCAAATTTTACTGTGGTGAACTTTGTTAAAAACACACTAAAACCATGATTAACACAAAAACAATTAGTATTACCCATATTTCATATATAGGACTAAAGAACAGAGGATTTAGAGGAAATTCGTGAGATTGGCTGAGGACTATCTTTGGTATATATTAATATCGAATCAACCATCCCTTAGAAAGGATGCCAGGTCGAACTCAATATTGAGACCTCTTGGAGTTAATGTTTTTAGGGTGTATATCCAATAGCTTTCTCCCCGGGATATTCAATTAATTTTATCTCCCCCTCTCCAATTTTGTTTGGGGCAGTCTATACCCTTGCAGACCAATTCCTCAGGGTTTTGATTGTGCTTCACTTTAAAGTGATTCGAGACACTATGTGTCTCGGGACCCCTTTTTATGTTGTAAATGTGTTCTGCAAAACATTGTTTTAATGGTCTACCTGTCCGCCCTACATATTGTAGCCCACAAGGGCATTCTAACAGGTAGACCGTAAACGAACTCTTGCAACTGATGAAAGATTTGATTGGAAAAATAGCTCCTGTTATGTTAGATTTAAAATCTCTACATTTGGTGCTATATTTGCAACCAATACACTTTCCACACATGAAGAACCCATTGAGTTCCTTAAACCATGTGGTGCCTCCCTTTCTCCCATACCCTCCCTCAATTTGGTGGTCGTTGGGCTGTTGTGCTAATTGGTTATCCTCACATAGTTTGGGTATATTATTTATCATAAGCACATATATTATTATTATTATTATTATTATTATTATTATTATTATTATTACAATTAATTTATTTATTATATTGTATATATCACATCAACAATAGGTTGAGCGCTTGGTTTGTAGTTTAATTCTTTTTTTATCACATTAATGTGTTTAATAATGGACAAAAAAGCTTTTATCCATATCTGGATAATAGTTATTTTGCACATTACTGTATGTGTTTGGGGGGGGGGGGAGGGGGTGGTATTTATTTAAATGTATAGGATAGGTTTATTTTTTTTACATACAGGGTTGGTTCCTTAGGTCTGCGGGTACCTCTGGAGACCACCTGAGGTCTCCTCAGACACTCATGGGTACAAGGCTGCCGGGTCCACAGGGTACACCTGCGGGGAAGATCTGGGGGCCCCACATATGTGGGGGCCCTGCGGACCCATAGGGACCACACGAGGGCCCCCAGACCCCTGTGGAAACCATCCGAGTACCCTCAGACACCTGTGGGGCTGACCCGGGGCCACTAAGACACCCACAGGCCTACCATGGAGACCCCATTTGGGGCCCACGGTGACCCGCGGAGACCACCTGGAGAACCACGGCACCTGACGGGGACCACCCGTAGGCCTCCAGACCCTGTGTGAAACCCTTTGCAGGGCCACTGTGGGGCCGGCGGACACCCGCCAGGACCACCCGGGACTCCCGTGGGCCTGGGTATTAACCCTGTATGTAAAAGAATAAACCATGTATTTATGGTGGGGCACAGGGGGTGGGTTATGTATTTTTAATTAAATATAGTCCTGTTTATTGTGGGTAGAGGGGGTGGGGGAAGGGGTATTGTCCCTTTGCCAGGGTGGGGATGCCTCCCGTTGCGTAGTGGTTGAGGGTGGTGAGGCCTCACGGGGTGGGTAGTGGGGGAGGGTGTATGGGCCTCCCGAGTGGTGGGTTATGTTATTAAGGGGTTAGTGGACATTACATTGACTTTTGTTATTCTTGTTTATGTTTTGCAGCATCGGAGGGGGGCATGGACGGGGATGAAGATGAGGATGGCCTTCATCGTGGCAGCCAGACAAGGTTGAGTGCAATATGTATTTATTGTGCTTTATGTATTTGACATGGGCAAATGCACTATTATCCATATGTGTATAATAGTAATTTTGCCCATTACTATACTGTATGTGTTAGGGTGGGGGTGTATTTATTTAAAAGTATTTATGTGTTTTTTTAATTATTTTGGGGGGGCACAAAATTGGTACTGCAGGCCCACGGGGACACCTGCGAGGAACACCCGAGGGCAACCCGAGGGCCACCACTGGCCTATATGTACTGTATGGTAGGGGGGTATAGGGGTTGTTGGTGTGATATATATAAATATAAATATATATATATATATATATATATATATTTATTTATTGTGGGGCTGTAGTGTGTATTGTTTTTATTGTGAGGCTTTTGTGTGTGTATTTTTTTTATTGTGGGTAGCAGGGGTGGGCAAAGTGGGTATTAGCCCCAACGGTGGGTGTTTAGGGCTTGCAGGTGGGTAGCGGGAGGGCTTAACCCCTTCATGACCATAGCGGTAATAACCGCTAAGGTAATGAATGGTTAAGTCCACCCGCAACCCCACCGCAAGCCTTAAACAGCCACCAAGGGCCAAATACCCCCTTCACCCACCCTCGCTACCCACAATAAACCTGGCACGGGTGATTAACCCCTTCATTGCCTTAGCGGTTAGCCGCTAAGGTTATGAAGTGGGCTGTAAATGCATTTTTCCTGCCTCAGATGCATGCCGGGGGCTTCGGTGTAGGTATTAATGGGTTTCAGCTCCGGAGACTCCCGGCACAATCACAGGCAGGAAAAAGGCCTGATTTTTTTTAAGTGTCATCCTTGCTGTTGCTTTTCCACCACCAACTTGCCAACTTCAGTTGCCGTGACGGATTTGCGTGAAAATCTCCATTCTAGAGCGGTGAGTTGCGGCAAAACGCTGCCCGGGGCTATTAGAATTGAGCGGGTTTGAAAACCTGGCAAGTAGCGGCGAAAAGTGCCTTTGCGCCGCGCCTCTGCCGAAAAAAAAACAGCCATGAAACATAGCGCTTTTTTCGCTTTTTGCCAAGTTCTCAGGGCTTACTGAATTGTAGTAGGCATTTTTGGCACAAAACGGGCGAAAAGTGACTTTTTGATGCTTAGTGCATGACCCCCTATGAGTACTTGGTCATGCCGTTTGGTCTGTGTAATGCCCCCGCTGTGTTTCATGATATTGTCAACGAAATATTTCGGGATCTTCTAAATTCTTTCATGATTATCTATTTGGATGACATTCTGATTTTTTCTAAATCCAAACAGGAACATGTGTCCCACGTTAAACAAGTACTCCTTCGCCTACGGGAAAATTGTATTGTATGTCTTTATTTATATAGCGCCAATAGTGTACTCAGCGCTTCACAAAGAATACAGTACATGGAATAAAAATGATACAATAAGTGCAGCAAAAACAGACAATAGGAAAGGAAATCCCTGCCCCGAAGAGCTTACAATCTAAGAGGTATGATGGGAGACTTACAGAGACAGGAGGTGAGGGAATAAGTGTTGTGTATGGCAGTGCTTGGCCACAATAGGTGGTAGAGTGGATGAGTGTGGGACAGTAAATATGAGTGCAGGCTGTTGGGATGCTTAACTTGTGGGGTGAGTTTTAAGATTAGTCAGTATTAAATCAGAAGGTTAACACCATTTTCAGGGGAAGAGATGGCAGGCTGCATGGGTAAGATCAGGTGTGTGTCTTGGTTCAGGCTTAGGGTAGATCCCGAGCAGCAGGAAGGAGTAGATAGAGGGTGTGAATAGAGGATTTGTGGGGGTGCTTTTTATTGAGGGGTAAAGAAGTTGTTGGGAGAGAGGTGTCTAAATAATGTTGCAGTGGGGAGTAGGGAAATTGGAGAGAACAAAGACGTTCACAAAGTAGTGACAAAACAGTAAGCAAAAAAAAGCAATAGGGAGGGCATGGTGAGATGCAGGAGGAGAGACAGTCCAGGTATTGGAGGATAGGAAGAGCACAAAGAATCATAGCATTTAGAAAATCAAGTTCTCACAGCTGCAGAATTGTTGTTGTGCAGAGTCCAGATTTTCCTCCAATCTTCACCTCCAATTTCAACTCCAAAATGAACTCCAGACACTTTCAATGTTACACTTTAAAATGTTGCACAGCCATAACCAGAAACAGAAAATCGACTCTTTGCCAAACTCTAAAAGTGTCAATTCCATCAAGCTTCTACAGTCTTTTTAGGATACATCATCTCCAATACTGGTCTTACCATGGGTCCTGCTAAAGTCAAAGCGGTACTGGATTGGCCTCAACCCACCACTCTCAAAGCCATTCAACGGTTTCTGGGATTTTCCAACTACAGTATTATCGCAGATTTATTCAGAACTTTTCTTCCTTGGTAGCCCCTCTTACAGCATTAACTAAGAAAGGAGCAGATCCCACATCTTGGTCTCCCACAGCCATTCAGTCTTTTTCTCGCATTAAAAAGGCGTCTGTGTCCGCACCTATTCTTATCCATCGCGATACCAAACTTCCATTTACCCTCAAAGTCGACGCATCTGATGTCGGTGTTGGCGATGTCCTTTCTCAGAGGAAGAGTCCTCAGTCCAGGTTGCACCCTTGTGCGTTTTTTTCAAAAAAACATTCTTCCACTGAATGCAATTATGATATCGGGAATCGTGAACGCCTGGCCATGAAACTGGCAATCCAAGAATGGAGACACCTTCTGGAAGGTACTGAGGATCCTATAACAATCTTGACGGACCACAAAAATCTGTTATACATCGAAGGAGTCCGTCGCTTAGGAGCCCATCAAGCCAGATGGTCACTTTTTTCCCTCAAGATTCAACTTTATAATCTCCTATCTTCCTGGAACCAAGAATGTCAAGGCTGATGCACTTTCTCATTAATTCTCTCTGGATGACAAATATGAGGACCAACAAAAACCCATCCTTCCTTCCAAATGTATGCTTTCTGCAACCACCTTCAACGTCCTTAAAAATATCGTGCGGCAACAGGATCACAACCCTGCCGATCTTACAGTTCCCCAGGGTCGCCTTTACACTTCTCCCCTGCACCGCAAAAAAGTTCTCCAATGGAGTCACTCCTCCAGATCTGCAGGTCACCCGGGAACAAGGAGAACTTTAGATCTCATCTCCAGAAAATTCTGTTGGCCCGTGATACAGAAATATGTCAAGGACTTTGGAGCCGCATGCCCAACTTGTGCCAGGACTAAAACTCCTAGGAATCTCCCTTCAGGACTTCTTCAGCCCTTACCTGTTCCCGACCGGCCATGGACACACTTGTCCATGGATTTTATTGTTGATTTACCCATATCCAGGGGCATGAACACGATCCTCGTGGTGGTGAATCGATTCTAAAAACAATTCCACTTTATACCTCGCAAGGGTCTTCCCAACTCTTCCAAATTGGCTGATATATTCATCAGACAAATCTTCCATCTTCACAGAGTATCACTGGTCATTGTATCGGATAGAGGTTCTCAGTTTGTGTCTCGCTTCTGGCGCTCTTTTGCCTACAAATGGACATTTCTCTTCATGTTTCCTCTGGATATCACCCACAAACAAATGGTCAGACATAGAGGACCAATCAGTCCCTAGAACAATACATACAATGTTTTGTGTCCGATTCCCAGGATGACTGGTCCGAGCTCTTGCCCTAGGCAGAGTTTGGCCATAACAACGCACAAATCGGATCAACCCTGGAGTCCCCGTTTTTGTGAACTACGGGTTCCAGCCGTCTACTCTTCCTCTCTCTTCTTCCTCATCAGCAGCAGACGACAGGATTAAAGAACTGCAAAATCTCTGGAAAATGGTCCAGGTAAACATCAGGACAGCCACCAATAGGCAGAAGACCCAGGCAGATCACCACCGCAGACCTGCTCAGGATTTCAAAATAGGCGACAAGGTCTGGCTGTCATCCAGAAACATCAGGCTGAAGGTTCCGTCCATGAAATTCGCACCCAGATTTCTCGGTCCGTTTCCTATCACAGAAAGGATCAATCCAGTCGCATACCGACTCTTGCTGCCTTCTTCAATGAGGATTCCGTCTGTCTTTCATGTGTCCTTGCTCAAACCAGTTGTCCAGAATGTACATTCGATTCCAGTTTCTCCTAGTCCTTCTCATATGGTGCAAAGGCCAACCAGAGTACGAGATACAATCCATTTTGGACTCCAAGTTCTCTAGAGGCTCCCTACTTTATCTGGTACACTGGAAGGGTTTTGGTCCACAAGAAAGATCATGGATCCCGAGCCACCGGATTCATGCTAACAGGCTGGTTCGCCTCTTCCATCTCAAATTTTCAGATAAACCGTCTTGGAGTCACCCGGAGGTTGCTCCTAGATGGGGGGGAGGGACTGTGAGGATACGACATCCTGATGGCCGAAACTCAACTCCTCATCCTCTACCATCTGGCACTCGGGAATTACGGTCCCATGGTGGTTCCACTGCGTGCGCGGGCGACGTGCGATCAACCTGTCTCTCAAGATCCGGCTTGCAAGACCAATCTTCACTCTAGGCGTGCCCTCGAGGTTGTGGATTGGCGTTTATACAATTCCCTACCTCAGCCTCGCGGTCGCGTCTGGTTTGTGGTGAGCTACTTGTTACAAACTCAACAAGAGGGAGGGGGCACAGTGAGCCTCAATTAGCGGATCCTATCCACACTGAGGAAGTGTTACGCCGGTGCTGCCCGCAGACCAGACCCGTTCCTTTCACTGAGGTGAGGAACGTATAGAGGCACGCACCCGCAGCAAAGGGAGCGTGTCCGGAGTGTGGTGATTTGGCGTTGCCAGGCCAGGTGATGTTTAGCTAGCAATACTTGCCGGTGCCGGTGTAGAAATGCCGTCATCGTTGCCGTTAGCCAAGGTCAGGCATTGGAGAATTCCGGAAGGTCGTTGTCCAAGCAGGGGTCGAGAGCCAGAGAGAGACGTCCGCCATGCCAAGTCGTAACCTGAAAGAATGAGAGAGAAAACGCCAGAGTAGTAATTCTAGTGGAAACTATGTCGAGCAATGAGTGATAGGAAGGACCGGCATTATAAAGTGTGGCTGACCAATCAGAGGTGAAGGCAGGCCTGGAGGACTGCGTGGAGCTATCCTGGATAGGTCCCCTTGATTGGCAGGCAGGTGAGGACTCTTGTTTTGACAGGAGATGCTATTACTGTGCTGGAGGCGGGTTTTCACTGCAAGAGCAGTGAATAAATTATCTTCACCCGGCGCGCGCTGTTCAGGTGCGCGCCCGGGCAACAAGGCGGCCGCGTGAGAGGATGCAGGGACCCGAGGGCGCCGAGGACGGCGGGGAACCCCCAGAACCACCGGAGGTGAGTAACGCTGGTGAGGGACGCGCGCCACGGCAGCGGGGGTAAATGCAGGAGCAGAGGAACCAGGGCGCGGACGCCGCGATCCCTGAATCCTCACAGGAAGGAGCCGGATGCGAGCTGCCACCACCTCAGTATGATGGAGCATGGCAAGTGAGAGGAGTGAGTTACCCATTCCTTTTGTGCCCGTGTCTACATAAAGTGAGGTCTGGCGATATGGACTTTGCCTACAACTCGCTGCCAGAAGGTTTCCTGTATGTACCCACTGATGGGATCAACAGCTTGATGTGCTTGGGCCCTGATTGTGCATTCCCGGAAGAAGGCCTTGTTTGGGGGGGCTATTTTATCTGTGAGTGGAGCAAGCCATCTTGTGTCTAGCCTGCTACTGCCTATGATTGGGGAGTACCAAGCACCGATGACCGAGACATGGCCCGAGCTGGTTCCAGAAACCGCAACCCAAATGCTACCGGGTGAGGTGACCGAACCTGACGATGCCAGAGCCGGTCCTCTGGTGTCAGTGAAATCAGATGGCCTTCACTCCTTAGCCACCATCCAAGGTGAAGTACCAAAGAACCTGTCCTCGGCGGAGCAGTATATGCCCACCTCAGTGGATGATGATGACAGTTCCAGATTTGTGATGATGTGCCAACCGGTGGACAACTTCAGTGATCCTGTAGACAAAGAGCCACCTACCTGCAAAGCAGAGTGGCCGAGTCCGGAGACCACTCGATGGCAAGCGCTGGTGCGCGCAGAACCGCGGAGAAGTCCTATGGCTCTGGCGGTGCCTAGTGCAGAAGAGACGGCATTCATGGAGGTTCCAGTCGATCCGACGCCCATCTCAAGCCAGCGGAGTTGTGAGGCACCACCCTTACCTCCTACAGGCGGCGACGGAGGAACCCAGCGAGGAGGCCTTGCCAGGTGCCTGCTTCCGTGCAGAGGACCATGATGACCTTCTGGCACCATCCCCAGCTGATGACGTCACTTCCAAAGTGACTGCCGGAGCGAACCGGGACTCTGCTGCAACTGCTCCGGTGAGTATTGCCTCTTCTACAGATAAAATGGATGAGTACATCCACCTGGTTATAGACTGGGGGAAGCAGAGGGTTACCACTTCTGGCTCTACCCTGGTCCAGAAGAAGGCCGCAGGTGGCCTTATCAAGCTCCAGGACTTTGTCCTGGTCATTGTTGCCCCAAGGCCTCCATCCTTGACATTGATAAGCCTTTGGCCATACCTCTTGTCACTATTGCTCCTGTCCCACAGTAGTACCAGCCCTAACGAAAGTGAGGTGCAGTATAGATCCTATGAGGAGGGAGAATTAGGGGGATACTACAGCAGGGACCCCAATCTTAAGGAAGGTATTCCCCACAGACCCCATATTAGGGGTAATGTATCAGGGAAATGGGATTCCGATGAAAATTGGGATAGTGATCTTGGAGTGAATGATATTTTAGGGGATATCCTATAAGAGTCATCAGGATATAGTTCTCCAACACTAGTGACCGCTATGCCCCATGTAATACCTGGGTTTAGGTGCACAGTATGCTATAACGAGTATTACTATGCCCACGTTCTAGCTCCAGAGGATCATGCTTTCCGCAAGCCCCCCTAAGAGGGTATATTTTGTCCAATTATCTGATCCTGAGGGTGGGATTGTAAAGAAACTGACCCCAGGCATTACAGTTAAAATGGATTCTCCATGTTGAAGGTAATCCTTGAGGTTTCATTGTCTCCATTAAAGGTGGGTGGGTAATAGAACCTGAGTGTGTATAAGACAATACAATTAACTATGTACCCATGTTATTGTAATTGTACTGGTATATTGCAATGTATTAATATAGTCAGATGTTAATGCATTTTGTGTTTAGGTCAATTCAATGGTTGTTGTACCGTATGTGATGTAATGCCTACTGTAGTCCAAGCAGGGACGTTGGAATTTTAACCAGGGGGAGAATCTAGCATAGCCTCCCGGCCGCTATGCCTTTTCCTGGGCCCTACAAGTGTAAGACCTGTTAGGTGCAGGCAGTGGATGGGTTAATTCCTTCTCTAAGGCTTTGTATGCTTTTTGCAGACTTGGATACAATTAAAGGTATCCAAGGGCGGGCCTTAGCAACAGCCAGAAAGTGTCAGCCTGAGGCAAGGATACTGCTTGGGCCACACATAGGATGTGATGACCTATCAGTATTCAACCTGCTTTGTTAAGGGGCAGGGTTACAAACACAAACTCAAGGCTATATATACTGGCATTTTCCTAAAATGGGTGTCTCGCTTTCCTCCCCCAGCGGAGTGAATACAGCTACCCTCTGTCTCACTGGGAGGCAGAGGAGGAGTCCACCAGGCTGATCTGGGCCTAAAGCCTGAATCAGGGCACTGTCCTGAAGGAAACTGGGAAATGGAATACATCTGCTGTATATGTCAGCTCTGATGCAATAAAGACCATGAAAATACAAAGGCGTGTGATTCACTGTCTGCTAATGGCTGAAAGATAGGTGTCAGTCTGGGCCATCCTGCTGCTATACTGAGGATCCATGCTGATTGGAGGCGCTGCACAGATGAAGAACTAAGGTACCCTGAAAACCTGTCCTGCCTGTTATCTCCACACCATTGCGGAGCGCTTTGCCCTCCTGTTTACCAACAGGTACAGCCCAACCCCTAGAGAAGTAGTCAGAGAAGCATACCCACCCCAATCTCACTTAGGGGGTTGTACAAGGGCTACACAATCAATGGGTACAGGGTGGTTATAGTGGGTCCGGGGTGGGTGGTTAGGCCTCCCGGGTGGATAGTCTAGGATGGGGTAAACTCCTTAATTCCTATAGCGGGTATTAACTTATAAGGTGATTAAGGGGTTAGGGGCCATTAGATTGTATTTGTTCATGTATTGTTTCTGGCATCGGAGGACGTGGACCTTGAGTATGCTGACGAGGACACCCTTTATGATTGCAGGGGTAAGTAGAAAGGATTATTTACTTTATTTATGCTGGCTGGCTGGCTAATATTTTATTTTAGGGAGGTTAACCCCTTAATTATTATAGTGGTTATTAACCGCTATTGTGATTAACGGTTTAGGGGCCATAAGATTGTATTTTTGTATGTATTCTTGCTGCATTTGAGGACATGGACCTGCAGTATGCTGTTGAAGACACCCTTCATGATGGCAGGGGTAAGTAGAAAGGTTTATTTACTTTATTTATGCTGCCTGGTTAATGTTTTATTTAATAATGGCACATGAGCTATAATCCATATCTGGATAATAGTTATTTTGCCCATTACTGTACTTTATGTGTTGGGGGGGGGGGGGAGGTGTATTTATTGCAATGTATTCCAAATTAATTTTTTTGATACAGGATTGGTACCACAGGCCAGCATAACCCGCAGGGACCACCCGAGGGCCCCAGACACCAACAGGGACCACCCGAGGACCCCCAGACAACCAAAGGGACCACCTGAGGTCACCCCAGACACCTGAAGGGGATCACACGTGGGGACAACCCGAGGGCCCACAGACATATATCGGTAATACCCGAGGGCCTCCAGACACCTGTGGAGACAAGCCGAGGGCCACCAGACACCTGCAGACACCACCTGGAGGCCCATGGACACTTGTAGGGACCACCCAAGGAGTCCCGGACACCCACGGCGACCACCCAAGGACCCCTGACGACCTCTGGTATCAACAAATGTGTATAAAAATATTAAATCTTTTTTTTATGTGGGAGCAAAGGGGGTGGGTTGTGTATTGGTGGTTAGAACATATTGTTATGTTTATTCGGGGCAGAGGATGTGAATGAAGGACCAAGTACCCACTCCACTCACCCCCTCTGCCCCCAATAAAGCTGTTGTTGTTCCTTAACCCCTTCATTGCCTTTGCGGTTAGCCGCTAAGATAATGGAGTTTACTGTAAATGCATTTGCATTGCATCGTATTGATGCCAGCTGTATCCGGTGCTGATATTAATAGTATCACCTCCGAGACCCCCGGCATCTATCTGATGCAGGAAAAATGCATTTTTTTCTAGGTCCTGCCTCACCGCTAATTGGCAGCTTCTCACCACCTTCTTGCCAACTTTTCCTGGCGGGACGATTTTGAGAGGAAATCTCAAATCTCAATTCTAGAGCCATGATTAGCCTTGATAAGCTAATAGGGCTACTAGAATAGCACAAGTGTGAAAAGCTGATGATAAATGGCTTATCACCGTACATTTGCCGATTTGTTTTTCTCTGCAAAAAAAATTGCAGAAAAGATCTCTTATTGCCGACTTATCAAATCACTGTATGCTTTTTTGGTGATAAATTGGCAAAAAGTGGCTTATCGCTGCTTAGTGCATAAGCCCCTTTAGGCTGCCCTCCATCTGCTTCACATTGAGCCCATGCCTAAAGTAAATAGTGCTATATCTGTATGAACTTAAGAAGCAATCACATAGCACTCGCAATAACATTGAACCAAATCAATCTATATTTACAATGTTGTTATTGCAACACTGGTTATAATATATTTTACAAAATTGCAGAAAATATGGCAACAACAAGCAACAGAGAAGCCCAATGCTACATCCCATATGACAAAAATACCCAGTAAAATATGGCAATTATGAAAACTTTCTTTTTCTCAGGGTACACAATTATGTACATTAGCGCTGAGAGGATAAATTAGACAAACGGAGCAGCAGAAAAATACAAGCTTTTTAAAATATTTCTTTAAAATTAAATGTGAAATAAAATGATTGAGCTACAGTAATTTGTTTCCTGGATTAAAGATAATTTGATTTGCAATAAAAATTTTAACACTAAAATGCTAAAATGAATTGGAATACATAATTACTGTAATTACTCTGGATTGCATTTCTTTTCAAACAGCATTCTCCTTTGCATTCCCTTTCCTCTTCATCTAATGTTTCAAAGTAGGTTTGTGTTGTTACTGTGCATAAAATCAGAAGTAATAATTATTCATTATAAAGCTCAATAAACTTTATCCTCATCATACATGACCTAAAAAGATGGCAGCATCATGATAGAAAAATACAAATATCTTAATCACTTCATTGTAAATTTCACAATAAGTAACAATTTTTAACAGTTTGGCCAAGTTCAACCGAGGTCTGTTATTGACGTAATGGTGCGGTAACTTGAGATAGCGCTCCATTAAAGCGTTAACAGGAATTTTCAAAGCTCAATAATTCAGAATGAATTGTTATTTTTTACAAGACGGCTTTACGTTAATCATAGCGGATGTTAGTGCACATGATATGCAAAAGAGGTTTTCCCCTTAACAATGCAGATCCTCAGAGATCCAATAAAGTTAATGCAGGGATTAAACAGGACGCTTGTTAGTTATTCCTTGTTCAACTTGTTGTTACTCCCATCCTTAGGTGCAACATATTAACTGTAGCTTGCTTACACATTAAAGTGGACACCCTTGCACTTTGGCATCATCCAGCTTTAAACATGTTGGCATCTCAATAAAGCAATGCGGAAGTCAATGAATAAAGCTCATTCAAACGTTGAATTCTATGTAAAGAAAGAAAAAACATAAAGCGCACAAAATGACAATAGAATAGTGCAGTTTTAATAAAATATATATAAAAAAAACACATATGGTATTACACTAACGTGGTGTCCATAAATTAAAGCCGTCACACTTTTAAGGCGAATTGGCACCCGCTCAAAAAGATCTTTGTATCTGTCTGCTGCTTTGTGCTTGGTCTTTGTTGCTCTCTCTCTTTGCTCTCTCTGTTGCTGTCTCTCTCTTTGGTACTCCCTCTCTTTCTCTTTGTTGCTCTCTCTCTCTTTGTTGCTCTCTCTATTTGTTGTTCTCACTCTTTGTTGCTCTCTCTCTGATGCTCTCTCTGTTGCGCTCTCTGTTGCTCTCACTCTGTTGCTCTCTTTCTCTCCTCTCTCTCTCTTCCCTCTTATGTATTTCATCTTGTACTTTATTTTCTCTTTGTGTCTCTTCATTTCTGTCTTCTTCCCTTTCATGTCTGTTTTTACCCCTGTGATTTAACCCTTCCCTCCCTCTCTCTTTTCCCAGCCTGTCTCTCAGGCTTCAGCTCCAGCACGCTGCTCTACTTGAGGCCCCGCCCATCTCTGGAGGCACTGCAGAGGAAGGGATTTCCCCTCTGTCCTTCCTGTTGTACCTCAGGGTGCAACTCCCAGACCTAGGCCCCACCCACCTGCAGAGGAAGGGATTTCCCTTCCTTCCTACTGCATCTTCCTCAATTTGCCAGCAACAGTGGGGGCAGCACAGGTCCCCCAAGAGTGCGGGCTGCCAGGGGCTATAGCTACACCCCTGTCTTGAGGGCTTTTTGTCTCTGAGGAGCAATGAATAGTCAGTGAAAATAAACTGCAGGTCCGTGAATGAAAGCAACAGGGTCCCATATGGTAAATGCGGTAATGAAGTGTGGGGTGGACTTCCAATAACTCGGTTTAAATGACTCCATAGATGTAAGAAAGTGTCCCATTACTGCTGTTATCAGGTCCCTATGAAACTGATCCAGGAACAATGCTTGCAGCGCCCGTCAGCTGGGATCACAGTATCCAGGAGGGGGCAGGTAAATGCAGAACTTTTGTATGTATGGTCTGTAATTACAGCCTGTGATGTCCACCGGAACACCTTGTTCAATGGATGGTATCCGAAGATGTCCAATTTCCAAATGGAGTCCAAGCCGTCACAAGGTCCGTGTCTGCTGGCTGAAGCAGAGCTGAAACATCTCTCCTCCACTCCCTGCAAAGTAACCGCACCGTAGGCGGAAGTTTAAACAAACTTTACTTCACTTCAGATGCCGCAACGCCTCAGAGCACTGTTGTTGACTAGATGACGCCCAACACATTTTGTCAGCTATAATGCTGACTTCATCAGGGGTGACCAATGGATATGCTACGAGGATATTTGTAGCAAACTTGTTACCAACTGATTGGTTAATTGCAAATTAACAAATTAATTGCAAACATGGAAAGATGTAAAGACTATATATATTTATTAAAACACCCGAAAATGCAGTGTGTGTGTGAAACTGGCCTGCATGAATTCTGACCTTCTTTTACTTTCACGTGTGCTTCACACACTGCACATTAGGGTGTTTTAATAATAATATTACATAGTCATTCAATTACAAATGAATATTTAATCACTTTTAACACTTTAAATGTATATCTATACTTTTTCTTTTATGCACAATTTATTAATTTCATGTTAATTCATGGATATATATTGAATATTGAATATTTTATTTATATTTTTCATTGGGTTATTCATTTCATTGGAGAAGATAATGGTAGTTTAGTGTTATGTAATTATATATATATTTGCACATTTATATTGTTTTGTATATATTACTTGCTCAAGTGACACCTATTTGCAATTTGTTTGTTCATTTGTAATTAACCAATCAGTTGGTAACAAGTTTGCTACAAATATCCTGGAAGCATATTCATTGGGCACGCCTGATGAAGTCAGCGTCATAGCTGACGAAATGCGTAGGGCGTCATCAAGTCGACAGCAGTGGAGCAGCTGCTCTGAGGAGTCCCGGCATCTAAAGTGAAGTAAAGTGTGTTTAAACTTCCCTCTACACAAACACACACTCACTCCCATATACACACACACACACACACACTCACTCCCATATACACACACACACCCATATACACACACACAACCATATACACACACACACACATATACACACACACACACACACACACATACACACTTCCATATACACACACACACAGACACTCCCATACACACACACACACACACACACACACACACACTCCCATATACACACACACTCCCATATACACACACACACACACACACACACACACACACACACACACACACACACACACACACACACACACACACACACACACACACACACACACACACACACACACACACACACACACACACACACACACACACACACACACTGTGACAGGGTCATTGACTCTGTATATGTTAGTAGGAGATGGCAGTATGCATGCTTTCCAGTAGACGAGGGGTTAACCCAGCTTGTTAAGCAGTCCACAGGTGATTCAAATTAAGCTAGTTCACCTGCTTTAAAACAGGAAGAGGTAATGCCTCTGGGGCGGCAGTCTCTCTCTCAGGCACAGAGAGAAGACAGAGGAGTGTTGACAGACAGACAGACACAAGCTGCTCAGAATGATCCTGTCCCAAGGGTGGGAATAAAGCTCCCAGGTAAGGAGCTAACTGGTTTTGTTGAACATCGTTGGGCTGGACTAGGTTAGCTAGCCAGCCAGGTAGATAGCCTGCACTTTTGTTTAGTCAGTGCCCCGACTGGGGTTAGGTTTCTGTTTACGTTTTACTTTAAAGGGACAGTGAACCCATTGTTTTAGTTACCCTTTAAGGACAAATAAATTCACCAGAAAAGTCGTGTTGTTTCCTCACTTACCACGGCCATCCTGCCACACGTGGTGTCAGAAGTGGGATGTCGAACACCCTGTAAAAGGGGCGGAGCTACCGATTGCAACTGGTGGGACCTGTCCACGCGATAACTATCAGTATGGAGGATGTTGTAAAGGCCTTAGTGCACAGCACCGTTGTTCAGCAGGAAGCTAACAAACAGGGACAGGAAAGCGCGGCTGCCCAACGCGAGACAAACCAGATACTTGCAGCCCAGCTTGACGTTATCGCAGAAACCCAGAGGCAGCTGAGTGAGCAGCTGGCCCAGATTAAAATGGACTCGACCAGTACGGCCCAGGCGCGGACTGTCCAGGCGAACGTGTACCTGCAGAAGATGACGCCGCATGATGACGTCGAGGGATACCTCAGGTCCTTTGAGCGAATCGCTTCCCGGGAAAATTGGGACCGCTCCAAATGGGCTGGGATTATCGCACCCTTTTTACTGGGGGAAGCCCAAAAAGCGTATTGTGACCTCGACGAAGAAGCCGCAGCAGACTATGACTGTCTGAAAAGTGAAATCCTTGCAAGGATTGGAGTGACTCCCGCAGTTTGTGTGCAGAGGTTCCATACGTAGAGATACCAGGAACAGAAGCCGCCCAGATTCCAGTTTTAGGATTTGATTCACCTAGCGTCCAAGTGGCTAAAACCAGAGGTATTTAGCCCAACACGGATCCTTGAGATGGTGGTGTTGGACCACTTCATTCGAGCAATACCCCAGGACCTTCAACAGTGGGTGGGGCAGGGAGATGCCCTCTCTTGTGATGCCATGGTAGGCGCAGTGGAGCAGTTTCTGGCTACCCGTGAACTGTCATGCCCCCCTCGCACAAACCACAACCCACATCCTAACACGAACGGTAGAGGCCAGCGCTGGCGCCAGGACCCACGACCGTTCGCACGATTTGAGCGGGTGGAAGAAAACCCGGATAGGGACAGAAACTATAAATCTCAGAAAGGGTTTCAAGAACGAACTGGGCCAATTGTTTGTTTTGAGTGTGGGGAGACGGGGCATATTAAGGCTCACTGCCCACAGTTGTCTGAGCCAATGGAGTGTGCGTATGGCTCTGTGAAGTCTGAATTTTGTGGAGTGGTAGGTATGACCCGCGAGGGAAAACGTACCCACAACTTCCTCAGTAGACAGAGGAGTATTGACAGACAGACAGACAAAAGATGCTCAGATTGATCCTGTCCCAAGGGTGGGAATAAAGCTCCCAGGTAAGGAGCCAACTGGTTTTGTTGAACATCGTTGGGCTGGACTAGGTTAGCTAGCCAGCCAGGTAGATAGCCTGCACTTTTGTTTAGTCAGTGCCCCGACCGGGGTTAGGTTTTTGTTTACGTTTTAATTTAAAGGGACAGTGAAACCATTGTTTTAGTTACCCTTTTTGGACAAATAAATCCACCAGCACTATTTCACCAGAAAAGTCGTGTTGTCTCCTCACTTACCACGGCCATCCTGCCACAACACATATACGCACACACACACACACACACACACACACACACACACACACACACACACACACACACACACACACACACACACACACACACACACACACACACACACACACACACACACACCCATATATACACACACCCATATACACAAACACCCATATATACACACACCCATATACACACACACACACGCATACACACACACACACCCATATACACACACCCATACACACACACACACACACACACACACACACACACACACACAAACACACACACACACACACACACACACACACACACACACACACACACACACTCCCATATACACACACACACATTCTCTCCCATATATATGCACACAGCCACACACACACACTCTCTCACTCTACACATGGGGGGTCAGAAGAGAGGAAAGCCCGCGACCAGCACCACCACCACCCCGCTACCCTCCCACCCCCGCGGGGCCATGAAGCTATTGGGCGGGCAGGCCGGCATTCTCCCCCCCCCCCAATACCTCACTCGGCATAGTAGAAGCTTTAGGGAGGCAGGGTGGGTTGGAGGCACGTGGTGAGGTGTTCCCCAGTGGGCGCCCCAGGGGACAGTCAGCCCCTCCGTGACCGCCACTGCCCTGCTCCCCTCGCTGGCGTGTCCCGCAGTGCCGTGCCAGCAGCTTTGCAGGCTGCTTCTTTCCCCCAGCCCACGGCGGCATGAAGCTCGTGGGGGGAGGGCAGGCCGACATCCCCCCCCCCCTCCCCACCTCATGCGGCGGCTGCGCCGTCATGAAGCTAGCTGGCGGGCATATTTTTTGGGGAGATGGGTGGGAGGGAGGCACGTGGCGAGGGCCCCCCGCGTACGCCAACCAGGCTGCAGCAGTGGGAACCTCCCGCCCCAGGAAGCGATCGGTGGATCGAGGGGAAGGGGACAGGAGCAGGGGAAGGGGACAGGAGCAGGGGAAGGGGACAGGAGCAGGGGACAGGAGCAGGGGACAGCAGAGCTAATGCGTAGGCGCAGAGGGCAGGAGTAGAAGGCCACGGTGGGGAGTAGGAAGCCATGTGGGGACCAGGGGGATCACAGGGAAGGAGCAGAGGGGCCGCAGCATGGAGAGATTGGAGAGTACTTACCCTCCAACAGAGCTCCAGGCAGAAAGAATGGCCGCTCGTTGGGGGCGGGCTCATATAGAGCCTGGCCAAGCGCCCACAAAGCCTAGGAGCGCGCGCCAATCAGCTGTCAGGTAGGGGAGTTTTTTTTTTTTTTTTTCAGCGCGAGCAGGGAAAATTTCAGCACGAAATTTAAAAAAACAATCACGTGTGCTGCTTGGGCCAATATTTACTCGCCCGGAAGTTAAATCCACTCGCCCCGGGCGTGTAAATGTATAGCATTGTCGAACACTGGTTATAGTTATAATTATAAGAAAGGACTGAACATGAAACCTTCATTTGATCAATGGAACCATAACTGATTTAATGAGCCATTCGCAGTTTCACTGTACCGGCCGTGTGTACTTACACGTGCATGGCTTAATCTTTGAGACAAGCATATGATACTGGCAGGATCAACCATAATTGTCATCATGATATGGTTTGGCATTTACTAGTGTCTCACCTCCTACAGTACACTTGCCAGTTAATATAAATTGCAATTCAAGTTTAGGCTAACAACATCACAATAATGACACACAAACCTGACACAGTATTGTTATTATCCATTTATTCATTTGAAATTATCAGTGGTAACAGTTGAGATCCACAAGCAACAATATGTATGGTTAACATTGTAACCAAAGTACTTATTAGATACAACACAGCACCTATTGTCAAAGCACACAGACAGGCTTTAGAGCATCACAAGCTCCTGCACTGACATCCACTAGGGCACATGTGCAGGCTGAAGGGTTACTCTAGGTCATAACCACCAGCGCTATAAATACTCCCAAGCTCTCATGGGATCTCCCCTCCACACTGGCCATGATTAAGCACTACTAGCGAAACATGCACGTCGGCATAACTCCTCAGTTAGGTGCAGGCACTGAGACCTCTGACACAGACGCTGCTATCTATGCTTAATGACAGAGCAGGTAGCGCTGAGACTCAGCTCCTGCACAGTTTACACTCCTGTATTACCCGATGGTCTAAGGGAGCCTCCTTTTCTAGGGTTTATATATATCTATACTGACAAGCTATACAGCAGCTGTAGAGTATACTTACCTGTGCTGTTGCTCACTACCATTCACTGTTACAGCAGAGTAGCTCTAATCAGGGCTGTTAAGGTACTGTTCATGTTCTACACTTGCTGAGATGAATTGTTTTTACAATTATACACCAAATACTCTGCACAGTAACTCCCATACAGGGATTTCCAGGTATAGCAATCAGTATACACATGGTGCTCTATATCAGAGATTATGTTTATTTCAATCTACTGATTAAGTCAGTTCACAATCTTATATGGTTAAATAGCGCACCCTTCAGGTCTGGGGCAGATTATATAGCAACTGCCACCATTTGTCTATACAGTGCTCTATTTAATCTATCACCTACTGCAGTTAGCAACAGGTTTTAGAAGTGCAGAACACTTTAGTATAACTACACTGTGCAATATCAGCTAGAGCTAGAGATCTTAACAATATGACCTAGAGCTATAGCTGTTGTGTATCCTTGGGGCAGTAATTTACACTGTTCATTTAACCCTAAGGCAACATAGGTGCATTATCTTATCAAGATTTAAATGACACTCTATTGCTAACTACAGGCTGTGCAATCAACCCACCATTAGCAGTGTCCCTTCAATACTATTGTACCAATGCACTACGAGTATATAATTGGCATTCCATATAAGAATAGTATTTATAATCCCTCAATCTAGCTTTCCCCCAGGCTTCCCTAATAAAGGTGGCTGGGGGCTAGTGTACTCAAGCAACACTTAAATAACGACTACCTACCTGGGGACTATCATATCCCTTAGGTAATTAAGCGTAGTGATACAGAGTTTAATCCTATTTTAATCCCCATTGTTTTACTATGTTTCTAATAAAGTTTAGTTTTAAATTTACACCATCATCTCAACACAGTGTATGAGTGCTCTACTGGGGTTCTTTCCTCCATTGTTTATCATTCTTATATTTCCCCATCAGCACCTACACCCATCATTATTAATTCACTATTGCAAGCAGAGGGGTTTCTCTATAGTTTATTAGGTCAGCAGAATATCCAGGGTCAGGAACAGGAACTGAAAGAGAGAAGGGGCCAGGCAACAGCAGACAGCACCGAGGTACAGAAGCTATGCAGAGCAAGGAGGAAATGGTCAGGGGAGATTAAATAGGAGGCTGGGACCTATCAGAGGAAGGGGAGGGATGGAGGAGGGGCCCGAGGGAGGACCTGATAGGGGAGAAGTGCCTGAGAGGCTGGGGCCTGTTAGAGCAAGAGGAGGAGTGGTGGAGCGGCCCGAGGGAGGACCTGATAGGGGAGAAGTGCCTAGGAAGCTGTGGCCTGTTAGAGCAAGAGGAGGAGTGGTGGAGCGGCCCGGGGAAGGATCTGATAGGGGAGAAGGGCCTGGGAAGCGGACCTGATGGAGCAGGGGCAGGGGCAGGGAAGCGAGTGATGCACGCGCCGCGTCAGAGGAGGCGGAGTCAGGCGTCTGGCCCCAGCAAATGGAGGCCTGGGTCCGCGCACGTCACCCTTACAGGCCCGGAAGTGCGGGAGCAGCCGCGGAGGGGGCCGCAAGGAGCAAGGGACGCTGCCGGGGAGCGTGGGCGGCACGGGGCATAGCTAAGAAGGCGCTGGAAGCAGGTATACCCACAGCGCGGATCCTTACAGTTTCTTATAAGATTTCAGTCCCATTCATAAAACACTACAGCCAGTCAGCGGGTGGGAAGATTTCTACCAGCCTGTCAGAGATTTGTCGGTATTCTGAAGCCAGGCGGGCACGGATTTCGATTCTGCAAAGGGCATTAGCCAGCTTGGCACCTCTGCCACTTACCATTTGGAAAAATCTCACTGTGTCAGGCTCCTCAGTGTCTGGTCTGGGCAAATGACTGCTTGATAGCCCTTATTCATGTCAGGATGTGGGTACTTGAGTTTAACTCTGGTACTCTGCCTGCCCTAACACCTTGGCATCTCTGAGACTTTCATGTATGGGACCCAAGCAGACTCAGTAGCACCAGCTTGGTGGCAATCAGGTCTCTCAGAACCAGAGACTTGGAAATTCCCCAGTTCATATACAGTGCTCAAGCATAATACATATAAACTTAACCCATTTAATGAAATGTACCTGGTACACTTTTACCTGCGTAAGTCTTTTGGTTATGAGGGGTAGAATGGAATTCTATATTACTCTGCCCACTAGCCATACAGTATCCCTCACACACTGGAAACCGGACTTAGATTGTAATAACCTTATAGCAACATTGGCTATTTAACATTCTATGAAACACAAAACATATTTTTTCTCATTTTTCTTCTAAGTCCCACAGTGACATGAAAAGATGCTTAGCTGCAATCTCAGAGCTGTAGCTCCTTCCCTTAAGGAAACCTAATTTTCTTGGAACCAAAAAACGCGTAGGCACACTCCCAGGGCTGTATCTCTTTTCTTTACTGAAACTAGAACTTAGGTTTCAGAAAACCTCTCGCAACTTAGTACACAGATGGGGAAACCCCCCAGAATCTCTATACTGATTCTGGGGTACCTGGCATATACTGGGGGACCTTTACCAACCTGGGGATACACAAATACCCAGGATACACAAATCCCTATGCCCCCTTTTACCTTTCTGTTATGTGCTAAAGCAGGGAAACCTGGCAGTGTGTCGTGTGACTGTTTTCAAGGGAGAATTTTGACCACAGTGATGTGTCTATATGTCCTAGGGAATATGACCTGATTCCCAGGTACTATTTTGGAGTAAGTAAATGAGAAGACACAGAGTCTTCCACAGATCCCTTCTATCACTGCACAACCAGGCTATAATGAATTAATGGTAGGGGTACAATGCTCCCTGATCTATAGTCACAGAAACTGTAAGCGATACAGAAAGCAAAACTTAACGAAAAAAGAGAGTGCAAAACAGCGCTAAAAAAATATAAATAATGACAATACCTGAAATATATATTGCAGGCAGCCTGGCAAATACTGACTGTACAGTGGGAGTAGATTAAAACAGGCCAGTAAGCGTGAAGCATACTGGAATTACGAACTAAAAATACTGTCCCCTAGAGGGCTGAACATAGACTTCGAATTAAAAGCCTTTTTATAATATGATATATTATTCATTTTCTGTCAGCCCCATTATTTATTATTTTAAGATCAATTTTAAATGTTTTAATGTTTTTATGTTTCTATGTGCTGTTTAATGTTGTGTAATGTATGTTTAGCAAGCTTTGTTGTTGTCTAGCTCTGACCATGGCAATTGATGGGTTAACACCGTGTCATCTAATTAGTCAATTAGAACCACCCATGCAGTGTATATAAACTGCTGGTTGTCAGGGCAAGCCACACCCCCTGAAGAAGTGCACGTATGTGCATGAAACGTCGTTGGGAGATTATTCTGTTTTTAGAGCTGTCTGTTTGGTTGTGGAGGATATTGGCAGCAGTTGTGCAGGCTGTGGGGGGAAAGGAGAGGAAGAGGAGCAGTGATTTCAGTAACACCGCAGCGTGTGACGTCACATCCACCAGGAAGTTCCGGTTTTCGTGCGACTCAACATCCATCCCCCACACGAGGCAATCCCTAAAGGAGCTCCAGTTATCATCAGAGAGGAGCACCTGAGCGATCTTCAGCTTTACTGCTTTTACCATCCACAGTCCTGTAAGTAGGGTTTTAATTTTACCCCTCTGGACTTAAGTGCTGTATCCTCCGGAACCCAGTATTTCAATGTTAATAAATAGCTTTTTGTTAGGATTAAAGTCTTGCTAGTGTCTGTCTGTCATTGTGTGTTATGTTTGTCATGTGTGAGTTTTTAATGTTTTAATGTCAACTTTTTTGGCGTACTGCACCATTATCTGTTTGTTTTCTTCTCTTTTTTACATATTGCACTATCATTTTGTGTGAGCCGTTCGTTGACCCCTTCACTGCCTGTTTGCTCAAGGACACTTTTGGGACTTTGCAAGAGACGGTTTGGTCTTTATTCGGATTTATTATTATTTAAAGGACTGATTTGGCGCCGGCAATTCTTTCTTTTCTCTGGGATACAGAAAGCAACCGCATCCAAATGGGAGGGTGAGCGGTTTTCAATCAAAAACCTTATGGGCTAAATAATAAAGTTTAATTGTTATATCAATAGTGTAACACAACGACGCATACTCAATATTAAAAACATATTAAAACACAAGGTGTGGGGTGATACCAGAAGGGAAATTGGTATACATTCCAGTATTCATATAAACCCTTCTGATCTGAACTGTACCCGGAATGGGGGGTAAGGTAGGTAGTAGGTATCGTGGTACAAGGGAACATACTGTATGTAGGGGATAACAACTGACAATCTCAATAATATAGTGTGTCAAATGTATAGGACAATACCATAAGTATAAACGTCCCTCACACTGTAAATCCCCTTCAGTAACCACCTTACTACATGCATGAACGGGTGTAACAATGGTGGATAATATGAAAACCACAATATGGTAATATAACCCAGCGAGATGCCTGTGGTGCAAATCATGTACCGCACTAATCACAAAGTATACCAATAATAGGTCTACAATCAACTCTAGCGTGGTTGAAAATCACTGCACCAAACAAACACCCTCTGCTCCCGATACCGGAACAGTCTCACCCGTGACCTCCGACGTCAACGCGATGTCTGTTTTTGGACATTTTTGGAGTAGCCAGAAATTCTGGACCATTGCTTCCTAGACACAATCTGACAACACTTTGAACGCAAATTCCCACTTGAAACTCATAGCCTGAGAATCTCCACTGGTTAGCAGTCCTGGAAAGGTAAAACACACATAAATTCTTTATTGCCATACAATTACATTCATTGCAGGTACAATAGCCAGGTTGAAGAGCTGACATTCTAAAACTTGAAACCGGGTTCAGAGGTAACCAGCCGGGCATAATAACTTTATTTATGGCCTCGTTACCCCATCACCGGCACATTGACTGACAATCTCACTATAAGAGACTTGTTCAGAGGCACGCAATGGAGACCGTTTCAAGTGAAACTTAAATGAGGCTTTATTGCGCCTGTCGCTTTAAACACAGCAAACAAGTGAAAATCTGCAAACAAAATCTGCTCCACTTTGAAGTATATTTACACTTGCAGTCCAGCCCTCTTTAACTGCGAGGTTAGCCCAGCGATTCACCAGCCCAAATCATAGAGACATTTATATATAGATATAGATAACAGTCTTCTAAGAAAAGTCTTATCTGTTTCTTGTAGCTGTAGGGGAAGGCTTCTCTGTTCTCCTTGTGTCCGCACCCTTGTGTGCTAAGGCAATGCCAGGATCCAGGTTTAGAATCATGTCCCCTGTGTTTTGTTGTCAGCTTGCAGCTCAAGACATCTGTTTGTTCCACAGGTCAGTGGAGAAAAACTGGGGCGCTCCCTTTGCACTATATATCACCAAAAACTGTACAGATGCAAAAAGTTCAAAAATCGACGTTTAAATATACATATACCAGTACCACACATATCAAATATTCGGTGTCTGCTGCTCAACCCCAGGGAGAGGATCTTCACACGATCCTCAAGAAAACATATAGGAAAAAGAGAAATATAGGAGCGCAGACGGGGGTCAAAATCAATATCATACGATATTTAAAGTGACACAGGGGTGATGGGAGATGCACATATAGTGTACTCACACGGGCCTGTGTGGTACTGGATGTTGCTATAGGTATCTTTGAGTGTCTTTAACATCCTTCGTTTCTGCAACCAGTCCTGCTCCTTCTCCCTCTTTGTGTCACGCATAAGCCACTCGGGGAGCATATAATGGGAAACAGCGCCACACGGATTGATTAAAAATGCATTTCTTAAGAAATAAAATGAGGTAACAAATAACTCACATATAAAAAACTGCTCCAGGACCACGACGCCAGCCTCCCATTCTCTGGTGCAGTGTATTCCTGTCCGCCGCGTCCGGTGTACAGTTCTGCTCTTCCTTAGTGCAGGCGCCGGCTACGGTGTCCTCGAGCTGTGTCCATACTGTGTGTAGAGACCTGGATTGGAAGTTCTGTGTGTCTGCTCGAGGACACTGTAGCCGGCGCCTGCACTAAGGAAGAGCAGTCCTGTACACTGAACGCGGCGGATAGGAATACACTGCACCAGAGAACGGGAGGCTGGCGTCGTGGTCCTGGAGCATTTTTTTATATGTGAGTTATTTGTTACCTCACTTTATTTCTTAATAAATGCATTTTTAATCAATCCGTGTGGCGCTGTTTCCCATTGTATGCGCCCCGAGTGGCTTATGCGTGACGCACAGAGGGAGAAGGAGCAGGACTGGTTGCAGAGACGAAGGAAGTTAAAGACACTCAATGATACCTATAGCAACATCCAGTACCACACAGTCCCATGTGAGTACACTATACTGTATGTGCATCCCCCATCACCCCTGTGTCACTTTAAATATCGGTCTGATATTGATTTTTACTCCCGTCTGTGTCCCTCTATTTTTCTCTTTCCTATATGTTCCACAGGTCAGCCCAGTTGTGGACTAGGGAACCCTATGTCTTTCTGCTTCCTGTGTGAGCTCAGGAAGAATCTCTCTCTCTTCCTGTCTCAGAGGCAAGTTTTTCTGACACCTGTAATCAGCCAAGTGGTATTGGTTAATTGTCTACCAGCAGTTAACCAACACACTGCTGGATTACTGCTGTTACACTCACCTTCCCCCTTCAAGGCTAACAGCTGTATCTCCCTTGGCTAACTCTACAAGAAGACTCTCTTCAGGAAAATAATCACAGGGTCAGCTATTATAAGGTGACAGAAAGTTCAGAGAAGGAAACACATTTCTTTCATATGTCTTCACTGCTATCCATAATACACCAACACAAAGCATATATTTTCTTATAATTATAATATATTAATAATATAAAGATATTATATTTCAACATTCCAACATTTGAGACTATTAAATTCTCACTGAAAATTTAAACTTGCATGTCCATTATCTTTTCAGTTTCTTCCCTCTCTTCCCTCTCTTCCCTCACTCTCGACTCATACTTTCAAACTGACATTCCATGTTACAATTTTGTTCCTTGTAAAATAACAGCAAACGGGGAGGATGAGTGCACATACAGCATCCTAACCTTAATAACAGATATAATATAATTATAATGAACATAATGGCCAAACCACAAAAAACAAAAAAATAGTTGTTTAAGCCACATTGCCCAAAACGAAAATAAATGTGAAAACCATGTGGTGAAAGTTCATTCTTCTTCTGCATTGAGTTGGGATGCTGCATTTTGGATATGTTGTGCTAGTTCATGAATGGTACTGTTGTTAACAGGTATATAGATACAACATTCTTTCCCTAGGATATCACATGTTCACCCTTCTCCTGCCAATATATAATCCAACACCATTCTATTTTGCAAAGCTACAGTTCATATAGCAGATATTTCCGTGGTTAGTTTTTCCAAAGCGTCTGCCGTGTCATTGCAAATTTGTTCCATCAGATTGGCAAGGTCTCTTATTTGATCAACAGTACACATAAGACCATAAGTTGGGAACAAATTGGAAAAGAACCTTTTAGTTGTGCTCAAACGTTTACAATTTTAGGGGGTGGGTTTAAGTGGAGAAAATATATAAACTCCATAAACCCTGTAGAAACCATAAGCATTATAGTCTGTTTGATTGATGGTTTTGATTATCCTACAGATATCTCTTGGCGTCCATGGCATTTGGAGCATTGGTATACACCCATGACTATCCAAGTGAAGGTGGGCACATACCTAACCATAGAAACATTTAGAATATCAGCATATGTATTTGTTGCTTGGAGATAACTTTTATTATAGTGCCTCCATGAATGGCTCTCTCTTGTCTTGTTAAAAGGATTGGTGGTGCCTTTAGCTGCATTTCCCATACACGGATCATCTCTGGAAATGACATATGTGGTAATTTTGCCCATTAGAGTACCGGCTTTAAATATGTCAATTACAGGCATCCATCGTTCCAAGTCCAAGGAGCAGTACTTTGGTTGGTGTGGGTGTTCCACGATGAATTCTATAGTCTTTCACTTGTCTTTCCTTTATCAAGGATTATATCGCTGTTGCACCTGAGGTTCATCGACCCCTTCTTTGGGGAGGCTCTGTGGTTTTTTATCCGTGGACCCAGGAGGTGACACCCTCTCAGGTGTTGCAGGTGATATAGAAATAATCTGCTTTGTTGGTGGTGAAGATGTCTTACAGTGCAATGCGTGTATCCAGGTGTCTCGGCCTTGGCATTTCACTGCAGTGCTGGTCGTGAGTAGGACTTGATATGGACCAATCCTGTGTGGTACCAATATGTCCTTCTTTTGTGTTGTAGATCATGGTAAGCTTCTTGTGACTGGTGCGGCAAGGCTGCAATAACCTGTGAATAAAATGCTTTGGCAGAAATCAGCAACAATTTATAATAAAAACAGTCTCATCATCAATCATGGTTAAACTTTTGCACTGTGCCGGAATTGGAGGAGTACTTGGGAGCCTCATAGGTCTCCCCATTTAAATCTCATGAGGAGAAAGTCCAGTCTTTCTATTACATGTTGAGCGCATGCTCATAAGAACAAAGAGAAATAAATCGGCCACTACATGAACAAAATTTGGCAGTACATTTTTGAGAATATTCTGTTTTTTCCACTGCGCCTGCGCTTTGAGGGTGATATGCGAAGTGAAAAAAAAAATCTGTATTTTTAATACTTCACAAAGTTTGTCATAATAATTCTTAATATCCTTCACTGCCACTTGCATTAGGAATTACATTTTATTAAAGAGGGTAAGTATGCAATTCTTATTGGAGGGGACCTCGAACTCCGAACCCTGTTCCGAGTCTGAATGCTCGTTGGAGAGGGCCTCTACTGCCAAGTTTTATAAAGTATTCTTGCAGATCACTCTGTTTCTTCTTTATGATTGTTTTAACAGCCTTCTAAGCCATGGAGGGTATGTATTATGTGTGTTGTTTTATGTTTAGAGGGTTAATCAAAGAAATATTGCTGTCATAATCTTAGATTGAAGCCCGGGGCACTACGGAGCATGAGTCTCAAGTCGCCATTTTAAAACGCGCTGCTAATGCACCTGTGTACAAACTTATTTTTAGGGGGTACATATTCCCCTATGGGAGGTAGACACTAGGCTGCAATCTTTTATTTTATTGAGTTATATGTGCTTGAAGATGTGAGAGTGAGAAGTCAGTTAGCCCAGTGTCACAGTAGCTTCAGGGTTATAATATACACCAAATAATCTGGGTTGAATTGAATGAGACTGTGATATAATAAAGAGATTTTATTCCTTAAAAGACAGGTGGACACACAGTATTGAGCAAATAACAAAGAATATATACACTTACTTGGGAAGGGACAGATGAAATAGCCCAGGACTCAGGCTAGCAGTTAATCGGGCATCAGGATATAAAATTAAGACAACGAAGACAATGGGCATAGAGCTTGCAATCGTTTATATGGGTTTTGGGCTCTATCCCTTAACATTGGGGCTCAGGCATTGGATAACATTTACCTGGACCCAATTACCTTTTGCCAGCTAATGTGGGAAGCAATATGGTACCTGCCCCCAAGTGGCTGGCACATGCGCACATTCCTACAGCCAGGGTAACATTTCCCGAACCCCACTCTAAAGAGTTGGCGTCTCCAAGTCTGCCAGATGGGGATCTGGGCTGGGGAACTCTGACTAGTGGTGTGAATTATGGCACTTAATCTAAACAGCCATGTCCTGCTCTATCTCCACCCTGTATATACAATATGGGGGGATCAGCCTTTGATCAGTGATTTTCCTGTAGACACACTGCCACCCTCTTGCCATTAACATACCTCATGGGCCAGTAACTTTCGTGGGCTTTACAGTAGGCACGAAATACAGTAAACCTTACAACAATTTATACATATCAAAAAACTCTGTTCGGTTGATCGGAGAGGGCTGGAAATTACCATGCAATCATGCCGGAGGTGTGACTGCATGGTGGCCAAATTTCAGCCCTCTAGGTATCACCAAACCGGAGATAGCAATAAACATCATGTTATACAAACCACATTTCTCCGCCATTGGAGTCAATTGCGGCAACCACACTTTATACAGTTAACTATACTCCGTTCGGTTAGTCTGAGAAGGCTGGAAACCGCCATGCAATCATGCCGGAGGCCTGACTACCCGGTGGCCAAATCCCAGCCTCCCAGCTATCAGCGAACCGGAAATAGGAATATCAGGTTTTAAGCATTTTTCAAACCCAGCGGCTTTTTTCCGCCATTGTGGTCAATGGCGGTGACCCTCGTGGTGGGCGCGAAACCTTTCTCACGGTCCTTGCCCGTTGGACCCAGTTGGGGTCAAGTGAGGGGGTCCCCATGAGCTAGGGGCAGAAAGAATGTTATCGCTAGCTGCCCCTGGACCAAAGTTATAACTTTAATATGTTTCGAACTTGGCCGTGACCGAGTTCTCATGGCAATTTAGGGATCAAAACTCTTTCAATGAAACAGTAGCGGTACTCGGATACTGCGGTTTGGCAGGCATCCAACATGGTTACAATGTATCCCTTCGTTCCTGGAAAGCGGACTCTAGGTATTTCCCATTGAAATGCACGCCTCCATTCATTTTAATGGGGAAACTCCGCTCATCCTCTCGGGCTCCATCTGCTGGTCTTTCTAGGTATAGGGCCAAAAACCTCTCAATCTCCATTGAATCCTATAGAGCTCCAATGGCGACCTATGGCGCAGTGCCGGCAAATGATGGGTGAAAAGGCGGGAAGGGGAATAAAGGGCCATAAATATTCAAACACAGTTAAACCTTTCCTTCCCGACCTGATCCCAGTGTTTGTGCTTGGGGTAAACACTGTAGGAGCAGAAACACATGTAACCAGGGAAATACATTAAAACCAAAGGGGAAGGCATTTTGTACTGAGGTAGGGGAATACATACAGAGTATCACACATAATTACAATAACCCCTCGCCTCCCGCATGATGGTAGGGGTTGCAAGCTGGGGAGTAACCCCTTTATTTCCGGGCTAGCAACAACCCTCGTGACACCCAGAATTTCTCTTTATTAGCTTCAGTGAGTAGTTGGCATTCACTATGTTTCCTTGCAGCTTCTATTGGGCACACGACGGACACCTTGGGGAATTGAAACCTCCTGTGTGGTCCTGTGTCCTCTCCCTCCATATGCACCAATGCACCACCCGATCCCGTCCACCCGCCGGAGGCTCCTATTTATGGGCTTTGTATTCAGGGGGAGGGGTAAAATGGATTCGTGCTCTCCCGAGGTACCATGTTAGAGCACTTTTACAAGATGGCTTCCCCTCCCTGCTCCCAGTCTCGCTGTAGCTGCCTCACCAGTCGGCGACTTCCAGCTCTCTATAGCACAGAGTCGGGATATCCATCTGGTGGCTTCCGTCGTTACACCCCTTACCTCTAACACAGGTCAGTGTCCCATGATATCGTCCGTTGAAACGAGGCCTTTCAGTCGCACTCAGCGGCCATCTTGGGACCTCCGCTGTTCCAGAGAGGAGGTCTTGGGGACCCATTTTTTGCTCGCGGGCTTTGGCTTGTTTGGTATCACGCCACTGTTTGGTCCAGTCGGGCCAAGGGGGAAGACTTTTCCCAGCTTTATCAGTGGGTTTTAGGGGTTTCTGTGTGTTTCATTGCTCTGTTTTTACCCTATTAGCCTACACTTGGGACAGAGCTACACAGCCATACGTACTGCCTGCTAGGTGTCTTGGCCATGCCCCTCTAATTTCTATTTTTAACTATTTACTTTTATTTTATCTACAATCTCAAATTAGTATATATTTTTTATAATTATATATCATTATCATTATTATTATATGTAAATGGACCATTATGTTATATTGTATGAAATACATTGATTTTTACACATTTTAAGAACGCTACATTATGTATTCACAGTGGACCCAATAACAACTAGTATAAATTTTGCGTTGGCATTTTCACGCATTTTAAAGTAATACAATGACATATGTTAAAGGATGTATCTGTCACTTTAAATCAGATAATTTATATTGTAGTCATGATGATTAGCTAATTATATATAGCCACTTTGATTTTGGTACTCCACTGACTCCTGAAGGAGCAATACTTCTAGTCGAAAATGTGTTAAGGATTGCAACTGTATACAAAACCCTTGGTCATCAGGCAATGCTACAGATTATGTCACTGTTCAGCCTTGTGGAACCCAAAATGGATGTGGCTAAGTAAGCACTTCTGAGATACACGCGGTGGACAGCAGGGTTCTTGGTGGCCAGGATTTTCTATTATATGCACTTTCTTCCTTCTTGTTTATAAGTGCATATTGTCCCCACTTTTTAATATTTCACAAGTAAATATTGTCTTTACCATGTATGCAGCTCTGTTTATTGCTAATGTTGACAAATGGGACTATTGTGATGGTGAGGGGTTACCCAGGCCAATAATAAAGGTATTATGCCCGGCTGGGTGCCCTTCAGCCATATTGAGGAGTGTGAAATGCCAGCTCTGCAACCAAGTTATGGCATGTGCACTGTATTTTAATAAAGCTGTATGTGTTTGTTTTACTGTTCCAGGAGTGCCAACCAGCAGAGATTCGCAGGGCATGAGTTTCAGGGATGATTTTACGGTAACATGTTGTCAGGGTGTGTTTGGGTAGAAGGAGGCCAGATTCCTGAAGTCATGAAGACACAGACCACCGGACAAAATCCTCCCTAGGAAGCAGTAGCGGCTCACCACCAGATCTCCCTGCTTCAGCACAGACCAGAACAGTAATACCGGGCAGGGGGAAATCACATTCCAGGGTCCCCCGGTATAAAAATTATTCCCACGGAGAGATTGGCTGCACTTGTTAGGTATAGGGTTTTGATCCTTATAAGAATTCCTGCAGCCCATCAGGAATCAGATTCATCCAATTTTCTTAAGATTCATCAAAGTCTTTGTAAGATACCAAGATTCCAAGTGCCATTACCGTGGTGGCAGAATGAAGGAAGCAGCTCCATCGGAGTACACAGCGGTGGCAACTTGCACCGCTGACCGAGGACAGTTCCA
The DNA here is from genome assembly GCF_040206685.1 of Ascaphus truei. NCBI lineage: Eukaryota > Metazoa > Chordata > Amphibia > Anura > Ascaphidae > Ascaphus > Ascaphus truei. Next base: position 305,499,983 of record NC_134485.1, on the reverse strand, counting down.
AGCCATTCCGCGAGCAACTCCCGCTCCTGGGAAATTGCTCCTAAAGACTTTATTTTTCAACATTTCGTTCTGGAAACAAATTATTTTGTTTGCCCCTGTCCCAGTAAGTGTATTTTGAGCGTAATTGTGGAACATTGTGTGTATGTCATTTCGTGGAATAAATTACAATTAATTTTACCTCCTTGCTTTGCTCAATCATATGATCCAGGGTATAAATGTGTTAAGAGTATGGAAAATAGCTGAAGCGCTCAAATGCAGGTATACTGTATCTCAAAATGATAATGCAGCTACTCAATGCAATACAGGGAAAAGGGAGACCAAAAAGCGCACCAGCACAAACGGAGCAGGAAGAACTGAGTAGCTGCACAACCTGCCTGCCTGCCCTACCAGGATGTGAGTACTTGTATATTTTTCAGGGGAACCTGCCAATGAGACTGATGGTGAGTGGGTTGCACCACACACCACCTGTCTTCAGGAGGATAGTACCCATTATATGACACAATAGGTACTATATCAATTGTTAGTACCCTGGTACAGTGGTCTGGCTTATTATCATTTTGAGATACAGTATACCTGCATTTGAGCGCTTCAGCTATTTTCCATATTGCAATATATACAGGTTGAAGCCGCACATGCATAGGTTTTTTGGAGCTTAATCTTTGAATTTAAAAGGAAGATCCCTAATTTTTATATTTTTGCTTTTTATACACTTTTATAGTTACTTTTTTGTGGCTTCAGTACCCCTTTTGTGTTCCATTATATTGGTATGGAGGAACCAGGGGATAATTTGGATGAATTAGAAGATATTTCAGATACTTATTTTTTCAACACTTGTGATGATACACAGAGAAAAAAACAAGCTTTACGTGTGTTTGATAACATTGTGGATTTGGATACCACTGACATCTCTGATCTCAAAATCCACTTTCAAAAATTGGAAAGTTTATTGATTCATAAGAACCGCTTATGGTGGGACATTATAAGCCTGGAGAACTATGCTAAATGTAAAAGGATCCCAAGAGGACTAAGGGTTAAAAAAGCCCCCTCCTTTGGTTTTCCGTATGTGGATTTTGAAAATATATGGGTGACAGCCCTCAATGACTGCTCTTTTCGTTTGATGGAGTTAATAGTGTTTCAGAAAATGAAGGAGAAAGATCAGCTTGATATTCAAATCACAGAACTGCAAAAAAACCTATACAGTTTCAAAGGTTTAAAGGGTTTTAAGGAATTTGATGTTATTCTCTCCAAAACGGTAAAAAATGTGGAATGTGGTATTATGTCTAAAAAACAAAGTAAATATGATCGGGACAGATATGACTATGAAAAGAACCAGGTTTACCATTGGCAGAGGATAAATTCTATTCAGGAAAGATCAAATAACAAAGATAAATCATTCATTCAGTTTAAATCTACTCCCAATAAGTCCATTTTAAAATCTAAGAATGTGGATTATCAGAGTGGCGAATCTGATGTTTCAGATGCAGAAACTGCCTCTACCTCTCATTCTGTATCTTTTGTCAATACATTTGAGAATGATGATCATCGTGGTCGTGGAGCTCCATCTAGGGGGCGAGGGAGAGGTGGACGCACCTTTTGGGGTCAACCACCTAGGTCTGATTCTGGTCAGGACCATTCCCAGGATGCTTTTTCTTATCAAAATGTTAATCAACAGAGACAGCAACAGCAACAACCAAAATCTTTCCCTTTATTTCAAAAGGACACAAGAGAATCAGAAGAGGGAAGAGGGGGGGGGAGGAGGGGTCTACAGGTCCGCCTCCAAAAGGAAGAAGTTTTGAATGATATATCTAATGTTATAAATATTTCAGGAACTGCTCTCTCTCATATAGAGTTGTCACTACTGGATAAAGGCCTAAAATTTTCACCTTCAATGAACTTTAATTTGTTCGAAACCACTATTGATGTGTATAAGTTTGTTCGGAAATTATCCTTGAAAAAGTTTTTTGACAATTTTATTCCAAATGTTACTAGGTCGACCGGAGATTGGGATTTAGATGGGGGGCCATCACACGCTACCGAGAGTGATGTCCCCTCATCCGACTCTGTTCCTCCGGTATCTATTGCTTTACATACATTTAATGATTTTTGTACCCTGCAAGATATGAATGATCTTTTATCTGAACAGACGGTTTATGATGTCAATATTCCTACATTTTCTGAATGGAATTCAGGCCTAAAAAGGAGTTCTGTGTTCTACCCCACTCATGTCAAGGGTCAATTTCTGACTATGTTTGAAAATCTGGTTATAAGGGACCTTCGTCTTCTAGCTCAGGGATTTTCCCTATCCTATATAGATCATGACAATTTGAATCAAAGTGAACGTTTAGCTTTAAAATCTTTGAAAAATAATTCTGCATTGGTCATTAAGAGTGCGGACAAGGGGGGTGCGGTGGTGGTGCAGGGCAGAGACGGTTACATCAGGGAGGCATTACGCCAACTGGATGATGGCCGGTCCTATCGTGTACTATCCGCCGACCCCACACCGCAATTCTTGGAGTTCCTTGTAGAACTGGTTGACTCAGGTGTTATTATGGAAGTTCTGTCGAAGGACGAGGTTAAATTCATTATTCCATCTCATCCCATTATTCCTATCTTCCACCATCTCCCAAAGATCCACAAGACATTGGTCGACCCTCCAGGTCGTCCCATTGTCTCTAGTATTGGATCTTTGGGAGATGGTCTGTCAAGATATGTTAATGGTTTTCTTCAGCCATTTGTTAGGAAATTGCCCTCATTTATACGGGACTCTGGTGATCTTCTTGATCAGATCAAAAATGTTAAATGGGGTAATGATTACCTGTGGGTAACACTTGATGTTACCTCTCTGTATTCTGTTATACAACATGACCATGGTTTGGCAGCGGTCCGCCAATTTATTGAGATACCAGAAATATCAATTTTTCAATCGGCTTTTATTTTGGACGCTATACACTTTTTACTCACGCACAACTTTTTCACATTTAATGGTAAGTTTTATTTGCAACTTATTGGCACTGCTATGGGTACAAGTTTTGCTCCTTCTTTTGCGAACTTATTTATGGGATGGTGGGAAGCACTTTTTATTTATTCGAGCACTAATTTATTTCGTCACAATATTGTTTTTTTATAAAAGATTTGTGGACGACCTAATTATTATTTGGAGGGGGGATGTCACTACACTTCACACTTTTGTATCTTATCTTAATAATAATCTTTATAATCTAAGATTTACATTAAATTTTCATTTCCATCACATTGAATTTCTGGATCTACAATTATTTGTAGATATAGACAAAAAAATCCAAACGGATGTTTATAGGAAGCAAAATGCCAGGAACACCTTTCTTAGGGCGGACAGCTGCCACCCATCCCATGTCATAAAGGCCATACCAAGGGGACAGTTCCTCAGACTGAGAAGGAATTGTTCCACTATGAGTGGTTTCCTTTCTCAGTCTGAGGAACTTACAAGGAGATTTTTGGAAAGGGGATACCCCAAATCACATTTAGCAATTGCATTTGAAAATGCATTACATACAGAGAGAGCATCATTGTTGCCCACACATCCAATTGGAGATTCTCGCCTTGCTAACAATGTTAAGACAATTGGTATTAAACAGGACTCACATGGACTGACAGAATTAAAAAACAAATGTCCTCTTTTTATTTCACAATTTAGTAAACAAAGTGGAAAAGTAAACTCTATAATTTCAAAACATTGGAATGTCGTATCCATGGACCCTGTTCTTAAAAAATATGTGGATTCTGGTCCTACTTTTGTATATCGTAGAGCGAGAACAATTGGATCTCATGTTTCACCAAGTGAACTCAAATCTTCTGGTCTCAAAAAACCTTTTATCACTAGGGGTTCCTTCAAATGTAGCTCTTGTAGTGCATGTAAACACATGAAGCCTGCCAAAAGTTTTTTCCAGTTTGCCTTGCCACCGCCACATGGTGTGAATATATTACCAAATAAGGAATTTAAGATTAACAGTTTTATAAATTGTAAAAGTCAATTTGTGATTTATCTAATAACATGTGGTTGTGGCAAGAGGTATGTGGGGAGGACGACTAGAGCCCTTAAGGTCAGGATGTTAGAGCATTTAAGGCTCATAAAATTGAGAGACACTAATCATCCAGTCTCAAAACATTTCACTGAATGTGGTCAGGGAGGAATTAATAATTTTTCCTTTTTGGGGATTGAATCAGTTATTTCTAAATCTAGAGGAGGTGATCATATCAACCTTCTGGACCGTAGGGAGGCGTATTGGATCTTCACTCTCCAAACGCGCTTCCCTATGGGCTTGAATATTGACTGGCAACTAACACATTTTTTGTAAACATTTTTGTGATAGACGTATTATGGTGTAATTAGTTGGTAATACAGATTAAATAAGACAATTGTCATTATATTGGACATTATATTCTTATCATTATAACCTTTGAACCTAAGCCTTATCATGCAAATATTATGCCAATATGTAAGCTTAAATTGTTCTTTGATGCATCTTGTGGATAATACTTTATATTTTATAATGGTTGTATTTCCCTGGTTCCTATGATTTAGGTACACAATCTGTGTTATGCAGTATATATGTGTAATATGTCTTTAAATTTACTTTTCTTGCACATTTTTTTAATCATGTCTAGAGGTTTTTAATTTTAACTTTTTTTTTGTATATAACTTAGTTGCAACACAGCTAGTTTTTTAATCCACCTTGTTCATGTTTTTTCTTGATACTGCTGCGGCCAAGTTTATTTGAGCATTTGCCCGTTCTTGGCCGCAGCAGTAGCCTGGCGCGCGCCCGAGAGTGACGGGCGCGCGCCGAAGCAGCGGAAGAGCGCCCTCCGATCGGGGCACTCTCCCTACCGCTGCCGGGTCCGCCGGGTCCCCCGGAACCCCCTGCCGCTGTCCTGCGATCGCGGGACACCAGGGATCCCTCGGGGAGCCCCTGGACGCGCGTGCAGGGGGCGCACGCTCCCGAAGACGCGTGACCACGCGTCTATGACGCGCGGCACGCCGAGGGGCGGCCACTAGCAAGCCGGGAAATCTCCCGGCTTGCGGTACCGGCCACACTTTAATAAAGTGTGTCGGTAGTGTATAATAGTACCCTTTATTAAGCATTAGTTTAGTTTAATATAGCTTTATTTCGTTTAAATATGCTTGTCCAGTTAGCAGCAATGTATTTTGTTCTGCTGGAATGGTCAATAAAGCTTTGTTATTGTGTTCCTATGTTTGCCCATATCCAAGATGGCCACACTGCCTTTGGTACTTCCTTTTGCCCTTAGATCGGCACTGAGTCGCTCTGTTATGACGTCATCAGGTTCTGATTTTTGGCGCGAAACGGCCCACAGGTAAGAGGGTATATAATGGATGTTATCACATTGGGTTTTATCCTTGAAAAAGAATGCTGCGACGTTCGAAATGCATTGGATGGGTCTTTTGTCACATTAAAGTGCCCTTTTAATTATTTTTTTGTCCTGGGTTCTTCCTGCTCCGTTTGTGCTGGTGCGCTTTTTGGTCTCCCTTTTCCCTATAAATGTGTTAAGAGACCTGGTCTCCCATGACAACTATTCATATTACTCTATGCCTCATTTGATAAATGTCACTTTCTCTTATCAGTAATACTGTACCTAGTCCTGAAATGACAACTTTAAATACTAATAATCAATATGCTGTTGTACCGCTATGACATATAATGGGTAGTAAGGTACTGTAGTTAGAGTGTTTTGCACGTCTTCATGACCACTAACAAATGGTTAATGCCCTAACACTTCCCCCATCAACCCACCCACTGCATACCAAAGTGGCTAGTAAGGAAATATATTTAAAATGTAATTGTAATAAGCATAATATTCTACTGTATGAAATTCATATCTGAATTCATCACTTGTAATAACTATTGACACTTTTTTGGTGTGATAAAGAGTATTGTGCACATTTTCTTTCACATTTCATATCAAATATTGTCCAGCCTTTAGAACAATAAGAAATTATTTAAATATTGAAATGTTATGTTTGTGGAACTAGAAAAGCAGATAGTGTAGTAAGAGTAAAAATTATTTTTGTATAATTTCCAGAGTTTTAGAAAAAAAAATCTATAAAGGAAACAGCAAATAAAAAGTATTTGCTCACTACAGTAGATTAATGGGTTACAATGACGAGCAATTAGACCAATATTATGATACATTTTCCATGACTCTATGTGATCATTTCCAAAGCCTGTTGCGACAGGTTATTAGCCACTAAAGAAAGTATTTTCTATCAGTAATTTTCTTTTTACAAATTTAGCCTTTGTGAAAATTGCTTTGCCTTGAGGTGGTACATTACACTGTCACACATTTTGCTGTAGCCATTTAGAGCAAGTGCTGAAAAAAGTTAAATCAAGGTATCCCAGTCAATATTGCACTTGGAGATATTGATGAAAGTGGAGACTCAAGAAAAAGTAAAATATGGAATATAATATTTTCCTATTTTTTAAAGATAGATTTTCAGTTCTCCGTTTTCAGCTGTGCTAATGGATTTCTAAGGGTTGGCAGAGAGCACTCCAGAAATAAGAAGCAAAAAATAGCACATATAGATTATGTAAAAGCTTTATTTTAATAGACTTTTAAATGAAACCATACCCTTTCATTTTTCTTCCTAGCAATAAATCTTTATGACATGAGTGTATGAAAGTGAGCTAAATCTGCATTCTCTCTCTGCTAAATGTTGGTGCAAGCTATTTCCAAAAAAACTGTATATTGTTGCCATGGGAATGGTGGCCAATCATTTATTTCAATTATTGATTCCACTTGATCAGATCATTGTGCACATGTCATAGATACTGGACATTTGATTACTTAGGTATACTGTGTAGAAATTGAATACACTTTTTCCACAGTGAATAGCTTCAAATTTTCATAATTTATACATGAATTCATAAATGTATTAACACATTTCTTATTGAAATAATACATTGTTCTAAAATGTTCCAGTATCATAACCAACTGATACAATTGAACGGCAATATGTATTTCAGTGTTTACATATTTTGTTTTAGGTGCAAACTTCTATTCCGGTCAAGAGTAATAAAAAGTCTATTTCTTCGACTGTCAGATTGCCTTTCATTTGTTTGAAATATGAGGGTAATATTACTACATATTTTCTATTTCTTTTACTATCTGTTTTATTTCATGAAGCAATATTTCATGTCTTTATTACTATAAATCAAATTTAATCCAATTTCTCTCAGCCACAGGCCCTACTTTCAATGAATGGTGTGGTAACACAGTGGTCTTTCATGGATGTTCTTTACACTCATTCACAGGTTCTATGAGGCTTGGAATAATAAGCATGATGAGAATCAAAAGAAAATTTTATATAAAATATATACAGTATACTAGGTAAAACAAAAAAGGGAGTTCTTCAACACAGGCAAACTCATTGGGATTTACATCACCCTCCATTTATTAATCTTTAGCATATGATTGGCATCACACGGTTACAGTAAGTCATACAAGTCCCCAGAGGGGTTGGATGCTACACATAGCAACCTGGAGAAAAGAAGAAATTAATACTAAATATGTATATGTACATCTATGGGAATGGGAACACATTATTTATTTCTTATTTTTTAATCCTTCAACTAGAATAGTTGCTTATTTTTATTCCTGGGAATTTTTGCGATTAACCCGTTCAGACATTAATTTTTTTGTCTTGCATAATGTTTATCTTTGTCATCTATTGATACAGTATATTAATGGTTTTTATATCTCCTCCTTTGAATGCTGATGATCAGGACTGTTTACCTTGATTCAGAGGCCAACCATCCATTTTAGGGGTTTGCAGAGCATTCAAAAATGAAGTTTATACAAAAACCTAACTAAAAACCTAAATGAAAAAGCGCTTGACCTATAATTAGTGCACCAAAATAAAGCAGTGTTTGTGTCAACAGATAAGTGCACAAGTGAAAATAACCTATAAACCAATAAACCAACTAATAACCTGGATTGAGGATTATCAGATGGGTGGAGCTGCCTAGGGGATGTCAATTACAAATTTCTCTAGGAACTTGTCACAAGACTATTAGCAAAAACAAAAAGCAATCCCCGGCGCATATACCTGACAGTAAAAATTTAGTGGATGACCACTCAAGATGAACTAATGTCCACAACTAAACATAGTACAGTATGTAAAAGTCCAAAATATGATGCCATGTAGAACTGAATAAATGCCTACTTACAAGATGAACATGTAGAGTGTTCGGCTGATAGAAACTGTGCTTGTGCCCATGTCTTCTCCTGATGCTCCACAAACCCAACGTACTGCAGCTTCAGGACTCCGTTGTTGCACTCCAACACTCAGCACCAAGTTTGTCCCCCCAAAAAGGTAAACAGAGGGAAAGGATGGTGCAGGTCTACAAAGCTTTAATTAAAAAATGACAAGGCAAAGAAATACACTTACAATGTATCTCTGCTAAAAATGTAACACTATTGCCATCTGCAGCGTGTTCAAAGCAGAGCCCCAGTTCCAAACTACATCCGTCGCATGCTCACTCCCGCGATCGCGCTCGTGCTCATGTTCCCAAGCGCGCGCACCGGTGACATCACTGAAAGGCTCACTGCAAGTCCACTCCACGATTGGCAACGTGTTTAGGTTCCTCCTAATATGTTTTGTGATGCAAAAATAGAGTAGTAAGGCGGTTCACTGCTGCCGCCGGGGTATAAAAGGTTCCACACGCAAAAAAATAAAGGTTAGTTTATTAGTGCATAATACACAAAAAATCTGCCACAGAGCGAACTCTGACACGTTTCGTCCCACCAGGGACTTTGTCAAAGAGTATCCAGCACTGTGCCTGGTGATGTATATATAGTGCGCCGCTGTTATGTAATTGGTTAATAGGTAAATTGAAGTAGGGTGAGTAATAGCACACCTGATGGCTAATTAACCCATAATTAACACAAGAAACCATAGCGCTATGTGAACACTATCAGTGCCCACTATCAAACATCACCATAGACACACAGTTGTTACAACAAGACACTAAACGACACAGAATGTAATTAAAAACAAAACTAGGCACTCATGTCCAGTAGTACACATATACAAAAATAGACAACAAGTGCCAGTTACACAGTAGTAGAACAAGCAACACTTATATCATATATTAATCCCTCCTTAAAACCTACTAATAACATACATGGTAGTAATATGATAACGTCATTATAAAAACATTATGAACTAATGGGAAAACAATCTACTCCAATGTAAATGAAATTCATGCAAAACATAATTGAATCCTATAACCTAAATACTCATATACATAAAAACATATATAATACAGATAAATCAAAACTAAATAAGCTATAATGAAAAATATTATATATCTTGAATAATAATAATAAATAATTTCTCTAAATAATACCAACGATAATGAAGTAACTGATTATACTAAAAAGTGCTTAAGATCCTACTCAATATTCATACCAGTGGGATGTAATGTGTTTAAGGCATGAATCCAAAACATTTCTCTGGTATTCAATTTATTTAATCTATCTCCCCCTCTAGGATGAACTATTACATGTTCCAGGGCGGAGAAGGAAAAGTTGGAAATGTCACCAGATCTACACTTAGAAAAATGCCTGGACACAGGATGTAACAAATCTTTTTTCAGAATGTGTCTGATATGTTCCTGTATCCTTACTCTTACAGGTCTAATAGTACGTCCAATATAGGACTTCTTACAGCCACACTGCAGGAGATATATAACGTAGTTAGTATGGCAGTTCATAAAGCTATTCATATGCAGATTACCATCACAAGTAGTGATTTTTTTCAAAGGTCTTGCATATTTACAAGTTGAGCAACGTCCACAGGGAAAAAAACCTTTAGGAATATTACTTAGTTGTTTTTTTATCCAGATTTGCAGTAAATAGACTGGGTGACAGTTGGTTACCTATAGTTTTTGTTTTTTTGTAAATAAATCTTGGTCCCCCCTGAACCATGGAGGCAATATCATGATCTAAATTAAGTACTTTCCAATGCTTTTTGATTATTTCTGTAATAGCTTTAGATTGTCTATTATACACTGAAATAAAAGATGCACATAATGAATTGTCTTCATGAACATGTCGTTTCCTTTTGTTATTTATTTTCGACTTTATGATCTCCTCCCTATCCAGAGACTCTGCATATTTAAATGCTTTATTTATGTCTACTTCTTTATAACCTCTATCTTTGAAGTTTTTCATTATTTCACTCGATCGTTTCAGAAATATATCAATATTAGAACATATCCTCTTTAGCCGAATGAACTGGGCCTTAGGTATGCTCTTGATAAGGGCTGGTGGATGACAACTTGTAGCGCATAGAAGAGAGTTTTTGTACTGTGGTTTCGATAAATATCTGTCTGTATCTTCTTATCAATATCTATAGAAAGTGTCATATCTAAATAATCTATGTGATGAATGTTCTGTGTATATGTGAAATGTAAATTATAATCATTAGTGTTAAGTGTATAAATAAATGTGCTCAGTGAATTCAAATCCCCATCCCACACCAAAATCAGATCATCAATAAAGCGCACTGCTATGTGTTCTTCGTTTGCGCCATTTTATGCTAATCTTATGCTATTTTATGCAATCTTATGCTAATCTTTTTATGGGTTTCTGGGAGGCACGTCACATCTATCACGATTCTAATTTATTTCGTAGTCACATTATATTTTATCGGCGCTTTATTGATGATCTGATTTTGGTGTGGGATGGGGATTTGGATTCACTGAGCACATTTATTAATACACTTAACACTAATGATTATAATTTACATTTCACATATATGCCTTACATAATTTACATTTCACATTCATGCCTTAAACACATTACATCCCACTGGTATGAATATTGAGTGGGATCTTAAGCACTTTTTAGTATAATCAGTTACTTCATTATCGTTGGTATTATTTAGAGAAATTATTTATTATTATTATTCAAGATATATAATATTTTTCATTATAGCTTATTTAGTTTTGATTTATCTGTATTATATATGTTTTTATGTATATGAGTATTTAGGTTATAGGATTCAATTATGTTTTGCATGAATTTCATTTACATTGGAGTAGATTGTTTTCCCATTAGTTCATAATGTTTTTTATAATGACTTTATCATATTACTACCATTTATGTTATTAGTAGGTTTTAAGGAGGGATTAATATAGGATATAAGTGTTGCTTGTTCTGCTACTGTGTAACTGGCACTTGTTGTCTATTTTTGTATGTGTACTACTGGACATGAGTACCTAGTTTTGTTTTTAATTACATTATGTGTCGTTTAGTGTCTTGTTGTAACAACTGTGTGTCTATGGTGATGTTTGATAGTGGGCACTGATAGTGTTCACATAGCGCTATGGTTTCTTGTGTTAATTATGGGTTAATTAGCCATCAGGTGTGCTATTACTCACCCTACTTCAATTTACCTATTAACCAATTACATAACAGCGGCGCACTATATATACATCACCAGGCACAGTGCTGGATACTCTTTGACAAAGTCCCTGGTGGGACGAAACGCGTCAGAGTTCGCTCTGTGGCAGATTTTTTGTGTATTATGCACTAATAAACGAACCTTTATTTTATTGCGTGTGGAACCTTTTATACCCCGGCGGCAGCAGTGAACCGCCTTACTACTCTATTTTTGCTCGATATACCTGGGCTGGAGCACGCTGATTTCCTCTTCTGGTTCAAAGGTACCTGACATCATCACTGACCGGAGACCCGGCGTGTCAAGACTGTGAGTGTCTATTCTGCTTGTTCTCCCTTCCCCTACCTCCGCAGTGAGGATTCCTTGTCCGTGGGTGACACCGGGTGTAGGAGGGCAGTGGCGGAGGGTAGCGGTATACTTAGCTGGTTGTTCATCAACAGGGGACACGGTGGTACTACTGCTATGTATTCCTCCTTACCACTTTTAGCCCCTACCCATTGATAGTCACGGGGCACGGTTCAAGTGGGGTGTCTACATTGTTGCTTCATTCATTAGTGGGACACTGGATGGAAGAGCGCTTTATTTATTTATTATTGTGCAATATGTTTCTGGACTTTATGTAGGACATGCCTGTGTACAATTGGGAGCACCAGTTCTTTCCTGGGAGTGATTCTAGGATATTTGCTGTCTGTGTTCATTATACTGGTTGCTCATTGGAACGCAGCTCTACAATCAACAACTTGGAAAAGAGACATTATACTATATATATATCCAAGTTTTTCCGTTTGGGGTATGAACACGCATTTTGGTTGTTTATGAAGAATTTTTTAGTACATTTATTTTGAAGTGCAATACACATTCCTATTATAAAGTTAAAAATCTTTTATATTGAATTTGAATTTTTGTTCTTTACATACATGGTATACATATATATATTTTTTACTCATTGATCAGTATTTGAGTTCTACATTGCGGACTGTATTCTACTAACTATGGATGAGGAAGACAATTCTACACATCATGTTGCACAACTGACATACACTTATGGAGCTGTTAATAACAGTAAACGGGCTAAAAAGGCTTCTCATGTGTTTGGAGAGGAGAAAGAGCTAATATGTGATGAACCATCCGATTTAACTAACCACTTTGTGAGATTGGAGAAACTACTTGTACAGGACATAAGACTCTGGTGGGACATTACTACGCTAGAAAATTATATCAACACTTACAGGATCCCCAGAGGTCTTCGGGTCAAGAAAGTACCAACATTTGGTTTTGTCAATAGACAGTTTGAGCAATATTGGATCAAGGTCTTAGACCAATGCTCAATAAGGTTAATGGAGTTGATTATACAACAAAAAATACATGAAAAAGAGTTGTTAAACGTGGAGATTACATCATTTCAGAGTAAATTGAAACCATTTGAGCAAAGGGATCAATTTATTAGAAACAATGTTACTTTGCTAGAGAATTTGGAAACAATCGAGAACGGTATTAGTGATAAAAAGCAGATTAAATATTAATGAGATAAGGCAGATTACACTAGGGGCCATGTTTATTGCTGGCAAAAACCACCTCAAAGAGAGGGGTCTAGACCAAGATCATCAAGAAAATATTATGATAAAGGATCAGATAATCGCATCCCAAATAAGTCTATACTTAAAAGTAGAAGGGTAGATACATCAAGTTTTGATTCTGACCAGTCAGAAAGTGATATTAGACCTCATTCAGTATCTTTTGATAGATCTGATGATTATGGGAGAGAGTACACTGATACCCATAGATCTGACCCTAAGCCATCAACCTCAACTGCTTTGATGTTCTCTAGGCCTCTTAAGTCTGATTCAAAATCTATAGCTAATAATGGTTCAAAAAACTCAAAAGTACAAGAAGATCAAAGAGAAAACGGGGAAATAAGGGGCAGAACCAAACAGAAGAAATATACTTAAATAAATCTATTGATAACATGATCAATCTATCAGGGATATAATTAAATATAAATCAATTATCCCTACTTAATCGGGGGTTAGGCTTTGCCCCTACAGGTAATTTTCAACTATTTGAGACGGTGATAGATTTGCAGAAATTCACTCGGAAATTATCCCTCAAAATTTTTTTTGCTTCTCATGCAACACAATCTTTGTGCAGTGTTGATTTAAATGTTGATAACACTGATTCTGCGTCCAATGATGATAATGTTACGTTTGATTTTAGAGATAATCGTTTGATATCTGATATGGAGGATTTGTTAATTCAACAAGGTGAAAAACCTAATATGCATACACAAACATTTTTTGGTAACCAGGATTCAGGTTTAAAGAAAAAATCAATTTTTTGTCCCAGTTCTCAAAGAGGTCCGTATATTACGGCCTTTGAGAAACTGGTAGAGCGTGACATTCGTTTACTCAATAAAGGTTTTTCCTTTTCAAATGTTAGGAACAATAATCTCACTATTTCTGAGATTAAACAATTGGAAGCCCTAAAAAAAGATGAGAGATTAATTTTCAAGAAGGCAGATAAAGGCGGGGCACTGGTGGTCTTATCATCAGATTAATACAAAAAAGAAGCATACAGACAGCTTGAGGATTTAACTCTTTATCAGCCTTTAAAATTTAATCCTACAGAGGAGTATCAGAAACAATACAATGATCTTTTGGACATGGGTAGGATATTGGAGGTTATTAATCTTAAAGAACTGGGGTTCTTGGCCTGTCCCCATCCCGTGGTACCCATATTCCATCATCTCCCAAAGATCCATAAATCGCTGGTCGACCCTCCTGGTCGACCCATTGTGGCGAGTATTGGATCTTTGGGAGATGGGTTGTCACGGTATGTGGATGGGTCCCTTCAACCCTTGGTGTACCAGCTACCTTCCTTCATCAAGGATTCTTCGGATCTTATTAGATCTATAAAATATTTAGATTGGAAGTTGGGATACAGGTGGGTCACCTTAGATGTGACATCTCTGTATTCCATTATCACACATGAATAGGGTATTCAGGCACTTGAACACTTTTAAGGTTTATCCAATTTATCGGTCACTTTGAGCACTTTTTTAGTAGAATCTGTCACATTTCTACTCACGCACAATTATTTTATGTTTGATTCACGTTATTTTCTTCAAAAATTAGGCACTGCTATGGGTTCTTCGTTTGCGCCATCTTATGCTAATCTTTTTATGGGTTTCTGGGAGGCACGTCACATCTATCACGATTCTAATTTATTTCGTAGTCACATTATATTTTATCGGCACTTAATTGATGATCTGATTTTGGTGTGAGATGGGGATTTGGATTCACTGAGCACATTTATTAATACACTTAACACTAATGATTATAATTTACATTTCACATATACACAGAACATTCATCACATAGATTATTTAGATATGACACTTTCTATAGATATTGATAAGAAGATACAGACAGATATTTATCGTAAACCACAGTACAAAAACTCTCTTCTATGCGCTACAAGTTGTCATCCACCAGCCCTTATCAAGAGCATACCTAAGGCCCAGTTCATTCGGCTAAAGAGGATATGTTCTAATAATGATATATTTCTGAAACGATCGAGTGAAATGATGAAAAACTTCAAAGATAGAGGTTATAAAGAAGTGGACATAAATAAAGCATTTAAATATGCAGAGTCTCTGGATAGGGAGGAGATCATAAAGTCGAAAATAAATAACAAAAGGAAACGACATGTTTATGAAGACAATTCATTATGTCCATCTTTATTTCAGTGTATAATAGACAATCTAAAGCTATTACAGAAATAATCAAAAAGCATTGGAAAGTACTTACTTTAGATCATGATATTGCCTCCATGGTTCATGGGGGACCAAGATTTATTTACAAAAATACAAACACTATAGGTAACCATCTGTCACCCAGTCTATTTACTGCAAATCTGGATAAAAAAACAACTAAGTAATATTCCTAAAGGTTTTTTTCCCTGTGGACGTTGCTCAACTTGTAAAGCTGCAAGACCTTTGAAAAATATCACTACTTGTGAGGGTAATCTGCATATGAATAACTTTATGAACTGCCATACTAACTACGTTATATATCTCCTGCAATGTGGCTGTAAGAAGTCCTATATTGGACGTACTATTAGACCTGTAAGAGTAAGGATACAGGAACATATCAGACACATTCTGAAAAAAGATTTGTTACATCCTGTGTCCAGGCATTTTTCTAAGTGTAGATCTGGTGACATTTCCAACTTTTCCTTCTCCGCCCTGGAACATGTAATAGTTCATCCTAGAGGGGGAGATAGGTTGAATAAATTGAATACAAGAGAAATGTTTTGGATTCATGCCTTAAACACATTACATCCCACTGGTATGAATATTGAGTGGGATCTTAAGCACTTTTTAGTATAATCAGTTACTTCATTATCGTTGGTATTATTTAGAGAAATTATTTATTATTATTATTCAAGATATATAATATTTTTCATTATAGCTTATTTAGTTTTGATTTATCTGTATTATATATGTTTTTATGTATATGAGTATTTAAGTTATAGGATTCAATTATGTTTTGCATGAATTTCATTTACATTAGAGTAGATTGTTTTCCCATTAGTTCATAATGTTTTTTATAATGACTTTATCATATTACTACCATGTATGTTATTAGTAGGTTTTAAGGAGGGATTAATATAGGATATAAGTGTTGCTTGTTCTGCTACTGTGTAACTGGCACTTGTTGTCTATTTTTGTATATGTGTACTACTGGACATGAGTACCTAGTTTTGTTTTTAATTACATTCTGTGTCGTTTAGTGTCTTGTTGTAACAACTGTGTGTCTATGGTGATGTTTGATAGTGGGCACTGATAGTGTTCACATAGCGCTATGGTTTCTTGTGTTAATTATGGGTTAATTAGCCATCAGGTGTGCTATTATTCACCCTACTTCAATTTACCTATTAACCAATTACATAACAGCGGCGCACTATAAATACATCACCAGGCACAGTGCTGGATACTCTTTGACAAAGTCCCTGGTGGGACGAAACGCGTCAGAGTTCGCTCTGTGGCAGATTTTTTGTGTATTATGCACTAATAAACTAACCTTTATTTTATTGCGTGTGGAACCTTTTATACCCCGGCGGCAGCAGTGAACCGCCTTACTACTCTATTTTTGCTCGATATACCTGGGCTGGAGCACGCTGATTTCCTCTTCCGGTTCAAAGGTACCTGACGTCATCACTGACCGGAGACCCGGCGTGTCAAGACTGTGAGTGTCTATTCTGCTTGTTCTCCCTTCCCCTACCTCCGCAGTGAGGATTCCTTGTCCGTGGGTGACACCAGGTGTAGGAGGGCAGTGGCGGAGGGTAGCGGTATACTTAGCTGGTTGTTCCTCAACAGGGGACACGGTGGTACTACTGCTATTTATTCCTCCTTACCACTTTTAGCCCCTACCCGTTGATAGTCATGGGGCACGGTTCAAGTGGTGTGTCTACATTGTTGCTTCATTCATTAGTGGGACACTGGACGGAAAAGCGCTTTATTTATTTATTATTGTGCAATATGTTTCTGGACTTTATGTAGGACATGCCTGGGTACAATTGGTAGCACCGGTTCTTTCCTGGAAGTGATTCTAGGATATTTGCTGTCTATATTTTGTGATGCTACTGTACTGGCAACTTCCTCAGGGGATTGTGAAGCCTATCAATCCCATGTTGTATTTATACTGTAAAGTATTAACCCCTCCAATGCCATGAATGAAGGAATCAATAAGCTGTTATAATGACCTGTTGAGACCCAATGTAGGGAACATATAGGCACAAATGTTGCCACAAGTCCTATGGGGTAAATGTTCCTCAAACATCGCTCCACAGAAAAACCAAAAATACATAAAAATGTTTTATATATATATATATATATATATATATATATATATATATATATATAATAATCCATATATAAAACAATAAAACGTGTAAAAAGGACAAATACATTTGAGTATGTTTGAATTAATGAAGATAACAACTTGACATTAAGAACATCAGGCTGACATATTAGTCTTCAGAAATGAGGCCAAATCAAATTCAATGTTTAACCCATTGTGGGACAGTGTTTTGAGTGTGAATATCCAGAAGCTTTCGTGTCTGGATATCACACTCATTCTGTCCCTCCCCCTCTCCAATTGAATTTAGGGTGATCAATACCTTTATATATTAAGCCTTCAGGGCTTTGGCAATGTTTAATTTTTAAATGGTTGAACCCCCTCTTGATGTTGTACAAATGCTCAGCAAGCTGCCTCTTAAGGGGTTTGCTGGTTCTGCCGACATATTGAAGACCGCAGGGGCATTCAAGTAAATAAACGTAAAAATTAGTTTTGCAATTTATGAAGGTATTAATATCATATTCAATACCCGTTTTATTCAACCTAAATTTCTTGCATTTCACACTGAAATTGCACCCTATACATTTTGTGCAAGTAAAATTTCCTTTAAGATCTTGTAGCCAAGTAATGTCCTGCTGTTTCCGACTGTTTCTAGGACAGCTAGGTTCCAGGGATGATTTCAAGTTTTTTGACCTTTTAAAGACCATTTCAGACTTGATAGGTAGAATATTTTTTTAATGGGGTCTCTTTGAAGAATATCCCAATGTCTGTTGAGAACTTTAGTTATATAGTGGCCATAGTACTATGCTGTGTGATAAAAGGAAGAAATCACACTTAGTTCTTTTAGGGGTATTGTTACTACTCTTATTAATGAGTGTTCCCCTTTCTACATTCTCAACCGCTAAAATTGCTCTTTCCACCTCTTTTGTATTATATTGCCTCTCAATTAACTTATCTTTGAGGTCTTTAACCTGCTTGTTATAAACCTTTCTGTGAGCAGTTTCTTTTGATACTAAGGGCCTGTCCCTGCAGGATATTTCTTAGCCACCTTGTATGGTGATAACTTGATGCCAACACATATGTGTGCGCATCAACTTCTTTGAAGTACGTTTTAGTTTGTACTAACCCATCTTCAATGTAAAGGGATAGGTCCAAAAAATTAACCATATTTCTATTGCTATTAAAAGTGAATTGGATATTGCGTGTATTTTTATTGAGGTATAACTTGAATTTTTCCAAGTCATCAGAGGGACCCCTACAGACACAAAGCACATCATCGATGAATCTCTTCCAGAGCACCAATGGATTTCCACTCCAAATGTGGTCCTCCTTCCATGCACCCATAAACAAATTGCCGTAGCAGGGTGCAAATCGGGTACCCATTGTGGTGCCGCATGTCTGGAGGTAAAAGTGTCCATCATGGTGGAAATAATTGTGGGTCAGTATATATTTTATTCCATCAAAGATGCAATCTCTCAAAGTGTCATCTACACTCACATCTCTTGGAGAACCCTTTCTACAGCTTCAAGACCCATAGAATGGTCAATGATAGTGTATAACGACACCACATCACACATCATCCATATTAGATCTTCACTCCACTCAAGATCTTTAACTATATTGAGGACGTGTGTGGTGTCTCTGAGGTAAGAGGGAATTTTTACCACATATTGCTGTAACACATGGTCCAGGAATAGTGAAAGATGAGAGGTCAACTACCCAATGCCCGAAATAATGAGCCGACCTGGGGGTCTCTATAACTTCTTATGGATTTTGGGGAGGAAGTAAAATACCGGTATCCTTGGCTGTTTAACAGCCAGAAAATCCAGTTCCTGTTTACTTATCACTTCATCCCCAAATCCTTGTGCCAATAGATCCGACAACTCATTTTTAAAGGGAACTGTGGGATTTTGTTCCAATCTCTGGTAAGTAGAACCATCACTTAAAATCCTTTGGGATTACTCTTTGTAGTATCTCGTATGCATAACTATGACCCCCCACCCCCCCTTTGTCGGCTGACTTGATAACAATATTTTTGTTATTGGCCAAAGTTTTCACATCATCTGTTTCATCCTTAGTAAGATTATGCCTAATACGTCCAAGATTATTGGCGGCCACTTCCAAATCACTAGTCACCATTTCGGCAAAGGTGTAAACAAAATGGGAACATTCAAATTGGGACATACTTTTGGACATTTGTTGTGGACATTAGTTCATCTTGAGTCGTCATCCACTGAATGTTTACTGTCAGGTATATGCGCAGGGGATTGCTTTTTGTTTTTGCTAATATTCAAAAATGAATGTTTAAGGTTTGGTTAATTCAGAATGTGAAGAAGCACATAGCGTGAATGTAGGAGGACATGTGCAGAGGTACACAATGGAGACTGTTTGTAAGGTAAAATTATAACAAGGCTTTATTGTGCCTGTCGCTTAAAACAGCAATAATCAACATAAGTGAAATAGTGAGCCAAACAAAGAAAACCTATCTCTGCTTTGGAGACTATCTACACATATAGCTCAGCCCTCTCTGACTGGGTTGGTTAGCTAGGCTCTTTACCAGCCCCAAATATATAGCATGAAATAAGCAGATATAGAAAGTCTCATAAATGAAAGTCTTATCTGTTTCTTATGGTTTGGAGGGAAAATCTTCTCTGTACCTGGTTCAGCTCCCTTTTCCTCAGGGTGTGTCAGCATTCAGGTTTAGAAGTTTCCCCTGTGTCTTGAAAGCAGCTCTGCTGTTTCTCCTGGCAGGGCTCAAGACAAGTGTCTCCAAGTTCAGCTCAGGTGTGTGCTAAGGAGTCACTTCCTGTCTAAAAAGACAGGCTTTTCTAAGCAATCAGGCAGGTGGTGTTAGTTAATTGCCTACCAGCTGCTCTTCTTCCTCTCCTTTACCCCCACAGCCTACACAACTGCTGCCAATATCCTCCACAACCAAACGAACAGCTCTAAAAACAGGATAATCTCCCAACGACGTTTCATGCACATACGTGCACCCCCTGAAGAAGTGCACGTATGTGCATGAAACGTCGTAGGGAGATTATCCTGTTTTTAGAGCTGTTCGTTTGGTTGTGGAGGATATTGGCAGCAGTTGTGTAGGCTGTGGCTGGAAAGGAGAGGAAGAAGAGTAGCGATTTCGGTAACACCGCAGTGTGTGATGTCACATCCACCCGGAAGTTCCAGTTTTCGTGCAACTCAACATCCATCCCCCACACGAGGCAATCCCTAAAGGAGCTCCAGTTATCATCAGAGAAGAGCACCTTTCGATCTTCAGCTTTACTGCTTTTACCATCCACTGTCCTGTAAGTAGGGTATCAATTTTACCCCTCTGGTTGTAAGTGCTTATCCTCCGGAACCCAGTATTTTTATGTTAATAAATAGCTTTTTGTTAGGATTATAGCCTTGCTAGTGTCTGTCTGTTATTGTGTGTTATGTTTGTCATGTGTGAGTTTTAAATGTTTTAATGTCAACTTTTTTGGAGGTACTGCACCATTATCTGTTTGTTTTCTTCTCTTTTTTACATATTGCACTACCATTTGGTGTGAGCCGTTTGTTGACCCCTTCACTGCCTATCTGTTCAAGGACACTTTTGGGACTTTTCAAGAGACGGTTTGGTTTTTATTTGGAGTTATTATTATTTAAAGGACTGATTTGGCGCCGGCAATTCTTTCTTTTCACTGCTGGATTAGAGGCACATTTGTGAACAGGGTCAAGTCCCCTGTTACATACCTCCCCTGTTTGTGGGAAGCTTGGGCATACCACGGCCAAAGCCCATCCTTCCACTCTCATTCGAGATCTTTCTGTGACTTGAATGAGAGTGGATGGAGGAAGAGAACCCTCTATCCCGCTGGGATTGGAGCCCTTTCTCCAGTTTATTTTTGTCTCCTCCCAAAGGTGCTTGAGATCAGCACTCCTCAGTCGCTCGAGGAGGACTTTTTCCAAGTAAAGTCTTTTTACAATGTGCGCGGTCATGAGATTTCCGTTGCGTCGGGCACTCCTCTTTTTGTAGACAAAGTGTATGGCAACAGTTGTAGAGCAGTTAGGAATAGCCCATAGAGTTTTCCGCTTTTGAAGCGGTCTTTCTGCACCTCCTCCACACAACGGAGTCGCCAGTTCAGCTTCTTTGGGACTGAGTTGCACCTCCACCGCCCTTTGCAGAGAACGTCCTATCTATTCAGCTTCCTCAGCTAAGGATTCTTCTGGCTTCGATTCTGCACTCCTACCTCTATTTGTTGCCTGTTGGGCAGCTGTAGGTTTGGCTAGTGCTTTCTTAGGTGGCTCAAACTTAGTAATCTTGTTTTGAAGGTGCGTGGAGTCCCCAACTCTCACTGTACCCTTGTCCTCACGGGCATTAGTTACTGTGAGATACTGGTGCTTGGGCAGAGCCAATACCTTTTTTCATATTGGAGGAATCTGTAAGTTACTGGTCTGCAGAGTCTCAACCAGTTTGAGTGCGTCTTTCAAGTCTCTTCTCAGGGAATTTATCTGCGTATTTTGCTTTCTCTGAGCTTGCTTCCACATTTTTATTGCATTGTGAAGCACTATGAACTTCTTTGCTTGGGCCACAGATACTTGTTTTAGTTTCTGGACCATCTTGTGCTCCCTTTTGTGCCGGGTCACCTGGGTTCTAAGCTTGGCCTCTAGCGATGCTTTGGCGACGCTCAGGGTAGCCTTCGGTTTCTCATGCGGCTCTTCGGGGACATACTGGGAATTCAGACGTTCCTGCAGCACTTGAATTTCTTTAACAGCCTGCAGCTTTTCTTCCTGCAGCGTTTGCTGCTTCTCCTCAGCATACTGGAGGTGTGTACGCAGACCTTGCAGTTGGTTCTGCAGTCGGTGCTCTGCTTCAAACTTTTCCTTGACTTCGTCTGTCAACTGAAAATTTTCTTCTTTCAGTTTTAAGTTTTCCCTTTTTAATCTTGAATTTTCTCCTTTTTCAGTCTCTGCTTTGAGAATGACAATCTCCTGGCGTGAGACCTCCTTCTCTAGGTTGAGGGTCTGAAGCTCCTTCTGAGAGACTTTGAGATCTGTATCAAAATGTGAACAAACAAACAGATTTAAACCCTCTAAAAAGCGCTGACCTACACTCAATTAATACGTGATAGTGCAAATATTGAAATCAATTGTAAATGAGTGATAAACAATAAGTGAAACTAAAAAGGGAAAAAAGCAGCCTAGGGGAACAACAAACAACAGACTATTCCAAATCTGATAAAGCAAATACACACACAAAGTTAACTGTCCCTGGCGCTAAATTATAGTCCAAGATACCGTGATAAACCAAGACAGTCTCTGAATTGGGGCTCCTTCTGGACGGATTGATGGACTTCATAGGTTGTGTTCCAGATGGGAGGGTGTCCTTTATGTGAAATTCCACTGCTTCTGAAATAACAGATGACAACAAGGCACACCAATTGCGTAGTGGGTTTCAGCAATGAGTCCTTATCTAGAAACAACCGAATCCTACTCACAGAATGAACGCTTGTACATTCAGGGGAGAGAATCTGTGAACGCTTCCCGTCTCCTCAAAGCTTCTCACGGACCCCACGTGGTTTGGCCTGCAGGAGTTCCCCTCAATCAGCGATGGTGTTGATAGATGTATACCGATATAGCACCCCCACGGGTAGGGGGATAGGGAATGAAACAATACTAGTGTAATACGTAACACCTTTTAATACACTGTTAAAAAATAAAAAACCACACTCACAATGTAAGGGGGTTGAGATGGACCACTCACGGATGCAGTCCGCAACTTGAGAGCCCCTTGATCCGCGATGGAGAGGATCACTGTACGCGACACCCGCTGCAGGCAGATCGGGTGACGTCAGCGATACAGGAAACCCTCCTCGCGTCAGGAACTACGGATGCCGGATCAGCTCAATAAACTAAGCTCCTCCTCCCTACGCGTTTCATGACTCGTGGTCACTTCCTCAGGGGATATTGGAGCTTAGTTGCTGAAGCATTTAAATGCAAAACCCAAGTGGAAAGGCCTTCCTACAAGGGGCGGTACTTGAAATTGGAGCTAATATCATACAATTATCTGCAATTTAGTTTTAAAAGGCGGACAGGGTCAAAGATATGATATAACGTAAACAACCACACTAATATCATATAAATGCATAAAAATGAATGACAAAGAATACATTGATAGATTATACAAAAATAAAAAATAAAAGCTACACAATGGAAATACGATCATATACTTAATATGGACATAAATTGCACAATTAAAAATTAGATCATATATTTGATACAAATATAAAAGACCAATAGAGCATAAGCAATGAATTATTCAAGAATCCTTCAAAAAGGCCGCTAGGTCGAATTCAATATTAAGGCCTAGGGGGGACAGAGTTTTAAGCACATATATCCAATAGCTCTCGCGTTTGGAAACTGTGTTCAACCTGTCTCCCCCACGCCAACTGCTTTTAGGATTATCAATCCCTATACATATCAAACCTTCTGGGTTCTGACCATGATGTTTTTGGAAATGATTTGAGACACTATGAGTCTCGAGGCCTCTCTTAATATTATAAACGTGCTCTGCGAACCGTCGTTTGAGGGGTCTCCCAGTGCGGCCCACATATTGCAGGCCGCATGGGCATTCCAATACATATACGCAAAAATTGGTTCTGCAGTTAATGAAGGTTTTAATATCAAAGCTTGCCCCTGTTACATTGGATTTGAAGGTTTTATTCTTTTTACTATACTTACATCCAATGCAATTGGTGCATGTATAATACCTTTGAGATCATTTAGCCATGTTACATCGCGATCTCTGAGGCCATCAAAAGGACAACTGGGGGATAGGGAGGACTTAAGATTCCTAGCTCTCCTGTAGACAATTTTTGGTTTGTTAGGAAGGATGGTTTTAAGAGCCGGATCTCTTTGGAGAATACTCCAATGTTTATTCACCGTCTTTGATAAAACAAGAGCTATACCACTATACTGAGTGATGAAAAATGGAAACTGATCCTGGGTTTTTAATACAGGGGCGGGATCCTTTTTACAGACTAAAGTTGCTCTGTCTATCTTATTGACCTCTGAAATAGCCAGATCTAATTCATGGTTGTTATATTCTCGCTCTAAAAACCTAGTTTTTAATTCTGTAACCTGCTGTTGATAGACTGAATTCTCTGAACAGTTCCTCCTTATTCTCAGTGCTTAGCCTTTAGGGATGTTTCGCAACCACTGGGGGTGATGGTGGCTTGATGCCAATAAATATGTATTGGCATCTACTTCCTTATGGAAAGTCTTGGTGTGGATGACATTATTGACAACATAGAGAGAAAGGTCAAGAAAGTTTATGTTGGTTCTACTATGGCTAAACGTGAATTTTAGATTTCACGTGTTGGTATTTAGATATGACTTAAATTGTTCTAGTCCATCAAATGACCCCCTCCAGACACACAGCACATCATCATTGTATCTCTTCCAGAGCACCAGGTTTGCACCGAACGGGTTGGAGGAACAGATATGGTCCTCTTCCTAGATGGACATGAACAAGTATGCGTAACTTGGTGCAAACCTGGTGCCCATGGCAGTGCCGCACATCTGGAGGACAAATTGATGGTCATAGCTGAAAAAATTGTGGGTCAGAATAAATCTGAACCCGTCCAAAATGAACTGTCTCAATTTGTCGTCTACCCCAACATCTTGTTCCAGAACCCTCCGAATTGCGTCCAGTCCCATCTGATGGTCAATTACAGTATACAATGAAACTACGTCACATGTTACCCAACAGAAATCAACCATCCAAACCAGATCTTGTACAAGGGACAACACTTGTGACGTGTCTCTCAAATATGATGGGACTTCAAGTACCGCCCCTTGTAGGAAGGCCTTTCCACTTGGGTTTTGCATTTAAATGCTTCAGCAATTAAGCTCCGATATCCCCTGAGGAAGTGACCATGAGTCATGAAACGCGTAGGGAGGAGGAGCTTAGTTTATTGAGCTGATCCAGCATCCGTAGTTCCTGACGCGAGGAGGGTTTTCTGTATCGCTGACGTCACCCGATCTGCCGGCAGCGGGTGTCGCGTACAGTGATCCTCTCCATTGCGGATCAAGGGGCTCTCAAGTTGCGGACGGCATCCATGAGTGGTCCATCTCAACCCCCTTACATTGTGAGTGTGGTTTTTTATGTTTTTAACAGTGTATTAAAAGGTGTTACGTATTACACTAGTATTGTTTCATTCCCTATCCCCCTACCCGTGGGGGTGCTGTATCGGTATACTTCTATCAACACCATCGCCGATTGAGGGGAACTCCTGCAGGCCAGACCACGTGGGGTCCGTGAGAAGCTTTGAGGAGACGGGAAGCGTTCACAGATTCTCTCCCCTGAATGTACAAGCGTTCATTCTGTGAGTAGGATTCGGTAGTTTCTAGATAGGGACTCATTGCTGAAACCCACTACGCAATTGGTGTGGCTTGTTGTCATCTGTTATTTCAGATGCAATGGAATTTCACATAAAGGACACCCTCCCATCTGGAACACAACCTATGAAGTCCATCAATCCGTCCAGAAGGAGCCCCAATTCAAAGACAGTCTTGGTGTATCACGGTATCTTGGACTATAATTTAGCGCCGGGGACATTTAACTTTGTGTGTGTATGAGATCTGTTTCAAGATTGACAATAGTTTCTTTAACAATGTCCAGCTCCTCAGTGAGACTGTGTAGTTCCTTTCTGGAAACTTCCAGGTCTGTGCGGCAGCTGTTGGTCTCATGATGTGAGGCATCCACTGCTCTGCGGAGTGTCTGAACCTCTTTCTGAGATACGTCCACCTCTATCCGGACACTGTTGACCTCCTATTGTGAGGCATTCAGCTCTATGCGAAGAATGTGAACCTCTTGCTGGAAGTCTGTCATCTGCTTCAGTGCCTCCTCATACTTCCGCTTTAGCGTAGCCACCATTTTATCAGATTAGCTCTGCTTTTCATCCATGGCGGAAATAGTAGCATTTGCAGTATCTAGCTCAGTCTTGAGTTCATCCAATTCTGTCCTGGCTAAAGAGTAAATTGTGAGCACATCTTTTTGTAACCTCACGTTATTTTTCAGTAGCTCTGTGTAACCATCTTCCTTTTGTTTCAATTGTTCACAGAGCATATCACAGTCATGCCTGGCATTTTTCAGGGCATCTTCAGGGCTGGTCAAGGGATCGTCACTCACTGGTTCCGGCTCCACTTCCCTGGGATGGTTGGTTGAGGGTTCCTCACTGTTGGCACCAGACAGACACTTCTTTGGGGTACACGACTTCTGCCTTTGGCCCTCTGGATATTCGGTTAACCACGAGACAAATTCTCCATTTTCTCTAGGCTGCAGGGCAACTCGGCCCCCATTTTCCTCCACAGGATCTGCGGACGTGTCTGTTCCTTCCACGGTAAGTGAAGAACCGCTTTTCTTTTTCTGCTTTTTTGTTTTGGATGACTCCGTCCCATCCGGAATACTGGGGTCTCCTTCTTTATTTGATACTTTACCAGCTTCATTATATACACCAGGCTTTTCTTGCAGTTGCTTTAGCTGGGTGATCTGCTGCTCCCGCTCTTTCTCTTGTCGACCATTTTCGTGGAGGGCGGTCTTTTCTGTTCGTGCCGAGTTCAGGCACCCCCACCATTCTTGGGGTGTTTTGTGGGTGTGACTCGGTTCGGGTTCCCCGTAAGAGATGTCTTCCTCTTTATTGGACTGGAAGGGCCACTCTTCCGTGGGGTAGGGTTCATTACAGTAACGCTGCATCTTGTCCTCCATTTTTAGGTGTCATTTTCATCCTGACCTCAGGAGGCGCTATTGCAGCTGTTGCCACTGTATTTGCTAGAACCCCCAATTGTGGTAGTCCTACAGGTGGGCATATTTTGCTCGTAGGGGTCGTAGCTCTCACAGGCATCTCTGTAGACTTTTCTTTCTTGGGTAAGTTTTACAATATCAGCAGTACTGTGCATGCATTTTCTCTTATCAGGTATACAAGATGTGCAGTTGCTAGGTAAAAACGTCTATTTGCTTTACACCATTTACTTGCTAGGTATAATCTCTCATTAGGTATGCTGAATGTGTAGATGCTAGGAAAAAACTTCTGTTTGCTTTACACCATTTACTTGCTAGGTGCAATCCCTCCGCTTCAGCAACAGAATTTGGTTTTCTGCTTGAGTTCAGTAATTTTTTTTACTTGCAGAAAAATAAACATTCTTTGCAGTGGACTAATTCTTTCATTCCCGGCAGGGTGACTCAACACTCCGCAATTGGCTTTGGAATACCTTTTACACAGTTCAGCAATCCCTTTATCCCCTGTAGGGCAATTTTACACTCAGCATTTGTTTGCTAAAAATTCCCCTGCTTCAGCACAGTCTTGTATCAATTTTCACCCTTTTCTGCATATACTCCATTCACAGCTGGTAGCCCTATGTGGTGTGGCAAACTTTATTTGCAAAATCAGTACCGCTCGTGGGTCACCATCTGTATTCACTGCTTCAGCGAAACTTTTGAAAAAAACAAACACCTATCCCTTTTTAAGGGCTGACTCACTTCTAGAACTCTGACTATGGCTGGAAGGCAAAACCCCTATTTCAATGATCATATTACACTTTGTGATAGGCAAATAAGGTTTAGCTGCTTCAGCAGTCTCTCTGCTCTTGGGATTGGGGAAAAGAGTCCATCTGTGGTTTTGTAGGTTTTAGTGCAGTGTTAGTTTCCTGCCTGGGTGTGTATCCCTTTAATTCTGATCTCTGCTGCAGGTGAATCTTTGTTTTTGTTGCTCAGGTTTGTTTGCAAGACTGTATGCAGGCAAAAGCACAAAAAAAATTCCACAGGCAATCTCCAGCCCTTTAAACTTCAAAGGCCCCTCTCATCCCAAATTTCTGACACCATATGTAGGAGGACATGTGCAGAGTTACACAATGTAGACTGTTTGTAAGGTGAAATTATAACAAGGCTTTATTGTGCCTGTCGCTTAAAACAGCAAAAATCAACATAAGTTAAATAGTGAGCCAAACAAAGAAAACCTATCTCTGCTTTGGAGACTATCAACACATATAGCTGAGCCCTCTCTGACTGGGTTGGTTAGCTAGGCTCTTTACCAGCCCCAAATATATAGCATGAAATAAGCAAATATAGAAAGTCTCATAAACGAAAGTCTTATCTGTTTCTTATGGTTTGGAGGGAAAATCTTCTCTGTCCCTGGTTCAGCTCCCTTTTCCTCAGAGTGTGTCAGCATTCAGGTTTAGTAGTTTCCCCTGTGTCTTGAAAGCAGCTCTGCTGTTTCTCCTGGCAGGGCTCAAGACAAGTGTCTCCAAGTTCAGCTCAGGAGTCACTTCCTGTCTCAAAAGACTAGGATTTTCTAAGCAATCAGGCAGGTGGTGTTAGTTAATTGCCTACCAGCAGTTAACCACCACACTGCTGGATTAGAGGCACATTTGTGAACAGGGACAAGTCCCCTGTTACAGTGAAACATATAGGTTTTTTATACCTCTGCATAACATGTTCCAATAAACCACATATATTGGAAAGATTGAGTCAATGGGGCCTATGCAGTAAGCGGCGATAAGGCACTATCGGTAGGGGTTTGAACTCGTCATGGATTTGCCGGTTTGCCCTTGCGGTATGCAGAAAGGCCCTAATATCTGTGAGAGCCACAATTTTAAACTTACCGAATTTCCAGCGGAGATATTCGCAGATATCTGAAAAATCGGGATTGGCGTGGCGTGTTCATGTGCTTATTGAATTTGGCGCTAATTTCTCGAGACTCAAAAATGTCTCGAGCGGCCTATTTAAAGGCTGCATTTGTTGTATTCTTTCTCTGTGTTGTTGGGAGTGAGTAGTGAGAGACAGACAGAGCTAGGCGTTTGGAGCTTTGCTGATTGATACGGTTTGTGTGTATTTTGAGAGATTTGTCTTCTATTGTTTTGTTTTGTTTATATATTTGTGTTATTGTCAGTTTGAAAGTGTTCTGTAAGTTTGTCGTTTAATTTCTTTATTTGTGAGTGCTTGGGGTATGGACGGGAGTCATGGGAGTGAGGTGACTGATGGTGGGGTGACTAGTGGTGTAAGTGGTGTTGGTGGTGTAAGGCTGAGTAGGCGTGTGACTGCTAGAGTGAGTCAGGGGACTGGTGGTGTGAGTGGAGTTGGTGGTGTGAGTGGAGTTGGTGATGTGAGTGGAGTTGGTGGTGTGAGTGGAGTTTGTGGTGTGGGTAGAGTTGGTGGAGTTGGTGGTGTGAGTGGAGTTTGTGGGGGGAGTGGAGTGTGTGTGAGTGGAGTTGGTGGGGGGAGTAAGCATCAAAGTGCATGGGTGAGTCAGGGGACTGGTGGTGGTAGGGTGTCTGGTGGTGGTCGGGTGTCTGGTGGTGGAAGCTCTGATGGTAGCGATGGTGGTGATGGTGCTGTGCTACTGCAGTCTGTTAAATTGAAGAAGGGGAGGGCAGTAAGCAAGTGGCGACAGCTGGTCGTAAGAAAGTGTCCAAAACCAGATATCTCCATTTCAATGAAGAGGAGAATAATGTACTAGTGACGGGTTTTGTGGAGCATTATGATCAGCTTTATGGGAATTTAGCAGGTAAGAAAATTATTTACAATGATTTGTACTAATCGTATAGCCACCTGTGCCATTACATTTATGAATTCACATTGAAGTGACATTTGTATTTAAATGTCATTGTTTATATGTAAACATTATCATTCATTTTTTTCTACATGGATAAGATTCTAGCAATTGTAGAATAGTATTTAAAGATTGTATATTATTATTCATCATTTGCTGACTATATATTGTAATTTTTATTATGTTCATGTGTCATAGATATTATTTTCCACACAGCATGTTAAACAAATGTTAGTAGCGTTATCCCATTTGTTTTGTAATCAAATTGGAATCTGAGACATTTACATGAACAAATGTATTTTGTTGTTTTTAAAGGCAGAACCAGTTCACGTGTGAGAAAGGACTTGTGGGCTAAAATTATAGTGTCTGTATCCACCTGTGGAAATCGGGCCCGAACGTATCAGAACTGCAGGAAGCGGTTTGATGATATAAAACGCAAATTAAAACAAAAGTTGCAAAGTGTACATAGGCATGCCTCATGCACTGGAGGAGGACCTCCAGCACCCAATCCAAGGCTGACTCCATTGGAGGAGCAGCTGAAGGAGAAACTCTTACCAATCATTGTTGAAGGGTTGCGTGGTGATAGGATATCGGGATGTATGATCAACCATTTCCCCCAGGTCGGTACTTTTACAGCAAGAAATGGCTTTGTATCTTAATTGTGCGTTTAAAAAAAATCACAATATATCATTAGTGTTTCACTTTTTTTGTGTGTCATAATAACATTATTTTATAGTGTATGTGAACATGAAATACATAAATACTGTTTATGTATACTTCCAGAATAAACTGCTTAACATAGTATTTGATAAAAAAAATATTTATTTTATGCTAACCTTTCTACAATTAGCATATACAGCTGCTGCTGATCAGTTTAACAATCACATAAACAGGGGAAGGTGGGGAGGGGGAAAGGCAAAGCTAAAGTCTCTTGCTACAGTCTGTATTGGTTGTGAGAGGTTCCTGGGGCGATTGGGTAGACAAAACCACTGGTCTAAGAAACTTAAAATTCTTAGAGCAGTGTTTTTGTCTAAACTATCACATACAAAGTTTAACAAAAATATTAGTGTTAATTTGACACGACGCATAATTAAATGTAAATATACTTAACAATATTAACACCTGCCTTATCTCCAATTTTCAGACTGCATCTACCGGAACAGAGCAGCTGATAGCAGCAGGTTCAAGAGTTGCAACACCAGTAATTGAAGGTGCAGCCCTCAAATTATAAATCTTATGTGTCAATTTACATGCCACAACTACACATTCATACTGTATGAGCATAGGATACTAGCAGATGTGAGTTACATCTGCACAGTAAGATAATAAAACATAAGATATTTAATGTTCCATTACCATACATTTAGTTATTTACTTGGGTAATATAAAGCATTTATTATGATAATTCTAAAATAATCCATATTGTTATTATTCACAATCAATAGTTATTGCGCACATTTTTTCAATTTATTGATGCACTATTTAATGTAAAAATGTCATTCATTATGACTGATGACACAATTGAATTTGTTACTGTCAATGAAACCAATATGCATTGCTTAAATAACAAATCAGCATGATATTTTATATGTGACAATCTATTAATGCTCTACTAATTTTTTCTAAAGAGATATTACATCTCCTGGACACATCTCCGGACTTGATGCGTCACTGTGTCTGTCTTTTGATACTGATGTTACCAGTCCAGAATTACCACCAAATCAACCTGCAACTGCACCTCCTGATCCTAGCAAAAATGATAATTTGTCCGCAATCGAGCTAGCTGAATATCGGTTACTGCAAAGCCAAGTTACACGGCATCAAGAACTGATGGAGAAGGAAAGGATGGTATCTGAAATAAGCAGTATCAAAGATATATTATTGCAAAAGACTGTTGAGATCAATTCAATCAATAGCTGAAAGTTTCATACAACATAATCAGTTTCGTGCCTCTACAAAACCTGGTGATGCAGGAATGCGTACTTACCAAGAAGTGGAACACTTTGATTGCCCTGTATTTTCACCAGAGACAACTTTTGGCCCATTCCGAGAACCCCTCTTCAAGTGTCATCTCCAAAAATTACTGCACAATTGTCTGTAATTATTGAAGGCTCTACAGACACACCTGCAAAAAGTAGTCCAAAGCAAAAATGAAATCCAAATGTTGCTGTTACATCTAGTCAAACTAAGAAAGTGTGACGGTTCAGGGGATTCCTTCCTTGTACCAAGAAACTGACCTGCACTTCCGTGTTAGTAAGCAACAACCACCCCCTGGGTGTCTCAGACAATGGAGCTATATGTGAGGGAGCTCAGCGTGGCCACAGAGTTGACCGGTGCAGGGGGATATTATCTTACCTCTCCTGCATTTCCGGTCTGGGACCCGCTCTCCTTGCCAGCTCCTGCGTGCCGCCGTCCGTTTACCCCTGACGTCATCCACGCTGCCCCTTCTCCTGACAACCCCTCTTCTTGTGACCACTCCTGTCCTCCCCCGGCAGCCTCTGAACCCGTTCCATTCCCACGGCGTGCGTCCGCAGGCCTCGCGCAACCGCGCTGCCCCCGAGCCCCTGCTGTGATGTTTCCCGCTCCCAGTTCCCCTCGGTGGCTAGTCCCATTCCCTTACCTCCAGTGGCGGTTCCCTCCATTCATTCTCTCCCCTATGCAGGTGTCCCCGTGGCACGGCGTTCCACGCGCCTCGTGACGCAGCCTGTGCACGCGCACCCTCAGATTACAGAGGGCGCGCGCACACGCTCCTCTTCTAGGCACACGCCGCAGGTACAGCTCCACAGCTTTCTGGGCTTGATCCCAGCGGGGACCTGAAGAGAGAACAAGCGACTAACTGTCTGCGGTAGCAGCAAGACTGGTCACAGCAACATCGGGTACGTGAGAGGTATTGGCCGATACCTCTGGGGTGTCTGGAACATGACTCCTCCTCTCATGCCCTGCAGGCAATCTCCCTCATTGGTTCTCCGGTCTCCTCCTCCTCTCTTCCTCACCTATCCCTGCTGTCTCCCACTTCACTCTCTGCTCCTCCTCTCTCTCCCATTGGTGTTCCCTCCTTTTAAATCCTGTCTGTCCTTTCTATCATTGCTCTGCATAGCTTCTGTTATCCCTGTGTGTGCAGTCCTATGCTTTGCTCTCTCTGTGTTTCAGCCTGTTCCTGCTCCTGCTTATCTGTGGATTTCCCTGGTTTGACCCCTGCTCGTCCTGGACTACTCTGCTCTCTGTTGCCCTTGAACCCTGCTTACGAACTCTACCTTGCTGACCTCTGTAACCCATGGACTTGGCTTACGAACTTGACTACTCTACTCTCTGGATCCCTGGACTCTGGCACACGGACATAACTATTCTTACGCTTAACCATCAAGACATTGCAAGTATACTACTAATCTTCCAAAAGGCCCAGCAATGCCATACCACACTCCGGTCTTGCCCCCACTGCTCTGGGTGTGTGGTAATACCGTTCCCACCTCAGTATTGGGGTCTTGCCAGGTCTGCGGGCATACAGGCGTGACATTATGCAGTGCCCAACAAATGCAGACCCCCTTGAGGTGGGTACAGGTCTTTCTATAGAGGCCTTACAATTTGTGAGCAACCAGCTGTCCACAGTCTCCCAGCAATTGGCTAAACTCTCCCTTCAGGAGACCCCCATGGCTACAACACCCCCGGTTGCCGTAACCTATGCCAGCTCTGGACCTCGTATTCCTTCATCTAACAGCTATGATGGGGACCCTCTCGCCTGCCGCGGTTTCTTAAACCAATGCGAGGTGCAATTCGAGATGTCCCCCTCCCTGTTTCCCACTGGTCGTTCTAAGGTGGCGTACATCTACGCCTTGCTTACCGGAGATGCCCTCGCCTGGGCCTCTCCCCTCTGGGAATGTAGAAGCAAACTAACTCAAGAGTGTTTGATACCCCTGCATGGCGCGAGACAGCCGCATTCTCTCTCTTCCATATTTCTCAGGCCCGAAGATCTGCTACCAAGTACGCAATCGAGTTCCGTACTCTTGCCGCAGAGACCCAATGGAATAATGAGGCACTCGCTGCCGCATACTGGCATGGATTCTCAGACACCTTGAAGGACGATCTTGCTACTCATGCCTGGCCCTCATCCCTGGAGGAGTTGATTGCCTTGTGCGTACGCATGGACCAGCGTACTCAGGAACGACGGCACGAGAGGCACTGTTCTCGCTCCCTTTCTTCCTCTGTTGTCTCTCACAGGTCGCCTGCAACACCGGAGCCTCCGGAGCCGATGCATGTCGGCAGTCAACAACTTCGGGCCATGGAGAGAATGTGACGCCGCCTGAATAGACTCTGCTTCTACTGTGCTTCTTCGGAACATCGTCTCCTGAATTGTCCCCTGAAGCCGGGAAACGGGAACACCCAGTAAAGGTAGAGGGGCTTCTACTGGGTACTGTCTCTCCTTGCCCCTCTCTCCCAGAAAATCCCCCAAAGAAGTTTTTGCTTCCTGCCACTCTGGAGGGTCCTAACCTTTTCCTGCAGGTAAAATATTTCATTGATTCTGGATCTTCAGATTACATGGCGTTTCCGTTTCTATTGTCTCGGATTGAGGATCTCAATTTATCTCTAAGTTCTGGCGGAGACTCGGTATTTCC
The DNA here is from genome assembly GCF_040206685.1 of Ascaphus truei. Classification (NCBI taxonomy): domain Eukaryota; kingdom Metazoa; phylum Chordata; class Amphibia; order Anura; family Ascaphidae; genus Ascaphus; species Ascaphus truei. The sequence goes on along the minus strand of NC_134485.1, from coordinate 305,465,479 downwards.
CTCCTTTTTTCCTCTGGATACCATCCTCAAACCAATGGTCAGACCGAAAGGATGAATCAAACCCTAGAGCAATATCTAAGATGTTTCGTATCGGACTCACAGGACAACTGGGTGGATCTTTTGCCATGGGCCGAATTTGCAATCAATTCTCTCAAAAACGAGTCCACCCAGGAATCTCCCTTTTTTTAAATTTCGGCTTCCACCCCAGTAGTCTTCCTCTCTCTTCTCCCCCTTCTTGTGTTCCTGCAGCCAACTCTCACATTACAACCCTACAGAACTCTTGGAAAGGATCCGCAAATCTCTACAATCTGCTGTTACCAAACAAAAGACCAAGGCGGATCGGAATCGCCAACCTGGACCTTCTATCAAGCCTGGTGACAGGGTGTGGTTGTCCTCGAGGAATATCAGGCTCAAGACTCCTTCGCCTAAACTATCACCAAGATTTCTGGGACCATTTAAAATCGTAGAGAAAATCAATCCAGTCGCTTATCGTCTTGATCTACCCCCCACCATGAGGATTCCTTCCGTGTTTCACATCTCCCTGCTTAAACCCTTCGTTCACAGCCCGCATTTCCCGGATCCTTCACGTAAACCCAATCCAGTGTCCACCCTAGGACGACAAGAGTATGAGGTCCAATCCCTCATCGATTTTCGCTGGTCTAAGAATGAACTCCAGTTCCTTGTTCACTGGAAGGGCTATGGTCCGGAGGAACGGTCGTGGGTACCAGCACGTCATATCCATGCCCCTAGACTACTCCAATAATTCCACCAAAAATTTCCGCAAAAACCGTGGCTGGATCGCTCGGAGATCGATCCTCAAGGGGGGGATACTGTGACGGTTCAGGGGATTCCTTCCCCTGCTTGTACCCCTGACGTCACCCTCGCTGCCCCTTCTCCTGACAACCCCTCTTCTTGTGACCACTCCTGTCCTCCCCCGGCAGCCCCTGAACTCGTTCCGTTGCCACAGTGCGCGCACCGCAGGCCTCGTGCACCCGCGCGGTCCCCGAGCCCCTGCTGTGACGTTTCCCGCTCCCAGTTCCCCTCGGTGGCTACTCCCATTCCCTTACCTCCGGTGGTGGTTCCCTCTTTTAATTCTCTCTCTTCTGTAGGTGTCCCCGCGGCGCGGTATTCCGCGCGCCTCGTGACGCAGCCCGTGCGCGCGCACCCTCAAATTACAGAGGGCGCGCGCACACGCTCCTTTTCTATGGATTCCCAACGTCTGGGGTGTCTGGAACATGACTCCTTCTCTCATGCCCTGCAGGCAATCTCCCTCATTGGTTCTCCAGTCTCCTCCTCCTCTCCTCCTCACCTATCCCTGCTGTCTCCCACTTCACTCTCTGCTCCTCCTCTCTCTCCCAATGGTGTTCCCTCCTATATAACTCCTGTCTGTCCTTTCTATCATTGCTCTGCATAGCTTCTGTTATCTCTGTGTGTGCAGTCCTATGCTTTGCTCTCTCTGTGTTTCAGCCTGTTCCTGCTCCTGCTTATCTGTGGATTTCCCTGGTTTGACCCCTGCTCGTCTTGGACTACTCTGCTCTCTGTTGCCCTTGAACCCTGCTTACGAACTCTACCTTGCTGACCTCTGTAACCCCTGGACTTGGCTTACGAACTTGACTACTCTACTCTCTAGATCCCTGGACTCTGGCACACGGACATAACTATTCTTACGCTTAACCATCAAGACATTGCAAGTATACTACTAATCTTCCAACAGGCCCAGCAACGCCATACCACACTCCGGGCTTGCCCCCACTGCTGTGGGTGTGTGGTAATACCGTTCCCATCTCAGTATTGGTGTCTTGCCAGGTCTGTGGGCATACAGGCATGACAGAAAGCTTGTAAACCACAGTCTATTATACCCACAAAACCCTTGCCGCAGCAACCACAAAATGCTGACTTCACAGAACCGAAGCCACAGGCACAAATTCTTGAAGCCTTTCTACAGTATCTACACACCCAAAATGTTAAAGCTTACCAACAGCAGCCACAGCTACAACCACAATTTATTGAAGCTTACTAACAGCACCCACACCCCCAATTTGTTGAAGCTTACCAACAGCACCCACACCCCCAATTTGTTGAAGCTTACCAACAGCATCCACACCCCCAATTTGTTGAAGCTTATCGACAGCAGCCACCCCACCAATTTGTTGAAGCTTATCGACAGCAACCACCCCACCAATTTGTTGAAGCTTATCAACAGCAGCCACAGGCAATCCCTCTAAATGTTGAAGCTCATCAACAGCAGCCACAGGCAACCCCCCAAGTTGTTGAAGCTCATCAACAGCAGCAACAGGCAACCCCCCAAATAGTTGAAGCTCATCAACAGCAGCCACAGGCAACCCCCCAAAATGTTGAAGCTCATCAACAGCAGCCACAGCCCCAAAATATTCTAAACCAACAAGCTCCAACATTGTCAGGCAGATCACGGAGAAATATACGTGGCCGAGGAGCACTTTCCAGAGAGACAAATACATGTAGGTTAGTAACCTGATCCGAAAAATTCAAAAAGAAATAAAATGTTTTATTGAAAATTAAACATTTGTTGATGTTGTTCTTTAAAACAATGTTACACAATCTTAAAATGTTAATGGAATTGTTTTTACATTGATACACTTAAAATTATGAAAATTTAATTTTTGGGGGATAGTTATATTAACATGGGTGTAATATTAATTCTATTAGCAATGGCAAAACAAGTAAGACATTTTTTAGAGAATTTGTGGTGTTTTTAAGAACATGTGCTAAAACAAAGAACTTTACATAAAGTTCATGTAAGGGGCCTACAATTTACAAATTAATCACAGTAAATCTATGTAAATGTAATAGAAAAATACACGTTGGTGCTTTCACTTTCATTAAAATAACACAGTTAGATTTATTTAAATATTGAAATGTACTGGTAAAGTTTTATTGAGATAATCTTTAATTAAATGTAAATATATTTAAAAACATACATAAAAAACATGTTAGAAAAATACAAAATAAGAGACATTTCCACATGTTTAAATTATTGAAAAGATTTTCTGTTATTTGTTATCGTGTGTGTATATGTACATGTAAACATACATTTAATAATATTTGTATATACAGTATATATATATATATATATATATATATATATATATATATATATATTTATTTTTATTTTTATATATAGGCAATTTTAGACTCTTTCATTAGACAGTGTGTGTATCTACATACTTCTTAATTGATACAATTATTTTACTTCCTCTTAAAAAACAAAATCAATGAAGTTTGATGTTTCTTAATTCCATATACAAAGTTTTCCAGCCTTAATGTTTCACAATGAAACGATTTACAAATGTTCACATCCACTTATTTGTAGCACCTGTTTGTGGGAGAATAAAATCCGCACAGAATTCTCTTTGTATTTTGACCTTCATAATTAAGTCACTGATACAAAGTAACTATTTGGCTGCTAAAGAAACAAGCTTTAAGAAATCATTTTAAAATAATAACTCAAAGGTATTAGCACTGGCAGGCTTTTCTGATATGCTGACACGTCCACATGAATCATTTCGAGCTCTGATATTTGAAGCTATTGAAAATCAAGGAAGATCACAGAGCTACAACACATGAAATTTATGAGCATATCTCTGAGAAATACCCATATTACAAGTCATCAAATGAACCAAACAATTGGAAAAATATTGTCAGATACAATTTATCCATGCATGAATGTTTTATTCGAGTTAGGCCATGTAAAGATGAGAAGTACTGCTGTTAGAAAGTTCAAGATTCGTTTAAAATTGTCTCCTCTCCTCTCTCCTATACTCTCCTTGTCTCTCCACCCTATCCTCTTCTCTCTCTTCTCTCATCTCCTCTCTCCCCTTTCCTCTCTCCTCTCCTCTCTCCTCCCAAGCAACTATTATTCTTCTAATCATAAAATGTCTCAGCTCAATCCCTTCATCCGAGATGTCTACCTCCAAGTAAATTTTGAATTAGATGAGTTTAAGTACCTATGTAATGAAGACATGTGACTTTAAATAATTAAATATGTAAATTAACCTGTCAACAAAATAAGATACATGTGTATTACCAATAAATTAAAACGTGGTCATTAGCATGGCCTAATAATTATACAAATCGTTGATTTGAATGCAATGATCTCCCACGTAGCCAACAATCATACATTTTATTGGCAATTATCGTTTGAGGATAATGTATACATATTCAATGCAACATGTTGACATTTCACTAAACATTATCCCAAATATACTCAAACAACATTTACTCATTCATTACTTATAATAGGAATTGATATGTTTGTTTTTCAAATAACACACATTAGTGTTATTGAACATAGGAATAAAAACATTGTTAAATAATTTCATAATAAATGTGTTATTAAATACAGTATGTTTGCCACAGTTGAAACGATTTTTGGGTATGTAACCAGTGACACTATGGGGGTCATGCACTAAGCAGCGGAAAAATGCATTCGCCAGGTGTTTGAACTCGCCATGTTTTTGGCGTGTTGCCCTCGCTGTATGCAGGAAGGGCCGAATCCCTGGCGAATCACAGCGAGAGCAACATTGCCAAACATGGCGAGTAGCCGGTGGCGAGACAGTCTGCCTGGCGAGAAGCTGCTGATAAGCCGTCCCCTGCCGAGATGTGTCTGCAGCAGAGAGAGATCAGGTAGATAGAACAACATTAGTGGATATAAATCGTAAGAAGATTAAAAAAGAAAGAGAGGGAGAATTCATACCTTTTATTACAAAATATAATAGTATGGCCCCTGAAATAGTGAAAACACTTAGGAAACACTGGGGAATTCTCCAACGAGACCCCATTCTGCAGTCATTTCTACCACCTCATCCACAAATCATATATAAGAAAGCCAATAATTTGAAGGCTTCATTGGCACCGAGTTGTCCTAATGATAGATCAAAACGTAAAACAATCACATGGCTATTTGATTTTAAAGGTTGTTTTGTGTGTGGTAAGTGTGTGGCCTGCAATTACAGTGAAAAATGTGATCAGTTTCATTCTACTGTTACGAACAGAACTTATGAAATTAGCTCATTTATTAACTGTAAAAGCAAGTTCTGTGTATATATCCTACAATGTCCGTGTGGACTTCAATATGTGGGAAGAACGGGAAGACCACTTACACGTAGATTAGCAGAACACATTTATAACATTAAAAGAGGTTTGGAAACACATAGTGTCTCCAACCATTCAGATTGGTCCATAATCAGAATCCCAACGGTTTAATCTGTAAAGGGATAGATTGTCCCAAGCCTAATTGGAGGGGAGGTGATAGGTTAAACAATTTGTCTCAGAAAGAAAGTTTTTGAATCTACACTTTAAAAACTCTTGCCCCTAAGGGTTTAAATATAGAGTTTGACTTGGTTTCATTTTTAAAAGATTAACATTTGTTGCGTATATATTTGTCTAACAGCATATAAGGTTGGTCTGATGTATATGTATGTTTTTATTGTGATAGTCACCAGTATAATTGTAAGTTTGTTGTGTAGATGTGCTTCTGAATCCCAGGGTGTTGTTATCCTCAGATACACATCGTTATGTAACAGACAGGATTGCACTAATATGTTAATTAGCATGTAGTTATCACTTAAGGGGTTAATCATCTCTTGGGGGTATATACTGAGAGATCGCAAGTAGCTCCTTATTCCTTTGAAAAAGTGACGTCGCTATGTCACGAAACGCGGTAGGGTGGGAGGAGCTAGAGTTTGCTGTCAGCAGTAGACTCGCAGTGACTGCAGAGGTGCGCAGTTTGTCAGACCTGTTGGTTGTATACCGGAACGCAGCCCAGCGGGGGGAAGAGATGCAGACGCACCAAACCGGCTGAGATAAGCAGTGAGAGAGCATACCTCAACCGGAGCAGTTACAGGAGTAACATCGCAAGCTGCGGACGGCATTCTCTTGTCGTTTTAAATCGCATGTATTCATGTGAGTTCATGTGAGTGATTTTATATTCGTTTTAGGCTTGTTTTAGCCATGTTGTTTAGGCTTGTTGAAGCCGATTTTATTAAATTTGTGATCACCTTTTGCAATTGTCCATTCTCCTTCTCTGGGGGTCCGTGTGTTTTGGTGATTCTGTAATCACGGAGTTTCAAGAGGTAAAGGTAGTACCCGGGGGATTCATGGCACAGGTGGACGTTGAAGGGTTTAAAGCACAGATTGTCTCCACTGCATCCTGAAAGAGACACTCCTGTAAGTAGACTCAGTCTACATTGGGAACGTTATATGTAAGGGGAAACCAATAGAAATCAGTAGTTCTGCGCAATGGTGTGCCCCTTTATTATTTCCAGGTAAATTGGGAGGCTGCAGCAGAAAAGAAAAATCACAGACATCAACTTCAAGTTTTGGACTCTGGGAGATTTTCAAAAGACTGATTTTGTTTCTTATGGACACAGTGTTATTCTAAGCGCCAGGTATCCTTTTTCCATCATCGTAGCAGAGAGAGATCCGCCACTCTCTCGGCGCAAACATCGGTAACATTAAAAAATCTTTTAGAGAGGCGTGCACGACAAGGAGGTGAATGGCAGCTTAGAGTGTGAGCTCCATCCCCTCCGGCGTTTAAAATCGATCTAACTCCAGCAAAAACACAGCATCTGCATAATCCAGTATCTGCAGAACGTGTCTAAATATACAGACATGGCATCAACTAAGACTTTAAGAAAAAAAACACAGCCGGTGTCTACTTATTTTAAGAGCAAAGAGGCTGCCAGGGCTGACGTACCTGAATCTCCAGTGCAGACAGCATCAGCAGACCCAGAATTGGACTCCGCACCTGAAGAACCAGACGATATGGATATAATGAGACGTAAAGACATGAAGGAGTTTTGCACCAATATGCAACAATTCTTTAAGTCTGAGCTTTGGGCAATTCGGAAGGATGTGGACGCAATAGGGGAGCGTACGGCCGCTTTGGAACTCAGGGCAGATGAGACAGCTACATCCACAGCAGAAACACAGGCTCAAATATCCGCCTTAAAGGCACAGGTCACTTCCCTAGAGGATAAAATTGAGGGCGCAGAGAACCGCGACCGGCGCTGTAACATTCGGCTGAGAGGGGTCCCAGAAGCTATAACTGACCCAGAGGAATTTACCTCGAGGTGGCTGGAACATATATTCCCAGACATGGCTGCCAGAGACCTAGTTCTTGACATATGCCACCGGGCGCTGAGGGGACGACCTCAGCAAGGAGACCCCCCAAGGGATGTGGTGCTTAGATTCCACTGTTACCGCACCAAAGAAAAAACTTGCCGAATAGCAAGGGAACTGAAGGTAGTGGAGTTTGAGAAAATAAAATTCCAAGTGTATCAGGATCTGTCACCTGCCACACTAGCAAAAAGGAGAGCAATGACCCCAGTTACCAGAACGCTAAGAGATCAAGAGATTAGATATCGCTGGCTGTTCCCATGTGCCCTCATGGTCTTTAAAAACGGAGTGGCACATATCCTCAAAAATATGGAAGACACTGAGGGATTCCTTAGGAGGGTCCTAGGATCAACTCAGAGTTCCCCTCGCCATGCGGCGGCTAAAGATGGCGCCCCCGCGCAGCCATGAGCTAACCCACGACGGATACACTGAGCCCTGCATGAAAGACCCTCCACTAGACACAACCGCCAGAATCTACGGTATGGACCAACCCCAACACTGCCCCTCATGCCCTCGGGACCGTTTGGGACCCCTTCCGCAGCCCTCACCAGTCCCTGGAGAGGGGAATCAGCACCCTACAACGCAGCAGGTCCTACTCACATTTTTTGCTGGCAGCCATCTTCCCCTGCTTCTTCCCTTGCTCCTTCCCCGAGGCGCGCGGGAACTTCACTGATCTTCGCGGGCTTGTCCAGTGACGTCATCACCCCGCACCGTCTTCCCGCGAGAGCTGGATCCCAGGCGCCTGCGCAGTAGAGGGAGGAAGCGGAGGCACCTGCTACCTTCTCCAAGATGGCCGCCAAGGAGTGCTGTCACGAACGGGACCTCCGGCGCCTGCGCAGAAGAGGGAGGAGGCAAGGGCGCTTACTGCCCCTACCAAGATGGCCGTCGAGGAGCGCTGCCACACGCGGGATCCCGGCGCCTGCGCGGAAGAGAGAGGAAGCGGAGGGGCTTCCTGCCCTCACCAAGATGGCCGTCGAGGAGCGCTGCCACACAGAATAAGGAGGCTGACGGGGACACAGGCATAGAGGAGCTCTAGGTGCGCTGCAGGGAAGTGTGCATAGCAGCCTCCGCCTGTGCCTGTGCCCCAGAACTGTGGTCTCCCATATACACATATTCATATACACGCACATAAAACATATTAAAACAATAAAAAGGATCTAAGGGAGGGAGGGGGGAGGGGGGGAAGGAGGAGAGGCGGGAGGGGGAAAAGGAGGAGAGGGGGCAGAGGAGGAGAGGGGGGAGAGGAGAAGGGGGGGATGAAGAGAGGGGGATGGGGGAGGAAGGAGGAGAGGGGATGCAGATGTACACACAATAAAAAGGATCTAAGGGAAAGGGGGGGGGGAGGAAGGAGGAGAGGGGGATGGAGGAGGAGGAGAAGAAGGGGGGTGGGAGAGAGGAAGAGAGAGAGATGGGAGGAAGAGGTGGAGTGAGGGGGGAGGGAGAAGAGGTGGAAGAAAGAGGAGTAGAGGGGAGGAAGGAAGAGAAGAAGGGGGGGAGGAAGAAGAAGGGCGACTGGTTGGGTAAACAAAAAACAAGCCAATCCCACCACAGGGTTCATAATATAAGGTTTAAAAAAAAAATTACTTAAGTCCCTCGACCACGGTCTAGAGAGACTAAAGCCTATCACTCCCTATAAAGCGCTATCTGGGAAGCTAGACTCCCGACCTGAGATACTGCACCGACACACTTTATTCGAGCAAATACCCGTTATTTACCTGGCAGATACCTGGAATGCGCCACTCCTAACCTCTGACAAGCCCCGTTGCATTTGCCTTCCCAGCCTGGGTTCATGCCTGGCTGATGGGCGGCTGATCTGTTAAATGATAATGATTAGGATTTAATAGGCTGCAATAATTTGCGTGTCTACCAGATGGCATAAATTCATGAATTGTAATGCATTTTATATATATATATACTGTGCAGTATTGCAGCCAGCGGGAATAAAATGCTTCAATCCCTGCTTGGAAAATAACTCAATGTACTCGGGCAGAAAACAGTCACAAACCTCAATACACCCGGGTATACCCGAATTCGTGGGACTAGCCAAGCTCGAATAAAGTGTGTCGCCAGTGTACCTTGGTGATGAGTACAGGAGCCGCTAAGATGCTGAACAACGTAGCCTCTGGAGGTATATAGATAGCGCAGGCATAAGTGGGCAGGGAGACAGGTTATTTCCGCTACGTCTGTGGCACATGCACAGAGGGATCTCTGCATAGGGCTACTAGAAGACATGCAACTCACAATCTAAGAGGGGATAGGCTCTTTGGAGGGTATAGACAGACTGATGAGGATTAATCACTTGATATGTTAGGCTCGGATTCACGGAGGGCAGGGTACATCTGTTCATCAGTGTAGATATCCTCATACATGGTAGAGTTACCCAGAAGAAAAGGGCTATATGGACATGATCATCTCAGACTGGAGGTATATGAGTTAACATTCTACAAGGAACTAAGTAGATGAGCTCCAAATTGGTAACGTGGTTCAGGGAGGGTGACAGAAGGTTAGACACAGGGCAAAGTTTTTCGTTATGTTTGGGAGGTGTTTATTGATATGCAGTTTCTGTTCCAGTTTCCATCGTTGAAGAGTTTAACGGAGTTACATATAGTAGCTGATTATGAAAAACACGCCGGCGGGATCCCCCGTATTGGCGTGCATGCATTTCCACTTTCGATCCCTGAGAAAGAGGGATCGCACACAAGTCCCAGGGAGGTCAGGTCCCAGCAAGACGGAGAGATCCCTCTATAAGACTGGACCAGGAGACCAACCCCATGGGCGCAAGAGACACACTCGGGGGCTCCCGAGGTGGATTCTTGTTTTTTTATTATTTGATGTCTCTGCCATATTGACGTTATATATGCATGTTATTTTTTGTTTCCTCCCTAATGTTTTTACCTGCATGTGGTCCCCCATCCCCCGCCTTCCCACCCTCCCTTCCCCCCCTCCCCCTCCCACCTCTCACCCCCCCACCTCTCCCTCCCTTCACCTCTCAGGGGAACATCGTCCACACCGTCAAAACACACAACAGATGGTACAGATGCGTCTCAGCACTACGGACCGGACATGCTCCAGGGATGGATTCTTGGGTGAGTCCAAAGATTTCACGAAGCTATCACACACACACTTTAATAAATGGCGTTGATACTTATTTCCCATAACGTACAGGGCTTTAACAACCCAACCAAACGGAAGTTGGCCTTTACAGACTATAAAAGGAAACATGCTGAAATCCTTTTTCTACAGGAGACACACTTTAGTAAATCAAGTGCCCCTAAATATCTTGACAAAGATTTCACCCAGGTTTTCACATCAGCAGCAGCAGTCAAAAAACGGGGGGTAGCTATACTATTCCGGAACAGCATTCCGTTCGAGGTGCAGTTAACTAAACGTGATACGGATGGTAGATACATCATTGTTGTAGGAACAATTAGGGGGCAGAGAATCACGTTGGCCTGCTTATACGCTCCCAGCGAGAAGAACACGATCTTTTTCGATAAGTTTTTCAGAACCCTGAACTCAGTAGCCCAAGGGAGCGTCGTGCTCGCGGGTGACTTTAACATAGTCATGCAACCGCACATGGATAGGTCAGGGGTCGTAGGTCAGTACAACAAAGGAGCGGGTGTATCTTTGCGCCGGGGCCTCAAGACCAACCAGTTGTCAGATATATGGAGGGAACTACATCCGGCAGACAGGGATTACACTTTCTTCTCTCACCCACACGGCTCGTACAGCAGAATTGATTACTTTTTTGTGTCCTGTCAACTGGTTCCTAAGGTTACCCGAGCAGGGATCCATGATATTTCATGGTCAGACCATGCACCAATAGAGCTAAGGTGCAATAATATCCGAACTGATAGGCCTGGGACGAACTGGAAACGTAATGAATCAATCTTAAAAATACCGGAAATATGTGATATTATTGGCAACGAGATTGACCAATTCTTCAATATCAATACGGGCTCTGTTGACTCACAGCTTGTCCTATGGGAAGCCCATAAAGCAACGTTACGCGGCACGTTAATAAATATCACAGCCAGACGAAAGAGAGAAAGAGAGTCCAAAATTATCAATCTCCAAAACAAATTACAGACTTTCTCCTCTAACCATAAAAGGAATTTAGACCCCAAAACCTTACAAGAGGTAAAAGATGTCAAAATTGAACTTAACATGCTACTAGCTTCCAGAGCTGACAATTCACTGAGTTGGTCAAAGAGAAAATTTTACGAGAAAGCGAACAGGCCAGATACAATGCTGGCCCGCATGCTAAAGGACAGGCAAGCTAAGTATAACATCCAAGCTATACGCTTAAAATCTTGTACCCCCACGTCTAATCCTCAGAAAATTGTAAACGAATTCGGCTCCTTCTATGAAACACTGTATAACGGTGAAAAAGTGGCACATAACTCTACAACGAGCGGTGCCCTAAGAGATTTCTTAGCCAGCTCGGAACTAGGGAGATTGACGGACACTGATAGAGCAGTTCTGAATGCTGACTTCACTATGGAAGAACTATCTCAGGCCATTAAAGAACTGAAGCCATCAAAGGCCCCTGGGCCTGATGGATTCTCAGGGCTTTACTATAAGAAATTTATAAAGCTGCTCGCCCCAAGGTTGCTCCGCATGTTTAACGCTATTTTAGCGGGAGCCCCCATCCCCAAGGAGATGTTAAAGGCGTCAATATCACTAATTCATAAAACTGGGAAAGACCCGCTAGACTGCAAAAGTTACCGGCCTATATCATTAATTAACACTGATGTTAAATTATACGCTAAATTATTGGCCAATAGACTTAGTCTCATCCTACCCAGACTTATACACCCAGATCAAGTCGGATTTATCAAGGGCCGGCAAGCAGCGGATAATACACGACGATTTATTGATCTGTTGGATTTGGCAAATAGTAAGGCAACTCAAAGCATGTTGTTAAGTCTGGATGCAGAAAAAGCTTTCGATAGGATAGACTGGCCATATTTAAAAGAGACGCTTGCGACATTTGGCTTTGGAGATCGGGTGAGTGAGGCGATTCTATCGCTGTACTCTGGCCCCACCGCCAGGGTCATACACCAAGGCTACCCCTCTCTGCCATTCCAAATAAAGAGTGGCACGAGACAGGGCTGCCCATTATCCCCGCTTTTATTTGCCCTATGTATCGAACCACTGGCGGCACAAATCAGAGGAAACCCAGACATCTCAGGGTTAAACGTATACTCCCAGACCCATAAAGCGGCCCTGTATGCGGATGACATCCTCTTGATTATCACAAAACCCCTTACATCCCTACCAAACCTCTTCGACCTACTAGATCGATTTTCTAAGGTCTCCGGCTTCAAAATCAATCAATCCAAATCGGAAGCCCTCAACAGCAACCTCCCTAGACACATGGAGAAATTACTAAAATTAAATTTCAAATTTAATTGGCAACAAAACCACATAAAATACCTGGGTGTCCACATCACCAAAACTGTAAAAGACGTGTACAATGCAAATTACCCCAACCTGATTCGGACCTTAAAATCTGATTTACGGAAGTGGACATCCAAAAGGATATCCTGGATTGGACGTATCCATAGTGTCAAAATGAATTTACTCCCCCGTTTATTATACCTCTTCCAAACTCTCCCAGTGCCACTCAGTTGGAGGGACTTGCACTCACTTCAATCTGAAATATCCAAATTCATCTGGGGAGGTAAAAAACCGAGAGTAAGTAAATTAAATATGAAAAGATCTGTGGCGGCGGGCGGCCTAGCTGTACCCTGCCTGGTATCATATTACAAGGCGGCACAATAAAGTCAGATTGTACAATGGCATTCTAACCCAAAGTTAAAGAGATGGGTGGAATTAGAAAATGCTGCATGTGCACCTCTGGAACTGAGCAGCTTAATTTGGTTACCTAAAACGGTGCGAAAATGTACCGCCATGCCGCTCTCCTCGATGACCAACTCAGTGTCAATTTGGGAGTCTACGAAATTTCGGCATTCCCTTACGACAAAACATTCTATGGCAACACCCATTTGGAATAACCCTGATTTCGCTCCAGGTCTATCAGTCAGTAATATCTCAATCTGGAGACAGAGGGGCTACAATCGGATTAGAGATCTGGAGGGTCACGACAGAAAAATCAAAACATTCGACCATATCAGGGAAGAAAAAGAGATCCCTCACTCAGAATTCTTTAGATACCTCCAGATCAGGGCATTTTATAACAAACTTGCCCCATACCCCCTATTAACATCGTTCGAAAAGCTCTGTCTGGCTGAGACCGACACGAAGGGACTTACATCTCAGCTATATGGAGAAGTGATCAGTTCTGGTGAACATGAGCAGCAGATACCCTCATTCCCTTCTCAATGGGAAACAGATCTGGGAGAAATCTTAGAAGATGAAGAATGGAGCGCCATATATATGGCCACAGCGAAGAGCTCCATATGCACCACGCTCAAGGAGAACGCATATAAAGTCCTAATGCGATGGTACCTCACCCCACTGAAATTATCAAGGTTTGTGCCGGGTTCCTCTCCCCTGTGCCCCCGCCAGTGCGGAGGAACAGCCGACCTGTTACATATGCTGTGGTCTTGTCCACGGATCTCTCAACTGTGGGAGGCGATTAGACATTGGATACAGAGACTGTTCGATCTCACCATTCCCCCAGACCCGTGGTTGTTCCTACTGAACAGGCCATTGACGGGCCTTTCCAAAACAAATAACAAACTAATTGCCCATTTCGCAATTGCAACGCGGTGCGAGATCGCAGCATTATGGAAACAATCTGATATTCCAACCATCCCAAAGATTCGGAATCGAATTTGGTTCATTTGCCAGATGGAAAAATTAACGAGTTTAGTTAATGATACTGGTGACAATTTTCTAAAAGTCTGGACGCCTTGGCTGGCACAGACAGATATCCCGGGGATTGAGAGGTCCTCAATATGGCTCTGATAACAGTAGGTGCGTTCTCCTTGGGAGGGGCTTACAGGAAGTATTCTATTCACCCAGGACCCCTTATAGTAACATTATAACATAAGTAATAAGAGAGACGACTCAGCTTGCAAACATCTGTGATGCTTAGCACGGAGCCACGTGTCGCACCTACTACCAACGCACTCCACCTACCTCACCCCCAACCTACCCCTTTCCCCTCCCCATCCCGCCTCAACCTTCCTTTTTTTTTTTTTTTTTTTTCTTTTTCTGTGAGTATGTATTGTCTCCCCTTTTAAGTTGAGTTATATGTGTCTGTTTGTCCATTTAAGTAGAGTCGGCTTGGACTATATAGTCCACACCAAAGTACCCGGAAGACCGGGTCCCGAAGCACAGCAGGGCCTCGTTGTTACTTATATAATTGTTAAAATATTGTTTGCATACAAGACAAAAGTATTCTGTAATGTATTTTATGCTGTCTTGATTCAATAAAATTTAAGTTATAAAAAAAAAAATCTTTTAAATATATTTTTATTCTTAGTGTATATGTGCAGGGGGTCTCCGGAGCTGATCCGCATTGGTCTCAGGTCCGGGGACCCCCTGATTCCCGAGATACAAGCCCCGTTATGAGGTGCCGGTATCCCCCAGCATTTAAATGTCCCGATCACGTGACCGCAGAATGTAAACAGAGCAGAGGGATACCGGCACCCCATAAAGGGGTCTCCATCTCAGGAAGCAGGGGTCCCCGGACCTAAAACCAAAGCAGCTCAGCTCCGGAGACCCTCTGCACATTTACACTTTGAATAAAACATCCATATCAATAAATAATCATTCCTTACCTTTGCGGCTATCTGCTATGGTAACGAAGCAGCATGAATGTATTTTTAATAATAGTGTACTGTGATCAGGGGGTCCCCTGAGCTGAACCGCATTGATTTGTGGATCAGGGGCCCCCTGCTTCCCGAGTTATAGGCCCCGTTATGGATCATCGGGTGCAAGTGTCGCCGCCATCTTTAAAGCGTCCCATACGCGACGTGCCCGCTATAAAGATGGCGGCATCACTGGCACCGATGCCCCAAACCGGGGCCTGTAACTCGGGAAGCAGGGGGTCCCTGAGCCACAAATTAATGCGGTTCAGCTCAGGAAACCGCCTGCTCCTGCACAATATAATTAAAATACATAAATGCTGCTTCATTACCATAGCGGATAGCCGCTAAGGCAATGAAGGAGTTAAGGCATAATAGCATGTTTATTGGGGACAATTGCCCCCAATAAACATTGCAATAAACAACATACACCCCCTGTGCCCCCAACAACCCCTATACCCCCAGTACATATATTACATTTTTGGGATGCACAACAATGATTCTATAGGCCAGCGGTGGCCCTCGGGTGTTCCCCACAGGCCTGCAGTACAAATTCTGTGCCCCCCGCCAAAAAAATTAAACAACCCATAAATACTTTTCAATAAATACACCCCCCCCCCCTAATAAATACAGTATAGTCATGTGGAAAATTACTATTATCCAGATATGGATAATAGTGAGTTTGCCCATTTAAAATACATAAAGCACAATAAATACATATAGCACTCACCCATGTCCGGCTGCCACGATGAAGGCCATCCTCATCTTCATCACCGTCCATGCCCCCTCCAAAGCTGCTAAACATAAAACAAGAATAAAAAGAGCCAATGTAATGTCCCTTAACCCCTTAATCACCTTAGCGGTTATTAACCGCTACAGTCATTAAGGGGTTAACCCACCCTCACCCACCACTCGGGAGACCTATACACCCTCCCCCACTACCCCCCCCCCAGCCCGTGAGGCCTAACCACCCTCACCCACTACCCAGGTGATTAAGGGGTTAGGGGACATTACATTACATACTCTTTTAATTCTTGTATATGTTTTGCAGCATCGGAGGGGGGCATGGACGGTGAAGAAGATGAGGATGGCCTTCATCGTTGCAGCCGGACATGGGTGATTGCAATATGTATTTAATGTATTTATTGTTCTTTATGTATTTTAAATGGGCAAATGCACTATTATCCATTTGTGGATAATAGTAATTTTGCACACTACTATACTGTATGTGTTAGGGGGGGTGTATTTAAAAAAAAAAGTATTTATGTGTTTTTTAATTATTTTTGGGGGGCACTGAATTGGTACTGCAGGCTCGCGGGGATACCTGCGGGTAACACCCAAGGGCCACCAATGGCCTATAGTATCAGTACTGTGCAAATACTGTATGTACTGTATGTTAGGGGGGTATAGGGGTTGTTGGTGTAATATATATAATAGGTTTGCAGTCCCATGTCATTTATATACCCCTTGATGAAGTCTTAAGAATGAAACGCTTAGGGTGTGTTTCAGAATTATGTTGACATCACATATTAATTTTATATGTTCTTATATGTACATCTACAAACATACTGGCATTTAGACTCTATTTTGAATATCATTGCAATCGAGTCTGACGGATACAGAGTTTTCTTGCGTTGAGGAGTCAGAAACAAGCTCCCGCTGATGTCACAGTTCTTGCGGGACACCGACTGGAGTTGGGAATTGCCCGGCATACAGAGGCGACGCGAGCGGTGTTGTCTGCTGCACATGGTGGAGCCCCAAGACGTTTGCCTTGCTGTTCTACAGACACAGAGCCTGCCTGCTTGCGGTGAGGAATCAGAGGTTACCTAAACACTCCCGCTGACGTCACAACTCTTGCGAAATCCCGTCTGGAGTGAGGAAGTACCCGGCATACAGAGGCGACGTGAACGGTGACATCTGCTACACTCGGTGGAGCCCCTGAGATGGTTGCCTTGCTGGTATCCTGCACTGTTGGCGATTGAGTATACTCATAACTGCTTATGTTCTTGCTTTGTTTGTGAGTGCGCAATTTTACCTTTACCAGTCATTTATAAATGTATTAACCTACTACAATATGAGTGCACCTGTTGTTTTTTGTTTCTTTTCATATATATATATATATATATATATATATATATATATATACATATATATATATATGTATATATATATATATATATAAAAAGAAAAGAAAAAGCGCATGATCCTAGTGTAATTCGAATATAAAAGGTTTTAATTAATAAAAGTAGACAATTGCCAACTCACACTTTGTCCATTTAAAATAAGCAATTTATGGGACCTGCCCATGCACCACGCTGACGTCTGGGAATCAGAATTCTTTTCTCTGCATGTTGATGTGACTACTATGAATCAGCCCTGCTGTGGGATCTGCTGCCGGTTTTGACCTCTCTCCTCTGCGGGGGAAGGTGGATGTTTTCCTGGCTGTGTTCGATCACCCACTAGTCGAATAGCAGGATGCAGGATCTGACGTCTGTGCCGGATGTTTGAGCATGAGCTAGTTGCCCTCCATAGTTTCCAGTAACACATGACCCTAAGCGTTTCTTCCGCTTCAGCGGATTTCATCAGGGGATAATCACTGGTAGGGTTGACTGCATATTTATGCTGGTGCAGTCCAATGAATTATGCAAATACCAGTCAACCTGAACCATATGCAATTAAAAACCATCTGTGCTGGGTAATTGATCTTAATGATAGAGTATAAACAAGGACATAATGATAGAAATAACATTGTACCTAAACTATATCAATTTAAATGTATACAAATAACCATGACAATAAAAAACCCTAATATAAAATACACAGTTAATCTAAACAACACTTATACATAAAGGTTTGAAAAATACCTATAAAATTGATTTGTACAATACCTATAACATTATTATACATTTATACAATTAATTGTATAGGATAATTGATATAATTATATTGGATTATATATAAAAAGAAAAGCTTGATTAATATTTGATACATTATAAAAACAGATAATATCTATTAGGAGATGCCAATGAAAACGATGAATCCTGATAGTTAATGAACTAAACGTATTACCTAGATGAGATAAGAGACAAAAGACAAAAATATCCTTTGCAGATATTGTTTATATGTTTCTTTAAAACAGATAAATGACTCAGTTGATATTAACCAGTCATCAATTATAGATTGATCATGATAGAAGGGTAAAAAGTTTTTTTTTAAATAGATTGTATTACATCAGGAATATAGTTGGGAATAAATATAGAGAAAGGGAGCATAAATTCAGGGTCTGACTCAAATTAATGGGTAGTGTCTTAAATCCCGGTGAAATTATTAATAACCTCCAAACGGCGAGAGACCGAGAGAGAAGAAGAAGGGGAGAGAGAGAGCGCGCGAGCAAATTCAAGAGATCTACACTGGAGATATAATATCAAGATGCCAGCAATCAATGTGTATAATCTTTATTAATTTGTCGTGGTGCTATGTGAATATATTTTATATATATATGTGTTTGTATACATATGTGTCTTTTGTGTTTATGTGATGATTAAACATAATTAAATTAAATAACTATCAAATATAAATTTCATATTAATATGTCTATATTAATAATTAAATCATATTGTGTGCCAATGAATTTGATGAACTATTGTGTATAAAATAGTGAAACTGACCAAAGGTACCATTCAAATTGCACCATCTAGGAGAAACAGAGGGAACATGTATAACATGTTCAACCCAGACCTCTGGATACACCTAAAATAATGCTATGTATGAATGATGCTAAACAATGGTGCTTGTGTCGATGCAATCATTTAGTCCTCCTGGACTTAAGGTGTCCAACATGTATATCCAGTAAGTCTCACGCAAATTTAATCTCTTTAACCTATCTCCACTTAACAGGGTGGAGGGTATCAATTCTAAACCCATCACCAACATGGAGGATGGATCTGTATTATGTGTTTCTAAAAAATGTTTAGATAGGTTATGCGTCGTGATACCATGAATAATGTTGCGTCGGTGTTCTAAAAACCGTGTGCTTAATGTGCGTGTAGTTCTACCCACATATTGGTAGCCACATGGGCATATGATCATATATACAACAAATGTGGATAGACAATTTATTTGACCTTTTATTGTATATGTGGATTTATTAAAATATGATGTTACATTATCATTTTTATGTATATGTTTACAAGTTAAACATCTACTCCGACCACATGATGAATTGCCATTCTTTTGTGTCCTTTTTATTTGTGAGGCTGAGCTTGTTTTCAAACGACTGGGAGCTAATAGAGATTTTATATTTCTTGCTTTCCTATAAATAATTGGAATTTTTGATGGTAATTTTAAACCAATGATAGGATCTCTTCGCATGATGTTCCAGTGTTTATTTAGGATAGAACTGATCTTTTTTGCTGCATGATTAAATGTAGTAATAAACAAAGGAGATTTTGTTGGTAGTATTGCATTTTTCTAAATAGTAGTTATTTCTTTTTTATGGTTCTTTTTTGATTTACTGAGCAAAGCCTTACGATCTAAGGCACCAACTTGTTTAAATGTCTCTAAAATAAAATGAATATCGTAACCATTCGATACAAATTTCTTGACTAACAACTCCCCCTGAACCAAAAAATCAGAGTCAAGAGAACAATTTCTCCTGACTCTGAGAAATTGGCCCCTGGGGATATTGTCAAGCCATTTCTTATAATGGTTACTTTTGTTATGCAGGTAGCCATTAGTGGCCACTGTTTTGAAATGGGTTTTACTGATGATCTTAGAGTCCTCTCCAATTTCTAATTCTAAATCCAAAAACACTATATTCTTATTGCTTGCATTAAATGTAAATTTGAGATCCATATCATTATGATTGAAAGATTCAAAGTTTGGTCTCTAAACTCTCCATGGGTCCATCCCAAATTAAAATAATATCGTCGATGTAACGGCCATAGAATACCAGGCTCGCCCCCAGATCCGCATCACCCCACACATGGAGTTCCTCCCACAAACCCATGTAGAGGTTCGCATAGCTGGGGGCAAACCGGGTGCCCATTGGCTTGATCTTCTATCATTGCAAAATTACCTAGATGCTAAAATAGTCCCTAGAGGATTAAGGTTTACAAATAAACCTACCGTATATTCCGGCGTATAAGACGACTGGGCGTATAAGACGACCCCCAACTTTTCCAGTTAAAATATAGAGTTTGGGATACACACACACACACACACCACTATACATATATATACACACACACACACACATCACTATACACACACACACATCACTATACACACACACACCATTATACACACACACACACACACACACACACCACTATACATATATAGATATATATATATACACACACACACACACACACACATCACTATATACACACACACACATCACTATACACACACACACACACACACAACTATATACACACACACACACACACACACACACACACACACACACACACACACACACACACACCACTATATATATATATATATATATATATATATATATATATATATATATATATATATATATATATATATATATATATATACACACACACACATACACACACACACACACACACACCACTATACATATATATATATATATATATATATATATATATTTATACACACACACACACATCACTATATACACACA